>NC_141699.1:950857651-951457651 GCF_964263255.1 Lissotriton vulgaris | reverse complement strand
ACCCCCTTCCCTGTCTATCTTCAAAACATTCGAAGCTGATATTACCCTTCAAGAAAATGTAGATGACATGAAATCCCTAAAGCAACCTAAAGCACCAGACCCAGATGGTTTATGTATTGAATTTCTTTGCTCTTTTTCATCTTTTTTGGCCCCATATTACTAGAGCTTTTTAATTCTTTCTGTGCAACCTTAGGGGCTAGTGGTTCCTCCATGGAAGCCCTCATTGTTCTTATACATAAGCCTGATAAAGCTCACACCCTATGCAAGAATTATTGCCCTATTTAGTTAATTAATTATTATTGCAACGTTTTTGCTATGATCCTTGCAACACCCCTACACAAGAATGTATTTCTAAATGTGATGTGTCTGCCTCCCCACTATATTGGTCGTGTTACATTTCCAATGGTACCATAACTCATCTAGTTTATTTTTGCTTTCAGGTATCTAACCTTTCGGAAAAATAATTGGTGCAATATACTGTTAACAATCCAAACTGTTTTCCTAGGATCTATGTTCCCTGATTTGGAACATGTTTGGATCTTTTTACTGCACTTGCCTTTAAAGTTACACTCTCATGTTGGAAAGATGCTGCTAAGTTCTCTGAGTTAACATGGTGGACTTTTATTTATGATAAACATAGAATATCCACTGTCTCTTCATTATCATTCCACCATAAAATTAAATAGGATTTATATTGGTTATATTTTACTACTTATCTAACTTTGCACTCACTGTTATCTTACTAGTATTACTTCTTTCTTTTTCTACATTCTCCCTTATTCTTTTCCCGATCTTCTTCCTACTTCACCCTTTCTTTCTTCTTCTTCTTCAAGTTCTCTCTCTCTGTATATAAAAATAATCTTCTATCTTATCTCATAGTTTTTATTGTTTTTTTCCATAGTTTATTTTTCCAAATTGTGATACTTCCAGTTTGTAACTCTTATTGCAATATTAGGCCATTTTTATTCTTCTTCTATATATCCTCAATAAAAACTACTTAACTAAAAAAATTAAACTCCTTTACTACATGTTTTATTGTGTTGCTCACACTACGTCTTTGGAGAAGCTGCATTTTTCCTTCTGCACTGGCACCTAATTGTCTAGAAGGTGTGATTTGGCATCTTGCTAGAAGCATGCATTTCAAATACAGAGATCACCATTATTTGCAAAAATATGTGAAAGGTATATTCATACCTGCTTCATACAGTCTTACGAAGAACACTTGGTAAAAGTCTCAATAATTAGAATGGTTCATACGCGTGCACATGCATTCTCATCCTTTGGTCCTGAACTCTAAAACTTTCTGCTTTCATCAATCAGATGTGCCTTCCAACCATCTGAAATTTGGTAAATCTCTAAAACCTGGATATTCTGCAGTTCAGTTCACTAAATATGTGTTTTAGTCAATATTTTTCAGAATTTCACTAGTGTTGAAATGTTAGAGTTAAGTACCAAGGCATTATAGTATCAAATACCATAGACACTAGATATATTGTTTAATTGGTTGATTTGTATAGAAAGATTAGTAAGAGAAATGTATTAATTGATCAGTAAAACAAAATCACACAAGATAGCTGAGATGATGGAGAAATTATTAGAGTACCATGGATAAGATTTATCATCAAAATATTGCACAAATCAAAATCTACCCAATTGATTAAAAGGGAATAAAATTAAAAGCTGCACAGATGTAAAAATATGGTTTACTATTATGGGAAAAATGTCAAGCACAGTCAGCAAACATCTGCATCAAATGGCAAACGTGAATGTAGGAAACAAGAATGTTCAGAACAGGTATGCTCTATCAAAGACATCTGCCTAACCAAATATGTGAAACAAAATATTTTAAGAGTTGGGCAACACGCAACATTTAAAATGAGCTTGATATGGAATTGTAGAGGCATTTCCTAATAGACAGAATAAAACTAAAATAAGGGAAACTACTATGAGATAAACTCTGCTTTGGATATAACAGATTACCCCTGCCGCCCACTCTAGCACTTGAGTCGTTCAACAGAAACTATGAGAACTATGGTCCAGTTTCACATTAATTAAGGATTCAATACATATAATATAGCTTCCTTAAAGTAGTTGGGGAATTTTCAATGGATCCAAAACGAAGCTGAAAGACTATGTCTGAGCGTAAGGATTACCACATGGCTGTGAAGAGGTTCACCAATTAACTCCAGGTGGGGCACAGTAATACATGTAAGATTCTCTTCAACATGTATGGCAACCTAGAATTTTAGGTTGACCTCATCAAGGTGCATGCTCACCTTGAATAAGTGTGACTATTGGTCAAATAACAAGCAAGATTTTAAAACAATAGTTAAATTGAAAGTTCAATATTAACAGCTTTTCCATGAGTAACTTTGAGTAAGGTGTTTTCATGGATTAGAAAAAACTAAGTTGAACATTAAAAAGATTGACTGCAGCCCCATTGTAGGTTCAATAAATGTCATGATGCTCACACTGTCATAAACCCTTGTCAACACATGTTTAACTTAACCTTGGCCCATCAGGCTTAATCAGTGGGGGTAGACATATATACAATTAGATTATCAATGCAGTTACTGCAAATCTGCAAAGATTTAGCTTTAGACAGTAGAATTTCTTTACCATGATTTAAGTAAGGCTTAAAGGAACAGGGCAAAGGTTCAGATTTAGACAGTAGGATTATTTACTCTGAATTTAGAAAGACAAAAGGGAACAGGTCATAAATCAGGTCTAGAACTACAAAAGAGAAGACAGTGCACCAAACTTCATGACTGCACCCTCTAACATATACACTGGATAACATAGGGGAATAGGCAGAATCCTGAAGTACACCACATATTATTATCATATTGGATCACATGTGGTTATCAATCATAGGCATGTGCAAGGAAGAACTTTAAAAGAGGACTGATTGATGAATTTAATGTGACCATTGTGCCCCAATAGCATCTTCCATGTAAGGAAATGGATTCAAACTTTAGGTTTTAAGAGTGAGTGCCACTAACTCTATACAGTTATCAACACATTTATCTAAGACAAAATATTACATTTCATGGTCAGGGCAGAACATTCATTACCCGCAGCAGTGCTGTGAGTAGACACAGTGTTGTGATGGTAATGCTTAGCAGACCATCTTTTGGACCTGTGATGTCCATCTTCAATGGCTTGCAGAACACACATTCATGTACATGAGCATACAGTGAAAGCAACTGCAATACCTATCATTTTGGCATTATTATGACAACGCTTCATATTTGTGAAATGGGGATAATAATCTACTGACATGACAGCTTGTTTAGGAACAAACTAATGCCATCATAATGTTTCAACAGGCTGGGAACAATTATTGCCTGCATACACCATTTGCTAACCCTACAGCCACTGCTAAGTGGTGATCCTTTAGAAATTTGAGTATTCTTTGGCATGTTTATAAATGTCTCCTTCCAGTGAATCAAATGTGTTTATAGTTGTTACAGCATTTCATTAGTCTGATAGGATCCAAACTCCATAAAATTGCAATGCTTGGCGTCCTCAACTGATAATGTGGAGGGAAGTTATACAAAGGTTATAAAGTGCAAACCAGTTCTTGTTGTAATATTTTGAGCTCTATCAAACAGCAAAAAACTGACCAGGATCATTCCAATAAATAGCGTGGGGCAGGCTCCCTGAAAGGATAAACAAATAGAGATCAGAACAGATGTGTCCTTTGTCCTTCAGTCATCTTCCCTTACATGTCTGGCCACTGACTTCAGGGAGAAGATTCTGACTGTCCAGCAAACCTAAGTCATAGATGAGGACATAGCTCACATGGCAAATGGGGCAGCTCATAGCTCCCAGAAATAGTGCCTGCTGATATTGGAAACTGTTTGGAACTCATATTGAACTCATATTGAGGGGATTATTTATAACCCCCTTGCGCCTCTGGTGTATCACTTTTTGTGATGATCCTGTCACGCAGGAGCCTTCTCCATATTTATCAGGCAGCACTAAGCCACTTTTTCTGGCTAAATGCTGTCTCGTAAATATTATTCCCTTTAACGCAGTTTTCTTTGTTCAAGAGGCATGCAATGGGTATTGCTGGGGGCATTCCCCACAACATCTATGGCTTTTTGACACTGCCCCAGATTGAGGCAGAGCCAAAAACGTACACCTCTCAAGGAGAGACATAAGGGAGGCACAACAAAGAGATATATCTTTATTTCTCCATGTTTTTCCTTTCCCTATGTGTTCCTGCATTCTGCAGCACACATAGAAAGAGGGAAACAACTCATGTGATTGTTTTTGTGCAGGAAGGTTTCCCTTCCTACACAAAAACAATCATCCCCTCAACACATGCACCCTCTCACCAGGGTGCACAGGTGCTTGTGTTGGCACACAGCAGCCCATTGTGCCCCAGCACAGGGGTAAAGGACAGGGATGCGTCAGGTCTGGTAGATATGGCGCATTCCTGCCCTTTTCTTTGCCATAGGGGAGTGCAGCAGGAAGGTCTGTGGTGCTGCCAAACAGCAAAAACTCATAAATGTCCACTGGTAGAAGGCAGGGGAAGGATACACTCAGAAAGAAGAGTACCACCACAGAGCTTTAGTCTTTTAAAATCAGAAGGGACATAGATAATGGCTTGGCCATGAAAAGACAGCAGAAATCATTGTGCTCAATAATCAGAAGTCAGTGCAGTCCGCTTAGAAAATACATATACTTATGTACCAATGGAATAACCAAAATATTGGTCAGTTGAGGAGTCTTGATTTTCTTCTTATTCCGTTTGCACTACAAGGATAATTTCCCTAGTCATTTTTCTGTCATATTGATATGATCGCTGGCTGAACTGCCAGTGACCAGCTAGCTGAACAAAGGGTGGGCAGGATAAGCACCAAATTCCGCTTGAAGGATACATTGCAATTGACTGTCAAATTTTCAAGTATACCACCCACCTTTGCCCCAGAAAGCATTGTAAAGATAGATCTACACAAACTGATGTTTGGTTAGTTTATGATCTCAGCAAAGGACCTTACCATCTCACAGAAGGCAGTACTGACTACAGCAGGCTTTAGCTAAGAGGGGAAAAAGCAATGGGTAAACGCTCAAAATGTATGTTAAACCTGTCATCCTTAGGGTGCTCTTACCCCAACTTTTTGCCTTTTGCCTCACAGTTTTGCTAATTCTTTTTGTTGGCCTTAGGACAATGAGCCCTTTAAAACTGCTAACCACTGCTAAAATGCATGTGCTTCTCCCTTAAACATGATAGCATTGGTGCATACCTGATTGGCATATGTGGTGTACTGGTAAGTACCTTGTAAGGTGGTATACCATATATGCAGGGACTGTACTTCAAATGCTACTAGTGGGCTGAAGCACTGATTGTGCCATCCACAGAGGTAGCCTTTCAAACCTGTCTCAGGCCTGCCACTACAGTGTCTGTGTGTGCAGTTTCCTGCCACTTTGACTTGGGATTTAAAAATAGGATCACTGACAGAATATCGACGGACCAAATATCGACCTATAAGAATATCAACATCCTATCTCCTCATCCTACAAAGGTAAGTACAAATATATCGAACCAAAATATTGTTGTTTAAATATCGTTTTTTTAAATGTCTTAAAAATAATATAGAATTAATTAAATAATAAATATAATTAATAAAAACATAGAATTTTTTAAAAAATAAAAAAACGATAAATAATAAATATTATATAAAAAATAAGCATACATATTTTTAAAAATTGTGTATATATTAACCTAAAAATATTAATTCATAAATATTTTATTTAATTATAAAATGTTAGAAACAATAAAAATTATAAATATATATATATATTTACATAAACCTGTAATTTAAATATAAAAATAAAATATAGATATATATATATAATAAATTAAATTACTAAAATTAATATTTATTTGTAAAAAAATATTTTATACTACATTAACTATAACAGTAAGGAAAAAGTTGAATATCGTAGGGGATAAAATTACCATTCCCACTACAGAGAGTGCAAAAGTAGAGAAAGTTTTGGATAGCGGAGGGGAATAATGTACTATTTCCACTCCAGCAAGTGCAACAGTAAGGAAAGTGCGGGATAGCGGAGGGGAATAATTTACTATTCCCACTCCAGTAATTGCAAGAGTGGGGAAAGTGTGGATAGCTGCAGGGTATAAATTTATATTCCCACTCCAGTGAGGGGTTAAAATTACTATTCCCACTCCAGTAATTGTAACAGTAGGGAAAGTGTTGGATAGCGGGGGGTAAATATTACTATTCCCACTCCATGAGTGCACCAGTAGGGAAAGTGTTGGATAGCGGGTGGGTAAAAATTACTATTCCCATTCCAGCAAATGCAACAGTAGGGAAAGTGTTGGATAGTGTAGGAGTAACATTTATTATTCCCACTACAGTGAGTGCAACAGTAGGGAAAGTGTTGGATAGCAGGTGGGTAAAAATTCCTTTTCCAACTTCAGCAAATGCAACAGTAGGGAAAGTGTTGGATAGCGGCCAGGTAAAAAGTACTATTCCTACTCCATTGAGTGCAACAGTAGGGAAAGTGTTGGATAGCGGAGAGGTATAAATTAATATTCCCACTGCAACAAGTGTGACAGTAGGGAAAGTGTTGGATAGTGGAGGGGTAAAAATTACTATTCCTACTCCAGTGACTGCAACAGAAGGTAAAGTGTTGGATAGCGGGTGGGTAACAAAGTATATTCCCACTCCAACGAGTGTAACAGTAGGGAAAGTGTTGGGTAGCGGGTGGATAAAAATTACTATTCCCGCTCCAACGAATGTAACAGTAGGGTAAGTGCTGGCTAGCACAGGGGTAAAAAATACTATTCCCACTCCAGTAATTGCAACAGTTGGGAAAGTGCTAAATAGCAGGTAGGTAAAAATTACTATTCCCACTCCAGTGAGTGCAACAGTAGGGAAAGTGTTGGATAGCGGGTGGGTAAAAATTACTGTTCCCACTCCAGCGAGTGCAACAGTTGGGAAAGTATTGGATAGCCGGTGGCTAAAAATTACAATTCCCATCCAACAAATGCAACAGTAGGGAAAGTGTTGGATAGCGGATGGGAATAATTTACTATTCCCACTCCACTAAGTGTAACAGTAGGGAAAGTGTTTGATAGCATAGTGGAATAAGTAGGGGAGACATTTACTATTCCCACTCCAGCAAATACAACAGTAGGGGAAGTGTTGGATAGCGGAGGTGAATAATTTAACATTCCCACTCCTGCAAAATAATTAACATTAATTAAGAAATAATTAATTGGACAAAAATAACTTACCTCCCACCATATTTCCAAAGAAACAACACCACCAATATGGTAAAGTAATACACAAATGAACATAATTAATTAACAAAAATTGTATTCATTGATAACAGTTAACAAGGAATTTAAAAACCACCAAAAATAAATTATATCACACAATTAACACTATAAAATAACTTTAAATAAATATTATATAAAACAATTCTAAAATGTTTATTCAAATTAAATTACTTCCCACCCTACTCCCCTATCAACCCGCAACCCACTCCTGAAAAAAGAACACAATTAACATATTTACCAATTAAATATTAATAAATAATATCCAATGAAGAACTATTTAATAACATTTTAACACAATTAAAAATATAAAATATTAACTACATAAATATAAATTAATAAAAGTATTCATTAATTATAATTAAATTACTTCCCACCCTACTCTCCTATAAAACCACAACCCACTCCTAAAAAAAATTCCACAGTTAGCATATTTGCCAATTATTGATTAATTATTAATAACCAATTTAAAAATAATTAATAACAAAATAATTAACATAATTAACAATTTAAAGTATTACATATAAACATATTATTAATACAATTATAAATTCATTTAATTAAATTACTTCCCACCCTATTTCCCTACAAACCCACAACCCGCTACCGAACTAAAACATAATATATATATATTTTCTTTAATTAATAACTCCTAAACAAAATATGAATTAGTATATTCGAATTAAATTACTTTCCAGCCTATTCCCCTATGAACCCATAACATGCTACAGAACTAAAATACGCCAAAAAATTAATTAACATAAAATTAATTACTTGTAAAAAATTCAAACATACATTGGAAAAATAAGCTATACTTTTAACACATATATTAACATACAAAACACCCCCCAAAAAATTGATATAAACAACAATATTTTTACTCACGATATTACTAACTTCAATATTAAGTAAAACGATATTTCTTACCAGCATGTCGATATTCTTGTGACGATATTCTTGCACGTCGATATTCTGTCACATCGAAATTTAAACATCGATATTATGGCATATTGATATTTAAAACTCAATATTATGTCTACATACCTTAAAACAACTTGCCAAACGCTAAACTCCACTTTTATTATATATGTCTCCCCTAAGTAGGCCCTAAGTAACCCTAAGAGCAGGGTGGGATGTACGTAAAAGGTAGGGTATGTACTTTTATGTTTGGCATGTCTTCGTAGTGACAAACAACCTATTTCACTTTCCACTAATGTGAAGCCTTCCTCTCTCAAAGGCCAGCAATGGGAATTCTTAAATAAACTTTTAAGCTGTAATTCCTCCTAGTGTTGCTTGACTCTGCATTCTGTAAGTCCTACCCTTGCCTGATGTTTCCCCTTCAAGTTCAGGGATGCAAACGTGGGTTCTGCAAATGATTTTTGCAAAAACGGACAAATTGCATCGACTGCATGAGAAATTCTGCCACAACGCCCTTCAACACCGACACAAAGGCTGCCCAACAACAGCAGATCCACAGCCTGTGCAACTAGAGGATGGCGCTCTTCGTAGCTCGACAAGGATGCTCTTTGTGGCTTGATGATGATGCATTGCATTCACTTCAACGGAGCTCGAAGACAACGCAGAACCCCCTTTGTGTGGCTTAACGATGACACAGTAGGCTCTTGACGTTGACACTTGCTACAGCTAAAGTATTTTTCCAGCTGGACCTGTCTCGGTCCTGTAACTGTCCTGCGGTTGATAATGGTTGGCGTGAACTTTGGGTGTGCCGTAGTCCCTTGCGACTTTAAGTAACCTGTTGACCGCTAGTGACTTCTAAGCACTTTTTTTGCATTTAATCTTTAAAAATTCAGATCCCGACTTCTACTGATTCGACTTGTGTTGTTTTGGTCTTATTTTGCTTAGATAAATATACTCTATTTTCTAATACTGTGTGGAGTCTTTTTGTGGTGTATTCATCGTGTTGGTGTGTGCACAAATATTTTACACATTGTCCCTTTAGGCAGGCCTTACTGCTCTGTGCCAAGCTGCCAGGGGGTGAGCACAGTTTATTTTTTGTGTGTATCTAGCTTATCCCTGACTAGAGTGGTGGTTTCTGCCTGGCCCGGGTGCATACCACAATCACCTAGGAATCGCATTTTTAACAATGTTGCATTAGGTTCTGCTGGTTTATGCTGTTTTTTTTAACCTGGTACTAAATGCCTTGTGAGCACTACTTCCTAGCACCCTCACTCCTATGACATCAGGGCTTCACTGATGGCATGTTGTGAACTAGATTGCAGGCTACAGACTCCTGTTGAGACTTGTGTGCAGCTGCAATGTACTGCTCAAACTCACAACCTGTAATGCTCACTTGTTGACATACACTCTATTGGAGGACAGGCATGCCTGCAATAACCACTCCCATGTGCCACTCCCTTATTAGCATGATTACACATACATGATCACAATTTTTTTTACTTCAGACACCGTCAGACTTCCCACTCTATCTCTATCTTTCTCTCTTTGTTTAACTTCTCAATTCCTGCTGCCATTAACCTGGGAGATCTAGGTAAGTTACAGAAGCACTTAGGGTGGCCCCATGCGCTAAAAAAAGTCCTCTAAGGTCTCCAACCCCCCCTAGGTGAATGCCTGGTGCAAAATAAATCAGCCCTGCCGTGACTACAGATGAAAACAGATGTGGTCTTTATCCGGATACTATTATTTAACAAATATTAGAGCTACCTAACCCATGTATGGTGGAGTGAGATATAACATCCCCATTGAAAAAGTTAAAAATAGATTACCAGTCAAAAAAGTCAAAAATAGATCACGGTGTTATATTGCAATTATTGCATCTAACAAAATGGAAGTAACAAAATGATCTCAATTTCAAGAGCAGTAGCTCACTTACATATCTACATAAAATACAAATCTGTGTTCTGCTTGTTACACTCTGGGGCCATTCTGATCTGGGTTGGAAAGCTCTCCAACTGAGCCGGATCCGGAGTGTTTTCCAACCGAGCTGGACTCCTGCAGTCTGACTGAGTGAGTACGATGCGGTCGCATGCTACCGGACTCGGTTTGGTCGGACTCCCATAGAATTCAATGTGAGCCGGTCGTACAACACGTACATGGGCTCCCATTGACTGAATAGGTATGTCTCGCACAAGGGCCCCCCTACAGTGGGTACGCATCAGTACCATCCACACCATACATGCATGTATTAAAAGGCTGCGGTTGGCGGGGGGTCTGAACACGGACCCTGAAGGGAAGCGTCCTGGACGTTTTGCGAGCCGGAAACTTCGGCTCGATCCGGCTGTCAGACGCGTGCATTTGTACTGGCTCGGTCGGAAATCACATCCATTGCATGGCACGGTTTAGTTACGGACGAGACGTACGAAGTGGTTCGGACCCAGAAACAAGTCGGTCGGCGAGTTCACGTTTCTCGCATTATACTTGCTTGGTCGTACAGCTGTACGAGTCGGTCCATAAACACACGTACGGCTCGTACTTTTTCCGTCCGGATCACGTTCGGAGCCCTTCCGAGCGAGATCTGAATCAGCCCCTATGGGTTTTGTAGCAAGCACATTAGCCCTTTATGGTACTTTATGAGTCAAAACTGTGACTGTGGAAAGCACAGACCTCTCCAAGAACTCTGTTGACCACTAGAGTTATCTTACCACTATTATAATACACTCAAAATCAGTGGGCATACGAAGATCTTTGGAGCAAATGTCTTAACCTTGTAAGATAATGCCTCTTTGTGGCCAATTAAGTCAGCCAGAACACATTCAGTGCCACATATGCCTGTGTTGTCAATTTCTTTGCAGCAGATTTCTTTTTAAATAAATGTATAAGTTGACTGTCTGAGTCTGTATTTCAAGCTTTCACCCTCGTTACTCCCACCCTTTCCTCTGCCAAACATTGACTCCCATTTTTTATTCTCCCCGAGTATTTTTTCCACGATTCCAGCACTGCTTGCTACACCATGTCATGTGTATCTGATATTTTTTAATTCTGCTAATCGCACAAGTTAGACTACTTGTGAGGGCTATGGTTATACAGATTCAAAGAATGGTTGTGTGCCCAAACAATCCAGTGAAGATCAATATAAGGGGTAGAGGAGAGCACTTACACATAGGCTCTGTGCAATAAACCTGCCTTAAAAGGTTTTCTGAAGCACAAATGGTTCTCTTTGGCTCTAATTGAATGGGAAGTTCATTCTACAACATGGCCTCTCTTGAGTGAAACTACGTTATGACCACGAGCTGACTTTGAGGCCCTAAAATTTGATGCTGGAAAAAACTCAAATATTGTATAGGTAGATGTCTTGGGAGGATCTCAGGATAAATATTTTTTTATTTTTATTTCAATGTATTTATTTATGGATGTATTAATTTATAGATATATTTATTTATAGATGCATTTATTTATTGGGGTGTTTTATAACACACATACAAAACGCAAGAAGGGGAATAACAGAGTGTTGTACAGTGCATGTTACATATAAAGAGTGGATCCACCTAATAATAATAATAGTACAAATAACAATAACAACAAAACTGGGTGACTAAACCAAGTAGTCACATAAGAGGTTACATAAAGTTAATTATAGCAGAATGAGAGCACAGGAGGAGAGATTTATTTATTTATTTATTTATTTAGAAGTTTTCTATAGCGCTAACAAGACCCGAGGGTAGCAGAGCGCTTTACAGTAAAAGAATGACGAGGTGAAACAACAAGACACGTAACAAATAAAGGCGATCCCCAAAAGACAGCATTGGAGGAGGAAAAGTTTGTAACAGTAGGGCTTTTGGTAGAAGGATACAAAGATGGCACATATTTCTTGGGTGATCCTGGTCATCTAGGACCTAGGGAACGGATGAGGAACAAGGATTTGAGTTGGTTCTTGAATTCCATATAGGATGGTATAGTTCTGATAGGCGGGGGGATAGAGTTCCATATTTTGGGGGCATTTCCAGTGAAGGAGCAGTCCGCAGTTTTCTTCTTTCTGGTTTTTGGTAGGATGAGCAACAGGGAGTTGGAGCTTCTCAAATATCTACTTTGGCCTGCTTTTGTTAGCTTGTTTGCCAAGTATTCTGGTTTTCCGGTGTGGAGGGCCTTATGGGTTAGGCAGGCCGTTCTGAAGGTGCTACGCATTTCCACCGGGAGCCATTCAAGTTCTTTGAGTGCTGGGGAGATGTGGTCAAATTTTGATGATGAAGTAGCAAAACATTTGGGGTAAAAGGTGTGTAGTATTGGGTCATGTGCCCAGGTGCTCTGTTGACTAGCCTTAAAGAGCATAGCTGCCATGGACCTAATTTGATAAACATAACAGCAAGTCTTTGCACAGAACAAATGGGGTGAGTTTTCCTCAGTAGATTAGCTTATCAGGAATTTTTCAGCCAGAAGGGCTATGGCTTTTCTCTTGAAGGCAGCTGGTGAGGAGTTGGTGAGTATCTCCGGTGGTAGAGAGTTCCATATTTTGGGTGCACTGCAAGAGAAAGAGCAGGAGTACACGTTTTATTAGTTTAGTCTTCGGTGTTTCAGGAGTAGAGAGTTGACATTGTGCTTGTTGTGGTCGCCCACAGATAGGATGAGTTTTTGGGAAATGTATTTTGGGATCCCGAAGTGCAGGGTTTTGTGAGTAATACAGGCTACTTTAAGGAAAAAGCCCTCTATTAGGAGCCACCTGAGAGTGTCAGGAATGGAGTGAGGTGGTCAAAATGGCTTGCTTTGGATGCTAGCCCAGCCACCTCTTTGATGGTGGCTTTTATCTGCGTTACTTGTGATTTAGTGGCAAAGGTTAGGGGAGATTTGCCAAAGTCAAGCGTAGAGAAGACTAGAGCTTGGACTGCATTTTTTTAATCTGAAGTGACTGTAGTTTTTACTTTCCATTCATTAATGAGGTGCCCTATCAGTTGAAACCTGCTATGAAGCACCTCATTTAGCAAAAGGGACATGAAGTCACTCCTAGAGAAGGACTAGTTTCTCTTTGTCTAGTGCTTATTGTGTCCAATGTGTAGTTATTTTTCTCATTACACTACCAAGACCAATCGGGGGAAGGATAGACTATGCCCGTGGATGGATAATGGAGAAGGATAAGGAGAATAATGGAGGCTAACCTGTATCAAAACAAAGAAGTTACTATGTTATGGTTGTCTAGGTTAATGAAGAAAAATTCTTGAGCAAATTTGCTCTGTCTTCACTTTTGATGACCAATAAGATTCACACTCAGTAGGCTTTTATTCAGTTGGTTACACTATATACCCGGGAGATGTGTTCTACATAGTGCAGCACATTTGTTACATAGAAGTCATGCTAAGTGGCTTTTTTCTGTTGTTGATTGTTGCATAGTCCCCAGAATATTTGCCCTTTTTCCTTACCAACTGTTGTGTTGTCTCCTAGGCCAGTGTTGGGGTTGCCTCCTAGAAAGATGATCTACAACACGATTTCAGGACATCGCGGTCGGGTACTGATGTGTCAGGAGCAGGCACTCTGTTTTTATTGGCCCCAGCACCCTTGGCCCATGCCATGCCAGATAACAAAGATGTGGAGTGCAGCAATCTTAGCATTGCTTAGTGAGATAGTGCCGTTGGAAGAAGAGAGGAAGATAATATGGCACCCCACACCAAGAGGGTGTTGAATATTCCACAATGGGGCATGGAGACTCTAATTCCAAGCATTAAGTTCCAACTGGGCACGAGGGAGATGATGACAGGTGAAAGCCATCGACTCTATGCTCAGAACAATCATCATAGGAGGCGACTGGGAGCTTGCATTGCATGTGCCCCCAGAGGGACATTTGAAGGCTGTGAAGTGGAGAAACCACCCAACAACTGCACAGCATAAAGGGAGACCGGCCTCGCATTGACTTCTGGGCAGAGAGGGTGCAGAGGGGGCTCCTTAGAGGCGAGTTGAGTGGGGGACTCCTGGAGGACTCGCTGAATTCAGTGATGTGGTGATGGGGATGTCAATGTGATAATTAGCGACCAGGTGGTGAAGGAGCAGGTGCATCAACTTCTTGGCCGAACATATATGGGGTCTATCATCAGCTTAAAGCAGCGCAGGTGTCCATTTGGAGCATCGCATTGGCAAGGAAGCGGAACCCCATGCCAGATGTGCTGCAGCCAAGGGTGAGGCAGAGGTCACTGAGGTCTTCAGAGGTGAGGCGTGGTGGATATGGGACACATCTACTCACCTGATCTCAGTCAACGGGTGTACAATCTGATCCATAGAGAACTCGGGATATCGTAGTAGGTTGTCGTAGGTTATGTCAGTCCTGGGGAAATCTGTGTCTCTTATGGAGCAGTATTAGTCACTGTCTTTGCAGGTTTTCTGTAGTCAGCCATGATTGCTGGATGTCAGTAGGGCGGTTTGAACTATTGTTTGAGTTTAGACCGATTCGTTCTTGAGCTTGGCCCTGTTTGCCAATGTCAATGGAGGCGGCCTATGAGGTATTTACATGGGTTGTGATCCTTGGCCTCAGGAGCTTGTCAGGCATCTCCCACATCGCCCGCCATCTTAAAGCACCATATGATATATACAGGTTCCTTCCCCCATATAGCCTGTTGGCCTTTCTAAGATTTAAAAACGTGTTTGTGAGATTACTTGAAGTGAATGAAGTTGTACAATGTATATGGATATGTGTTTATAGACACTTAACATGCAGACTGCGCATATGGCTCTGTCCTGAACTTGCTGGGCTCCCTTAATGGCATAGGCTGATACACCATCTTAGCATTTGTTACTGGAGTCACAGGGATCCACCACTGAGATTATGATGGATATAAACATGCATTTCTTCCTTTGGTGCACATGGACAATAATGGACAATATCCATCCTTACCAATGTATGCTTCAAGCCACACATACTCAAGATGCCTGGAACTGCTATTCCTAGTACACTCCGGTGAAGCAAGCTTGATACCACTCATCCAAGCCAAGCTGTCCTGCTACCTGCAAGCAGGCTGAGCCCTGTGTGCTTGAGGTACTAACATCTAGTTCCATTGAACAAAGATGTCCATGCTGCATTCAAACTCTTTAAAGGGTAGATTTGATTAGCTCCCCATTTCAAACTATATCACAACCAATACATTTTGACTGATCTGCAATACTACTTATCCTATGAGGCAGAAAAAAAATCACAAGGTAGGGTGGCCACTGCAATACACATCATGTAGCAACACTGGAAACAAAGAGGTGTGAAAAGTTGAAGATAGGAAAACAAGCCTGCCCATTCTATGCACCTGGTTTTGTAAGAGCATTATTGACTGATTTGAGTAACTCATTGGCTCCAAAAACTTTAAGAAGGAAATTCATGTATTCACGGAATAGCTGGTCCAACATTGATAGAATCTCTTGCAGTTCCACACTCAGAACCATCTGGTAAAATAATGTATTTGTTTCATTCCACGTTACGACCTTTTTTCATTTATCATGTTAGCAAATTTTTCTTCTATTCATTTTGCCTGAAAATACCCCTTCATGCCTGTTAGCTTAAAAAAGATTATTTTCTCTCTGTCTTTCTCTCTCTCTCTCTCTCTCTCTCTTTCCTTCTCCCTCTCTCTATCCCCTATTCTGAAAATTATGTAGCTGTCAATCTATCAGTGTACACTCATCGATGGCACTACATTAACATGTATTGTTGTGTCAAATGTCAGTCAAGTTTTACTCCAATATATTAATGAGTCACTTGTGGCCTAATGGTTAAGGTCTCAGACCCTCACTCTGTTGCAGTATATAAGTAATATTCCAAGTACCATTGCACACTTGATATATGAGAAAAAAATGAGTACAGGAGAAAATAGAAATCTGAAAACATTTATGCCCAGATGCATCAACCTTTTTAGGAAGTGCAAACGGTGCGATTCGCATAAATCGGCCTTTTGCACTTCCTAAATTGGTTACTGGGATGCATCAAGCATTTTTTGGAAATCGCTTTTTTTGCGAGTTCCAAAAAATGCGATTGCTGTTAAGGAATCGCACATTTGCGATTCCTTAACAGCAATGCATCATCCCCAAAACATTTGCGATTTCCAAAATTGCAAATGCAAATTACCACGAAGTTGAACTTCGTGGTAATTTGTAAAAATGTTTAAAAACGCATGAAAATGCATTTTTTAAACGTGTACGTTACAGGCACACATGTCCTTAGGACATGTGTGTATGTAACTCACATGTAAATGTCCATTTCATGAGTGCAGGGGGGGGTCCTTTGGACCCCCCTCTCCACCCTTGAAAGGCTTTGATGCATTCCGAATTGAAATTGCGAATTCGCAATTCCCATTCATTCCTATGGGCATTTCAGCCCATAGGAATGAATGGGAATATCGGATTCGCTATTTGGAACTCGCAATTTTATTGGAATTTGGTAAAAATTGCGATTTTTACCGAATTCCAATAAAATTGCGAATTTAATGATGCATTGCCATTTGCGAATCCTTAATTGCGATTCCTTATTTTTCGCAATTAAGGAATCGCAAATGACAACGTTGATGCATCTAGGGGTAAGTCTATTACCACCGATGTTTTCAGTGATTCATTGAAGACATTTTTATTGAATAGAAACTGGAAAGATGTATGGCACATTAACTGATAACTTTAGCAGAAAGTACAGTGGCATGGGTGGGGTTGGCATGACATGGCCTTGGGTGCTTTCCATGCCCAGAACCGCCATGCCTTGCTTTACAGGGTAAGGGAAGCTAGTGATTGTCACCAGGCTCTAAATAGGGCAGGATGGCTGTTAGTATGACCTAGTGGCCCTGTGGCAGGTGGGTGGGGTGGTCTGAGTTTTCTAAGGGTAGAGCCAGCGAGGCTCCCCATCAGAAACGTAGTGCTTCTTCTGACTCCAATTAGAGCAGGGAACCATGGGTCTAAGTGGCTCCAAATCTGATAATCTCTAAATGACACAATATATCATCTAACACGTCTGCTATGTGTTGTAAGAAGACATCACCCTAAAGCATATGACTGTTCTCTCTAAAAGAGAATTTCCATTTCTCAGTATGACTGGACATTAAAGTACGCACTAAAAGATAATTTTAATATCCAATACATTAGTTTAAGGAGTAGCCTTCGTCAAGGGTGGAGACTTGTGTTGCAAGGCTTCTATATGCATTTTTAATGCTACATACAGTCAGATAAGGTTGGATGCTAACAGTTTTTTAGTTTGTGTATTTACCATGGATGCTGTGAATTGTGCATGTATGGGCCTAGATAGCAGACTACCTTATTTTTCTGCAGCTAATAAATGTGTGTATGCATTGCCATGTTTCTTAATTCGTGCAAGCAAACACAGCAAAGGTAGTATTTTGTTCTATAATGCATGCAGTGTTCAAAAGCATGGCTGCTGAAACATGGCTACAAGGAAAGATGATCTTATGTGTTGCTTCTCTCGGAAAAAAGGAAGAAAAGGAGCAGTGAGTTTCCGCATATATCTTTAACATGAGGCATTCTTCAAATATTTTGTGTAATGGTAGGACAGCCAACCATGTGCCAGTCTCCCTTCCCTTCACTCTATTTAACACCCTACTTAAGAAAGGTATAAAACATAAAGTTGAAAAGAATATGGCAGGGCTCTAAAAATAATTGTTGGAGGGGAGGCTGAATTGGCATATGATGTAAACGTTGTACCTTGAGAGGCTGTGAGACAGCTGGTTATGTCTTAAGTTGACAGATAGGATACAGATGCATGATGAAAGATGGTTAAAGTGCTTGTAGCCTTTGATCTTCTATGCATATTAAGTTGTTTATAATCTGTAGAATTGTTTCTGATACAGGACTCGTACAGAAATAGTGTATATAGGGTGAAATACTTAAAATTGCGTGTACAAACTGAGTTCCGGGTGAATAGTTCACAATTATCTTTTGAGGCTAAGGGGATCTACAGGGTGTGACTCCAATAATTTGATGCCAACCCCACAGTGGTACAAGAACACAAGAGTTCAACTTTTATTTTACTTTGGCTTGCCATTAGTTTTTAACTGTTCGTGTCCTCCCTATCATGTCTCTTCATTTATAATATATAGCTATTCGTTATTTTGTGTATTTGACAGCTAATGCTGTGCTCTTTCACTCTTTGGCTTTTCTTTCAACTACTCAATCTTCTTTGAAGGTAATGTTTCGAACAGTATTTAAATAGCCATGTTGCTCTTTATAAATGCAGGAGAACCTCTGTACTAAGTGTAAAATAGCCTCCTATGTGTGTCCTTTCTACGGTGCTTCTATGCCGAATTAGATCTCTTTCATGTTCAAATGCTGTGGCCCCTCTTCTCCTAGCTCCACTACTTCTTTCCACATTACGCCTGAGCTTCTCCCTCATTATCCAGTATAGCCTTATAGCCCACCGTAGTGGGCTATACCAGTGTGAGCCAAAGGCAAGGGCCTTTAACAAGGGAGCGTGCCTTTATTGGCTGGTATAGCCCAGCTACTGCGGTCTATAAGGTTATTAGAACATTCCACCCCATCCCGGCAGAATGATTTAATATAGCCCCAAAGCCTGCTGTGGCGGGCTATACTGGCCATTAAAGGCCCGCTCCAGCGTTAAAGGCCTGAGCCGAAGGCAAGGGTCTTTAACAAGCGAGCGGGACTTTAATGGCCGGTATAGCCCAGCTAAGAAGGGCTATAAGGCTATTAACAAATACACCGAAGACCTCCCGGAGTCTGAGGGGCTTTAAATCCCTCTGGGGTCTGTGAGGCCTTTGTAAAATAACATTTGAATGTTGCTTTTCGGGTCTTTACCGGCCCTTAGAAGCTCACTGCACTCCATTGTATTCAAAGGAGGGCTCCACATTCCAATATTCTAATTTGTAAAACAAAGGCCTCACGGAGGCCAAGGGTGTTGAATCCACCTGAAGACTCCACAAGGCTTTTGTACACAGCTGTTGCTGTAAAAGACAAACATTGGAATGTTCGAACTCTGAGTTTTTACCAGCCATTAGAAGCCTGGAGCTATTCCATTGTCTTCAATAGAACGCTCAGCATTCCAATGTTCTAATGTATTTTACTTTAGGGTAACTGGGTTACGCATCAATGCATATTGTTGCCCAAAGGGAACCACCAAGAGGTGCCCAGACCCTGGGATCTGCCAAAGGTTTTCATCCTTGCCTTCCCACTGCAACAGCTTCTCCTGCCATCCAGTCAACAACGGAGCTCCGTGCATGTCGTAGCCTGCACACCGTGAAACATGGGTTGGAGACACCTGCTTATGCAGACCTCAAAATTCTCCTCAAGAGACTTCACTTTTTTAGTTGGCAATTCACCAGTTACAAACTATTTGACTGATCTGGCTGCATATTTTATCTAAATCTTGACAGAAGAGAACAGTGTAAGGGGGTTTACAGCGAAGATGCCATTGGGCTCTGCCCGGAGATTGGCCATTCTCCTATCCTACCAAGCCATGCCTGAACTCACTCTCACTTTTAAGTGGGCTAACACCGCCCTTTAATTTCTTCTTCTACTTTTAACCCCTTCCATGCTGATGAAGGCCCCCAGCCGTCATGCATCACGGTGCTCGTGTGCTGATGACGGCTGGGGGCCGTCCTGAACCCGCCCACTCTTAAAATCGGCCGCACAGGCGCAGAATCGAGGTCGCGCCTAAGGGGTTAAACCTATATCCACCATTCCTAACTTCTGATGTGAATCACGAAAAGACATTTGCAGCACTTTGTGCATCGGTGCAGGTGTATACAGGGGGTGAGCACAGGCAACCAAGTTTAGGGACATTAACTTATTTCCCATCATCATACTGTGACTCAGAGAAAGAGAGACAAATGCAGAAAAAAAAGGAGAAAGAAGAAAGTAAGGAAACAAGATGAAAGCAGTTACAAACAAGCCAAAGCAGGGATGAAAACACCCTGCAAGAGAAAGGAAGAGACAGGAAATGTAGGGTAGTGGAAGAAAGGAGCATGAGGTAGGGTCTAGGAAAGTCGTCTGTGGTGTTTGCAAACCCTTTTGAAGGTAGAGGTGGGCTCGTAAGAAAAACTTTTAGCACGTACGGGTATGTTTGACAAATTAAGCACTCTATGACCAGCCATTTATCCTGAATGTTTTTCTATTCTTGCTTTACGTTTCCCCTTTTTGTGCTATTGTGAATGGAATGGCCACGAACTGAATCTGAAGGAGCCTATTTTTAATAAAAGAAACGTCCAGACTGACATATCGCATTTAATGGATGTAAAACTTCAACATTTTCATCCCCAATCTCTCGGCAAGTGAACTCTATCCCCCCACCCCGGTTTAATCTCACCTGTCTCTGCCAGGAAATGAAAATAAAACGCCCTTCAGCCTGGACGTAATGGTAATTTATTACCGTGGAATTGGCCTTGTCACTGGAACATCACGTCACTGCGCGGAGATGTGTAGAGAAAACCCATAATGCAGAAAAGCTCTAGACGGCCATGCAAACGGTTCGAAATGCATGCACTCTATTCCCCTGGTTACGGTGCCGCCGCTGTCATTTGTTAATGTTGACGCACATAGTATTAAGTGGAGTTGCTTTTTATGAACTTTGAAGATGTTGGCAAGGACAGCTTTTGCGGTCTGTTCATACATACACATGCAACTGCGGCACACAGTGCGTCGGCGGCTGTGCCTGGTGACGACCACAGCGCTGACATGAAAAACGTGTTTCGGTCTTTCCTCTCTAAATTATGAGGAGGCGGGTGTGAAATCTGTCTTCTCAGAAAACAATTCGCACTGCATGTTCCGAGTGAATGGGACTGGCTTGTGGGTTAATGGCTAACGAACGGCAAATGTGGTGATGATCGATGCCACTGGAATCATGCCATTCGGCGGCTCTGTTTTGTATAATGTTGGTTTGCCGCGTGTGCCACATAATTTATCATCTGCTGCATGATCTGCAGATTTGAACGCAATTTTTTTTCTAGTTTAAGTAGATCAAAACTTACAACAAAAAAAAGCAGCCACACGATGTTGCTGCACTGCTGAAGGCCCAGTAAAGTAAAGAACAAAGTCAGGCTGGACTGTTCCCATTGGAGGGGGTCAAGACCGATTTGCATATGTCTGGGTCCAAACTGAGGTGGCAAGGTGTGCAACATAAGGATGGATTGGACTGCGGCCGGCCCGAGCGCCTGGGAATTATTCGAGCATTCAATTAATTACTTTTCTCGCGTCTGGGGTACCACGCGGGTGCAGTCCTGGACTGGCAGTAGCGGGCACCAGGCAATCCCACTGTGCGCCGCATGGGTGGGGGCAGGTTTTGGGCACCTGGGGGCCGATTTTGTTACAGGGCCGTTTTTGCAGCATAGCATAGGATGGAGGGGGCCGGCCACACATTTTGCCAGGGCCGGTTTTGGTTCCCAGTCCGGCCCTGCAAGGGTGGTCCCCCCACTTATTTTACCGGGAGCTCGATAACTATAAACTGCAACTGAGTGCACTACCTTTTGTGATGTCACTTCCTGTTGTGACGTCAGCGCCCCCCCTTCTTTTTTTAGGACTCGTGCCCTGCTGAAGTGCAGCGGAAGCCTCTTAACGAAGGTTGACTCGTCACCTTTCCTTGCTTTTTGATGTATTTAGGTGTTCACCTGATGTTAATGAGGGAAACCTTTGGGCTTCTCATGTTAACATCAGTAAATAAATACCAAACGAATGAACTAATACTATCACAAAATGTGCCCCGTTATACCACATTAATGTGCATTTTCTTACTGCGACCCTGCCGAATAATTTGGTCCACCCTTGCCACATAATTCCAGTGGCACTGGTTCTTATCAAGTCCCGAGTTATTCTCCAGTGGTTGGCATCTGAACACAAACACACGTTGCAATTCTACCTAGTCCGTTACAGAGATCAGAAGCGCTATTTATACATAAGCTCTTATTATTAAAATGTAAAACACGCCCATGGAAATACCATCATATGGCAACGTTGTTGGAAATAGGGTCTGCCACAAATTACGAGCTGCAGATATATACACATCTTTGTGGCAATTATTTATTCTGAGCAGTCGTCCTTCCTTAGCTGTGTTGAGGGTAAGATATCAAAGCAGTAACCCCCACCTTTGTTCTTGCGGTGTGTTGTGTAAGTGATACCTTCAGAGAGAGCGGTGCCTCTGTCAGCTTTGAGCACAGCGGTGCCACTTGGGAGTGACAGCGGTGCTCAGACAGGGCTGGGCGCGCGCGTGACTGCAGATGTGCCTTGTGTAGTAAAGGGCACGCGCCGGGGGCAGCTCTGTGAGAGTGTATTCCTTCTCCCTCTTTTTTTTTCTCTTCGCTGCTGGGTGCCAGGCTCCGCCCTCCTGCAGCTCTCAGCAGCACTCGCCGTATCCGAGAGACTTTCATTCCGCACTCCAGATTCTCACTGAGCCAAGGAGCGCCTCACCCGGAACGTTCCGCCTTCTCGGCGCCCGCGCTTCGAAGACAGGAGGGGGGATTTGGGAATCCCGCCGACGCTGGCTGGATCGGCGAGCAAACTTTGTGACCTGGTGGCGCGGAAGGGTTTGGAAATGGAAATAAAGATGTGAACGTGAGCGCGGTGCAGACTGCCGGCTCTGAGGGCTGCTACGGTGCTCTCAGCAACTGGTGCCCTCGGGATAACTGGAATGGATGCGAGGGCTCTTCGGCTGAGCGCAGAAGAGGTGATGGGGGGCTCCCTCAAGAGGGGCTTTTGAATTTAAAAAAACGAGAAAAAAACGAGAAAATACTGCAGAACAGGACAGCCGGCTGCCATGGTTCACTTGAGAAAATTGTGCCTTCCGCAGCATCAGTGATAATAAAAAAGGACCCAGACGAATACAGAAGACCATGTCAGAGACACCAAGTCACTGGTCAACGAATGGCACCAATATCTTTGTCCAGAACCACGACATGGTGGATTTTCAGAAAGGGCAGAAAAGTTTCAATGTTCTCCTGTTCTCCCTGACCTCTGGCATCACATTCCTAACACTGCTGGGCAGTGCCTACTCTCTTGTGTCTTTGCTTAGGATGCCCGCCAAGAGCACCCTGTCGGTGATGGTTGCCTCGCTGTCGGTGGACGACCTGCTGAGCGTCCCACCGGTGACTATCTTCCTTCTGATGCAGTGGTCGGGCGGAACCCCCCCACAGCCCCTGTGCACCACGTCTGCACTTCTGTATTTGTTCCAGGGGATTTCAAGTACATTGAAGGCATCCTTTATAGTTTTGTACAACTTCTACATAACCCGGAAGCAGGGCCACCATGACACGACCAGGAAGCCTGTGCGAATGATGTGGGTGATCTATGCCATTTGGACAGTGAGCCTGGTGACCAGCGCGCTGCCGCTCTGTGGGTGGGGCGCGTACGCACCCACATCCTGGGGGTGCCTCACCGACTGCACCAGTTCCTATGTCCTCTTCCTCTTTGCTTTATACTCACTTTGCTTTTGCATCTTGACTGTTTTTTCTGTCCCCTTGACGCACCAGCTCCTGTGCTCCGATGACCAGCAGAAGCGCCTTTTCGCCGACTACCAAGAAATTTCCAGAGGGACCACACTGGGCAGCAACGATTCTTTCCTGGCACCTGGGGACCCGTTGGATAGGACCTTGCAGAACTTGGGCGAGCAGTGCCAGAGCTCTGAGATGGTGTTCCAGAAAATCCCTAGCGGCTTGGATCTCCCATACTCAAGTAGCGCGCTGAGCAGGAGGAACCTTGCCGTACTCTTCGCACAGAAACGATTTTCCTTGATACTTGCTTTGCTAAAAGTGGTATTATGGATGCCACTGATGGTAAAAAATAACTTTACTGTTCAAAATACTATAGCTATGTGAGAAGTCATCTCAAAATGATGTTGGGGTTAAAAACACACATAGGGGGAATATGTACCAGGCCCTATCTCCACGGGAACATCACTCTTTCCGATGCTGGTGGTGATAGGGGCTTCGCCTTATTTACAAGACAACATTAAGCCACTCAACGCTGCCTTGTAGATAAGGCACCCTTTCACTCTGCGCTTAGTGTGAAAGGGGTGGGCAGTGGGTGTTGCGGTGGGCCACCCATTGATTCTGACGCTGCCTCCTATTTACAAGGGAGGCGTAAATAGGAGGTAGCGCCAGAATTAAGACCAGGGAAAACCTGGTCTTAACATGGCGAAACAAGGAGAAATGCTTTTTGTCTCCCTGTTTTTTTCTTTTTCCAAGGGCAGCACACATGGAAAAAGCAAAACGCCTTGGATTGTTTATGTTCAGGAAGGTGACCCTTCCTGCACCTTAACAACATTTGAAGAAAAATGACATTTTGTAACTTCCATGTGTGCTGCATTACGCAGTACACATAGAAATGAAAAAAACGCATTTCAAGATTGTTTATGTGCAGGTAGGTGCCTGCATTGGCGCTAGGCTGCTAAGTGTAGCGCCAGTGCAGGGGGAAATACAAGGCTGCATTTTATTCCTGTAAATATGGTGCAGCCTTGCGTTTCTGAAGTGGCGGAGTGAGGCGTTAAACCATGGCGGCTAATTCCGCCACTTCTTTGTACATATGCCCTTTAGTTTCAAATGGATGAAAGTGGTGCTTTTACAGTGCTGTCCAATCTTAACTATTTTACACTTGTAAAAATAGCTGTGTCTACAGATGTGGTTAACTTTATCATAAATGGTTGTCATTTGATTGTTTGGGATTCACATTATTGTTTTACATACTTTTTTCGCTTTAAACCATCACATTTACCTAAACTGCTAGTCCAGACAATAACTTTGGTCCAAGTCCTTTATTGTAGCATGTGAACTCAGAACTTAACAGTCTCAGGTCACTCATACATTATTCTTTCACAATATCCATTTCTTATATAGTGCCTGTTTGTTATATAGTGCCTGCTTGTAAATCTCTCACACCTGTGTTACATTATCTATTGGCATCATGGAGGCATTTTCGATCTATGCTGATTTCGTGAGGCAGATTGTGCTGTCAGTATGACCAGTTTTTTGAACCCCTACGCAGTTTCAGCTGTGCAGCTACCAAGTCACAGGGAATAATTTTATTGTCGGGATGATTAGCTGTGAGTCCCTAGTGAATAAATGGGGAACAGAAACAGGCCACGGTCATGAGTTATTAAATCTCTTCTTAATGTGACAGAGAAGAATTAGGTCTGGCTGACAGGTTGGGAGACTGATACTCAGGGTTGGACTGGCCTTTAGGGCAATCAGGCAGTGCTCAATGGTTGATCTGACAGATTGCCGTATGGGCTGTTTTTTGTCTGCTTGTGGGCCAGTTTTGTGGTCTGGTTTTTACTGTTGATTTCTCTGATATTAATATAAACATTCTGGCTGCAAGCACAACTGCATACTGTCTTTCATACCTTGCGAAACACCTATGCAGCGTGTCTTTACAAGTTTAAAACTGCCCTAATTTGCAAATATTGGCCACTTTTTTTAGCTATCTAATTCATACAGTATTAGAAGTTATTACTACAAACCCACAGTCACTACACACACAAATACATTGTTTTATGGGGAAACGGTTTTGGAAAACATTGTCTGGAAAGTAAAGCACCTTGTAAAATCAATCCAGTGTTCAAAGCTATGTTAACTGGAAAAAAGTACTAACACAGAATACCCTGACTCCTTCATACGCAGGAGCATGTACATAACAGGACATCCTAAATTATCATAATGTAGGTTTGTTTCTTCACTTATAGTCAATCTTTTTTCATTGTACCATGATTAGTGTAAGATCTAAGCTGGATACCCAGCATAAGAAATGAATTAAATGCTCAGTAAGTCTTCTGCCAGATCATTTTCACTTCATGTTTCTTAAGCCATAAAATGCATATTTCCACACATTTTAAGAATTCAGAATACTGTTTTGCCTGAAAACTTGATTTTCCGGTCCTCTTCCTTCCAGATACAATTGGCCGTCGAGCACCTTGTGGGCCTGCAAAGTCCCTCTTTTGAGACTTTGACCTTCCTTCTCACCCTGCTTGCCGCCTCCATCACTCCAGTGTTTGTCTTGTCGGAGCACTGGATCCACCTCCCTTGTGGCTGCTTTATTAACTGCAGGAAGAACCTATACTCTCTGTCTTCTGAAGAAAGTAAAAGTAGGATATTATACTTTTTTCCCTTTCTTTGTAAGAATGAATGTTATTGTGTGATGTAGATGATACAAAAGTGAGTGCCGGGGTAAAAGTGGATAAGCGATTTGCCTGATACTTTGTCGTAACAGGCTCTTCTCACAGGGAAATTGTCATAACCACTGATTAGGTCCACACGCCAAGGTGGGAAGGACTTCAAGCAAAGCGTGAGCCAACCCACCTCTAACTGGCCTCAACTATCTGTTGGTGAGAACTGACAGAGTCTGCATCTGTGTAAATAGGGGCTGACTTTGCCTCAGTCAACCGAAAAGGGTAGGGAAGAGAGGTTAAAGAGCCGGTCAGAGCTGGTTCATACTGTACAGTTCATGCTGAGCACCCCTTCCACCAGGTACCCAGCAGCACCACCTTAAGGAGGGAGTGTTCCTGCTTTGTCTGAGGTGATGTGCAAGAAATGTCATGGTGATTTGGGTCTCAGAAACTCAAGCCGCAAAAGGCAATTTCCCCTGATACTTGTTTTGCTCTAATTTGTATTCTAGACTTCATTGATTGATACCCCTCACTCCCCCATGTTTTAAGCTGAAGGCAGTTCCACCTCAGGGAGGAGGTGCTCCTGCAATCTCTGCTCTTGTGTGTGTGTGTTGTGCTCTGAAAGACTCTAAAAAAACACCAAGTGTGCCCTCAGGGAAAAACTGTTTTAAATTATGGATCCTGTGTAAGCAGATTGAGCCTACTGAGACTAAATAGATTCTGAATGAAATTACAATGTACCGGTGTTGCATATAAATGAGATACTTTGTGATTTATGTTTCTCAAATGTGTGCATGCATCAAAGAAAGGTGTTCCCTCTAGAAAACATTAAGGTTTGCACTTGAGTTATAGCCACTTTGAAGATTGACATGTATTGCCTGATTCTAACTGGCTAAGTAATGTATATCATGGGTAATGCATAAAGCAATAAGCAGAATATCAATTATGGTGTGGAGGGTGGTCAGGGTTGGTGACAAAGAGATATATGTTTATGGATGTATGGAAGTTTCTTGTAATCAAATGTGTTATGAAATGTGGGGACTTTGATTTCTTCCTAATACACCCTTAGAGTGAAGGGATAAAAGCAGTGCCGAAAAAAAGCAACTTGTAGAAAGAAGTTCAGTAGAGCCCACTGATGGTGAACCTGTGATTGAACCTCACATTTGAAATGGTTACACAGACAAGTCCACTTCACTTACAAAGATAACAGAGCTTCATCCTTCCATGTTAGAGATCGAATTCAATATAGCCACTCATATAGGATGACGTATCATGACACCCAACTTCTAAACTAGTATTACTCTTCAATGAGTCTAGACAGAACATGTTTTGCATGCTTGTCTTTTCTACCCATGGCTACCTGTTGTGCACAGCCTACATTTAACCCCATCCGTGCTCATGACGAGCTGAGCTCGTCATGAGGCACGGTGCTCCGGTGCTCATGACGAGCTGAGTTCGTCATGAGCCGTGGAACGCTCACACGCAGGGATAATTCCCCTGCTGTGCTGAACGTTCCACAGGAACGGGTGTGGTCATGACGAGCTCAGCTCTTCATGAGCACACAAGCACTGTGCCTCATGACGAGCTGAGTTTGTCATGAGCACGGGGGCGCTGTGCGCGCCCCCCAGCACAGCGGGGGAATTACCCCCGCTGCGAAGGGGTTAAAACCCTCCTACAAGAATGTACTCAGGATACAGCTCCATCCTATTTGAAGCGCACAGCCATTTTATCCTTATTAACAATGACAATACCCAGTATACAGATCTACTCTACTTCAAATGCACAGTTGTTTTATCATTATTAATCATACTCAGCATACAGCTCTTCCCAACATGAAGTGAACAATTGTTTTGTTAACAACTAACTTTTGTTGAAAATAACTCAAATAATAATTCTATTGGCTAATAAATTCTCTCATAAATTCACTTATATTGCTATATTTGCGGTTTTACAAGCTCTTAGAGCGGACCCCATTGAAGTTTGCATTTCTTTAAGCTTTCAATGTATGGTGCAATATTGGAGTGTACCCTAATTCAAACCTATAGAAATCTATGCAAAGTATAATTGTCAGAGTTCAGAAAGTTAAAATACAAGCATGAACTGACATGAAGTTGGAACTCTAAGTACTCAAAAGCATATTTCTAGTAATATTCTTACTGACATTAGCCCTTAATTGACTAGTAGTAGTACTGCCATTTCTTCAGTTATCAATATTATTGGCCCAGCAGAAACAGCTACCTTTCAAGAGTACACCTTAGTTGATGCTCCCTCTGCCTCAAGGGCTCTATCTGCCACTTTACCAGCTGATATTTTTGTTACCAGCTGTTATTAACTCTATTGTTGCTGATGACTTAGACTTGGAGCCAAGTAAAGTCAATCTTGAAACAGATGTTAGCTGTGTAACTGAGGTTGGGGATCCCAAGTGTACATCTGAGATGGATACTGAGGCTAAAATGGGTTTGTCTGTGGTCTCCTGGAAGCTTGGCAAGAATCCATTCCAAACTTTCTAATCCTGGCTGCTTTGCATTTATTGATAAAAATGACATTTGCATTTTTAACCACTTCCATGCGTCGGACGACCCCCAGCCATCCGACATCACAGGAGGCATGTGCAGAGGACGGCTGGGGGCCGTCTGAACCCCGCCCACTCAATAAATCACCAGCACTGCAGTGGAATTCACGCCGCGGTCAAAGTGTTAATGAGACATGGGCTCTGGAGAAAGTGTACATCAACGGTTATTCTACATATAGGACCAGATTACGAGTCTGATGGTCCAAGGACTACCAGACTCGTGGTGACGGATCCAGCTACTACTGCACCAGCAGTCTGACTGCCCCATTACGAGTTGAGCATTTGGACAACCCTGGAACCGCTGTTACTGCAGCGGAATTCACGCCGCGGTCAAAGTGTTAATGAGACATGGGCTCTGGAGAAAGTGTACATCAACGGTTATTCTACATATAGGACCGATTACGAGTCTGGTGGTCCAAGGACTACCAGACTCGTGGTGACAGATCCAGCCACTACCGCACCAGCCATCTGACTGCCCCATTACGAGTTGAGCAGTTGGACCACCGTGGGACCGCTGTTCCCTGGAGGTGGTGTGGTGGTCAGAGGTCGCAATATGCCTGGCTGGACCCCTGCGGTCCCACCAAGCAAAGTACGAGTTTCCTCTCCTCCAGGGTTTACATGGTAGTTCCTCCTCCTTTCAAACCTTGGAGGAAAGGTAACAAAGGGGACCCTGTGGGCCCCCGTACCTCCTCTCCTTTGTGCATCGCACAGGGGGCACAACAAGAGCCCCCCTGTGTGCATGCACAAAAGTTCCTGCATAGCATGGAATTTCGGGTCCCTGCAGTGCAGGAACCTTGTGAGGCGTTGCCACTGCGGTGAATTTTTCAAAGGCACCGGTCCCTTTAAAAGAGGCACCACCATGGGAACGCCACACCGCCCACCTGCAAGACCACAAATAATTTGTAATCTTGCGGTCGGGCGTCAGCAAGTCTCGGCGGTGTGGAGGCACATCGGTGAAGTACTGCCTGCCCCACTGAAGCACGTAATCAGGGACATAGTGTCTAAGCGACTGATCCAAAGAAAGCAGGTAGAGCTAGTTGGGGTCTAGCTAGTTTCATAAAGGATCATATTGCCTGCACTTACAAACAGCTATCAATCGATTCCCTTGACCTAATGGGGATTCAGCTTACTTTCTCTACAATATTAATTCTGACTTTCTTTGAAGATTATGCTAGGTCTGTTTCCTCAGGTATTGATTCTCCAGTGCTGACTATGCTATATGATTTGACAAGCACCTACCAGCATCAGGCTAAAATCATGGTAGCAGTTGACTTGAATGTCTCTTTCAAACCATCCCTTTTAATAAATGATTTTATTGAGGAGGAAGATGAGAATTGGGGGCATTCCAAATCTGTCATTTAGAGTTCAGTGGCATTATTTTACTAATTCTGCTCTTCAGCTTACTTCTCTGGTGGTTGGGGGGAATTTAAGAGCATGCAATAGTACTATTCGCTCCTACAAAGATAGACAGCTCACGTTTAAAAGGGGCCGCAATATTATCAACTACATCCAGTTAGATACTAGAATTTCGTCTCTGATAAAAGACATGTTGGTTATTCCCCTGTCTGATAGCAACTATACCCCCCTGTTTGTAACTCTGAAAGCTGCTCTTCTTAAAAGAGGTAATTTGACAACACAGGAGCTCATTTATCAAATAAATTTAGAAGAATTTCTTGGCCCCGGATACTTGATGACAGTGAACTGCATTTAAAGACATATGATCTGGTTTTACATTTCCTTTCTGATTTTGAAAATGCTTGTCTAATCCCCAAGTTTTTGTTAGCCATCCACAGTGAATTTTATGAGGCACTGCAAACTGTATTTATTAACAAGGTGACCAGGAAGAATCCTATTGTTGGGAGGGGTCACAAGTTGTTCAACACGGAGTGTAAATTGAGTAGGGGAAGGGGTGGATGGGGCATACCATTTGGGAGATAAAGTTACAACAGTGAGCTCAAGAGGGCCATCAGAGAGTGCAGTCACCTAGGTGTAGCTGCTGCGTGGCTTAGGTATACAGTCATACTTGTTAGAGCCAAAAGGGATTCGGCAAATTAGAACTGGTGGGACTTACTAGCAGCTGCTAGGTGTGAGGATAATTGCTCTTGTTTTTACACATAATTACACACAGGAGCCTAGACAGTGTCACTTCCTATTGTTATTACATACAGCCAGAGATCTGGGTAGACTGCTTATCTACACTATATTATTGGAGATAAAACTAATCCCCCAATTTCTGCTACACTCTCTGATGATAGCAATATCGATCTGACTTGCAGCCTAGATGACACTCTTGTGGCCATTAATAGACTAAACGCTTTCAAGGCCCCTGGACCAGACCAGATACCCGGCGATTTGTACAAGTCCAAGCAATCAGTGTGGGCCCCATATAGCAACTTATTGTCAAATGCAATAGCTGCTAGGGGTGAAATCCCAGAGACATGGAGGTGGACAGAGATAATTGCTCTATACACGAAAGGTGACGCTTTAGCTCTTTCAAACTATAGGCCGATTAGTTTAATTTATAACCTGCAGAAAATCTTTGCGAGGCAAGTCTTTGAAAAATTGCAAACGTAGATGGATGATAATGAGATCCTGTCCACCAACCGGTTGGGATTTCAAGCAGAAACAAGCACATGCAATCAAATATTCAGGTTCACATACTCACTTGGAGCAGCATTCGACCTTGTACCCTGGGAGACCCTCTGGATGCTTCTGGTAGTCATGGGAGCTCCTGCAAATTGGTAAATTTGATAGCAAGATTGCATGTGGATAATCACACCCTGGGTCGGCGGGAGGAGACAAGGCAAACTAACTAGCAAGGTTCCCATCCATTGCGGGGTGCGTCAGGGGTGTGTTCTGACCCCTACTTCATTCTCCTTGTAGATTAATGAGGTGGTCAATAAACCTATGGACTGAAGTCATGATTACCCTGTTCTTAGTGGATAGAAAATGCTGATTTTGCTGTTCGCAGATGACTTTCTACTTATCTCAAAGACTTCAATAGGCCTCCAGAACTTACTAGTTAAATTCCTGGCTTTTTGCGCAGCCAGAGGCATGGAAATTAACATAGATAAGACAGAATTTATGGTCTTTAAAAAGGGTACGGTCAGTTCACGGGCAGCTAAAATTGCAAACAACTCCCTTGAGAGGGTAAAGACCTCTGATTACTTGGGGGTCAGGTTGACTGATTCATTAGGATGGGAATCGCAGAATGATAAAAGTTATCCAACTTTATGTCATATTTTTAAGTCTATATTGAGGTTCCACAAGCAGACATAGACATGGTCAATAACCCCAGCACTTGAAGTCTACCATGCCAAAGCCCAAAGTACTGCGCTCTACGGAGCTGAGATCTGTGGTCATGCTGACACTCATAGACTGGCAGCGTGTGAGAATACTTACGTAAGATCTCTTGTTTCTGTCCCGACCAGCACTCCTTTGATCCCCCTGTTTTTAATCTTGGTAATAAAAGAATCAAGAACATTGCTTTAATAAAACCCCTCATGTACTTGCTGTGATTGTGGACCACACCCGAGTTAATTGACTACTGTGAGTCACTGATGGGCTTTTTAGCCAAATTATGTGGTTCCAACATGTTGCAACTTGGTGTAGGTTGCTGGGAATGACCAGCTTGTGGAATATCCCGGAGAGGTCTTGCAAAAAAGAATTGGCAAGTGTAAAGGTGAAGTACTGAGCATATGTGTCAAATGGGTATGCAATGTGCAGGACCTCCGGACTCTTAACTACCAGTTTTTATGAGCCACGTCAAGACCTAAGTTGAAGCCCTCTCTGGATTTGATTTCGCCGCCATTAGCGAAAAGCTTAAATGTGAGGTACCGTATGTCTGCTTACCACTTAGGTCATTTGTTACTGGACCAAAGACCTAGATTCAGTTATATGTCCTGCATGCAGCTTGGCCCCGGAAACACAGGGACACATGTTATTTTTATTTTCCAAATACTATTTCTCCCGAAGGAAATGGGTACTACCAATATGTCTGAATATGGCAGTCAAACAGCACCAGGTTGCCTATAGGATCTTAAAGTCCGACACTTCGGATCTAATTGTTTTTGCTGTAAACTGTTTTTTACTGAATGTTTGATACAGGCATCAGAGATTTGCAGCACAAGCAGATAAGGGGGCAAGTATGTCAGGTATTATAGTATGTGATGGTTGACCTACATGCCCAGCCTATGATAAATCTTACTGTGAAAAGAATCCAGTGACTGGAGTTTGTGTTTAGTGTTTATATGTATAGCGTATTTTATACTTTTACTGAGATTATAAGACTATACAACTGTCTTTTATGGAGTTTCATTCATTCATTCTTAAGCTTGTTTTACCTTATTTTTTACCACTACGTTGTCAATTCCATCACAGAACTTTGTGATCAAAAGTAACTGAATTTAATATAAGATCTTTGCAAATAATTGTTTTATATTTGACTTTTGTATACTTAGATGGTTTTTTGAGAGAAGAATAAAGTTATTTGATGATGATGATGACATGGAGCAGTAATTGAACATTCAAAGTAATTTCAAGACGTTTTTTTAAAGCTACTTAAGATTTGAATTTTAGAACAGACCAAGAAAAACAGAAAAATTATAGACATCATGTGCCATTGAGCCATACTTGAATGTCGTCACTAACCAAAATTACTGTTTTCTATTAGTTAGATTTAGGTTGAATCAATTCCATTTTCTCCTTGCTGGTTCCCCGGGGTGGAAAAGGGAGGAAGATTTGGGGATTTGTTCATGTGATGGTTTCTCCGTTTAGACACAATGCACTTTATTTTTTTCTGTGAGCACTTTCTTCAAATTCGGAAACGTTTTATTATCCCAATTTTAAAAGACAAAGGCTTTCTGCAAGTTAAACCAGTCCTCTTCTACCTGCAGCTGCTTTTAAATGTGTGGGAGATTTTTAATATCACTAATTTTTTCGCTGCAGCAGTAAGATTAAAGAAGGAAATAAGATGGGTATAGTTAACTCTATGAATTAGCCTGAATGAACTGAATTTACGAATGTTCTAAACTGGCAATGTGGTTTTTAGATATTATTTTAAGTTAATTGATTATTGATATTGCATGTATTTTAAGCTTGTGTATTCTGATTTTTTGGCTTTTTAACAAAATTTGTGTATATGAAGCGTTTAACATGCTTTTATGGTTTTAATATGAACCGAATAAAGTATATTTGACTAACTGACAAAACAAAATTATATACAATTGTTAACAACTAATTGGGTCATATAGACCATGGTAGACAGTCTGCTTGTGTGTGGCAGAGGCTTGCCTGTCCTATTTAAGCACCCCCACCTGCCTTACAGAACGCTTTGCGTCATGGGCAAAGTAGCCAATGTCCTGGCGCCCACCTACCAAGGGGCCCCTGGGAAAGTGAATTTCTCTCTATCTAACCTCCATTTTAATATCTCAGCTTTTTAACTTCTCTCTGCCTACATCTGACTCTATATCACTTTACTCAGTTTTAGTGTAAGGAATTTTGGGGACCCCTAAAAGATACATATCATTTGTTTTTGCACGACCATTTCTGAAAGATCATTTAGCAGTCTCATGCAGGCTTTAATTAGCAGAGGTAAAAATGTTCAAAGTTGTTCCAAACAAAGGCCCCCAAAACACATGTTGCCAAGTGCTCCAAGTTTGCTTAGGATGACACTACTGCCTGGCAGGAATCATTTTGGTGTGGAAGGATAGTCCGCCGCTGCAATCACCTCATAACCCCCCTGCAGATTTGCCAAGCGGGCACCATGGTTGAAGTGCCAGCTCAGCAATCTTTGTAGGGTAGAAAAAAACACTCCCACAGCAACTGTTTATTTTCTTTAAACAAAAAATCAAAATGACTTACCAAGCATGGAGCCTTCTCCGTGCTTATCCAGGGTATTGTACATTTTCATTATCTACTAGGCCTCTTGTGGCAACACCCAATATGATCAAGCGGCCCAAAGGTGGACGAATGACCGGGCCAGGGGTTTTCATCACCTGAGCCAGTAAAGGCTCCTCCGATGGTAAGGGATCCAAATGGTTCCCCCACATCAAATAATGTGGGGAACTGGAGACCTGATGGGGCAAGAGGACTGCAGCTTTACATGGGATCTTGGGCTCTGCCAAACCCAAAAAGAGGCTCCAAGAGCCTAATGATTTTATGTTTCAAAATAGGACAAAGGCACACACAAAGTTGAATGTCCTATACAAATGCATGAGGAGAACAACATATACGAGAAAATTAAATTAGAACCAAGAAGTATGAACTCAATAGCAAACAGGAGCGGTCTGTGCAGGAAAGAGCGGTAAGGCGGTGGGGTGGGGCGGAGGATAGGGGGTGAAGTCGACAGACAATGAAGTACTATAAAATTTGAAAAAAGGAAAAACACTTACCCTGCCCTCGCTGTATGGCAGTTTCGGTGATGCGGCAAGTGCAGAGTAAGTGTTTTTCTTTTTTTTAATTTTATTTTACTTCTTCCTCGTCTGTCGACTCACCCCCACCCCCCACCTCACCCTCTTACCTGCACGGGCCGCTCCTGCTAGCAAATAACAATGGATTGAATATTAATAAACACTAAGAGCTAAATACTAATCAAACATCCAAAATGTATTTAAAGTGTACACCTAAACCTTCTGAAAGTGTACAATAATTAAGTGCCGAGCACCATAAAGTGTGACGCTGGCCAAGTGGCAAAAACACTATAAAAGATTAAAAACATGAATTTACAGAGAGGAAATCTGAGTAAGCTCCTCTCGATTTTTTTACAATGGGTTAAATTAATTCACATTTAAAAAAAATACAAAAATAAAAAATACAAAAAAACATTTAGAGTCAGAGCTTTTGAAATGTTTTGAGGTAACCTGTCCCTTACTCTAGTTTCTGCAGTTTTCATTGACTAGATTATGGGGTTGACACTGTTCCGTAAAAAAACAAATAGTTTTACTTCATGACATAAGCATAAAAGTTTAGTTGAATGAAAACATTTAATTAGATCAGATAAAGAGGTGGAGGCTTTTGTACAGCTCACTTTCCAAATATAGTACAAAACGGTCAACTTTATTTGTAGGTCAGCTTGTGGGCAGCTCAGTTAGAAATGCTGATCAGTTCCTTGGGTGTACATGCGTGAAATAATACTTATGCCACAATTTGTACCCCCCAGCCGTCTCGAAACTGCCAGAAATATGGCGAATTTTCTACGATTGGGCAGGAGTTGGGCAAGTAAAAGACAAGTTTGGAAACAAGGACGGAGACAGAAGATTTTGAGGTCCCCAACGTTGTAAATGTGGGTCAAATACCCTTAATCCATGGGGTAAAAGGGAAATAGTTTTTTTCGAAGAAGAATTTGTTTTGTCCGGTGGAGAAAAGAAAAGTGACGCCGTTGCCGCGCCTGGCACATAGCTTTAAACCAGAACCAAGAAAATGTGTGAATTCACTTGCGCAGAAATCTATAACTTCCCTATATTGATGTGTACAGGCCATGGGAGTTTATGTGAATTACAAGAAAACAGTAACTTTGTTAAATTCACAGGAATATACCTGTGCCTCATGAATAGGTTAGTCGTAAATTGCACCTCTTTGTAAATCATCCCCAATGCCCTGACAAGATCTTGCATTAAATATGATTGTTCTTCTAATTAGGAGAGAAACAAAAAGCCCCCCTCCTTAAAAAATTCAACGGTAGGTCATGACACACAATTAATATTAATGCATTTCTTGGACCCATTTAAATCATAGACTCTCAAACACCCCTCTTTTCGACAAAATGTTGTGGCCGATTTCAAAATGGTCGGTGTCATAAGTCAATTCTTTTCTTACTTTCTTTCGAATATTGTCATGTTAAAAAAAGTATTTTTTTCCTGATGTTGCCTTATAACTAAATTTTGGCCGGTTTAGAGCCATTCATTGTGTTCGGTTCAGTGATATTGTTAATGCGGTTAATTCTCGGCTTTAATGATATATTTTTACAGCTTTTCCTGATAGCCTTTTAGTAGCTGGGGATGTGCTCCTTGGAGGAAAGAGCCCTCTGGGCATTGATTATTCATCCTGTCTTTAAAATGGATGCTTTCTTTAATTTAGGGAGTCTCTTGTGAACGTTTCCAATAATCCACAAATCATTGTTTTTTTTCTGTTGTTCATAACTAAGCTTTTTTTGTACAAAACATTCTGGGAAATCGTCCCCTGACTTCAAACATCTGTGAGTTCATGTTTTATTGACTATAGTGAATTAAATGGAAGCACTAACTAATGCAAGGACAGGGGAGCCGTGTGTGTGGACTACATTTTAAACAGCATAATAGATGAGGCTGCTGCCTTTTCCGCCTCAGAGCCTTCTGACATCACTGGAAACCTTTGATGATTTGTTGCGAACTAGGTCAGGAATTTTTCTGAGAAAAGGCAGTGGAATATTTTGGGGTTCCACAACATAACCATATACTAAAGCTAACCTGGCCAATGGGAGGGAGGGAGTGGAATGTGCCAGCCAGCGTACAAAGGCCTATTATTATTATGTTTCTTATATAGCGCCTGAATCGACCCCCGAAGGGGTATCTCCATGCTTGCCTTAGGAACCCGTCCTGGCTTTTCCCTGTGAGATAGCCCCTACAGGGCATCCCCAAGGTGAAAGCCAGGCATCCCGCCGCGGGGGGCCATTGTGGAGATTAAGCAAGCTTAATGCCCAGAGTTGCAGAGTGTGAACCCATGATTAGGTCAGGCACCGAAGCGAGAATTATCGAGTCCATGGACATTTGAGCTCAAGACCCTGCCTCCTCGGGAATTGAACCCTGGTCCCGGGTCTGACCTCTGCTTCAGGGTCTGCCTGCTCTAACCAGTGAGCCACACTTCTCCACACACCTATCACAACATTAAGTCAATGAAATGTTCTGCGTATAAGTATTTGCATAGCGCTTACTACCCCGGGCGAGGTGCTGAAGCACTTTACAGCCAGGTAGGCCTCCGAACTGGGCGCCGTTCATCCAGGAAGCTATGCATACGTGTACTATGACACCTCCGAGCACAGAGTGCCAGGTGTACTTTTGACCAGTTCAGATCAGAGTGTTTTGATTGCACAGTGTATGCAGTTAATCATGACCACCTTATGCTGTGGCACATGTACCAAACTTGCACAATGCAAAGAGGCTGGTCACAAGAAATCAAAGCTCTCTGGATTTTTCAATATTGATGAGGCAGGATTCATTCTTCAAAGCTTTGTGACCAGCTGCAAATGAAGTGATGGAGGCCTCTATGAGAAACAGGTATCTGCATTTGCAAAGTGTCGGTATTGCAATATCATAGAAGTGCCACTTTGCAAAAGAGGGTATTGGGGCAGAATCAGTGTCATAACGAAACTTGAGGGGACCCCCCTGAAAAGTATATGGAGGGGGCCTCCCACTCTCTAGACCCATTCGGGAGCTCTCAGGCAAGGGGTCCGCCGCCCATGCACAGTGCCAGAGGGGGACCCTGAACTCGGGCCCCCGCATAGTAGGGGCTGCAGGAGCTATTGTTATACAATCAAAAAACGGGGGGCAGGTAGAGGTTCAGGTTAGGTTCACCCTCCTTACTGAATACAGTTCCACAACATCCAGAATTAAAACCTAACCATACGAAGAACAGGGATTCCACTGAACATGTGTGAAAAACCCTCTTTCCAGAAAGAAAAAATCTTTTTTAGAATCCCTTCACCCACCAGGGATACCCCTAGGTGGCATGCTTCATCATTGGGGTCCTCTCAATCTGCTGCAGATTGAGGCATGCTGCGACTTGCAAACTACGTAGAAGCACTTTGTTTTTGGAAGAGGGGGAAGGTAGATGTTAAGGTTGGAATATATGTGTGGTGCAGTGATGTGGAGTGGGAAAAATAGGTTAAAGATACCTAGCTAGTGAGTTAATATTTTATTCGTGCTCCTAGTTACTATGCTTTAAAATCAGGGGTTAACAATAGGGAAAGACCTAACTGTAATGAGCATGGTGTCCCTAGTTCTGGGTCGACATGTTTCGAGCTTTCCCCTAAAGCTCTTCTTCAGGACCAGATGAGTGCCAGCCCAGTGCGCACCACTCCTAAAGAATCCTGTGAATAGGAAACAATGGGATGCACACCTAATGCGTATTCCCCTGATATTTAATACATATAGTTGTTCTCCTTTGCTTCATCACTAGAGGGTCGTTGAGTGGAGTAGCACTTTGGTAATCCACAATAAGTACTTTGTGGGAAAAAAGTGCAGGAACATTTTATTAGGAGGTCACCACTGGCAATGCCAAGTATAGTGGTTGCTCAATACCAAGGGTGCATGGTTTTGATTCTACCTCATGCCACTTTTTTTCACCACCCTGCATTTCCTGCTTCCACTCATACTGTTGGGTCTTTTTCATCCTCGCCCACTCACTTTGTCACTGTTTTCCTATATTTCTCATCCACTGTCTTTCTTCTTTTCTGCTTTTCTCACATGCTCTGAGTCAAAGTCTCATGAAGAAAAATAATTTTGGTCCCCAAAATCGAGTGCTGTTGCCTACCACTTGCAAAACCGGCAGAAATTAAGCACTATCCTCAACTGGACTGTTCCCATGAGGCAGAGGGTCAAGACTGATTTGCATATGGCCAGGTGTAAACTGGGGTGGCATGGTGAGCAAAATAATGATGGAATTAACCCAGATCTCTTGACTGGGGGTGAATGTTTTGATTTGTTCTGCATTCCGTCCATCAATTGTGTGTCTTTTGCTTTCTCACCCTAAGTGCCCCGGGTATACCCAGACTTGGGTCCTGGGCTGACTGTGCCACTGGATTCAAGCTATCCTGGCTGAAGAGGGCTGAAACCCCGAAACTGGTCCTAGGATGCTTGTTTCCGGTCCAGGGAGGACCTGGCTTGGCAGTTCGGGCAGGACTGTTCCCATGAGGCACAGGGTCAAGACTGATTTGCATATGACCAGGTCTAAACTGGGGTGGCATGGTGAGCAAAAGAAGGATGGAATTAACCCAGTTCTCTTGACTGGGGGTGAATGTTTTGATTTGTTCTGCATTCCGTCCATCAATTGTGTTACCGTATGCTTTGAAAGATGGCATAGGAATAGGACAACAGTTTTATGCTTCTACCCCTATAAATCCCTCATTAGGAATGTCTGTGTGAATCTGTGTTATTTGTAACTAGAAGGAAGCTGATTTGAGGAATGAAGGGCGTAAAAGCAATTCTTTGATAGGCCTACTCCTTTACTGATATTTTGTCACATCTCGCACAGAGACGAGGCTACGGAGCTTCTCTGTAGGGAGCCTATTGCCTGCGTTTTCGGTTACCACTGGCAATCTTCTCACTGCATGGGATGCCCGCGCAGAATAAGGAATAAGACTGTGAAGTAACAGAAAACACTGGCCTGTCAGCTATTAGAGTTTAGCATAGCACTGATCACAAATTGTTCTTGACATTGAATGAAAAATGCAAACCTTAAGTTAAACCTATCAGTTTTTCCTCCTGTGCCTCCAATTTGAAATGTAACAGCAGGGATGTGACAATAATGCAGTTGTTTTCTTTGGGCACAGCTTATGATTAACCTGACAGTCCTCTAAGTAAAGTAAAACTGAACTGTGAATATGAAAGGAGAAGGTACAACCATGTATTAGAGAGCAGAAGAAAGCGACAGTGGATCCTGGTCAAGCAGAGGCCACAGTTTCAACCCCCGCTGTCAAATGCATACATCCTCTTATGGAAAGTACAAACTCTGTCTCACAGATACATTTGTCAGATATGAGACGGCTGATCCATTCCACTCAGCCTCTAACAGAAATCCTCCGGTCCACATGTGAGTGGCGAGCCCCTATGATGACTGGGCCCCAGGTTTTTGCACAACTTCCAGATGGATATTTGCAGCCAGCCCCACTACTACACTTTAGAAAGTATTATGCTCTTGTTCCCTCATAATTTGGTTTGTCTGTTAGGTTCTCCTTTACGGCCTCTGAATACATCCTCTAAACCAAGATCCACTTGAGTTGAAAGGAGCTTTATAGAAAAATGAACAATAACTCCATTATTTTTATTATTATAATTTGTATTATTTATTATTATTATCTGTATTATTATTACTAATAATAACAATAATAATAATAACAAGATAACTATGCGTATTAATACCATTGTATTTCTTCTTCTTCTTAGTATCTTTAGTATTACTATTATTATCATTGTTATCATTATTATTATTATCATCATCATCATCTTTAGTATTTTTAATATTCTTAATAATCTATATCTATTGTCAGGGGCAGCTCCCCCTTGTGGGCGTTGGGGCGCCGCCCCTCTATTCAGCCTCAAAGCCACATTAGAAAAAATTAAGATTTAAAACACACGCACACAAACTTTCAATAGCACTCACTCTTGGCCTCAGAGACACACACACACAGACACATCACTCACTTTACCTGGTACAGCTGCTTAGCTATGCTGAAGTCTGTGGACTGAGTTTGACGCAGGCGCACTTTGCATAGCCTGGCTTCAATCAGTGAAAATGTCGGGCAGAAGATCTCACATTGCTGGGGTCTGTGAGGTCATCAGCCAGGCAATTCCATAGCCTCCTGGGATGAGTCCCACCCCTTGATGACGTTTCCTTCACGTTAGCCTGCGGGCGCTTCAGACTAAAGCCCTGAGGCATCAGGAGCTTCACGTTAGTCAAGGAGCCACGGTCTACCCTTCCCTTTGTCGTCACAGGGTGGGGTGGGGTCAGACTCAGAGAGCATCACGGAACCCACCCCACTCTGTGACGACAAAGGAAAGGGTAGGTTTAGAGCAGTGCTTGAAGTGGAAAAATAGAAGTGCAGGTACTCTGTACTAGAGTACCTGCTTATTTCTGAGAAGTGCCGCTACTCTCCAATTAAAAGTATTGCATTTCTCTTGAGAAGTGCCGGTACTCTCCCTCTCAAAATAGAAAAGTGACGGTACTCCGTACCAGACAGTACCGGCCCATTTAAAGCACTGGTTTAGAGGCTGTAATTAGGAAGCTGAGCACTAGATTCCGCGCAGTGCATCAGGTCGACTTTCAATGCACAATGCGCAGAATTCAATCCACAGCTTCCCGCGCTTCTGCTTCATCAAGTGCAGTGCTCTCACTGAATCCAACGCGACGGACGCTGCAGAGTTTAGTAAAGCCTTTGAGCTTTCATCTGCCCCTCCGGTGATCCTTCCCAGACAGAGGAACGAAGGGCACTATTGAGGTGGGTGAGCTATGGTCAAACTGAAATGAAGAGCCAAAGGTCGACCCTGGCTCAAATGAAAGCGCACAGGCCAGGAATGCTTGTCAAGAAAAGATTGGAAAATAAACATTGTTAGAGTATAAGTGTTTTAGAGTTCAAGATGGTGTCTTTTTTAACACGAAGAAACGTTTCAGAGTACTTCATCAGAATATTTAGCATGAACTCTGAAACACTTATACTCTAATATTGAAAATGGGAGTGTTTAAAACGCAGGCCCTTATATTTTACTTGGAAACGTCAAGGAAGACAAATGTAGTTGAGGCGCATGCGCTGAACAGCAGCTGTGCATTATTGCAGGTCTTGGTGGCTTAACAAATTCATGTATTCAAATTGTGGGACAATGCATCAAGTGTAAATTGAACCACCCAACACCATATGTGACCTCTCCAGAGCTTGCATGAAAATAGACCACAGCTGTCTGATGTTCCAGATCAGTACAACATGCCAGCGTCGACCAGTATTAACTCAAAACCACGACCTCCAGAAACATAAGAGAACCTTGTATTATACCTACCTGTACCTGTGCACGCCCTTGTTTTACACCCACCAGTGCACACCATTTTATTACACTCACCAGTGCACACCCTTGCATTACCCTCCCAGTGTACATACTTGCATTGCACCCACCAGTGCACCCCCTTGTATTACACCCACCAGTGCACACCCTTATGTTACACCCACAAGCGCATGCCCTTGTATTACAACCACCAGTGCACACTCTATATTTATTTATTTTACAGAGTTTTATATAGTGCAAATTTGACCCGAATCGGGTATCAGAGCGCTTCACATAGCACCAGTTGCGTTACATGAGGACACATTCATTTTTGTTAGGCACGGGGAGATTAAGTGATTTGAATCACAGGATGTTCAGCATCATTGCTGAGACTCGAACCCAGTCCCCCAGATTCGAGGGCGACCACCCTAGCCGTTAGGCCAACTCCTCTCTCCTTGTATTACAACTACCAGTGCAAGCCTAAACAAACAAAACATATGCAACGCCAAATAAACTAGAGGACAGCAGGGACATGAAAAACACATAAAGTAATATTTATGGTAATAGTTAGCATCTGTTGTGCACTTACGGTTTAAAGCACACTGATTCTTTCTTTAATTTTAATAAAAGGTCACTTAGTGAACTTAGCTTACCCTAAGTTAACACTGATGCCAAAAACATGGATTGACTTGCAAATCATGAATGTTAGAAACGTAGAGGGAATGCATTTCAGGGATTTAGTTCCTCTCTTATTTTACAGGCTTAACTTAATCTTTCATTCCCCACGAGTTAGCTATTTTATAATGTTGTTGTTTATCTGTAATTTTTTCTGTGCACACTTTGAAGCTTGAGCCATGCCAGGTGTTTAAGGGGCTTTGATTGGGTCCTCAGGCTGAAGCCAGACAAAGTGCCTGCCAGTGGGTTGGCCATTCAGCCACAATGTGTATTTCATTTGCAACTGAAATTCTGTGGATATGTGTGTGAAGGGGGTACACTGATGTCAAAATATTTGCAAGGGAAAAGTAAGAGAAATCAAAGTGCATTTGAGAGAGTGCAGTGCATGTTGGGGGGTGGTGAAGTGACAGAGACGCGAGGAAGGGCATTCGGGAAAGAGTTAAAAGAGGATGCTGAAGAGGAAAGAGAGGGGGTTGAAGATGTGCAGATGGACAAGATATGCAGAGAAAAAGCTGATACATATCTAACATAAAGCACACATTATTGATGTCCAAAACTCCTTCCACATGCCTCAATTATATTTAATTCACTGGCTCACTATTTCAGAATTTAAACATTTCCAATGTTATTTATTTATAAGAAATCATTGTTGTTACTCATTTGTCTTAAACAGCTAACACCCAGTGACAACTCCAATCAAACTGACAGGCTTTAGGTGTATGTCAGTTGCTGTGCCATTTATCTGGATTAAATTGCATCTCAGAGAGAAACCAAAATACTAGTCTGATGGCACACTATGTGAATCACAGAAATATATTTGGCATGTTCCTTCTTCTGGTCCTTTTTCTCCAAAGTCTATATTATTCCTGCCTTTTAGCCCTCTAATATGTTTCTCCACTAATTCCTCCACTCTTTTTCCCCTGTTCTCTCATGCCACTTTTTCTTTCCCTTTCTCTTGCTCCCATCTCTTTTCCATTTCTCTGTTGTTTTGGCCTTCTTTCTTCTCTTTTCCCTTGCCTCTACTTTGCTCTGTTTTCTTTATCTGTCGTTCTTTTTCCTACCTGCGTTTCTCTCATCTTCTATACCCCTCACCCCTCCCGTTTTTGTTCCTTACACCTTAGACTTCTGTTTCTCGTTTCCATTTCTTTTCTCCCAGTAGATAGCTTTCTCAATCTCTGTGTCTCTCTATCCTTTTCAATAACCCTAATGCTTGCCCTTCCTTCTTTTCCTTCCTGCCTCGCAGCACTCATCTGTTGCCCTGTCTTAACTACCTTTCGCCTCTCAAGAAAGTAGTGGCATTTACATAAATTACAGAACAAGAACAGTCAGGTCTTTTGAAAAGCTAATGTGGGTGGGAAATGGCCCCTGCACATGACTTTACAGACTGTGATAGAAAATAGGCACAGGCATCAAAATAAAGGTCGTCCCATACACTGAATTAGGTAGCTAAGAAAATGTCCCACCTTTTCAAATTGGGGCAATTTTTTACTTGCTAAGACAAGCAGTGTAGTGTAGGTGTTTTGCAAAGTATAGTGGACTACATGCATTGGTGCTTGCTGCAGGCATTGTTTGATATCAGAGAAATCAACAGTAAAAACGGGTCACCAGACTAAACCAGGCCCACAAAAAGCAAAAAGATGGTCCACGCACTGACCTGAAATACAAGCTCTTCCGGCACTGCCTGATTACCATACACTGTATAGACCTGCTGCTGCCCTGGGCTAAGGTAATCAGAGAAAGAGGGCACTGAGCCCCATGCTTGGCATTTTTATTTCCAATTCCATAGGTGTGGTACTGCCACCTCCCCTCTCCACTCAGTGTAGTTGGAATTCCACAAGAGCCTGACACATGGAAGGCTCAATGGATGCACAGGTCTTCGTCCCTTAAGTGTAAATCTTCTGCTGGGTTTCCTTGTCTTCACAAGCAGCACCCCTGATGAGGTGGCAAGAGGTGCACAAACAGCGCCCTGACACGGAATATAGTCCGTCTGCTCTTGCACCTTAATGTGCGTGCTTCTTGCATTCTACTCACATGATTTCATGTGCATTGCAGGGCTGTCAGGCATGCACGTGGCTGGTCTGGAATGGTAAAGAAAGGAAAAGTTGGACAAAGATCAGCAGCAGATGCACAGGCCTGGGCCCCAAACCACAGAGAAGGGCACCTCTCCCTCACCTGCAGCTTGCACAAACAGCCTCCAGCCACCCACTTGGACTGGCTGTCACATCACTGACAAAAATACACCATTCGCCACAAGGAGGGTTATGTGGTAACCTTGGAATATCTCCACACACTTGTTCGGGATGCACTGCTAAGTGCAAGTCAGCTTACTATATACAGCAAAAAAAGAGGTGCCGACTCAAGTTTGAAACTTCAATATGAGAACAATGGCCGAGTGATTAGAGAGGTAGTGGCCCATTTTAGTAGAAAAAGCACTACACATACCCTGCTGGGTCTATAATGGACAGGTGTATAGTGCATTTTCTTGAGCAGACGTGCTTTCCGTATCACTATTGCCTTCAGGAAATGCAGCTCGCACTTTGGGCACCACTGAGCGGAGTGGGGTACCAGTGGCATCAGCAGAGGGGGAGCAGCAGATAAGATGTGTGTGCAGAGTCCACAAGGCTGCATTGGCCTCGGCTCTCATGCGAGCCTTGATGACTTCATTAACCAATACATTACAGAGGCAGAGTTGTGTTACAGGTAGAAAACACTTAGAGTCCTGTTTCCATTGGTTGTATGTCCTTGGCTTGGGGGTCATTTTGCAAGCAGACCAGTTAGAGTATTGGGCACATTTTTGATATGTTTCTAATATTTTTTTCACACTTGTGCTTTAAAATGCTATATTTGGATCCTGTTTATGCACCAATTTGCAGTAAATATGTGGTGTAAAAGCCACCATGTGAATCGACTTTTTGCAACATTTACTTGCGGGGGAGAACCCCCCACGCCCTCCTTTTTTCAGTTTGGGCTCGCTCACTCCGCTTGCTCGCTTGCGCGTTGCACTAGGGTACGATTATTCGCCTCACCACTTTCAAAATCCACCAGCTGCCACTGTCTGTTGCTGGTATTATTAATATTGTCAATATTATCCTCATTATTATTAATAATAATGATGATGATGATAATAATAATAATAACAATAATGTTACTGAATGTTTTTATTGTTGGTATTATTATTATTGTTATTATTATTGCTATACTTATTATTATTATCATATGATTATTATTAACCACATCGCTGCTTCACAGATTCCTCTCCTGTGCTGGGCCCCAATGTAAATGGGTGTGGTCATGACGAGCTCAGCTCGTCATGAGCACAGGAGCACTGTACTGCATGACGAGCTGAGCTCGTCATGAGCATGGAAGGGGTTAATATGATTATTATTATTATCATTACATTTGAGCAACCAACAAATTCTACTTTTGCAAAGCAACTAACTCACTATGGAATACTGTAGCAATTTTGTAATTGTCTTTGTTAATTAACTCTTGTGTAGACCCAATCAGCCATAAGTGTGTATTGCAAGGCTGGACTGGCTGAACCCAGCATCAGGCATTTCCCTGGGAGGCTGGAAGATTGGGGGCCGGTTATGTTACTGGGGGTGTTTTTTGTAGTGTGCAGCGGTTTTGAAAGCACCCGCTGCAGAGTTCCTTGTATATCCCGTATTTTCAGGCAACAATAAAAGTGTCAAGATAACTCTGATGAAAAATGTACCTACTGGAGAGAGATTAGAGATTTGTGTAGTGGCAGTTTTAAACTCATCTAAGTTAGCGCAGAGGGTTAATATGACTACTGCAAAGGACGTGTGCCATCCAGATCACAGAACAGTATTTTATGTGCATAGCTTAATGGGTTTCTGCTTTTGTCACAGAGACCCTTTTGTTACTGTGCAGTTCATAAGCTACAATCATTATCTAGCACAGTGAGCTATAAAGTGTCTTCAAAGAGCTACATGCAAATTACATGGTCAAGATTAGACAGTTATATATTTTTTTAGTCTTTCATTATCCTAATGCTGATAAAAAGAGTTTGTTTGGATAGAAATAAATCCTTATTAGCTAAGCCTACCCTAACCATTGTATTGCGTTCTGCGTCCTGAGTTTGTGCTTCTACACTCTAAGCTCCCCTAAAAAATGGCTACCAGTATGGATGGCATATGCATCCTACACCTTGAGGGGATATGGAGAGATCAGAGGCACTGCTGGAGGGTGATATTGAGGGAATCATTGGGGAACCCCAACAAAGACTGTCATATCCTGGTGCACTCTAAGGCAATAATACTCAGAGTACGGCCCATGGGCCACATTCGGCCCTGCTGACCTTCAGATGCAGCCCCCTGCTGAGCGACCGTACTGGGCTGCATTTTACTTCAGAGAGAATTGACATTTGGAAATATATTAAATAAACAGGGAAGCATTTGTTTATAAGATAACTGAAGTAAAAGAAAAGAAGCCGATAAGGTATACTGCAGCACATAACTTTAGAAAAACATTCATTTTTGATAGAATACAAGAAGATTACATACAGTAGTGTTTCACCATAGTACATCAGATTATACTAGTTCATTGAGAAGTATTTATTTTTAAAGTGATAGCTTTCAAAAATGGACAAAGAAACATTCATGCCTACTCCCACCCTATAACGATGCCAAAAGTGAACTCATAGGTAAGTCAATTGTCACGTCAAACTCTCTGAGTGGTCTGGGTTGTTATTCATGGACAAAGTTATAGCTTCTCAAATCAAACAGAAGAGAATATTTTATACAGTGCATATCCAGAATTAATGCATTTCAAGGTGCGCCTACATGTGATTTTGAGGAAAACGGAGACAAAGTTAAATAAAACAATTGCCAAGGATCCCACAATTTGGCCAGGTGGGGAAGTCAGAATGGATTCTAGGTTTTCAGGTTTCCCATTGTGCAATTCCTTTACATTTCAATCAATAAAGAAGTTACTTTTTTTACACTTGACTCTCCCAAAGTAGTGCAAACAAGTAGATAGGTGCGGTACATTAATAGGGATTTAATTATACCATAGCATAGTACTGGTAAATCTATGACTCTCATCGAGAAATGGGGTTGAATTAAGAGGGCAGGATGTAACGAAAACCTCAAAATAGCTCCATGACTCACTGACTACACCATCTACATGATTCACTTCCCAAAATCCAACCTTGCCTCTCCCCGACATACCCCCTCAAGCAAAGCACCACTCTTACCCTGCTGGCATCAATGCAACTCTTGGTCACACCAGAGACCATACTTTGTGGCCCCTGGGAAAATGTCTGTGAGTACTCATGCATCAGAGGTCTACAAACTGTGGGGGGTGCCCCCCCTGGGGGTCCACGGCTGCATACTCAGGAGGTTGCCAATGTCTCAGTAAAGATTTGCAAATCTTGTAAATGAAGATGACCTGTAAGCGCAAACTTGTTTATGTGTCCCTTTTCCAGGCTATCTTCATTTACATGCATTCAAAGGGCTTTAAAAAAGCATGGGAACTGTGATTTAAAGTTCCACGGGGCAGAGGTTAGGCAGTGGGGTGGCAGGGTCAATTACTGCCACACTAAGAGCATAATTCTCAGTAGCTGATTTGATTTTTTTTTAACTTCATGTTAACTGCATATAAAATAATGCACACACTGGATAATTGTGAATTAATCACGCGTACCGTTACAACGCATGTTTTACAACGCAAGTCGTTACCACGACTTGCGCTGTAGGGTGCGGACTTAGGAATAGTTCAATTTACTATTCCAACACCAGTCCCCGTGGATAGTAGGGAAGGTGTTGGAATAGTAAATTAACTATTCCTTGTCCTTGAGCGCCCTCCAGTGCAAGTCGTGGTTACGACTTGCGTTGTAAGAGACGCGTCGTAATGGTAGCGCGGGGTAACATCCGCATCATAAAGGATGTTCCCCGCACTGAAAGTGTGAGATAGTCACAGAACAGAATCCCGTTTGGTGCAGTTGTTAATAGTGATATTTGTTTTTATAATGCTCAAGGTACCTTTCTTTGGCAGAAAGCACTGTGAATGTGTCATTATTTTTGAATTCCGTTACACACAGCATAAGGCAGGCTACAGCAAAATGATTTAGGCCCAGATTTATTAAGACCGGGTCAGGTTTGTGTTACTTTTTTAACACAAACCTGATGTAAGTGTGTTGGTATAAACATCCCAGTGCAAATCACGATTTGCACTGGACTGTACCCAAATATAAAGCAAAACTGCGCAGCGCTGCTGTATGGACCAGATTTACTAATGTAATGTAACAGTCACTTATAAAGCGCTATTACTCCTAATTCCAATGACTTGAAGACAGGGCCAGCAGAACGAAGTGGGGTACAGTATTGAAGGCTGCTGACAGATCAAGCATAACCAGCACCCCCCCTGCCCCCAACATTCAAGGCACCCCTTGCTTTGCAACAGGTTTGCGCTACTTTTGCACTGCAAACCCAACGCAAAATGTAATGCTTGGATTTACTATCCAAAGAATGTCAGGATTTGCATTTGTTAATTAATTTCAGTTTTTATTTCAAGCATTTACACATTACTGTGGATTATGAGTAACCCTGGGCATAGTTCGTGAAGTAGCACTACGCGCAGCTACGCAAAGTGCACTTAGCACTACGCGAGCTACACGTAGCGCTACGCGAACTGCGTAGTGCGCTGTTTGCGATGATTGCACAGTGCCGGATGCTTGTCCACACTGTGTAATCGTTGAAAACAACATCTTGCATAGTGAGAGCTGTCGTATTCTACCGCTCGAGTAGATTTTTACTCGAGCGACAGCTTTCTGAACGCGGACTGGTAGTTTCTCATTGCAAGCGGTCGCGAGCATACGCGACCATTCGCAATGAGAAACCTGACCTCCCCGCGTTGAGAATCTCGCCGGAAAGTTTATTTTCCACGCTCCTGATCGCCAACTTGAAAAAGTCTCGCCGGGATCTCATTTTGCTCGCTCGCGGTCGCCAACTTGACGTTGAGGACCGCGAACGAGCAAAAAATGCCAACTGCGCTACGCTACATGTTTTTGCACTGTGCTATGTGCAATTCGTGTAGCGTGAAGTAGCACAAACTACGCAAGCATAGTATAGTTGTCTGCCCACGGTTAATTATGAGCTACAGAAAAAAAGTACCACTCAAATGGTCTCACAAGCCCAAACCCCGGTGCTCAGCTCTGCTCCTCCAGTCCTTGCCATAAAGGTTTGGAGGGGGGCCCAACTTCAAAATATTTAGCTTAAGGGGGGGGGGCTCAGCGCCACAAAGTTTGAAGACCTCTGCCATACACTAAGGTCATCATTTACTATACTTTAAAAGCTAACACAATTGAATATATAATGAAATATGTGCTGTAGAATGTGCCATTTATGCCCAAATTATCTTGGGGGGGGGGGAGAACACCTCCAAACCATTCTTGTAGTGGTCAGGCTCACTAGCAGCACTCACTGTGCGCCCTAAGGGGGCCGGTCTGACAAAATTTTCCAGGGCTGCTTTGGGTTCCCAATCCGGCCATAGTGTATTGCAGAGACTTTGGGTAATCTGGTGTTTACATTTCCAAGCGTTTCCACCACATACTGGAGATAGCTTCAGTTTTGTGAGGTTTGTGGTCATTAGGGTGAGTCTGTGGAGTTTTAATGGGTCTTTAGGCTTTTCTGATGGGTGAGACTTGAGGACCGAACAGAGTTGCTTTTGTAGTTTCTTGTTTGGTGTACCAGCTAATTGCCTGGAAAACGAGTGTGTGTTTGAAGTAGGTGACGGTAGAAAGAGTGTTGGGCGCCTCATTACATATTCGTGCTGTGTTGTGTATGCTTTTTTTGATTGAAACACAGAGTCTGTTTCTGTCTTTATCTAGTCAAACGGAAAGGCTTCGAGTTCAACCTGTCGTTCCAGCAAGGATACGGAATATACAAAATATCCCAAGAAAACCATGCAGCTTTGGAAAAATCCATCTCCTACCACAACTTGGTGAGCCGCGACTGTGACCTTGCAAAGGATTCAGTGAACGAGAGGGGCTTCTTTTTCGATTCTGTGGCGATGGGTTTCAGCACCGAGCCAGGGCTGGACAGCTCCCTGCGCAAGGATATGGGCACGTTAACAAACAGGGCGGACGCGGAGTGCAAACTGGACGCGGCAAAATCTGTGTCACGAGGGTTAACCGACAAAATGGGAGGGATAAAAAGAGAAGAAGCTAGAAACTTCGAGAAACCCGCCTTTTTTGAAGGGCAAGAGAGGAGGCTGTCTCACGAAGAGGGGCACAAACCGGAACTCTCGGAATGGGAGTGGTGCAGAAGCAAATCCGAAAGAACATTTCGCCAGGTAAGCCTAATTCAAACATTTCACATACATAACAATGAATACTGCACATATAACGGCCTGGCCATTTTCTATTGCAGCGACAAATTTATGGAAGAATTTTCAATGCATATTAATAAACTGGTACATTGTTTGTTTAGAGTTTCGTGTCTCACTGCCACTGTTGCTTAGCGCTGCAAAAAGATCATAGGCAGTTTATTACGCAATAAAACCCGAGGAAGATAATGTTTACATGTGTTGCACATTTGAAGCAAGTTAAGAAGGCTAAACGAAAACATCCTGACGGATGGCATTGAATTGGTGGCATTTTATGTTCATCGAGTGTGCCCACATAGGTGCCAAATCCGTCTATTTGGCAGAACTCCATACTCACAATTTTAGTGCAAGCGATGGGGTTGTGAATGTTTCTGAGGGTGGAGGGATGGTCCTAGTAAAAAGTAGTAAACATCCACGAACCTATGTGTTTGGGCTATTCATGAGCATTTTATAGATAGTTTTACACCCAAGAAAAGCACACAAGTTTACAGAAGTGCCTCTCCGTGGTGAGAAATGGCCAGATATAAGCACCATATTTATTCATGCAATTAGAAATTATGTGACACTGCTAATTTGGGCATTATTTAGAAAAAATACGATTTTTTTAACCTGGATAAATTACAAATGTGCATATTTTAAATGCGGACTACTGATAATCTGTGACTGTCGTAGGTTTCTCTGGAATATTCTTAGATTTTTTTGAGAACCCCGTAACAGTTCAAGCATAGAAGTAAGCTTAAAAGGACAGATGTTTTACTCTTATAACATTGTCTTTTCGCTAATAAAAACTTATAAAAAATAAATAAATAACATTGTTTTTTGTGAATCAGACTCTTTTCCCTCAAATGTACCTATCTTAGTGGCCAAATATGCCCTGTGTGTCAACGTCGTTCTATGCATTTTTTAGGTTTGGTTCCAAACAACTTTAACTGTCAGCCAAAAGCTATATGATGAATACCACAAAACAGCACAGTGTGGGCTTTGGGTCTTCCCCCTGTCAGCTTTTGGTTCCTTTGGGTCTGCCTCCTTCAGCCCCTGTGTCTTTCACATTTAGGAGGAGCCAACATGAGTATTGTGTAGGTGTAGATTTTACTGTGGTGACTGAAAAGTAGTTCCTATGTGGGGCAGACCGCTGCACCCTTAAGTACTTCAGTCTCAGTAGCAGGAGGACATAGAGAGCCAGACGTCTACAATCTATGCTGCTCAATGGGCGCCTGTTCTTCCCATTGCCTGTTGCTGGAACATCAGAAACAGACTAAGAGGTCTGGTTCACAGTAATCTCAATGAATCTATGTTGTTCCTACTATGATGACTGAGTTTAACTGTAGGTATTGTGCACACTTTAGTTTTCTCAAATCCAGAATCATTATTCCACAAGTTTGTGTAGAAGCCCTGGACATGGGAAGGACCTTTATGTGGAACTATCTCATATGCAGGGTATAGGCCTCACCTAATGCACAGAAATGTTTTCTAAGGGATGCATTGACTTCCTGAGGAGACTATGAAATGGTGTGGCATAATCTGGTGGTGTACAATTATGTATATAATTCCATACTTGAACTGTTATGAGATTGGTTAACTCACTGTCCTATCTTTTTATGTGCGTGCACTTTGCAGTCATAAATATACTACTAGTAAAATACCTTTATGAATAGCAACAATCTTAAAATTACTCAAAATTGTAAGTTTGCCTTTGTGAATAAGAACCCAGACTGTTAAGAGTCAGACAAACTCTGTCACAGAATCTCTCATCTCCAGGGGTGTTATTGGTGGAGACACTTCCCATTTCCTGAGACAAATAACGTACATTGTTTAACATTTTACAATGACTGGTTATTTATGACACATAATTCACCTGCAAAGCATATATATTCCGAAAAATTATAATCACTATAAAGATCTCAGCAGTCATATTTAAAGTCAGAGCCAACTCTAGAAAAGCCCCAAATGTATTTCATCACACATCTCTCCTTTGTTAGTCTAAAGCATTCCTATTCTTTGAATAAGCGTTGCCAGCTGTGTAAGACCTCGCTCTGAATGAAAGAGCACCCTTTGTGTGCTGGCGGAGCCTGACTGTCCCACACAGCTTACAGGAATGCAGCAATACACAAATCTGTCTGGGGGGATTCCTCTCGCATGTTTCACCATGCAGCCCTGGGTCTCCCAAAATGGAACCCAGAGTCAGCCATGTACTGTACCATTTGCAGGCCCACTTATACCCAGCACATGTATGCAGCATACACACACTGCACTACATCTTTCATATATTGTACAATTCACAGACACGTATATCCAGCACATGCATATACCATACACGCACTGCACAGTACTTCATGCTTTAAGTATATTCATCTACACACCAAACCGATGTAGCGCAAGGCTGAGTTAAGCACATAACAACCTAACTTTCAATGACTGAGACTGTAGGCCTCACTTCAGTGATGCAGCTAAAAATGACCTGTTCTCTCTTACTGATCACTCCACGGTACGCTGCCACCACTGCGCTCCTGCTGCTTAACTACTGGTCAAGGCATTAGCCTCTCACCACTATTAGGGTAGAGTTTTGGGTGCTCATCCTGGTCCAACAAGACTGCAATCCATGAGACAGGCCAATGTCATATGGCACATCCATGATGCTTGGAGAGCCGTAGTCCTTGTGCGGTGGTGAGCCGGTGACCATTATGAACCTGCCTTGTGACTGAGGCTTCACACCAGTGTCACAGGTAAAAACAGGCCAATGTCATGGCTTACACACATGATGGGAGAGCCGTAGCCCTTGTGCAGTGGTGAGCCAGCGACCCTGTATGCCAGAAGGGACCACCATGAGGAAATCTGCTGTGCAATTGGGTCAGAGCCCTATGCAGTGGAGAGACAGTGACACTGTATGGCAGAGGGGGCCACTGGGGCCAAGCAATAAGTGCAACCTTGTTGTGATCATCACCAGAGGAGAAAGGTAGCCATGGGTACCCTTATGAACCTGCATCATGACTAAGGACCAGCGTTGCGACTTTCACACTACTCACCACCCACTCAAAGTGGGGAGGACCAAATAACTTGGAGGAGTCACAAAGAACCTCCAGTCTCTGCTGCCTCATAACTGTGCATGAAGAACATGATGACATCTGAGCATAACCTACCTGGGCCACAGGAAGAGAATTTATCAGAGAGAGCTGCTGTAGCTCCTGCGCCTCTGGAGACGCAAGCTCAGAGACTCCAGTCTCCCCGATCCTGCACATGTGGGTACTGATTGCTGGCCAGCTGATGATAGAAGAACTTGTTTGACATATAGCACTTCAGCATTGGAAGATTTTTCTTTTTAAATATAGATTCGGAGTGGAAATTCTGAGACTTGGGCTACTCGTGGGGCTTCACCTGAATGTCGCATATATTGAATGGGGGAATAAGCACTATAGTGAGAGCTAGGAGGGAGTTAGGCTCATGGAACTGCATGGAGAAACAGTAGACCCCTGACCTCAGGGGACTGTGAAAGATGTATGTGAATGTCATGTTTTCCTTTGTGTTAGTAGCAGGCGCGGTGCGTCCATTGGGGCGTGGGGGCGTAGCCCCCCGCCCGCATCTACCTCAGCGTCTCTGAACTTAAGTAAACTGAATGAGTTTACTTAAGTTCAAAGACGCTGAGGGTGAACGGACAATCATGTCAGTCAGCATGAGTCCGACCGCCCTCCCCTTCAAAGTCTGAAGGGGTGGGCGATCTGGCGTCATGTTGACTGACATGATTGTCAGATCACTGGGGGGCAACAGGCAGCAGCACAACACAAGTGCACATGAGTGGGGACGGAGGGCGAATTTTTTGCCCGTGCGAGTCATGTGTTGTTTGCGCATGCCCATTAGGAGCCCTTTCGTCTCCTAATGAGCAGGCAGCGGGCAAAGGATAACCGTGCCCTAAGCCAATCCTGGCACTGCTGGCAGTGCCTGGATTGGCTGAGGGGGGCTGCCCGTCCATTCCAGTGCCGACGTGAAGGCGCCAAGGGGAGCAGAGGTGGCGGGGACCGGCTGTGAGGTAAGTAATTTTTCGTTTTCATATTTAACTCCCCGTTTGACCCCCCTCCCCTTGCGTGACCCCCCTCCCCCCTCAAGCCGCGACAGGGTGGCACATGTGCTGTGCATGGACGCAGACTTTTTGCGATGCAATGGGTGAATGGTTTTCAGGGTGAAGATAAGGAAAGTTTAAGATAAAGTCTGAAATTCTCATATGTTTTTCGCATAATTAATGATTTACACCACTTGCCCCTGCCGCACAATTGTGAATATGTCAGTGATGTTACTGACCCTGGACATGTAACTGTAATTTAGACACTGCAGAATTAGTGAATCTACAGGGAAAAAAATTGTTTGAGTATTTATGCAAAAATCTTTATTTACATCATTCACAGACCTTGTTCATAAAGCACTCGGAGTGTAGAAAAAAATGCCAATTGCCTCCCGCTTACAGTCTGGAATCTAGAATGTGAAAGTCCCTTGCAGACAGTCACCGACAATTAATATATCTTGAATAGGGTATTGCAGGGATGTTTTCCAAGACTCTCGAATGGTTACATGCATAAATGTGAAACTGAACACGTTCAACGAAACGCAGCTGGCGTTTGCGGAATAAAGAGTGCGCACCTTTTATTACCAGAAGCGTGTGCCTAAGGTTTGTTCACTTCTCAATGTGACGTGTTACTAACCCATCTTATTTTGGAAGTTTGAGCAAAAATTATGTTAAAAAGTAGCCCCCATGCTGTAATAAATAACATTTCGAACAGGATGTGCTGACGTAGTTTTATGTCCCATATATTTTGCTTTCCATTGCTTCAATAATTCCAATTATACCGCTGTCGATGAGGATCACTGGTTACGCCTTAAGTCCTGCCCTATCTTTTTGGCTGTTCTTAAGATAAATTATTGGAGCATACTACACCCCAGTAGCCCGTAGAACTCAGTGTAATGCTTCTAGAGTCTAGTTCATGTTCTGTACAACACGTCGTGTATAGTTTAAGGAAGGTTTCTATAGTATTTTAGCAGGCATGCTGTGATAGATACATCACTGATGGTGATGAATAATTCCTTGCCAAAGCCAATATGAATGACATTGCTATGATTACAGTCTTGTTTGTTTGACACGTTAGCTTAATGCTGTTGTGAAAAGTCACGTTTTTCTTGTCAAAAATAGTGTGAATTCATGGAGTCGAATGGGGGGATAGTTAAAGTTCTTGTTTTCTCACCAAATTATTAATTAAAATGTGCTTTAAAATGCACCATTTTCCACTCTTTTTTTAAAAACAAATTCTCGGGGAAGACCCCGGGAATGTCCCTTATGTCAATCTGGCTCACTCACTACTCTCGATTACTACGTGAATTTGTTCTTCAACGTTTATGCCGCACCACTTTGAAATGTCACCAGCTACCACTGGTTAGTAGTGGTAAAATAAAATACATCTTTATTCAAGAAAGAAGTATTTGGCTGGCAGCCACTTATTGCTGCTGTCGAGCATATTTTGAGATGTGAGCCTGTGTATACTCCCTGTATCCACCCCCTCAGGAAATTTGAACTGCTTGACCCACACTATTCTTGAGAGTCAAGTGCAGAATGGGTGGGTACTTGACCCAGTTGTTCAGGATTGCAGAAGGTGGAGTATTATGTGGTGATGCTGGTTAGGCTTCACCATATGATACTCTAACAATACCATAAAGATGGTCCTTGGATTCAAAATAATAAATTGCTCAGTCCTGGTAGAGTGGCAAAGAGCAGTCAGGCTTTACAAGAGGAACATGTGTTAAGCGTTTTAGAGTACCAACATCGACGATAAGTAATTCACATAGCTTGAAAGGAATAAGATACCGCTTTATAAAAAATAAACCATATTTTATTTAAATTTAGACAGCAAAACAAAATAAATCAGACAAGTGTAACCAGAGTTATGAGTTTTAGATGCAAAACTAAATCAGTGCAAAACAATACTGCAAACATTTATCATTGCGGTCAGCGGTAGAAGCACTAGGGGCATTCGGTCCCTTGGAGGTTGAGTTGTGTGAAAACCAAGGAAAGTAAAGGGGATGTGGGTTGCAGGATCAAACCATGACCGTCAGTTCCATTTAATCTTGCTTGAGAAGCCCGTAGCATCATTGTCCTGGCTGCCCGTGGTGCTGAAGCGAGATCCACAGGGGAGATATTTTTACAGCTTACACTGTGCCGGTGGGCAACCAGGTACAAAAAGTCAACATCAGAGCCGCTGCTGACATTGGATAAAGGTTGTGCGGAGTTCCCTTGAGGTGCAATGTTGAGTAAAGGGGATGGTTGTCAGACTGGCGATCAACAAGCCTTGGCAGCAGTAAGGTCAGAATAAAATTCTTTCAACGTCTGGAGGTCCAAGGGAAAATGGTAGGCACCTGAAAGTTGCTGAAGGTCAGGACTGCATTTTTCACAAAGCATTGGACCATCTACTTCTGGGAGATCTCACAGAGGGCCCAACGACCAGCAATTGTTTGATTCAAGTATGCGGTCTTTACCTGCATTGTGCTGGAGACTAGTACCACTAGTCCAAGGGAACCTGGAGTTTCCTTTATCTTTCAAAGGTGTCCCTCTATCGGGGGAACCAAGCGTTGGTTCAGGACTAGTTTCAGTCATGCAGTTCCAGGAAGGTTGCCACATGTGCAGGGTATCACACCTTTGCTTTATGCAGATCCTGTTGTCGCAGGCATAGATCTCTTCTTTGTCCTTTATTGCAAATCAGAACTGAGGTTATGGTGTTTGGGGTAGCCCTGAAATCCTAGATTTAGAGTTGTTTGGGATGTGGGTGCAATGACAAATGGGCTGCCGGCTTCAGTGGCTAATCTGCCCCTGAGATGACCACATCCGGGAGGGTGTATGTCACCTTTTCTACCCAGAACCCTCTATTCTTCCACTTTTAAAAATGGCAGAAGTCTTCATCAGCTGTACAGACCAGATAGCCACCTTAGAGTTCTGGGTAGCCTCAGGCCGGTTTCAAATGCGTCTGGGGATAGGGGGAAGGCTGTTTCCTTGTCTGGGAGGCAGACTTATTGCATATCAGATGCAGGGAGGGCTTTGAAGCTCACAGCTTTGATGTGCCACTTCACTAGCCATCCGGTCAAGGAGGAAGGTGTGACATCCTCTGGTCCAGGCCATTATTTCTGACTCCTGGGAGAGTTCATGCCTCCTGCAAGGGTCATATTCCAGTCTTGTCAGCAGCAGCTGCAGGCTGGCAGCCAGAGCTAGGGATGGGCTGGGGCAGCCAGGTGGGCAACCTTTAAGGTAGCGTCCTAGGTGCATGCCATCTCATCCTTGACACACGATTTGTATCAGAGGTGATGAGGCACGTTGTTTGATACCAAACATGACCTATTTCAGGTGTACTGTAATGGAGGTGCCGAACTCAATTTTGCATGGGTGTCCGCCCATGTTATCCTACGGACTGTCTATCACCTATAGTAGCCTTTAATGGTAAGGGCCAATATAGGAACATTTACGCTTGCACTGATATGTCATCACCATGAATATAATGCACCCTGCCTCCTGGGATAGGAGGTCTTCCTTAGGGGTGATTGGTGTACATCAAGGATAGTGTATTGATCTTGCCACACATGGTGAGGGCAACATTGAGTTCAAGCAGACTGCACTGCTCCTGTAGTCTACAGTGGCAGGCTTGCTTTCTGTCGTTTAATTGGGTCACTCGGGTTGCGCAAACAATGCTTCAGGCTCTGGTGACCCCTTTAACACCCCTTCCATAGGTACCACTGGACTAGGGACTTATAAGGGGGTTAAAGGCCTTACTAATTGAGGTTACCAATTCAAATATATCAGTTTTAGGCAGTAAGCACTGGCACTGGCTCCAGTGCACATTCAGAGTCATACCCATCAGCATTGGAGAAAGGTTTGGGGGCCCATACAATAAGTACACTTTCCCTCAAGGATCTATTGTAGGTTTGGCTCCAGGACATCAAGAGTAAAAGATTTCCGCCTAACGGCTGTGGCAAGTATCTCCTGATTGCCCCATGGCCCTCTGAAAGTGGTTCTGACACTCATTCTCTGTGCTAAAAATGCATCTTTACAGACATGTATGGAAGGAAAACAAATGTAGCAGTCTCTGCTTCCTTCCAAGCTATAGCCACACAAGGAGAGATGGCTTTTTACCTATAAACAGCTCATATGCCACAGAGGTGGAAAATGTGATTCTCTAACCTTGTTTCTTTCCATGAGCAATGTAAAACGGGAGTTTCATAATGAAAAAATGGTGATAAACAACACAATTGTTAGCATCTCCATAAAAACAAGTTCATTTCTGTAGGCGCTAAACTTGACCACACAAATACTTTAATTAATTATTGTGGTCAAATTGGAGTACAATCATGCCTGGCATGTAGGTAACATGTATTTGTATACAAAAAACCTGCCACATACAACACTGGTGACTCTCACCCTTTATGGATTAGCTAGTCAAGCAGCTTCCGTTGGCATCTCCCACAAGGGACAGTTTATTGGGGCCTGTTGAGTGGGGAAGCAGCAGGGTGTTTGTTTTTTGTCCATCTAGCCTTTGACCTTTAAAATGTGCTTGCCATCCATCTGGATCAAATCCTTGACTTTCACAGTGCTTAGGCATGTGGGTTGGGAGCTCTTTTTTCCCAGAAATAAATATTCAGTACAGACCCAGGGCAAGCACATATATTGGCATTCGTTACTGACTCCTTTCTATCATACAAATATGTGAACTGTAATGTAGTTGTGTGATGCAAATGTAAAAGTGCTCATTTATATATATTCCTGCACGATCTCCCAACATCATACTGTCATCAGATTCAGTCTACACAGCTTCCTAACAAAAGCCCACATTCACTTTTCAAAACACTAAGGCCCTCATTACGATGTCGGGTGGAAAGCCTCCAACCACTAGTCGGAGGCTTTCCACCTGGCATGGTAGGTTAAAAGTTCAACCGCCGCATTTGGATGTTGGCGGAGTTTAAACCAGTGAGGGAATCAAACATGGTTCTGACGGGCCCAAGAAGACCGTCTGTGAGTCAGAAAGGCACCATAATCCCTTAAGGATGGCCTTTCTTATGATGTTGGTTTCCGACAGCCAATCCATGTTGACCTTTCTGACAGGGATTGGCTGTCCGAAACTGACTTTGAGGGCCCCTAGCAGGGCCCCGTTCCCTTCTAGCCCTCCCAATTAAGGCCTGGAGGGTACCGTGAGGTGCCTATCACTCAGTGCAGGGATGTTTACAAACTTCCATTTTTGTCAATGGAAGCTTCTGTTGCAGGCATTTTCAGCCTGCTGCACAAGCTCCCAATGAAAACTGGAAGTTTCTGACGCACTATGCGCTGTCCCATCCTAATTGTGAATGCGGTACTGCGACCCTTGGTTGGGCGGTTCCCTTCCCACATCGGCATCCACCCAACATTGTAATGAGGGCCTAAGTCAATCATAACGGAACCAGAACTCAGATTCCCACTTGGAAGCCATGACACATGCTCAGGTAATACCAATATTGTATTTGGCCTCAAATTAGCATTCTTTTCACCTCAATATCAAGTTCTTTTTTTCAGGGGATTTAGGATCTCTGATTAGATGTTTCGTGTATGTGGCCGGTAGTAATTCATTGTATATGCATGTTTGATATGGCTCAGATGAGTACTGCATGAATCAGGATACCTAAGAGGTAAATAGCCATTAATTCTCTGTCTCACATGTCTCTCTAGGAAAATGCATGCTTGTCATGCTAATTCAGGTTGAATAAGATTAAGTTTCTTCTGCAATGTTCGGGTGCCATTTTTGTCAATAAATGCAGGCCATGCTGTGTCCACATATTTGGAGGGGTTCTCAAAAAAAGGTTTTATTTCATGATACTTAAGTAACCGAAAGTCTTGAGTATCAGCTTCAGACACTTCCTCTAGATAAAAAAGTGCTCATTTTATGTTCCAAGTATATCCGATTTAAACTATTTAAAACTAGCAACATCTTTTTAAGCTATTCTGTGACTCTACAAAATATGACACTCTGATTTTGCATCTATTATCAATGAGCCTTCAAATCCCCATTCCCCATAAATCTTCCCCATCCTTGGGCTGCCAAATATACCCTCATTCTTATCTAGCCACCCATAGCAATAGCTTTCCACACTCTCCTTTCAATCCTAGTCTCTTTGCACTGCTAATAAGAAATGCTAAGATTGTGCCATTTACCTAACAATAACCTCCATCTTTTATATGGATATGACATGATTTGAAAACGCTGTTGACCTGCTGATGGCCCATCTGCCAGAGGGCCTTCAGACATCAAATTGCACCATTATGGAAGTGTGAGAACCTGTGGTGTGATGAACTGCATGTGGTCGAATACACCAATTACCCTGCTGTCCTGAAGCTCCAAATCACACAGGAAAAAGCTCAGAGCAAGACAAACCTTGAAAACAAAACTGGTGAGGATGCTTCATCCTCTGCTGCAGCTTAAAACCTTTTCTTATTCTTACTATATTCGTCAAGGTCTCAGCAACTGAGACACAGAATGCCTATGTTAAAGTACAGGGAAAAGTAAAAACGTTTATTGAAATTTAAAAAAAAGTTAAAGTATTTTTATGCTAAATATAATTGTAAACACTGTAAAGTCATTACATATATCTATATATTTTTTAATTTAAAGCAAAATATAAAAATGTTGCAGCACTATTGACTTTAATTAGTTTGAATACATTGAAATAAATTACTATTATTTTTCACCTAAATGTGAATATTTATATTTAGTTATTATGGAATAAAACAATTAAATGTTATGAATATCGTGATTTTTTTTTTTTTTTAATGTGCTTAGTCTGAATGGCAAGAGGTTCAATATGTGCTTCTTCTCAATGCATTGCTGCTAGCTGTAACACAGGGTTCTCTTACCGCTGGAGATCGTCAAGTGCTGTCATGCCCGCAGTGACCTGGAGGAATTTATTGTGAGCTGCAAAACTGTCTGGCACAGTGGAGTTCCTGAACCCCATATGGCATAAAGAATGTCAAACCTGGGCTTCTTCTTCAGGATTGAGTGGGCATCATGAGTTTCCAAATGAGGATGAAGCTTGCTCTTTTAAAATGCTGTATCCAAGGTGGTAGTCAATCCTTTGGGAGTCAGTGGAATATCCCAATCCAAGATGTAGCAGAGTTTCCTCCTGTGAGGTCACTTCCTGTTTCAAATATTTAAATGGTAGAGCTCGGCTAAGCATGATGTGTCACAACTCATGTTGTTTCCTAATTTTTTCTCTCTCAATGCTCGCTTGTTATACATTCATTACATTTCCAGAACATTTTGGACTCTCTTACAGTGTATTTTGCCTTTCGGTATATACAGTTTAATAATGGTCAAGCCTAAGAAAGATATTTGAAAAAAATAATCCTGCATTGGCTTGAGCAACTCCATCAGAAACGTATCCCGATAATTGATTAAAATCCAGTACCATCCTCTTGTCAGTTTTTAAGATTATATTAGATTGCTCAGACTTGTAGTACTTAGCTGAGGAGACTTAGTGTGATAATCAGAAAAGAAAATAGTTGTTTTGACTTATGATGTAACTCATTTTCTGCAAATTGGATTATCATAATATCTGGGCTGAAAGAACTCAGATGACTTTGTTTCAATGTGGGTTAAAAAGGGAAATAAATAATTAATTACTTCATACTCTGGGTCCCACTACAGAACATATTTATTTCACAACTGATTGAACATTTGATTGCAAGAAAGACATATGAAAAGAAGAAAGATTCAAGTTGATCCCCCAACTTTCCATACACCTAGTCATCTGGGGCATATAAAACTTCCCTTAGAACCCTTTTCTCTTGAAGAGCCTATGCAAGTTGAATCTGTGAGAGATCCTTTGCTTGCGAGTGTAAGGAATCCTGACGTATGGCAGGATTGTGCTTGTATTGCGCAGATGCTTTGCGTCAGATAAGGGCCTTTGAAGAATGTTGGAGGGTATCACTGCTCTCCTGAAAAGAAGATAGCAGGGGGTTGGTGCTCTTACAATAGGTTCTTAATTTGTTCGCCTTATCAATTATAATACTAACAGAGTCTGCAATACCTCTGCTAGTTTGGGAAGCAGAGCCTGTGGGATGTTTATTTGACAGGATTGAGCCTTCAGGAATAACATGCCCAAAAGACTTAAGAAGGCTGATGAAGTGGCTAGAACTGTTGATGGCTCACCATTGTCTTCTGCCCAAATATGTGAAATTTCTTCTACAAATTTCTATTGGCGACCATAATTAGGTGCTATCTTTAGACGTTATTGTTTCTACAAATAGTGCTGTAAATGTTGAGATTCCCTGGTTGAAGAGGTGTAATCCTTATGTCAGTTGGCCAATACGAACCACATCTTTGTCATCACAGTTCTGTCATGACTGTAATGAATTCTAAAGTTGATGAATTGTGTCCTTGCTTGGCTGCATGATTTCTGTGTATCTTATTTGAATGACATAGTTTGTTTTCAGTGCTAACCTTAAGGACTTCATGGGTCCTTCATCAGTCATACTTTCTTATTGAGAGGGCCGATCCTGATGGCAATTGAGAAAAAGGCGTATGCAAGTTTGAAATTGAACAGGTTTCTCTCTGTGATTTTGCCTCATAGGACCTGTTTTCATTTTGGCACCAGCTTTATGGATCTTCTGTGGTGCATTGAAAGTGAAAGACCCAACGGAGTTGGCCATTTCCCCAATATCATAGTTTTGAAATAATCAAGGGAAGGATGTCTTCACTCATCACATCATTCAAATAATGTAATATTATCCTGTGTTCAACAATATTGAGTTCACTGTAAGGTAAAGCAGTATAGAGCCAGCATATAGTGGTGGTCAGGTTGGCGCTTTTGCATAGCAGAGTGCTTTTTTCCAGTCTCATTGCATTTACACCATGCATAGCGCATTACTTCGGCAACGTCTTTATCATTTATGAGCAAAGGATGTACCTAATAGATGGGCTTACACAACTACTGCCCACATAAATGCCCATATAGAAGACGATCGCCAACAATGAGTACCAAGGGTCAAGGCAAGTATTTGCTGATAGTTTCTCACCATGAAATCACTTGCAAATGTATTTCTGTCAATGGCAGAAATTAATGATTTTGTGAGTGAGGAGGGGGCTACCATATAATTCAATTAAGATTCAGGTAAGGGTTTTACCCATTTGGAAACATATAATCTGCACAGGGAAAAGTATAAAAAAATCGAATTCACTTTTGTGTCTAATTTTCCATTTGTGTAAATAGACATTTTGAATTCTCCTAGACACCTACTACTTGTGCAGTTGTTGATGAGTGGTCTTGTTGCTTCCTCAGTTCTAAAAAAGTCAGAAAATGTACTTAAAATGTAGACTTAACTTAACCCATATCGTAGAAAACATCTGACTTTTGTTCAGAAATATTTGTGAACTAAGTCTGCTGTGTTGACCACTTTTACTTACTCACAGTCAATTCGGTTTTGCCATTTGGCAACCATGGTCCCACAATGGCCTTAGGAGACTCCCCAGGAACTTTTTTAGTCTAAAATCAGATTTTGAGTAGTAGCACAATCCTAATGTGCTTACAAATACAAGAAATACCACATATATTCCTCAGTTTACATTGATCAAGAGTGAGGACGGATGCCCAGTGAGGGTTTTCGGGCCAAGCCCAACAGAAACCTCTAACAGATCTGCCTTTCACACCTCCATGGTCTCTCCATTTCCACCTCTTCAGTATACACAATGAAAATCTGATGGGGAGTCTTTATATTTTACACTAGTGGCCTACATCGAGGAGTGCCACAGGGCTTCACCCTGCCCCTTGTATTTTCAGCGTGTGCAACAAATCTCCACTGTAACCAGTACTATGTCCTTATTGTGCAGTTCAGCCCTACTCATACAATACTAGCAGTTCCAGATTCTGCCTGCCCCATCAACCTAACAGAAATTCCTACTATAATAAAAAAAACTAAACTTTTGATGTAACAGTTTGGTAAAACTCAGTGACTTTCAACATGAAGAACATCACATTTGATGCTCAGGCCATCAGCATTGGTGGGCAGGGAAATTAGTAATATTTTTCCACCTTCAGAGTTACCAAAACTGGAGTAGTAGTTACTCTAGATGTAGACAAAATCCATCATTTTACAAGTTGCACTTTGAGGATTCACAACAAAATGAGGAATTGATCATTCCTGGTTCGCTTTGCCCAGGAATTCCACATTATAGCCTATATTTTCTCCCACAGATGTCAGCGGATGAAATCAAAGGTATTTTGGGTGTTCCTGAGTATCTCATAATACTACTGGCGCCAGTAACTGCTGTTATTGGCCCAATAGGAAATACGTGGCCACTCTCAATGAGGGCCTAAAACCAGTATTAAAGAGTTTGCATTACATGGTCAAATTTCATGACTTCTGAACAAGAAAGTCATCCTGGCCCACCATGGGATCAATCTTGGTGTTCTCCAAGGCAAAACTCTGTTTATGGAAACCATACACATTATGTAAGGATACATTGTAATGTTTAGTTGACCAAACTGAAAAATGCCCAACCACACTGTGGCTGAACTTTAGCAATTTGTGACTGAGGTAGTGGAAACTTACAGTTTCACTTCAGCAATGCTCTATACTGGGGCATGTTCAAATATCTATATGGAAACGCCATGCAGGGCGCTCGACCTCGGACCTGGGGATCTGGGTTGGAGTCTCGGTAACGACGCCAAAACCTCCTGTGATTCTGGGCAAATCACTTAATCTCTCTGTGCCTAAAAAATGAATGTGTGTACTCATGTAACGTAACTGGTGCTATGTAAAGCGCTCTGATACCCGATTCGGTTAGGGTCTAGTTCGTGCTATATAAAACTCAGCAAAAAAAAAAAAAGATTTGAGATGCCTTATGTCTTGACGTACCCACCTCTCAGGGACTTGGGCTTACAGCTCTCTTCATTGGTCCCATGCCAGGAATGTAGCTAGACGTAAGCCAGAGTGACAATAATATTGTCTTCTGTGCAAACAAATTGTGGAACCAATGTCCGAAAACATTTGGCTGGAACAAGTTCATAGTAAGTTTAATTATATGGTAAAGACTTATTTCTTTACTTGTCAATAACGTACTCTAATTTAGGCGTAGCTGTGACTAGAAACTTCAGGCATGTTTCATAAATAGTTTAGGTGTCACTTACTCTTATAGTATTCCTGGCTTAATCATGTAATTCAGGAGTAGTACAAGAGTAGGTCACTGCAGGATCATGGTCTGTATGGTGCACTATACAACTGATGTCACTGACTTTCCTCAGACCTTGCTCCAGCTCTTTCTGTCAAATCTTTCTATCTTTCACACACATGCTCTCTTCAATTGTCCTTTGAAACAGGTAGTCGCTTAATTAAGGACTATTGAGAAAATAAAATCCATCTTCACTCAAGCAGTTTTTGATGATAAATGCATAAGAATTCTCTTTGTAAGAACCTCAGGCGATTTATCGGTGGTGAAAGGATTTGAAAATTCAGAACTAAGTAATGATGATGAAGAAAATGCCAAAGAAACAATGTTTTGAAAGGTGCAATACTTTTTTATGTTTCAAGCACATCAATGCTTGTTGAACCTTAGGGCTGCTGAGTTTTGAATTCTAAATGTGTTTTTCACAAAGCAAGTGTTTTATCTTGTCTGTTTTATTTTAGCTCCTATAGCAGAGCCTGAGTTTTCCTGCCACACTTCAGAAGCCTGGGGCTTTGCAAGGCTTTCACAGCTGTCAGATATTTCTGGGAATCTCTGTCCTAACTATCATCAAATTCAGCCATGCATGTCCTGCGGTTTATTACAGAAAGATGTGTGAAACATTTGGAGCCTTCAGAAAATTATTTTAAAAAAGAGATCTGTGCGACACTAAAACATATATTTTAGTATTTCTGCAGGTATTTGCTTCAGCCTTATTTAATGAAATACTATTGATTTATACAATTGCAGAATAGCCAACCACAATGCATACTTATTTTTCAAAACGTAATTTAGAGGGCTTGAATTACAGGTGTGTAAATATTAACTCACAAATCTACACTTGGCATGGGTGTAACTTTATAACTTTTAAGTATTCCTAAACCTTTGCACATTATGTGCGTCAAGAAGCACAACACAAAGCCTTCCATGTTAACAAGCATAATCCAGTAAAAGTTTTGTGTTTTATGTTAATTAAGAGTTTGCATTTTTTGAGTGCATAGTAGGATTACTTGTACAATTACTTTTTGTTACGGCCTGTGCCTTTGACCAATAGTAAAAAAATATTCTCATGCAAAATATGTATCTTTTTATAGAGATCCCCTCAATACATCTGCGAAGTTTGATTGTGTTCCCTCTCACTTTGCATTGCCCTTTGACAGGAGTAAATATCTATTTCCAGGGTGTTTATAGGTGGAGAAGAATTTTTTAATGTCCAGAAACTCACATGTTTGTAGGTGATTACAATCTTTTAAGGCAAACCATGCACCACAATGAGAGCTCTCCACACTTGCATGGGGTTTATTCCCTTTTAATATTATCACATGTGGTATTGGTATTAGTAAGCCCCGCACTTCAAAGGTTGGCACTAGGTAATCAAATTGGACCCTCACCACACCTCTTCAGTACACTCCTCGACCTGTGGAAGAGTTCAGAAGGATTGTATTGTACCTGAGAGGACTACCCTGCTGCTTGAGGTCTGCCTTGCTCCTCCTTTCTGCTTGAATGCCTGCTTTGCTGCTTGAAACAGAACTGGACCATCTCCTTGGACTCAGGGAACACCAGACGTGACTCCAAAGGCTAACTGACTGACATCCTGTGTGAGCTACAGGGATGTAGAAAACTCCAGACCTCTCCTGCAGCTGTCCACGTGGCCAGACCCAACTGGACCTGCCTGTGCCGTGCTGCTTACTTCTGTCTGAGTGAGTCCTGATCCCCATGAGGTTCCCCTAGGCTCTGATCTCTTGTCTGGTATCAGAGTGTACTCCTCCTTGTTTAACCGAGGGTCCCCTGGAAACCGGCGCAATGCGACACATCTCAGTGCAAGACCTTGCATCACAGCACCTCGCAGCTCCTGATCAGTGACCTCTTCAGAACCAACTCAGTGCAAAGCAACTGGATGCAGGACCTTGTATCGCCGAACCTCGCTGCTCCTGATCAGCAACCTTATTGGAACTGACACAACGTAATGCAACTCGATGCAAGACCTCACAATGCAGCTCCTGATCCGCGACATAATTGGAACCGAAGTTTTGTGATGCAGGACCACACATCTCAGCCTCACGTACAACCAGGTATATCTTGCAGTTAACTAAACTCTGTCCTGTATCCAACCTGTGTGCAATTTTGGTAGTTCAACAGTTGTGACTTTATCCCGCTTCGTCATGACCAGATAATCACAGTTGGCACTTTTTGCTTTTTGCTGCTACTCCAACTCCAGCTTTCAAACTGTTCAACTTTGATTTTTTTAGTCGTGCTGTGGTTTTTGAAAACTTTTCTCTATTTCTTTTAATTGGTTTAGGTTTATTGTGTTGTATTTTCACTTTCTTGTTCTTTATGTACTGCATAAATACTTTAAACATTGCCTCTAAGTTAAGCCTGATTACTTATCTGCAAGCTACTAGAGCATTAAGCATATTAAGCATAGGTTAATTTAGTGATTTGTGTAGTTCTCCCTGATAAGGAATGGGGTGAGGGGATCTTATAAATGCTTCCCACTCACAAAGTACTCTCCTCCGTGCACTATGGACTTGATGTGGGAAAATGGACTCTTACTTCGGGTGGATGGTAGTCCGGTAAAGATTTCAATCATTTAAATCTGAGCTCAAACCCTGTTAACAATGGCACTGAACAAGCAGGCTAAACATGAAAATGTGTAAACCACAGAGAAGTGCCAAAAGATTTAGAAAGTCAAGAACACAAAATAATAACAATTACACTCTAACTTATGAACATAAAAAAATGTTAATGAACAAAATGTCACCAAGAAAACCCCAAATCCAATCAGAGAACTGGAGACATACGTTTTTTAACTTTGAATTACATTTTAGAGCCATAAATTACAAAGTGCAAAGAACAGGCAACTGGTCGCACTAGACAAGGACAAGTGTAAGATCTGAGAATGGTCGCAATGGATAGTGGGTCAGATATGAGGCCCAGGTAGGTCCTGGTCAAAGAGTTACCTTTAGACTTAAAAATGTTTCTGGAGAAAAGGTGATCATCTACAAGTTGTCAGCAAGACAAGCTCCAAGCTGGATCTGAATCAGGGTTCAATGACTGTGTGTAGCTGAACGGCAGGGTCTCTGTGTGGTCATCGACAAAGGCTGGAAATTTCCAGGCAGACGATGTCTTTCATCCGTGCCCAGGAAGGTCTTGACGTTGATCAGCTTTGGCTCGGCATCGCTCCTGGCGAAGCCCTGTACGTTCGGACTTAGAAACTTTTATGGAAGTCAGATGTCCTTCAGCAGGGCTGACCAGCAAACTGGTTCTGACCAGTGATTTGATGTTGACGGCTTTGGTTCATTGGCAGTGCAGGACTCTCGCCTCCCATTAGTTCTTCAGAATAAAAAGTCACTGCTTTTGTAGTTTGGGTAGGAGGAGTACACCCGCAGAGGTATCCAGGACCGCACGAATAGCAATTGTGGATCAGGACTCACTCCAACAGAAGCCACCAGCCGAGTCCAGGGCAAGTCCAGTTGAAATTAGTCAGATGGGCTGTTTCTGAAAAGTGAGGATCCTCTTCTTTTTCAATAGGACAAGTGGGAGCAGGGCCAATCCTAGGGGTTCTCCTCACAAGTCACAACAACAGGTTCAGTCCTTCTTCTGTCTTTCACATGTGCAGTGGTGTTCTGAAGAGGGTGCTGAGTGTGATTGTTATTTCTTATGCTACCCTGTGGTAGGGGTGACTCCTGGGCTCTCCTCGACCAATAGGGAAAAAGTTTCCAGGGGTCATGATACCCACTTTTTTACAGCAATTCCTCTGTGCTCTACAGAAAACAATCCCACAGTGGACCTCTCTTGCTAAAATCAAAATCGCATAAACATTCATCACTTGTGCAGAGCTCTTGTGCCCACCCTAGTGGTGAGAAAAACAGATGATGGTCCGAATGCTGAACAAATGAAACATTTACCCTCATCACCACCATTCACAGATCTGGGTTAAATCTCTTGTTTGTTTGCTCGTCACCCTAGTTTGGATTCAGTCATATTCAAATAAGTCTTGACTCTGCCCCCCATAGGAATAGTCCAGCCTGAACTGCTAGGCCAGGTCCGCCCTGGACCGGAAACAAGCATCCTGGGACCAGTTTCAATCCATCACCCCACATCAGTCATGCTAGCTTGAACCCAGTGGCACAGTGAGCATGGGGCCCACGTCTGGGCATACCTTTCTCACCTAGGGTGACAAAAGCAAAAAGAACAGATAATGGACGGAATGCTGAGCAAATCAAACAGTGGTGTGGCCAGGGGAAATGGGTAAAGCCTCCTCTGTGGTCACCCAAGAGCAGTTCTGGGTGCAGCTCCTCTCACACTGGGGCTGGTGCCTGTGGCAAGGCTGACCCTTTGAAGATAATTAAGTTCCTGGCACTGTCCAGATGGTCATCCTGGCAGAGGAACGGGACCTTCCCACACACAAGCCTTTTGTCGCAGCTCTGGGAGCCACTTCACACCTAATTAATGAGGGTGACAGTTGGAGGCTCAGGCAAATGGGCTTTTAGAGGCTTTAGGCTGACTAAATTTTTTAATGTACATTTTGTAGAATATTTGTTACAAATCCGACTTTACCAGTGAATTTGTTTTGCAATAAATATTCGAAAAAAGTCCAATAGGTGTTTTTTAAATTAACTTTAATAAAGTATCACAGTGCTTTCCTATGGAATAGCTAACCCTGCCACAGAAAAATAGCTTTCCAGCATTTTCACTGCAAGTACATGTTTAACAATAAATTTGTGCGTGTCCTACTCTTAAATATCATGCACACTGCCTTATAGGAATTTAGGAGTAACTTCTTAATATTTAAATAGAGGGGTTAGTCTTGTCAAAAATGTTTATTTTGACGTGTGGAAGTTTAAGTTTAAACCGTCACAGCCAAGCTACAGGTGGCAGGCCTGTAGTCATGTCACTTTAGTGGTGGCAATACACATGCTGCAGTCCGCTTGTGGCATTTACCTTACAGGCTCTGCATACACTTAGAACTATATAGCAGGGATTTTTAGGTAAGTTAAATATGCCAATTAGGACTATTGCCAATTTTAAATTGTTTTATGGGTCAGAGCACATGCACTAGAGTCCTAGTGCACATAAAAAAAAACAGTAGTCGCAGTCCCAAAAGAATGGGGTGAATATGCCAGTAAGAGGCATTTTCTTACACTTGGTCAACCTAGTTTACAGATATACAAAGGCCTGTGTTCGAGCACCTACCCCCAGCCGCAGCCCATGCAGGTAAGAGCAGTGGGGCGTGAGGTTGGGTGGGGGGGAATTTCAACAGACAACAATGAGGGAAATGTATTTATTTATCCCTCATGGTCGTCTGTTGAGGGCCTACAGACCTTGTGGCACCCATTGACTTTGCTATTTATTACTCAGGACTTCAGAGGAAGCCTTGTTGGTCTGTATTGGTTATTGAACTCGGATGTATTTATGTCATTAGCATACATGCTATTATGTTGAAGCGGACAGCATAGCCTTTTGGAAATTTCGGGCTTTTTGAGAAAACCCTACTTCATGCAAAACCTTTCTGAAAGAGACATTCATATGCTCCTGGACCGAGGAATTATATTGCTTTATTCATAAGCACAAATGACTAGAAAGAATTCCACGAAAACATATTAAGTGAAATGTAACACAAGCAACGCCTGACATTTGTTCAACGACCTTCAGAGCGTAAGATGCTCGGATAATGCGTCAGAGACGTACGAACGCTCAGTCATACACGGAGAACGCACCCTCTTTGTATTGTCTACAAATGAATAAGCTTCGCGAAGGCAAACGCACGCGGACTCTCAAGGTCAGCCGGACCTTGGCTTCTCTAATTCATTCCTGGTAGCAGCACATTTCAAAATTTGCAAACATTCGTGACAAGAATTTTCAATTCTATTAAGGACTAGGAGGCGAGGATTATGCTTAGTCTCATTTCTTTACTGACACATAGCAGCCAATCACAATACAGTAAAGAAAAAACAGAAACAGGGCAACCATAGAGTACACCCATAGTATATAAACAGTCTCAGAGGTAACCACTTCCTCTTTCTTTGTCCAAAATCCAGTAAGAAGAATCAAGTAAACATCAGAACATCAATCGAAAGGACCAAAATCTGAACGTGGAGGCGGAGGAACTTCCAAGAGCCACAGGAACAGAAGCAGGCCAACGAGGAGCAGAAACTCGCAGCAGAACGACCATAAGGGCTGAGCCGGAGGAACCTCACTTGGGATCAGAACCTGAAACAAGATACAAAGCCGTAATACACATCCTGTGTAATCATGAGCAAATAAGGGTGGGTAAAGAAAATATCAAAGCATTTATTACATTTCATTAGGAAAAAATCCATGAAGCAATGCAAAGTAACAACATAATAGATACATGCATATATAACGGGTGGGATAATCCTCGCCTCCTAGTCCTTAATAGAATTGAAAATTCTTGTCACGAATGTTTGCAAATTTTGAATTCTATGTCAGGACAGGAGGCTCCGATTATGCTTTTTTAAAGCTGATCAACCACCACAGAAGCAACACTATCGATAGGCTTAAAGTAAAAAGTTTTAAACACAGAAGCAGATGACCAATCTGCAGCTTTCATGATATCAAACAGAGTTACACCCATGGAATAAGCTTTGGACGCCATCGCTCCACGTGCAGAGTGCGCGCCAAACACAGAAACATCAATTCCAGCTTCAGACATAAGCCCTCGCACCCAGCGCGCCAATGTAGCTGGAGAAACAGGTCGAAAAGGCTTTTGTAATGCAATCAGCAGTGGACCCTGCATGTCCGAGCGCAAAGAAGCAGTACTCACCTCGTAATCCTTCAGGCATTGAACCACACAAAGGTTGGGGTGAGAAGGAAAAGAAGGATAAGAAATAGAAGGTGTATTAGATTTGGTACGTCTGGAGAGACGAAAGGAAACACCTTCAGGAGTGAAGGAGCGACCCGCCAGATCTAAAGCGTGCACATCCGACACGCGCTTACAAGAAACCAGACATAGCAACATGGTTAGTTTCGCGGAAAGTTGCTTGCGAGATAAAGAAGCATTGGAAGGCCAGGCCTCCAAAAATTTGAGGACAATAGAAACATCCCACAAAGTAACATATTTAGGGGTGGGAGGTTTCGCAAAACGAACTCCTTTAAGCAACCTGGAAACAAAAGGATGTTCACCTACGGGCTTCCCATCTATGTGGGCATGACCCGCCGAGATAGCAGACCGGAAACCGTTAACAGTCGAATAAGCCAGACCAGAGGTGGCCAAGGAAGCCAGAAAATTAACAATCATGCTGATATCTGCTGAAACGGGATCAACTTGTTGTTGTGAACACCAATCACACCAACGCTTCCAAGACCCCTTATACCGTTTGTGAGTATTGGGAGCCCAGGCTTCACTAAGGAGCTTGGAAGCGTCGCCTGAAAGGCCTGGGAGCGACCAGCGTTCCCCGAGATCCTCCACGCGAGAAGCGGAAGGGAGCCTGAGAGGATCAGGGGATGAGGACCTCCGAGAGGGTCCAACAGGAGATTCCACAATGGGGGAAGGAGAAACGGTGGGGCCGAACACATTTCTAGAAGGACCGGAAACCACGCTTGAGCCCTCCAGAGAGGGGCAATCAGAATCAGATCCGTCTGAAATCGTTTGGAGTAGGCCAATACCCTGGGAATCATTAGAAATGGAGGAAAGGCATAACATAGGGTCGCTGGCCACCGCTGGAGAAAGGCATCCGTGGCCAGAGCCTGAGGGTCCGGTCTCCAACTGTAAAAATGCGGTAGTTGCGCATTGAGGCGTGAGGCAAAGAGATCTAGATGACAAGGACCCCAACGCCGATGGAGAGCACGGAAGACCCGGGGATGCAGCCTCCAATCGCTGAAATCCCGAAGGTGCCTGGAGTGCCAGTCCGCTATCTGATTGTGGCATCCCGGGAGGTACTCCGCAATAACAGTGATCTTGTTCTGCAGACAGAAGTGCCAAAAATCTTTGGCGATCTCCGCCAGGATCCTGGACCTGGTCCCGCCCAGTTTGTTCACATAGCGGACTGCCGAGACATTGTCCATCCGAAGAAGGACACAACAACTGGTCTGTAGAGGGGAAAAACATTTGATCGCAAAGGAGCCCGCCAGGAGCTCCAGACAGTTGATATGAAGCTTCAATTCCTGAGGGGACCAACGACCCCCGGTCGAGACCGAGCCGCAACGGGCTCCCCAGCCCCAACGACTGGCATCGGATTCTATCACCAGATCCGGAGACACACCGAAGAGGGCCCTGCCGTTCCAGGCCTCCATGTGGTCCAACCACCACTGCATCTCCCACCGGACCTCCTCCGTAAGAGGAATCTGATCGGAATATCTGAGCCCTTTCCGGAGATGAAGAATTTTCAGGCGCTGCATCGCCCTGTAATGAAGGGGACCCGGAAAAATCGCCTGGATGGAGGACGCCAGGAGACCGACTACCCGCGCCAACGACCTCAATGACACAGTCGGTCTGGAAATAACAGATGTCAACTCTCTCTTGATATAGCGCATCTTTTGGTTGGGCAAGAGAAGCTGACAAGTAACCGAGTCGATCTGAAAACCCAGGAAATCGATACGCTGGGCTGGTACCAAAACCGATTTCTGGACATTGATTAGAAACCCCAGAGATTGTAAAAGTGTGATGGATAATTCCAGATGATGAAGAAGTTTGAGAGGACAATCTGCCATAAGGAGAATATCGTCCAGATAAATAATCAGCCTGACACCCAGTGACCGAAGATGTTCCACCACAGGTCTCAACAGCTTCGTGAAACACCATGGAGCTGACGATAGACCGAACGGGAGAACCTGATATTCGTACCAGACTCCCTGCCAGAGGAACTGGAGAAAACGGCGATGAGGTTTGTAGATCGGGACCGAAAGATAAGCATCCTTGAGGTCCAGCCTGACCATCCAATCCCCTTCTCGAAGGAGATCCCTCAACAGATGGATGCCCTCCATCTTGAAATGGCGATAGACTACTTCGCCGTTGAAGTCCTTCAGGTTGAGAACAAGACGAGCACCGCCCCCTTTCTTCTCGACCAGAAAGACAGAACTGGCAAACCCCTTCGGATGACGGGTGGTTGGAATCACCGCCCCTTTTTTTAGAAGAGAATCTATCTCCTCTGAGAGACAAACCTGATCCTGAAGAGAAAAACTTAGACAAGGAGGGGGACAAGTCTGACGCACCGGGTGATAGAATTCTATTCTGAACCCCTGAACAGTTTGTAACACCCAAGCATCGCCGGAGAGCATGCGCCAATTCTGCAGGAAAGATTGAATGCGACCCCCCAACATCACATCGCATGCGCGAATCAGGCTCACCTGTAGAGTGGGAATCTTGGTATTGTCCCTGATGACCACCGGAACGTCCTTTGCCATACTGGCCCTTTCCCTTTCTGGAAGGGTAAAAGTTGGCGCGGGTGGAGTAGCCAGAGTCGTATTGGCCACCACGATGCTGCGATCCACCCTTCTGGGACTGCTGTTGAGAACCGCGGCCGAACGACCGTCCCCTTTGTCGTCCGGCCTTGCTGAAAACCGGACGCATGGCCCGGCGCAAGGAGGCTTGTGCCTTGTCAATGCCGCTAAAGGCAGAAACAAACTTAGTCAATTCCTTTAGGAAAGGTTGGCCAAAAAGGAGACCCTGCGCCTCTAGACCTGCCTCAGAGGTGGCCAGCTCTGCCAACTTTGGATCCAGCTTCAGGAGGATGGAACGCCGACGTTCTGCTGATATGGCACAATTGACGTTCCCAAACATACATACGGCCCTTTGTGCCCATTCGATTAGCTCGTCAGGGTTAACTGTCGCCGCGGCCTCCTTGGCCTTGAAACCAAGGTCCAGGATCTTGGATAAGGGACCCAACATGTCCATTAGTTTGTCTTGACAAGACCGCCAGGAGCGGTCCAAGCCTTTCTTGGGGTCTTTAGAATATTTTTTAAGATAGGTGACCATCATAGGGTCCACCTCCGGCGTTTCAGCAATATGGTCTGACAGGTCAGGCCTCGGGCACTCTGAGCGCAGCCGAGCGCGAACAGACGCGTCAAAAGGTTGGCGAACATGCGCCTCCAGGTAAGCTGCTACCGCTGGAGCGGGGAGCCATGACGTGGAATTTGGGTGGACAATGTCCTCAGGTTCAAAATTGAGAAGGGGGGGACGCTCAAGGGCGTCAACAAAATGCTCCTTACGGAGACGTTTCCTAGGAGGAGAGTCATGACCTGAAGAGGCTTGACCATGGTCTGACTCCTCCGCACAAAGAGACATAGAAGACCTGGATTTGTCAGAAGATAAAACCTTCGCCAGTCTCTGAAAATCCAATTTGTGGGGGTTACCAGGAGATTTTGCAGATTTTTGCGAAGGAGGCAACCAGCCTTGTTGAATGGCATATTCATTAAGATGGCGTTTTAGTGGATTAATGGCTCTCACCAGAGCCTTGTTGACGGAATGCTGAACACCTTTATCCAACTCCTCCACTAAGTCATATTCCAGAGAAGTATCTTCCTCCTCCTCATAATAACAGTCTCCATCCTCTTCATAATATTCAGCCATTGCAACAATGTGCAAAAGTCAATGCCCACAAGACTGCAGAAATATATGGGGTACCAGAGATACCAGTAATGGGGGAGTGGGACCCCAAAGCAGGCTTAACTGAGGTAAACTCGAGTAAGAAAAAACAATTCAAATGTGGAGGGAGAAAGCCTGCCGTCAAAACACTCTAGGCAGAGCCTATGCACAAAAATATACAACCGAAGCTCTTTCCTGAGCTCCGGCGTCAAGCGGGGTCAACAGTTCAGGGCTGTGGGCTGAGCGCAGATGAAACAGCGGTCCTTCACTCAACCGGCAGGCGGGCGTGTGAAGAAACGCCTCGAGCCGGAAATAAAGCAGCGCGCATGCGCGACACTGAATGCCTCTGAAAACAACACCGGCTCGAGAGCGCTCGCGCTCCCAACACGAGCCGCGGACCCCTACTCCCGCTCCACTAAAAGCGACCGGCACCAACGGCCAGGCGCTGGGAGGCGAGCAACGCGCTCCCAACAAACGCGCCGAGAAACGGACGACAATGTCAACAAATACCGGCACACCGAAAGGCGGACCAGACAATTAAAGCATGCACAAGCCGCGCGCAGGTTGGAAGAAGCGCAAGATAAGGCAAGTGCACAAGTAAATATAACAATAGTCACAACAGCACTAGAAGCATGAAAAGGTAAATAGACTTAACTGGCTGCGGAGCAGCAAAGAAAGAGGAAGTGGTTACCTCTGAGACTGTTTATATACTATGGGTGTACTCTATGGTTGCCCTGTTTCTGTTTTTTCTTTACTGTATTGTGATTGGCTGCTATGTGTCAGTAAAGAAATGAGACTAAGCATAATCGGAGCCTCCTGTCCTGACATAGAATTTCACACCTGTTGTTTTCCACAGTATTCCACGGTCTGACAGCGAATTCGTGTTTGATTTAACCTGGCCATCGTCTTTCTCGAAATGACGTCAGGCTCTCGCGCCTTCTGGGAGATTACTGAAGAAGCCTCCCAGAGAGCGCGCGCCAGATGTCTACCCCAATCCAGTTAGGACGTCCATGCGGCGGAATACTGATTTAGCATTTGACAGAAGTGTTGCATGATTTCCCACTCCTCATTTACAGAATGGCGAACTGTGCCGACTCTCAATTCATGTTTACAAATGGGGGAGGGTGGGCTGCCTGATGAATCACAGTATGTGCATTTCTAAGCCAACATCCACAGGTCACTTAAGACTAACCAACAATTCTGTGCTAAGATATAGCAGTACTTCGCTTTGGAACTCTCAGAGACATTTTCCTCGCGTGGTAATGACCCAGAGTAGCAGGAATTTAAATACCTGACTTAAAAAAACGTTTGTTTCAGAAACAGAAAGAAAAGCTCGCATTTGCTAAAATGTTTAAATATACATACAATGAATGTCAAACTCCATAGAAGCAAAGGCAAAAACATATGTAATACGTTTAACGCCATCGCAACACCAGTAACAAAAAAATCTAATTTCTTTTTTATTGAAGGTTTGTGAAAAATGTAGGGCAAACCCACGTTGAGACCATTTATTTATGGTACAGTTAAAACAAGGAATCTGATCTCCATTTTAAGAGGTATTTTTATTTTTCACAATAGTTCACTTCTTTTGACATCAAGAACGGAATGCTTCTATGGGATAGGTGAAAATGTGCCTATCTTGCCGAACATTACTGGTTTTCTTTGTAAGTCCACATCTGGTTGCTCAGTAACTATGATTGTAGAAACATGGGTACACAAATTTAAAAGTTAATTGCTCCTTAGATTGCAAGAGAATGAATATGCATAACAGCTCAGAGGTTTTAAACCTTTTAATTTAAAATATGGTCCTTTTAAATAACAGGCATACATTATCACAGTTCTCCCAACAGAATTACAGGAGTAATTCAATGAGGATGTTTTTTTAAAGAAGAGGGCCAGGCCCCAAAGCGTGCCCCTGGTGTGTGTGTTTGTGTGTGAAGAGCCGACTGGGGAACTAAAAGAAGCCCCGGGATCCATTCGACTTCTCACATTATCACTCTCTCACCATCCATCCATTATTTCTCTCATTCTTTTTTCCTTCTTTGTGATTTCATCATATCTTCCCTTTCCCTCCCCAGGCCCGTAGCCGGGAGTATCATTTTTTATTACCAAGCATTAAAGCTGTGCCCTATAGGTGCATTCTTTACCAAATACTTGTACTAATAAATAATAACCCCCCACAATGTTGTGGTACAAGAATATCATAGATATAATATGGGAAAGTAAGTGAAAATAAGAAAGTATAGATTTACTATTCCTAACTTCTGTCTACCTTGAAGATATATATATATATATATATATATATATATATATATATATATATATGTATTGTATTGCTGTGACAATGGATTCAAATATGATACTCTGTATTTTACAAAGAGTGATGAAAGATTTTACTAGTGTATGAAAAGGTGTATGTGATTGTCACGTGGATGATGTCATCAGTGATGTCATTTGAGATGTCATCAGTGATGTCACTGACCATGTCATGAATGATCTAATAAGTGACATCATCAGCAGTGCATTGCGAGTGCACGAAATATAGTTAGTACAACTAACTATATAGGAGCAATTTCAATGGTTTTGTATGACTGAAATGTGAAAACCTCTCTGGTTACGCGTTTCGAGCAACTTGTGCTCTTGGTCACACACCGCGCACCAGGTCAGCTACAAATTTATACCATTTTTTTTGAAGTGATGCTCCACCCATTTCCGTGAGTCACATGGTGTAAACATAAAAAAAACACGTTTTTGTAATTTAGAATACGTGCACACCTATTTATACAATATAAAAACAGTGAGCTTGGCACTGAAACAAAATAACTGCATGAATGCAAATACTCTGATATATTACATAATTGACATGTACAACCTATAAGTCCTATATAAGATTTATCTATGAGTCAAAATACACAATCATTTATATACACCTAGAAAAATATACTATCTATATACACTGTTCAGAATTTGTGAAAAAAAATATATATATATACAAATATATACTCTATTTCTATATACAATTCTACATACATTCTAGACAAAATCATGACTCCATGTGTCAATATCATAATCTTAGGGACTTATCCTAGATACAAGAATCGTACTAGTGTGAATAATTCACAACTAAGATATATACATGTACAATATGCATGCCATCACCCATATACCAAAACCCAATTGTGATTCCTACCAATACTAACTGTGGTGAAAATGTGAGCTAAAAACAGACTACTGGTTGATTTACAAAAAATTCATTAATCAACTATTCCTACTTAAAGTTGGTACAGAGAGATAATTATTTACAGGGAGCAAATGTATATCAAGATCTATGCAACTAAAGAATCTTGACTGGACTCCTATACGGTGCCGCGTTGGCGCTATCAAGTGTCAGTTATTTCGTTCAGAGAGACCTTGAAAAGAAAGTATGAAAAAGACCACATGTGAATATTTTCTGGAAATACTACTGCAAGTTGTTATCAGATAACCAGAAAAAATGCAGAGATAGACAAAATTACAACAGATGATGTAAGTCTTCAGTGGTGTTTAACCCGTTCGGGTATTTGCTGTCTAGTTCAATTATATATTCGGTTTCTTTTCGGCGTAACAATTTTTCTCTGTCGCCTCCTCGAATGAGGGGTGCTACCACATCAATAACATAGTATGTTAAGTTAGACAGATCATTGTTATGTGTAGATTTGAAATGCCGTGCTACCGGGTATGTACTGCCACTGTTTACTATGGCACGTAAGTGTTGCAAGATCCTGGCGTGCACCTGTAGCTTGGTACTGCCCACATAACGAAGGCCACAGGTGCACGTCAGGACATATATTGCAAACTCACTGTGACAATTGTAGTATCCTCGGATAGCTTTCCTCCTGGAACTAAACGGTGTATGGTAATAAGACGTGTTAACACCGAATTTACAAGCCCTACAAGAGGAACATTTATAGAAACCTTTTTGTTTCAACCAGGTACTGCCACTACCCAGTTCTGGACTGTTCTTAACTAGACAGTTGTGCATACTAGGTGCTCTTTTATAAGTTATAGTGGGAGCACAGGGAATGATATCGCTCAAGACACTATCAGTTTGAAGGATAGGCGAGTGCTTCCTAACAATAGACCTTATTTGTCTTTCTTGTTTGCTGAATGCCAGTATGAGGCGAGGGGCAGGGTTATCTGACTCCATTTCTACATTTTCAGATATCAGGAGTGATTCCCTTGGTTTGGCTCGACAACGCCTAAGGGCGTTGTTTAAAACTTTATCTTTGTAGCCCCTAGCTTTCAATCTATTCATAGTGATTTGTGCTTCATGTTCAAAAATTTCAGGAGTGCTGCTGATCCTTTTAACTCTCAACAACTCCCCATACGGAATATTGGTTATTACGTGTTGGGGATGCTTGCTGCTAGCGTGTAATATACTGTTACCAGCCGTAGGTTTACGGTATAATGATGTAGTAACAGTATTATTAGCAACTGTGACATGTACGTCTAGGAAATCTGCTTGCTCTCTACTAATGTTGGCCGTGAAGAACAGATTGTCATTGTTCCAATTAAGTGCCTCCACAAATAACCGAGCACTTTCCTCATCCCCCTCCCAAATACAAAACACGTCATCAATAAACCGTTTCCAGTATTGAACCTTATGAAATCCGGGAGTGTTGATGAGACCGCGCTCCTCCCACCAGCCCACATGTAAACATGCGTAGCTGGGGGAGAAGCACGATCCCATCGCCACGCCTCGCATTTGTCTCCAGACATTCTTGGCAAACATGAAATAATTGTTATGCAGGCACCAATGCACTAACTCACATAGCATCTTGTTGTGTGCATAATATTCACAAGAACGTAACCCAAGATAGTGTTTGATGGCGTCCAAACCTTTAGAGTGATCTATGGAAGTGTACAACGACTCGATGTCTAAAGTCAGTAAACACCAATTATCTCGCCACTGGATGGAATTCAGTTTGTTTAGAAAGTCCCCCGTATCTTTGAGATAACTGGGCAGGTCTTTGACAATATCCTGCAGAAAGAAATCTATATAATGTGAGATATTCTCTCCCACACTGTTAATGGCCGCTATTATAGGACGGCCCGGTGTAGGAATTTTCTGCTTATGTATTTTGGGGATCAAATACAGTATCGGTATCACAGGATGTTCTATGTGAAGATAGTCAAATTCAGTTTGAGAGATCAAATTATTTCTTTTGTAGGACATTAGCATTTTTTTCAAATTGTCTTTGGCTCGTTTGTAAGCCATCCCATTCGATCTTTCGTAACATGCGGGGTCATTTAACTGTCTCATGGCTTCGGTCGTATATTCTTCCTTTTTCCACAAGACAATATTACCCCCCTTATCAGACTTATTAATAACCACTTCCTGATTTTGACTCAATTTTTTCATTAAAGTGCTGTACTGTATGATCCTGGCATTGTTCTTATGTGTTTGCGCCTGCACAGTGCGGTTTAACTTTTTCAGATCTTCCGTCACGCATTCGTGATATATATCAACTGCATCTTTTGGCATGACAGGCAAGAAAGTGCTTACCGGCTTGAAAGGACTTTCTCCAGCTCCTTTTTGGCGAATGTCCACATTCATCAATTCTCTTTGCGTGTTCGGAACACCTCCATCACTGGATGTCGAATCAATAGCCTCCCCTAGATCACATAGGGTGAGCAGAAGTCTGGCATCTCTAGCTGCTGGGGCTGTGACAGAGGTACTGCTATTGATGGTCACGTTAGCGTTACGCTCCTTATTTTTGGTCACAGTTTTAGAGGCAAAAAACTTTCTGAGTTTTAGTTTACGGATAAACTTAAAGACATCCGCTCTCGTGTTGGTGTAATTGAATGAACTTTCAGGACAAAAATTAAGTCCTAAAGCTAGTAATTGCTCTTCTGCTGTGGTGAGGGTAACATCGGAAAGATTTGTAATGGTACAATCCCTTATTGTTTCTTCTTGTTGAACCATTGTTTCTTTTTCTTTTGCTGCTGTTGCGGCTGCTGTGGCTTTCCTCTTTTTGCGTCTTGCATGGCGTCTTGCGTTGCGCCTTTTGCGTTGTAATTCTTTTTGTGTCTGGGACGCAGTGTTTGCAGCCGGTCCTCTACTAAAAAATCGATCTCTTCACCGATTTCTAAAATTCTTCCTGGTTGGCCTTCTGTGTTACTGATTTCTGAAAGGGACGTGCTAGATGTGCTAGCCAGAGAGACTGTATCCGGATCCGAGTTTTCCATCAACTCCTCCTGTTGATTGGTTCTAGCCACGCTGCCACCACCTGCGCTCACTGCAGCTTGTTTAGTCAACTTGACTTGCTTTGCTCGGTCATACTTTCTGGCAAACGTATAAATTTGCCCAGTCTCATAATCTTTTAAGTCCCTTGCGAATTTGTGCACTTTTCTTATCTTGATGCGCTCTTCATGTTTGTGCAGTCTCTCGCTGATTTCCTTGCGAGTGTTGGTTATCAGTAATTTGGTGTCCAGGTCTGTAATAGCATCCAGCTGCTCATTGATACCCTTGATTTCCTCCAGCAGTTTTTCACGATCAATGACCGCATATTTAATGAGCATTCTTACTAAGTTCATCGAAGCGTCCAAGTTTAGCTCACCCCACTCCTTTAACATTGCCGGGTTGGGGTCCTCGAAACTGGGTGCCAGCATGATCCGCAAACCACGCGGAACCCGACCAGCTTCAACGTATTTGGTGAGCGACTTGTGCTCCCACCATTTGGTGATTTCCGACTTGATTTTCTTCTCAAGGACTTTCAACAGTTGTTTAGCGTCCTGTTGTGCACCGTTGGGTTGACTGTTCACCGCGTTGGTGTTTGGAGCACTTTTCCGTATATTGTTGAAAAGCGTCTCAGCGGCGTCCTCCCTCTCTCTCTCCAAGCTTGCTGACATCGTGCGACTGGAGAGGTTTAATTATTTAAACATGTAACCCGGCGGCTCGCGCCGCTGCCGGTCTCTTTACCGCACGCCTATTCTCACCACCTGAGAATCCCGGAATGACAGCTCCGCTGTGGTTGGACGTTACTCGCCGACAGCCAGCCAGATAGACCAGCCGTTAGTTAGTTGTCGTCCACCGTCACGAAGGCTCTTGCTTCGGCTCAGGGGGTCAGGTAAAGTTTTCCTCCGCGGAAACAAACGTTGCTTTCAGCTGTTGAAATCCTGACCTCTTGCTGGTGAGCGGGTTCCGTAAACGAGGACAGCTGCTCCCCGTATAACATGAAAAGTACAAATCTTCAAACACCACACTCCTGCTGTGGAAAACGAAGACACGGACCCAATGGCTGCAGTAAAGGAGATTTTATTGAAAACCTCTCTGGTTACGCGTTTCGAGCAACTTGTGCTCTTGGTCACACACCGCGCACCAGGTCAGCTACAAATTTATACCATTTTTTTTGAAGTGATGCTCCACCCATTTCCGTGAGTCACATGGTGTAAACATAAAAAAAACACGTTTTTGTAATTTAGAATACGTGCACACCTATTTATACAATATAAAAACAGTGAGCTTGGCACTATATATATATATATATATATATATATATATATATATATATATATATATATATATATATATATATATATATATATATATATATATATATATATATATATATATATATATATATATATATATATGTACATATATGTAAAGTAAGGAATAGAAAAACTATACTTAATTACCTGACAATATTTTAAATTCAATATTTTGTCCTCAATAGTCTTTGTCATTGATATTCTAGTTTTGATATTCAGGTGCACACCGTGTGATTCTATGTGAAGGAGTACGCAGATTTTTTTAAGGTACATATTAAAACAAACTCAAGCAACATTTCACAATCCAATTTTAGATCATATCAGATGGGATTCAAAGTAGAGGGTTATAAAGTTGCAATGTCAGCTGACTCGCAACTTTGTGTATTTTGTAATTGTTCAAACTTTGTGCAATGCAAAGCTTGTCAAGTTCTCCACACTCAAAATGTTTTTGGATGAAGGGTGTCCTTCTGGGACATTCTGCATCAGGAAATCATCACACCTGGAAGTCCCAAAACGATGAACCTTGCCTCAGGCAAATTTTGAAAACTTAATCTACTGCATAAAAGTGTGGAGTTTCTTAATTCCAACCAACTTTGTAGGTGAAGTTTTAATTTAATTCACCACTTATTTATAATAACCTTGCAGAAAGCATGGAGCATATCCGTCAAGATCATTTTGAAAATTTAGTGGTGATCAGATTTAGAGCTTAAATAAGGGAAAAACTAAACAGAATATACAAGTCATTTTACAGGTGAAGTTGGGAAAGCCCCACACTGAATTTCATTAAAAGGTTCTGGAAAAAGGTGGATAGTTCAGTCACATTTAAACAAAAACACCAGTCAAACTGCAAGGACTTGATGCAGGCTCCGACAGAGGGATACACCCCACATAGTTTACAGATAGGTCTTGAGAAAGGTTTTGTACAAAAGTAGACCTTCATTATACATCAACCAGCAAGACAGGTATGCATGGTAAAGGAAAGGTGATGGTGTGAGGCTAGGATGGTTCCACTTGAGGCCTGAGGCTAGGCTGAGGGCACTAGTCCCATCTCCAGTCACAGGAGCCATAGATAGACAGGCAGCAGCACTGCCTCTCATGCTCTGAGTAGTGGTTTCGCGGTTAGCATTTAGGACACTGTTCTGTGATAACTTTAATGCTGCTTGCACGGTACGCCCCATTTGGATGCTACAGAGTAGGGGTGTGCAGAAACTTCTGGAATTTTACTCAATGGGAATTACCTAAAGACTCCGCAGAGTTCGGTGAGCGGTGAGTTCAGTACATTGCGATGCTCGGGCTGACTTTTATCACTTGGAGCTTGTCCTGCACTGTAAATTCCGCCGGAACAACACCACATGGTACGCCAGAGGGCACTGTTTCTTTCTGACACTTGAGTAGATTTTTACTTGAGTGGCAGCTTTTTCAATGTGAGCAGCAGCTTTCTCAATGTGAGCGGTAGAGACCTACCGTAACTGTCTGTTTTGAGAAATCTTGCTGGGAGGTGGTCTACTACTAGACTTACCATTGGCAAGCTGTTTGTGAGAAAAAAAAACACCACGTGGCAGTTGGCAGTGTTTTTCCAAAACTCCAGAGGGCAAAACTCTGTGAACCCCCCCCCCTGGAGGAGTGGAGTTCACTTCCCACCCCTTCTACAGAGTCCTCCAATTCCAGAACTTTGAACCTTCTCAACTCTTTCACATGCAGTATACTCCTTGCATAGGATCCTCAAGGTGACACCCACTATGTGACTAGCATTTCTTGAATGAGCACAAGCTTTTTTGAGTGGTGAACGTAGAAGGCATGGAAGTCTTCAGGGTGAACAAGAAATGGGAAATATTTACTTACTGAGGGAATATTTGGCATTAGTAAAAGTGCAGATAAAAGTAAAGCTTCATGTTTTGAAACAATTAAGAGACTGCTGTATTTAAATGTATCCTAGAAAGCCAAATTACCTACGTAATAGAACTTGGACTTCTCAGCAAGTAGGTTGTGCTTTCAAGCGACTATACCCCAAAATATAGATCTGCCTGATATACATTAACCCAATCAATGCTGATGGTATTCCCCTCCGGTGCTGGTCTTGTTGGAAATCCCATTGTTCATGACGAGCTGAGCTCGTCATGAGCACAGCTCCACTGTGCCTCATGACGAGCTGAACTCGTCATGAGCATCGAAGGGGTTAAAGAGAAGGCACCAGCACTTCTCACAGAGAGCACAAAGTAACAAATATCAAGGGTGTGCCATTGTTAAACTTTATTGTTAGACTGTATTAGGATTTTAAAGACCACTATACAAGGTGATTTTTGGATCTTACACTAAGATCCCTTTTAGACAATCAAGTGCAAAATTTTTCCTTGGAATTACATTGGAAAATCATATTGAACAAACATAATAAGCTATAAATTCCATTTAAAATCTCCAATCACCATTTCATTATGTGTACCTAGCTCTTATTTTGTTCCTTTAGGCTCTCTCTCAATCTCCCAATCTCTTACCCGCTACCTCTCTCAAACTTTCCCCGCTATCACTTATTGTTTGCTGCTGCATCTATATTCCCATTTCTGTCTCTACTGTACTCTATCTTGACTTTTAATTTTACTCTCCTTTCTTTCTCTCAATCTTCTCTTCTTTTCTAGAACCTGTTCTCTATATCCTCTCTTCTATGTTCTTTGTCCTTTTCAATATTTATTATTCTCTCTCTAGCCTTCTTCTCCATAATATGGCAACTGAAACTTTCTTATGGCTGGGCATGACCATTAGCAACACCTGTCAAATTGCTTTGACCACTGTGCTTTTTCCCGTTCCCCAGTTCCACAGGCCAACCATCTTTGGGGCCTCCTGGAACTGAAGAAGTCCCTTATGATTGTGCAACAAGGAGTTAGTGAAATGTGCTCATCATATCCCTGCAGCTTGTTGATAATTCTTGTTGGACAGGACATCAGATGCATGGATTTGGTGGGAAGGCAACCACCTGTAGACCTCCAACATACTACTTTCACAGTGCGTTGGACTCCAACGTGTCATCCACAGTACTGGAGAAGAAAATGATTCTGAGAAAAACACCCAAAACATTTGTTTTCCAAAATCAATGTCAACATGCAAGGGAAAAGCTCCAACGAGTCCCAGGTTCAATTTTTAGTTTTGCAGTATTGCGCAGCATGCAGGGTGCAATGACGTTACACAGCACATCAAAAGTGAAAGCAGTCTGCGCCAATGGAATCTGCCAGGATCCCCAAATGTCCTAACACACAGCAATCCTACACTTCTTCCAATAACAATAGTACCCCACTTGTGTAATTGAGCTATCATCCATGAAAAGAAAGGCTATCTAAGACTTAAGGAAAGATTAAGATTTTGAATTGCATATTGACCAATCCAATCCAAGTAGAGAAGTGTGGCTCAATGGTTAGAGCGGCAGACCCTGAGGCAGTAGTCTGGCCAGGACCAGGTTTAAATTCACGCCTCGGTGGGTCTCGGGCTCAATTTCCTCGGACCTGATAATTCTCGCCTCGGTGCCTATTCTGATCATGAGCCCCAGTCTGCACCTCTGGGCAATAGCTTGCTTAATCTCTACAATGGCCCCAACAACGCTAAGGATTCCTGACTTCACCTTGGGGGTGCCCAGGAGTGGGCTCCTTACAGGGAAAGGCCAGGAAGGGTTCCTTGGCGGTATTCGTACAAGCGCCGAGATGCCTCCGGGTAGTCGTGCGCTATATAAGTGCGTAATTATCCTTTATTGATGTGGGTAGCTGTAGTATTTAGACCGGGTCTCCGTTGGCACCAAAGGAACCCTGCCAGGCCCAGACATTTCTGAAAACAAGGTACCTAAGATACTCTGGGGAGATGTAGCTTGCAAGGATCCCAGTACCTTTTCTTACCCAGAATTCTCTACTAACACCAAACTTTGGATAGATCACAACGTTTATTATATTTCTGTGAAGGAAAATTCTGGAATCTGTGAAGATACATAAAATTCCTAAAACCCATTCCCACACTTCTCCCAATAAAAATGCTAACACAATTGTTCACTAAATAATATCTATTCAGTACAATAATTACGTAGGACCTCACAAGAGCAATTTATTTGCTATGACCATAAATTAGATAAAAAAAGCAGAAAGGAGTCTATCAATTTCAAAATGCAGATTCATGCTACACTTCTTAATTTACAATATACAAAACAATTAGAATGTTAGTCAGTGCATTACGGAGCTGCCTAGAGAGGGAAATTATAATACAAATGCTTACACATTCAAACACCCTGATTACGGTTTCCACAATATTTGGTTCAAGGACATGAATCCTCAACATGTTGATCCTGGTAGATTTATTGTTAGATCTGTCAGCCTTAGGATGTTCGTCTGCCAAACGTTTTGCCTTCACCCTCCTAGTTTTCTGAATTCATTATTGTTGGCCTTAGGACTCTGTACACTTTACCACTAATAACTAGTCCCTCCTAATATAGCATGTGACCATTAAACCCCAGGTGCTATATTAGGAGGCACAGATTTGCAAATGTTTTTTTTCAGCGCTTATTCAAGATGAGTTTGCTTTGAGCACCACCTTGTCGACTTCTTGGAAATTGATGACATCATCCATGCTGTTGCCTTTGAACCACGCAGAATTCTGGTGAGCGAAGGGTTACACCTAAGAGGGTTTAGGCGAATCGTTTTCTCCTTTCCTTTTCATTTTCTTAGCATGATTCACTAGAATGGATGTGAAATATTTTAGGTATATATGCACTGCTCACTTGTGGGTTAGTTTTTGTTCACGTTCATTTTTTCACATTTTTTCTTTCTCCTCTGTTTCTTTTTGGTTACCTTTTGGTTTTTTGGATGATGCACAGAGCACACCTAGTATGCATGGAGGATGTGTGCACAATTCAGATAAACACATTTCTGTGTGGATACCGAGCCCAGTTTAGCATGTTTTTGCATTTGCTTCTGAATTGTAGATCAACAACATTAGTCATGGTTTTGTTGCATGCCATCCTTTTAATTTGTGACAGGCTCTTTTTAGCTTTAGTCACCCCTGATGAAGGGCCAATGACACCTGAAATGCATTGGGTTACTCAGGATATGCAGCGTATTCCAATATGCCATGAATAACGGCAGGATGAGCACTTTCTGTCATGTAAAGCGATGAGTTATGCTGTTACTACTGTGAATGATAAAGCATGAAGAAAATAGATAAATATTAGGATTATGTTTGAAAAACCGGATTCTTGTCTGTTGATTTTCGCAAAATGTTTCGCATCTTGCTTATGGGGTGTGACAACGCTCCTGACATTATTACAATCTTGTGCTTCTGGGACAGAGCACATTTCAAGCTTGCAAGCAAACATTTACTTTTCAGCATCTTCAAACAAGCTATTTACATTGAGATATGGAGTGCATGCTATTTCTTTTTTCTGTCACTTCTAGAAAGTAGGCATTTTTTTCTGTAAACATTTAGTGCCTGCAGCCTCTTTATGGGTCACATGTCTAGGTGTGGGTGGAAGTTGGCCTTTTTTATATTCCTCTCAGACAGGCAAACAATGGAGAAACTAGGTGTGCCTGAATGGGCCACCGCTGGCAGGATGGGGGCAGGGCTATGCACAGCCCCACTTACACATCAATAGGCTTAGCCCTGCTCACACACAAATAACTTTACACTAGCATTTAGGGCCAGATGTAGATTAGAAAATTGCATGCGCAAACGGGTTTGCGACCCGTTTGCACATGCAATTTTCCTCTGGGCCATGTAACTAACACTATTTTGCGATTCGCAAATAATTTACGACTCGCAAAATAGTGTTTTGCGACTCGCTAGTAGGAAGGGGCGTTCCCTGCCTAGTAGCAATTCACAAGCCATGTACGAATGTTTTGCGACCGCAATTACGGTTGCACAACACTCGCAATTAACTGCCCTCTTCAAGAGGGTGGTAATGTATGTGCAAATGGGAGAGGGTCCCCAGGGGAAAATATTTTTTAGGGGCAGGCAGTGGTCCAGGTGCCGTTGAAGAGGCAAATCCAATTTAATGCCATTAGCACAGTGCATAGGATCTTGAATGCTCAAGTTGCTCCCATCCTGTGTGATCTAATACAACCCTATCTCCAAACCAGACCACTTCGTTCAGCAGAGATAAATCTGGCGGTGACTCCCCAGTTGCACAGGAAACATGCAGTTGGCTGCTCCTTTTGAGTTTTGACCAGCCCTCTGGAGCAGTTTGCCTCTCGGACTAAGAAAACACTGTAATAACTTTGATTTCATGTAAACGCTTAAAACCTGGCTTTTCACCTATTAGGAGATTCTCATCCCTTTTACTGTGCTTTCGGAGTGGTATGCTGGTCCGGTGGTTCAACACTGAGAAGCTCCATTGCTGGTGCAGCTATGCACTTAATAAACTGAATTAACATAACATAGCACTCTTCAGATGACTTCTGGATTTGTGGAAGACTCAAAAGAAGGACTGATCTGCTGCAGTGGTTTCTAGAAGGACTGTTCTGCTGCATCACTATGAAGGACTAGACCTGCACCTTGAACCTAGGACCAAAAGAGTGACTCCAAGGGATAGTTGGCTGGCCTCCTGAATAGAACCTCAGAGACAGAAAAGGCTCTTATCACCTTAAACCCTGCACCTGGGCTCTGCCAGCTGTGTGTCCTAACACCCCAAGTGGTGACTCCCCAGACCTAGACCTTGGAAGTGGGAATAAAGGTTCTCTAACAGCCCAGCTGTAATCCCCATTAGAACTGACATAACCCACCCTATCTTTCGCAGCTCCTCTACGGACCCAACACAGTGTAATGCAGCTTAACGTGGGACCCTCAATTGCACCTCGAAATTGGCACTGTGCAGTCCAACGGCCCTCATCAAGGACATAAGGTACAAATCTCAGCAGGCCCAACCTGGTCCCTGCAACCAGCCTGCACTCTATCATGATGGGTCTTACCTTGTTACTTTGTCCCGGTCTGATGCGACCGGATAACCACAGTTGGTGCTTTGTGCTTTTAAGCACAATTTTTACCTAAACCTTTATAATTGCATATTCCAGTTCCACAAATTGTATTGTTTTTTGTGCCAAATAATTTAATAGCATTTAATAAATTGCTGTGGGGTTTTCCTTGTGTTGTTATCACATTATTCCTGTGTAAGTGCTGCTTATATACTTTACGCATTGCCACTAAGTTATTCCTGACTGTTTTGTGCCAACGTACCAGAGAGTTAAGCAAGTTAATTGAGTGACTTTTCTGATTCATCCTGACATGGCTTGTGGCTGTTGCCTGAGAAGGGCTCAAACCCTTCTCAACCAACAACCCAATTTCTCACAGTTATCTAGATATTATTTCATTTTGAAAGATAGTATGTTATAGCAACCCTTTGCCACATAGTAGTTTATATTGGGTCATTTCAGATTCACACTACTGCTAGATAGGGTATTTGCAGCCCTCTGAAGCAGGCGCACTAACTTAACATACTGGCTGGCTTCTGCAAACAAAATAACAAAATAATTATGTGTAGAGCAGATACATTATCTCACTAGACTATATTTCACAATGCCGGCAGGAGTAATGCCAGTTAAATGTACATTGTACCTGACTTGTTGTAAATCTGCCCCAGCTCAATAGGCTAATGAAAGCAGAATGCCATATTGGAATCTGGAGTTTCCTGGTTTCCTGGTTGAACATTGCTTCTGAATGGCTGGTAGGTTTAGGTAGTGGCAACCACTTAATTATCAGGAATAGGCAAGGTCATGAAAATTGCTGGCTTAAGAAAACACAACTCAATGTCCTGCACAGTTGTGCAATCTTTTCAAGCATCAAATTCTTGTTTGATAAACAATATGTGAAAGGTGAGATAGAGTTCAGCTAATGTCCATTAATTCTCGGCCTCTCAGCTGTGATGGTGAACTAGTGTTGGTACCACCTTTTACATCAGCTCCTCATACACACCACTTGTACCTCCCACAGAGGTCCATCATATCCCCTCTATTATTCAACATATTCATAACCCCTTTACCAAACCTGATTAAATGATTCAGCCTCACCTGTTACAAATATATATTTGTGTGGAAAACTGCTAACATTTAAAACATGTTGACTGCCTTCTGGCCATAAAACACATGAATGATGAATAACCATCTAAAGCTACATACCACAAAGAAAGTTTATGACCTGTGGACAGTGACAAAAAATACTAGTCTACCGTGCTATGGCCTAAGGAACATGAGGTTCCTCCAACAATATCCAGAGAAGTTAGAATCCTAGGGTAAACCATTGATTCAGACGTATATTTGATGTCGCATGTTAACATCATAAAACAGAGTGCCTTCTGCACAATGAAAACAATTTGTTGCTTCCTCCCATACCTTGGATACCAACAGGAACTGCAAGCCATACACATGCTCGTACTCTGCTGCACCCTCATTCATCGTATGCAAACTTCAACTCACCCAAAATGCTCCTGCAAGACTTCTTCTCTGCATTCGCCCAAGAGAACATATGACTACAGTCTTGTAATTACTTCACTGGCTACTAATATCCTGAAGGGTAATGTTCATGGCTCCTTGCATAGTTCATAGAATGTCCAAGGAAAATGACTGCTATACCTACAAGCTAAATTCCAGCAATACCAACAAATCAGCACACTATGCTCCAGACTTGCACCACTTTTCATTATACCACCCAACCATAGGAAATATGTAGTAGGCATTGCCTTCTCTGTACAAGCGGCTAAGCTCTGTAACACTCTACCAGCCAGCATATGAAGCTTCCAGGAGCATATGCGTTTCAGAAGACTGTTGAAAACATTGCTATTTCCAAGACAACTACACTGTCACACATCCCGAATGATTTACAAAAGAGGTCTAGGATTTAAGATGACAACAAAATCCAGAAAGACATTTACACCCTCAAGCTCAATCTTTAGCCTGCAATCCACAGATTGGATGCATCTCAACCAGCAAACTTCTTTTGATAAGCATATAGCTTAGGGAGGGCTGACCTATGCTTTGCGGGTGTATAATATAGTTCTTACATACATAATATAACATTTCTGTCCCATACTAATACTGATACTAAAACACTCAGCTGTTGACAGCCAACTTTAACTTACACTTCTTGCATTCAAATAAAGCATATATCCTACAAGGGTTGTCCATCACCAGTACTCTGCACCCAATAAACAAGCCATCACTAAATGCACCATCATGGAATCACTGAAGAGATCTGTCAGACACTGCGGGTCAATCAGAGAACTTTAATCTAGTCCTTGACTGCAGCTCCCAAATATCTATACACTGTGGCTGCTGCTTTACATCTCACAACGGCTTTCAGGTATGAGATGATAGTAACAATGCAGTTTCCAAAAGATCTCTCCTCTTCTTTTGCCCTCTAACAATTTCAGCTCTTGCCCAATACTATACACTGGGGGCAGATATACTAAGAGTTTGTATCAGTGTTAAAACACTTTTATGGCAAAGTCCCAACGCAAAATCATTTTTGGACTTTATTAAGCCATGCAAAGCCACTTTGCATGACTTTGCGTTGTTTAGTAAATACTAAGTAAAACAAGGCAGCTCATATCATCTCCTTGCATTACCTTGTGTTGGAAGGGGTTACATGGGTGGAGCAGGGGCATTGACATGCATCCACTCATGGATTCTGGCTCAATCCCAGATATACTAAAGCTAGAAAACCAGGGCATGATTACAAATGCTATGCCTTCCCCTGTGAGGTGTTAAGAGGAGAAATATTTGTATTTCTCCTTGTTACTTACTCATAGTATGTGTACTGCATTCTGAAGCACACCTAGAAAGGATAATATACCCCTAAGGGTTGTTTTTTAGCACAAAGGTTTCCCTTCCTGCACAAAAACAATCCTGCTCATAACGCGGGAACTCTTGCACCAAGGCGCAAGGGTGCCTGCATAGGCACTAGGCAGCACACAGTGCACCAGAGCATGGAGACAGCAGAAATGAGATATGTCTTTGTAAATATGGAGTATTCTGCTATCTGTCTTTCATGCAACCCAGCAAAACAAGGTGTCTTGCTGCATTGCGTAAAATGTAAATAATCCTGCCCCCAAATTCTTGATTGGACTACCCAATGTAATAACCAGTAAGCAGACTATAATCAAAAGAAATACCACAAAGGGAGCTGCAAAGCTGTTTATTTATTTATTTATGCAATTTATAAAGCACAAACAAATGCCTGAGGGCGTCTCGGCACTGTGGACGATGCAGAAAAGAGGGGTAGGAAAGATGATTATTGATTAAACAGCCAGGTTTTTATTTTTCTCCTGAAGATGGTCAGGATAGGGGAGGATCTTATATCAAGATCCAAGGAATTCCGGAGTTTGGCTGTTGACACAGTAAATCGGCGATCGCCCCAGGAGACAGTCCTGGTACGTGGCACTGCCATTTGAAGAGCGTTCATAGATCGTAGTGATCTGTTGGGAACGTGGAATGCAAAGGAATTAAGTAGAAAGCGGGTCCTTGTTTGCGAGAGGCTTTATACGCAATGCAAAGAGCTTTAAACTTTATCCAGTTTTTGACTGGGAGCCAATGATAGCCTTTGATGACTTGGGCGATGGGGTTAAACTTGGGGGTGCCTGAAAGCATTCTAGCTGCGCTGTTCTGTATGGACTGTAATTTTTTAATGACTTTGTGCTGGGCATTGACAAGAAGTCCATTGCAGTAATCCAGGGCGGACATGAAGAAAGCTGTAACCAAAGTTTTACCTGAATTAGGGGGAAGAAACAGGAGAATCTTTTTTATAGATTTAAGTTTGAAAAAAGACGTGGACACAATAGAGTTTACGTTAGCGGTAAAAGTTAGCTTATCGTCGAGGAGTATTCCCAGGTTTTTGACCTTTAAAGCTGCCAGCATACTGAAAAACCTTAAACTGTGCATCTATTTATACAGCTCATTTACAGGTATTCAGTTTTTTGTGAATTAGAAACAAATTGACATACTACAGTATTTCTTTTCACACTCCCTGTATGAGGGGCCGCTGGAATTATGCAATCAGGCCGTGGTGTTTTCCACATAATTATGAATTTTACAAATTTTGCTCATAATCCAACATCTGCTGCATAATCTGTGGGTTTTAACACACAACTAATTTAGTTTCAAGCTCAAACAGATCAAAAGTTACTTAAAGTGCTGCACCATGTGTTGCCATGCAATAGAAGGTCATTTGCAAAGGTTGATTGGTCGTCTTTCAGTTACCTACAGCTTTATCAGGATGTGGAACTGGTACTAATGACTGTTTTGGAATAATGTATGATTAATGTCTTTCACAGTGTATTGATTATTTGTTTATTGATTTTACTATCTTTTTTAAATTCATGTCAAATGTCTTTATTTATTCTATTTAATGAAATGTGCTGCTTATCTCCTCCACTAGTGAATAGTACTTGTATTCTATTTTAATCTTTATCATTTTTTTATAATGCTAGTTTTTAAATTTAGATTTATCTAATCATGTTTGAATCATAGATAAATTGCACTTGTCTTGCTTTTATGAGTTTTATCTCGAATAAAGCACATTTTGAAGTTGAAGGTATTAATGAAGTGAAAGCTTTGCTTAGACAATACTAACGTGTAAAAATCACAAAATAATGAAGTATTATCACAAAATGTGCTTCATTAACCTGCATAATTCGCATTTTCTTCCTACATAATTTAGCCAACATTGCTGCATAATTTAGGCCTCCGGTGCTGCATAATTCCAGTGCCTCCATCTGTACCACAGAGAGATTGTCACATAGTTCACTGTCAAAAATCTTTACACTTCGCAGTCAAAGGAATAAAAGTAAACAAAATCTGCAGATTAAATTAATAAGCAATTTGTCAGAAAGCATACCCTGACATTTAACTTGTCTTGGAATATTAAACAATTATGATAAGATAAAAACATATTTTGAAACCATTTTTATTGTTCATTCACCTTCTGAACTCCTGCACGTCTATACTATGTCAACTGCCTTGGTTAATTGGAGGGGGCAAATATTATTATGGGCTGGCCCAGCCCTCAATTGCCCTTCCATGACTAGGGCCTTGTCCTACCCACTTTTTCCTTTCGCCCAGGTCTGCAGGGGCTTGTGTGACGCCCCTGCTCTTGAAGTCTCCCTGTGCCTACTGCAGTTAACCTCGAAGAGCTGATCAAAATGACAAGAGTCACCATGGGTGACGTTGTGTGTTCAAAATCAACCTCCAAGGGCTCCAACCCACCAGGGAAATTCCCAGTGTAGTAAAATGCCTGTCTGGTCCTATCTGTGAAAGGGGGTGAATTGTATTTAATGTCCATGATCTCCATAAAACATAAATACATGTGGGTTAATGTGTACTAACGTTTTGTGTGAGTACACATCTGTCTTCAAGCATAGCAAGTCATTGCATACATTTACTGACTATGAAAAAGGACAGTGGGTGCAGTACCACATTTTTTTAGAACACTTTGCGACTGCTCACAAAACAATTAGTACATCTGGGACTTGATTCATAAAGTATCTGGAAGTTCTTGTGATCCAACTACATCAGGCAACCTGCTTCATGAGCCTTGAAATGTTCCTGCCTACATTGCCTTTGAGAAAGCTGAATGAAAAACTGAAAGAGTTAATTCTCCTGGAAGATCGATTAGTGGAATGCAGCAGCCCAACACGGAAAAGAAGGGTATAAACCAGTGAACACAGTGCACAGAAATATATAAAAAAAGGGTGGGGGTGGAAAAGGGGATATGTTAAAAATCACAAGGGGAAACAGATTTGGGAAACACTTTTGACCGGCCTTCACAGCAAAGTTATCTATTTGTCCATTCATGTATCGATACCTCAAAATACATTCTCAGGACTATGCCTGTAGTGAAGGTTTTTAACTTTTGGTGCTGAAATGTGGTTGGGATCCCCCCCCCCACACACACACACACTCCAGTACGTCTAGGGAAAACAAAGAAATTTCCAAATAGCCTAAGTTACTTATCCAATATGGACAAAAAGTTCCTCATCTTCGTTGATCCCAAAGGGGGTCTTGCTATCGAGGAGTATAATGTATTTGGATTCTAGGATTTTCAGGTTTTTCTCACGGTCACCCCCTCTGGGGTTTGCTGTAATCCTGTCAATACCATAGACAGAAAGACTGTTAGGATTCTGGTTATGGTGTTTGAGCCAATGTCTAGCTTTAGAGTAACTCAAATCACTGTTCCTGATTGCCCTGGTGTGCTCCAATATCCTCTTTTTCATTGCGAAAATTGTACTGCCCACATACATTTTTTTTACAAGGACACATGATAACATACACACAGTAATCAGTATTGCAGTTCATGAATTTCTTAATATCATTTGTTTTGCCTGTAGATAAAGGATATGTGCTTCTGTTACTACTGTTGCTGCACGCTTTGCATTTTCCGCACTTGTAAAACCCTTTTTGCTGCTGCAGCCACCCATGCTGTTTGGTTCCTCCCATGTAACTGGTAATGAGCAGGTCCTTAAGGGAGCGGGACTTCCTGTATGTAACTAGTGGGTGTGCGGTGACATGTGAGCCTATCACCGGGTCGTTCTATATCATGTGCCAATGACTGTTAAGCGTGTTCCTGACAGATACTGACTCTGTGTTGAAAGTTGTGATCATTCGGACTTTCTTCTCATCAGTAGTTTGTTTCGGCCTCTTAACTAGTAAGCTAGATCTTTCACACTTGGCTACATTTTCTTCTGCTGCCTTCAGGACTTTCCTGGGATACCCCCTATTTCGAAACCTCCCCATCATTCTCTGTTTTTCTTCCTCAAAGCTCTGTTGTGTGCTGCAGTTCCGCCTAGCCCTAATGAGTTACCCATACAGGGATACTCCACTTGAGTTTGGGGGTTTGCGGCTGTCTGCATGCAGTATGCTATTGCCTGAGGTCGCCTTTCTGAACAACTTGATCACAATCATTTAATTTTCCTCACTGACACACACATCCAGAAAATCCATCTCCTTTTGGTCACATTTGTGGGTGAAAAGTAGGTTGACCTCATTGTCTGCCATCATACCAAGGAACTGCTCAAGTTCTGATTTAGTTCCCTTCCAGAACATAAAAATGTCATCTATGAATCTCGTCCAGAATGTGATATGCCTAGTCCATGATTTATTGTTCTCAACCCATATCACTTGCTCCTCCCATCAAACCCATTAGCATACAGATGTAACTAGGTGCAAAGCAGCTTCCCATGGGAGTTCAGACCTCTTGTTTGTACCATCTATCCTCAAAAAGAAAAAAGTTGTTCTCTAAACAAAAAGTTAGCATCTCAATCAACATCTTAGAGTGTTGAATTAAGATAATCGATTTAGCCTTGAAAAAGTGTCTGCATGCTCCTATGCCCTGGTTGTACTCTATACAGGTATAGAGGGAGACCACGTCAATCGTCACCAACTAGCTGTACTTCTGCCATGGGATTCCTTCTATTTTGTTGATAAAATCAGTGCTATCCCTGTAGTACGAGGGAAGGTTAAGGACATAAGGACACAAGAAGGGTGAACCGCCATGGAAAGGAGGGCGGGGATGGACCACTGTAATCGCCTGGTAGGCACCGCCATTTATGGGAATACGAGGGCCTACACTGCACCGGCAGGTTCATGGAGCCCATCGGATGCGTGGCGGTCGGAGTTTCTGACCACCATGGTACTGTCCTCCAACATAATATGGCAGGCGGGAACTTGCCTCACGATGGCGGTGAACCCACCACCTACTTCCTGTTCCTGTTACCACCATCGTAATGACCCCCGTAAGTGCTCTACTCTAATGAATGTTGGACAGAAAAAACATGACTTACCATAGCCATAGATCCACAGACTGCTGACTTCAGCCTTCATATAATCCTAGACGACCTCAGCATGTGGTGTCTGTGAAGACCATTTGAGCAGTCTTCATATGCGGGTGTAAATTATTGTATTGCACACCACAAGAAGTAACTATATATAACTGTGTTGGGGGATTGAGAACCAATACAATTAACATTAAATGTGCTAATGATTAACACTTTACACCACTCCATTTTCTGCCAGAAGTCTGTAAAGTTCCACTAAAGCTGGGGCTCAACTGAGTGTGAGGAATCTGATTTAATCAGATCCCAACGGAAATGAGAAATCCTGAGTTACAAAATAAAAGAACCACTGTGAAAACCAATTGGACTATCTTTAATATGCTGGAGTTTGTATGTGTTAGCAGAGTGGATCCTGGACTACATGATTTTCTAATACTTGTTATGTAATCTCATAAACAGATGGTTTCACATAAACATGAATCATAAAGCGGACACAAGAGTTTGAATATTACTGTGTATTATGTATTTGTACGCGTATGTTTATGTTTGAATGTGTATCCTGTAGCACATATAAAATGCCTTAAATAAATGCACTGCAATGTGAAAACATTTCGTTTGTCTTTAGAATCCATGTGTTCACGGTTGAAGGTGTTTCACTGCCTGTAATGCACATACTGTGAAAAGAATTATGAACTTTATTCAGTGCTATATTTGTAAATGAAGGACTGCTGAGGTTCAAAGTTTTTCTCAATAGCCTGTCGCTGGAGCCGCCAAATGTTCAGGTCCCTAAAAACCTAGGCTGTCTAGCCTCGATTCCATCTTATGCCACTTTCATCCACCACCATACACTCCTTGTTCCTATACCTCACTCTTGCATGTTTTGTAATCCCTCTCTTCCCCAACTTTCCCACCTTTCTTCCACCCCACTTTATTCTGGGTCAAAGTGTTCTGATGAAGAATACGTCCAGTGTCCAACATGAGTGCCAGTGGGCTCCACTTGTTAACCCTGGCTCAAATTAGGCGTTTATTAGACACTAATTTAAAGTTAATCCACCTGTAACATAAATGACTAACTATAACAAAATGTTTTTATGATTCATTGTGTTCCAAAGGAAGCATTTCATAGAACATGGAATGTTGCATTAAACAAGTACTCCTCTGACGCACTATGTGCATGTCTATTTTTGGTTGACTAGTAAAAAAAGCTCTAGTAGACAACTTGCTCAAAACCCAGTCCTAAAAGCAGTTTCATGAGTTTCCTACAGGAACGGTTTATATTACCTTTTGTATTATTTGCATTATCTCTAATCTCACAACTCATTTTTTTCATTGCTGCTACCTTCAATGTTCAGTTCCCGGCACAGAGTGTTCATTGCTCAACTCTGAAAGTCGCAAACAAGCCAATAAGATTAAGTGAGATGTACTGATCTGACTTCCTCTGCAACAGTGGCACATTTTCCTGTGCAGGAGGTATAAAAGAAACGTTATAATTTGTGAAATATCTTGCCAACTCAAACAGGAGGCACATTTACATTGTGGGATTTTTTAAGTGTGACCTACTTTCTAGCCTTTTGGCAAGAAAGGTTTCTACAGTCAACCTAGGCGTGATAATCCAGGGAATATGTAATTGTGATAGAATGGATACAGTACAGTAGTTTGTATTAATTATTATAAAAAACAAATAATAGCAGTGGGTCAGAAATGAATAAAGCTATCTATAGGAACTGTGCATCCACATCAGGATACAATCACGAAATCCAAGTAATTTGTGGTGAAAAAATTGTGTTCCCATCAGATACCCATCCTGTACCGCCCTACATCATTTGGGATCCTTCACCCGAAGGAAGTGGATGCATATCCACTATGGATTAGGTAGATTGTAGCCTAACCTCTTTGAAGGATACAGAGATGTGATGAAAGAAAAGTGGTATCAGGGGGTAAACTGACTAGCAGTGCAAAATAATTAGTGGAAGTGCTGTGTGCAAAAATATGTGGATAAATTAAGATTGGGTTGCGGAAATGGAAGGTAAATTTTAATAGGATCCTATCCACACCCAAGACTAAAAACAGTGCAAAGTAGTATATAACAAATGACTACTTAGATGGAATCGAGGTCGACATGTTTCTGCAGTGGAACAGGGTCAAAGGATCCCTACCTGCTTCATCAGGACCTTAACAAAAATGCTACTGCTAATGTGTGAATTATTGTGATATAAAAGTAAAAATCATATCACCTGGAAGGCGCCCATGTAGATGATCCAGATGGTCATAGAATCACATTGGACAAACAAATACACAAAGGGTACACAGTTAGTAACGATAGCTTATAATGAAGAACACATTTCTTGTGAACAATTACAGATGCCAATGAATTATTGGTCAGCGGTTGCTTATTAGTCAACCCATTTAATCGAATCAACATATTGATGTGAAAAACAAACGGATATCACTGTATCCACTCACCCACTATATGGGGAATTCACTCTCCACCTCACCCGGCTACAGCTCAGGTAGAAATGGAGCACCGCTCTATTAGAAGAGAAAAAGGGAATGCTATAGATAAAGGAAGAACTAGAGAGCTTCGCTAGACACACTCTATTTCAAAAGTAATTAGTATTCTGTATGACGATGCAGCATGGCATTCTGCAACGTTCATCTGCGCTTACCAATTTTTTTGCGCAACTTGAAGCATTAAGTTTCTGTGTATGTCGGCTATCTCGTCATATTCAAGGCCAGCTTAAAAGTAGAGGGACCGTGTTACATAGCAGTCACCTCGCTGCAACCGGTGTTATAAAATACGCGTTCTAAGCTGGTTGGCAATATATAAGTTTGACTTCTCATGTACTCTGGTTGCTAAGGAAACCAAGTCGTAAGCATATTTAACAACCTTGGACGACCAAAGGGAAGTCCTGGCTTGTTCTCAAAAGATGCATTTACAATCCCCTGGATATCGCATTCCCTTCTAGAGGAATTCTGCCGCAATACCGAATGAGGTATATATAAGATCTAGAACCTGGGAAGCTTATTAAACACATTGTTTCTACTTATTTCTCTACTTGTATATTTGTCATACCTGATTTTCCTTTAACCTGTGATGGTACATGTCAGACCCAGATCATGGGGGCATGAGGCAAGCAGGGGATCCTGTGCCTCAGCCCTGGAAGCTCAGATTGTTTCCCTCTGATGCCTCAATGTCCACTTTATTACTGTGCAAAACTGGCACAAGTACAACCCCTTCAGCGCTTGACTCTCGGTGGTCATGATCAACGCCAGAATGGCCTTTTATTCCACTGGTAATTTCACCGGTGGGCTGTAATCCTTGGAGGCCATTTTTTTAGGGGGGGGCGCCCCCAGTGCCTCCGCCATTTTCCCCATCTCCCTAGGTTAATTGCAGCAGGCACAGAGAGACAGAAAGAGAGAGATGAAGGGGGAGATAGAGAGAAAGTGAGCAGAGAAAGAGAGAGAGAATGGGTGTAGGGAGACAGATTGAAAATGGAAATGAAGGAAGTGAGACTGCTTTGAGATTTTTTCCCAGGGCTGTTATTGGTTCACCAGTCCGACCCTGGTAGTGATGGAGAGCAGTTGCAGGTATCTGAGTAACTGATGGTTCAACCCAGCGTTTTATTTGAGTAAAGAAAAGAACTAAGGCCTAACACTCGACAAAACAGGTCACAGGTACAATTAGCTCACTGGTACTTGTTCTACAGCTGCTTTAGATTATTCCCCCACTTTACCCCTTCTTCTGGGTGCCCCCCTCCTTGGTAGTTCTAGGCAAGAACTCCCTCCGGGGGGCCTTAGAGTATCTCATGGGCATACATCCAGGGTCAGGCACAGATTATCCCTTACTTTAAATGATAAACCTCATATAGTCAGCAAATCCCCGTCAACACAGTCACGCCAGAGCACAGTCATCAGTCCTTTTCCCTACAGCTAGTGTCAACCTACAGCACACATTTCTACTTGCTCCCACTTCAGGGAGGAGATGCGCTGGTTGGAGGTACAATCAGCGTTCCATCTGAGGGTCAAAGTAGGAAATTTCAAAAATGGCATAGGTAGCCGTGTGAAATCCTTACAGGAAGGCGGTGCTCCTTTCCATGGTGAAGGCTACCAGTGAATGGTGAACCTGATTCAGGGTCTTGGGTGATATGCAGCGGTTGGGCCGCCAAGGGCCAATCGCCAAGGCAACATGAGAACAGCCACAGTGGAGTCTTTGGCTACAGTAGTAGGTTACCTCTGGGTCCAGCTGTATGTTCCATATTGGGCACAGTCTCTTGGTGGCAGTGCATCCCGCCTCTAGCACAAATCCTAGTTGTAGGAGCAAAGTTCACCTCCGTCATAGTTTGTAGTTCAAGGGGTGAAGTCTACCTCAGGCACAGTCCATTGTTGCAGCTGCACAGTCTGCCTCAGGCATTATTCTTGTGTATAAAGGGGACACCCGCAGTCCATGATTCCTATTCGGAACCACTTAGTACAGAGAGCTCCCATAGCAGTATTGTCTTCGCGGTTTCTGCATTTTCCATGTGTGTCTTAGTTCCCCGTTATGCCACTCTGTCAACTCTAAGTTTTCATTGCACAAGGGGGAGCATCCCAGTGACTCACTCTGTGTCCCTTTTTGAACTCCTATACTTAAACTTCTTTGCAGAACCTACCTTCACTGTACCCCCTGCATGTTATTGATACATTTTGGATTTTAATTTGCTTTGCTTTTCTCACATATTAATTTTGTGATTTGAGTTGTCTTACTTATCCTTGAAAGTTATTTGTATTTCTAACTTTTCTTATTAAGGTATCAATATATTCTTGATAAAAATGCATGGTTTACATTTACCATTGCAGACCATTTTATGGAATTATCTAGAAACAAGGTAATGCAGCAGCCCCATACACATTAGCTACTGAGCAAGGATTTAAAACAATGAACATGTAAGGAAAACTAAATTACCACCATCTTTTGTTAAGTACTACCCAGCTATTCTACTCCTGGCTGCAATTATTTGAATGTAAGCTTTTTGAAGAAAGGAGCTTCTTTACACATCAACTCAAACCCTGTAGCTCCTTGTATGTTTTCCATTGAATCAATATTGGGTGCCCAACTCTGGGATGCACATTGCCCAGGACTTAAGCCTGTCTAATCTGGCAGTGTTTGAGATGAGACAACAACCGAAAACCTGTCCAATTGATGACTATGTCTTTCTACAACTAGCTCATGCACTTCTAGTAGTGAGCGACATTGGGCTGAAGTATGCATAATGACCACAGAGAAAGTCCATTAAATCATTAAGCCACAGTTTACCCTGGACCCTCCACAGACACTATTTTGCCTCTATTCGGGAAGGGCAGAATACCCAAGAATTTTTCACCTAGCCTCAACAGCTGTATTAAGTGTCTCCTGTCACACACCAGCCCTTAACACATCTCTTGAGTTAAGTTACATTAAATAAAGTTTGAAATGTTAGTTTTAATTATTTCAGAGGCAGAGGCCATGCTATTGTGCCAGCTGTGCAAGATGATTAGCTATAGTTAGTGGTTATTCAGAAGATATTGCAAGCAGTTTGGCCCTACTTTATTACACTGGACACTCTTGAAAGTTAAGCCTTATTAATCATTGGCTTAGCTATTTACTTTGCCAATGATTTTTAGCATTTGCATGCAAACACGGACGTCAAGACATACGCAGTCTCATGGGAAATGTACAACATGTTCATGTACCGTGAAGCAAGGCAGCCACTTCTAATGTACTGTTCTAACATGGCGGACAACCATACTAGAACAACAAAGCAATATAAAAAAGTGAAAAACAAGCACGCACCAGTGCAGTAAATGAAGCAAAAAGTCAAGTAGCACTTTGCAGCTTCCAGGGCTCCATTAAATAAATAAAACATTTTAAAATGGGCAGCAGAATGAAGAGCTTGGGACATTTAGGGAAGGGGTAAAAAAAGAGAGTGCATCGGGTACAGAACAGGGGGACAAGTGGGAGAGAGATTTAATACACACAGTTCCATGCATTGCTTACTGCAGGAAAAACAAGCATTGGCTAAGACAATATGGTCTTGTTTCATTGTGAACAAAGGAATTCGCAAATGCTGCTTAAATGCACTGCATTGCCAAATGCTTTTTATCACATTGAAGTTTCCCGTATTGATGTTGCCAATGCCCGATAAAATAGCGCAAAAGAATTGCTTCTTTATTGATTAAGTATTGGAGATGAAGAATCTAATGTAACACACAGCTTGGTGATTGTACTTTTCAGATGCTGAATAGTCACTCATGCATTCCAAAGCACTTTTGCAATACGAAAGAATACACAAAATAGTCAATAGCATGAAATCAAAGAATCACACTCCCCTGGATGCTGTCAAAGTCCAATCTATGTATATTTCAAAAAGTTGGTAACATGTCTTGCAGAAAGATGCACTGTTAAGCTAGACTTATGAGTCCCCATAAGTATGCAGTGGAAGGATACAACTCATCCAATCAGAACCCTGTGAGAGCAAAATGGTGCTGGCCAGGACAGCTGGAGTATAGGGAGGAAGGCCATCCAATCAAAAGTACATGAAGTTGGGAGCAAACTCATCCATTCATGAGCAAGGGGCTGACCCAAAGCATACTTCAAGTATTTGTAACATTTTTTAAACAATATGTCTGCCAACAGACAGCTGACGCTGTTTGTAATTGAGACAATGCAACAGGTCTGTGCGGAAATCTTCGATTTTGTTTTATTTGCAAGTTTATTTTCGTCTGAGGGCTCTCAAGGTACCCACTTCCATGAAGGAGTAGCTCATTCAGTAATGGTGTTTGCCCTGTATTCTGACAGCAGTAATACTGTTTACCCTTTCAAAAATCTTCAAGCGCCATGAGGCAAAGCTAAACCCTGGACTGGAGAAACTACTCACCCATGGAACTGAGAAACTTGAAAGCTCTGTTTTTGTAAATACATATTTACATAGAAGAATTAATTATATTTCAGAATAAACAGCTAAAATTGCATTCAAAGCGAATTTCAACCATGCCTTATTGGTGTGCCGTACACTAAACTCGAGTGCATGTGTTAGTAAAATATGTTGTTAGAATTATAAACAGAGGAAAGGCTCATTTACAAGTGTGATCAGTAAGCAAATCAAGCCACGTCATTACTCTGTGTTTTTTAACGCCTTTACCGCGGCGCAAATTCCACCGCCGTGCGGGGCATTCCATTTAGTGGGCACGGCCGCGTCGGCCAACGGCCATGCGCAGCACTACCGAGGTAGTGCTTGTGACGGCCGTTGGCTGAGGGGCGCACTTAACGGGTTAACCGGGTATACGGGAGTGCGATATTGTTGGGAGTTGTCGTATCATCCTTCATGCACATGTACACATTTCTGGCCTCAGCTCTGCACTGTTTCATACCATGAAAGTTTTATATGTGGAGATGTAAGCATGTACAATTCAACATTCACTTTAATTTCCCACCTAACTTTCGGCATCTTTCAGTGGCATGCCTGTAAATTATCGGTCTGCAAACCAGCTGGCAAAGACTACATCAGGCTGTTTTCGAGAGAAAGCGAGAGAGAGAGAGAGACAGACAGACAAAGAGAGTAAGAGAGAAACCCCGTCACTCACAGGGCTGCTGTTTTTTGAGGAATCTGAAATAGCCATCTGTTCACTAACTGGATTTTACAGCCTATTGCATTGGGCACCCTTCCAGGGTCTTGCAGCTAGTTAGCAACAGCATAAATACTCACTTAATATTAATAACAATAAAGTATGCAAGTAGCACCAAGCCTGCTCAGATTTTATGTGGGCGCTGTTTGCATTTTAGGGCACAGAACATGAAAATGCAATCAGAAACGGAAAGAAAAACGTGTGTGCCGAACTCAGGTTTGGTTTAGAGTTAATATGCCTGTAATGTTCTTGCTTACAAGCATTGCTTGAAGATCAGATACCAGATAACAAAACAATTTTGGCTGGTACTATTACCTTTCCTTAATGGTAAGTAAGACAGTCTTTGGAGTGGACATCCTTTACCAGCATATCAGGAAAACAGATTAGTTCAGGTGATAATGGGTGACAAGAATATGTATGCATGTTTTTGAGTTGCATTTTTTTCTGATGTGTTTTTTGTGTGTAATGTTATTGTGCTGTATTTTCACATTGAGCTGTTGTGTCTATGTGCTGTCATTGTAGTTTCAAATATCGGAGAATTTGTTGTGGTGCCTGGGATATTATGGTACAGAACACTGCAGTTAGGAATATATTTTTTTACTTGTGTAATACCTTTTCTTTAAATACAGTGGCATATATAATAATTTTCACTTATTGTCTGGTGTTTTATGATTTTGTATGTTTTAAGATTAATACGTAAATTCTAGCTGTCTGTACTTTTTTGAGTAGTTGTTTTGTTCTAATAAAATGATTAAAGTATTTTCATGTTTATTTTCTTTTTATAATTACTGGTGGGTTGTTGGGTTTGTATGGGATTAGGAGATTAGGGTGGGAAGTAGTTTAATATACATTTTATTTTTATAGTTTTGTAAATGCATTTGGTCAATGAAATTAATAATTATGTAAATTATCTAATAGTTAAATTTTTAATTATTATTTTTAAAATTATGTAGTTTTACTTGGTTAATTATACGATTTCTAATTGGTTAATTATTGAAATTATTTTTTTGTAAACTATTGTTTATTTTAGTTGGATAATTACTTTAACCCTTTAAGTGCTGCCGTCGCCAACGGTCGTCGCGAGCACTACCTTGCCAGTGCTGCGCACGACCGTTGGCCGACGGGGCCTCACCCGTTATTCGAACGTTCAGCACTGGGCGCTGAAAGTTCGACGCTCCTAAGGTGATAATAATTATGTAAATGGTTTAATTAAATAAATTAATGTAGTTCCTTTATGTTATTGTTTCATTATTTTCAGTTTTTTATTGTTTATAATGTGGTACTTTTGATTATGTTGCATAATTGTATGTTTTCTTTTCCAAATTATTTGTATTACAGGGGCATAGTGTGGGAAGTGTTTTGCTGTAAATTGTTGTAGTTTTTTTAATAGGCAAATAATGTTTACATTTGTATTTTTTATTAAATATTTTTTTCAATTATTTGTTAAGGTAAATTCATAGAAATAATTTAAGAAAAACATGTTTACGAATATTTTATTTGATGCTTTTAATTTTTGATATTGCGATTCAATTTCTTTTTTTTTTACAATAATTAGAATATATTTTTTCCAACCCTTTACCTACTGTTGTTTTACTTGTAGAGGAAATAATAAATATCATCCATGCAAAATGCAACACGTTCCTTAGCTTGGAGTGGGAGCAGTAAATCTGACCCCTCCAAAGTCCAGTGCTTTCCCTACGGTCATTTAGGTTGGAGTGGGAATAGAAAATCTGCCTGCTCTCTAAAGTCTAAAACTTTCCTACAGTTACTTAGATTTAAATGGGAATAGTACATCTGACCCTTCTAAAGCCCAATACTTTCACTGTTGTTGCTTAAAGTTATAATAGTAAACCTGGCTTCCTCTAAGATCCAATTTATTCTCTACTCTTGCTTATAATGGCATGGGTATAGTAATTCTGACCACTCCAAAGGCCAAAAGTTTGTCCTGGGACTAATCTAAAATTATATTGACCGCATGTTGCCGGGGATATACTATGGGGGAATTGCATTGTCAGACCTCGAGAAATATTACCAGGGATTGCTACTAGTTGTTATCAATGACTTGTTGTTTGGTAAGGAGCAGAAGGCATCAGTATTGACCAAAAGAAGGGCAATGGAACCTAGAGAATACCCGAGTGCATTGTACGCGGGAAAACCCCGAAGGGAAGATACAAGCATACCAAATTTGTAATTAAAGCCTGGAAAGGAGCAAACCATTAGAGAGGATTAGGGGAAGTGCTTACATTGGTTAGACCCTAGTGGGACCTCACCATACTGGAGGATCTACATACCCTTTCTGGACTTAATGGTATAAAAACATTTGCTGACCAGTTGGAGGAATACAAATTGTCAGACTGCAAACATTATAGATACCAAGGTTAGTATGCACTGTCTTAATATTCTGCACTATTACAAAACATGAAAGCGGAAGGAACACCACATTTCTAATATAAAGAATGCTTCTTCCTAACACACAGACAATACTCATAACACTAAAAATGAAATGTGAAAGGGAGACAGGCTCCATAGATGATAGTGTATTGAAGAGGGCATCTATTTACCCTTGAGAATTATTGATAAGGGCAAGATTCGGACTGATCCAATAAATAATTGTGCATCTTGCATACAAGAACAACTAGGAAGATTTGACATGATTGGAGACAGTGGATGTCTCTTGGGTTGCCATCAGATTTATTCATTGGTGCATAATCTGTGGTAATGTCCCCAAATAGAGGTTTTCTGGAATGGAGTAAAGTATCAAATTAATAGAAAGACTGAGATGATATTTTAAAGTCCTGTACAGTTATTAATGATGGGAATATTAAGTCACACAGCAGTACTGAGCCAGACAAGCATCTTTCTCAATTTAGCCATGATAGTAACCAGCTGAGATTGTAGATATAGAGGGGGAAGTCATACATCATGTAATATCAGAATGGAGGAAAAACATAGGCTGATGCTTGTTGGCCACAAAAGCAGTCTAAAAAGCCCAAGGATGTCCCAAAAAAATTGAAAAGTTGTGTGTCCCATTGATTAAGCAAAGAAGCCTGAAGTGAAGAAGGGTGATGGGGTTAACCAGCCATTAGAACAATGAGTTTGCCATGAAGGTAAATGCCATGCAGGCAAGTGCAGTGTATAGGGTTTTACCTTTACCACACAGTACTTTACCACAATGGGAAGTCTTGTTTTAAAACAAAATTATATATTTTTAAATGAGTAATGATGGGGTTAGAGGTAAAGGGAGGTATGGGTAAATTTAGGGTTTATAGAAGTCAATGGAGGTAGGGTTAGGGGAGGGTTAAGGTAAAGGGAGGTATGGATACATTTCGTATTTAGAGGTGGGTAGTGGTAACGGGAGATAAGGCTAATTTAGGGTTGGAGTGGGTGTAGGCCAAAGGAGGTATGGGTAATTTTAGGGTTTAGTTGTGATTAGAGGTAAAGGCTGGTAAGGGTAAATTTAGAGTTAAGGGAGGCAAGAGACTATAAAGGGAGGTTAGGGTTTAAAAAGGGAGGTAATTTGGGTTCTTCCCATAAAATTATATTTTAGATAGATATACAAAACCACAAATATGTGTGGTAAAGGTCCACAGTGTAATATAGCACATTGAAAAGCTCAACACATTGTATTACATGCATGGAAAATGCATGCGTGGTAATGACAAGCATTTTATGTTTGATATTCGAGCTGGGTAAGATGGGTGAGGAACAGCCACACTAGTTACACATCAATAGGTCTACCACTGGTTTGGAAAGTAGTAGGGTACTCAGGATGAAGAGTCATTTGCAAGTAGAAAGGTGAAAAGAAACATTGTTGGTGAGTGAGTGATGGACCTAAAATCCTTGGAATGGTTTTCCCTCAACCTTTTGACTTCAACCCTCTTGTTTTTTCTCATTTCGTTTTTACTGTACTTAGGACTCAACACAATTACCACTGCTATCTAGTGCTAAAGTGATTGTGCGCTTTCCCTGAAACACAGTACAATTGGGTTACATTCAATTGGCTCATTTAATTTACTTGTAAGTCCCTAATAAAGTGGTTCTACAAGTACCTAGGACCTGTAAATAAATGCTACCAGTGGACCTGAAACACTGATTGTGCTACCCATTTAAGCAGCCCCTTTAAACACCTATACTATTTTTATATATTGTCATTCTGTATTTCTATTTACTCCACATGTCTCTCATTATATTGCTGCTGTAATATCTCTGTAAAGTGCTCTGATACCATTGGGCACTAGTTTGTGCTATATAAAACTCGATAAATAAAATAAATAAATATCTCAGGTCTACCATTGCAGCCTGTGTGCCATTTTAAAACTGCCATTTCGACATGGCAAAATAAACATTTTGCCTGGCTTACACCTTTTTTTTAATTACATATATGTCACCACTAGGGTATGGCCCTACACAGCTCAGGGGTCAGGGTGCAGTGTACTTAAAAAGTTAGAGATGTACTTTTAAGTTTTTCATGTCCTAGAAAAAGTCCTAAAGTCATTTTTAGGTCGAGCCTAGACGAAAGCAAAGCGAAGCTTTGCTGTCTAGGTCGACAACTTATGTCGCCACTTTCGGGGGAATGTGGACAGCAGACTATCACGAGCGTCTCCTGCCAGAGATTCTACCTCGTGAGCGCGCACGTCGCCGTGCCTCATTTTCCCATTCTCAAACAAAGCCACACTCACGCATGCGCACATACACACACTGCATACACACACACGCACCCCCCGTTAAACAGACACACGCTGCATACACACACGCACCCCCTTAAACAGACGCACGCACAAACACACTCAAACAGACACACGCGCGTACACCCCCACCCTCAACCCCACTCACCGGGCTCCTCTCCCCGTACGCATGGGAAGGCACTGTGCTAGAAGGTGCGCTGTCTCAAATCTCCGCCGCCTCCCACAGCGGCATTGTATGGAAATTAAACGTTGCCTCCCCGTAAACACCGCCGCAGCCCCGGAACTTCGGTAGCCTCACAAATCCCAAGCGCAGCTCCTCTGACGTCAGACGAGGAGCCGCGCTGGGATTGGTGCCGGAGGGGCCGTTGCCTGGCAACGGAAGTGTCGTCGACGCCGGGCGGGACTTCGACGCCGGGCGGGAGGGGCGGAGCCTGATGCGGCCATGGAGCCGGGCCTCCCGCTGCTGCTGCTGGGGAGCTACGGCCTGCTGCTGTTCTCTGCCGGTGAGTCCGGTTTACGGGTCGGGGAGTGGGGTGCTGCTATGTTTAGACTTAAGGGAGCAACAGGGAGATGTCTGCGGAAGCCCCTTCCCGTGCCTGTGGTGTCACCTTACAGCACTCGCAGGAACTTTCGGGCGAGTTTAGAGCTGGATGGAGCCCTTCACTCACTCTTTGTGCTTCCCGAGGCCACAGCCTTTGTCTCGGAGCCGCGTTGTGCGGCTCTCTGGCATCTGCCTGGCTGCAGGCGCCGTTCAAAGCGACGTACAGCTTGCTACTTCATATTGAACATGCACAGATAACTTTCTCTCTGCTCTTACACTAATGTGCTTGTTTTTATTGGGAGGAGAGTGTGGGGAGGGGGAGGGCAGAGAGGGCGGGGGGTGGCGCATGCTGCAGGTCAGCAAGGGATGCTGCTGATGGAGGGTATGTTGTGGTGTGTCGGAGGTTGGTTATGGGGGCCGGGGGGCGTAAGGTGACGATGAAGTTTCGGGTTTTTGGGGGGCACTAAATAAGAGAGATGAAAGCGCAGAGTGACTGTGGGGGTGTCCGGTCAGTGGGTGGAGGGGTAACAAGGGTGTGCGCAGGGTGCTGGTGCACAGGGCGGCGGGGCGCCGTGTGCTGGTGGGGGTGTCTGTGGGAACCCCCGCTGCACTTTGGCCAGACTCCACTGCTGGCACAGTGAGCTGCTGTCTCTGCTCACTCTCCAGCCCTGACACTGCGGCCTTCCCTGGAGCAGCACTAGTGTGGGCAGAGCCCCTCCCCCAGAGCCACGCCCCCAGGTGCCCTGGCACGGCCCCAGTCCCAGAGTGGGACGGGTCCTGCACGGGCTCAAACCTGTGTGGTGTAGCGAGGGGGCTCTGCCCTGTGTGCCCCTGGCACGCCCGGCCCTAGTTTTTTATACTAATGCCCATCTCTCACTAAATGTGCCGAAAAATACTTGGACCCATCATAGTGATTGCTCGCTGTCTCACCCTATTACTCCCCTACACCTCCCACCTCTCTCGCTGTACCCTCCATCTCACCCGACCTTTCTCTCACTCCCTTTTTCCCCTCATTTACTGCATCCCTCCTTTCTGTCACATATGATGTTGCCAAAGGCTACCCGCACCGATTCCCCCTCAATGTCTTGAGAACAGTCTTATGCAGCAGAAAGCATTATCCAAGCAACCCCTGTAAGCATAAGTGGAAATCAAAGATGCAGGCACCTGCTTCCCTGGTTGAAATAACACCTCGGCTCTCATAATAAATGCTCACACTTCTGATTTTTTTTATTTGTTTATTATTACTGCTGACTTCTGAAACGGAGTTAATTCTCAGTCGTCAACATCAATACAAATTATAATAACAAATCAACATTCAATGAGCATACGTAAGTAAAATACAAAATTTCTCTCTACAAATTAAAATCATTGTGCTGAGGGGTCTCCCGCCCACACCGGTCAACAGACAAGTTCCATTTATTTTCCCGCCATGTCCACATGCAGAGCAACTATGTGATAAGCGTCACTTTCCCATGGTGCACTGGGGCTACCGTTCACGTAATGTGATGGTACAGGCCCGGTCAGCTCTGCCTGCTGCTGGACTCGCAGTGCCCGGTGGCCAGCGGTCACCAGTTGCTACCTCAAGCTGAGACTTGCCAACCCTTTTTTTATTACAAGTAGTATGGCATCCCCAGTTCCCCTCTGAATGTATGTTAGAAGCAGGAATTAATTATTTGGGGGGGTTTCTATACCATATAAATATAAAATGGCAGATAGGCATCTGTGAATAATGAGGGTGCTATTCATCTCGCGGTTCGAAGTGACATCATAGGTAGCGCAAGCTTTACTCTCGGCCATAAGATGTCACTCAAAAGCCGCCCGTGAATAACATCCCTTTATTCCCAGTTCTTCTGCTATAATTCTGTATGTGACCATCCTCTTTGGTTCCTACTGGACTCTGCCACTGTCTACACATTGTCTTTTCCTTTCCCTTTTCATAGCTTTTCATGCGTTCTGCTGTCAGTCCCTCCTTCCTCCCCAACATTCCCTTCACCTCCTTCCCTCCTTTCTACTTTTCACCCTTGGTTTTTACCATCTTTCTGTTCTACTTTCCCTTTTGTCTTTCTTGTACCTCCTTTCGCTTTCCTTCCCTTTTCTCACTTCTTTCTCACTCACAAAGTCCGTCCTTCTGTACTGTTTATGTTCCTGCTGCTTCCTTTCCTCACCCTCTTGTCTTCGCCAGTCTTTCCTCTGTGCAGCGTTCAGCTCTTCCTCACATTTAATTTATTTCTTCCTGTTCCTACAGTTATTTCCACTCCCTTTCCTCATCCTTCTGTCTTCTCTCCTTCCTTGTCTCCCCTTTCTCTCGTCCCCTCTCCCTTCCTCTTCTTCCGATTCGTCTGTTCTTGTCTCTTCTTTTTCTTTGTCCCCCTGTCTATTTTCCTATTGCCCAATTCCCTCTCTTCTCTTGTTCCTTGTTCACTGAGCAGTTCAAAGCCGCAGCAGACGTCACAAAGTAATTTTACTAGGTCTGTTGTTGGTGGTTGTTAGAGGTTGCGGACTGGGGAAACAGGACTGTGTTTTTTTCTCTGCACTGGAAGGCCTTTTATATCTAGTGCTTCACAGACAGTGCCTATATGTGTGCATTAATTGCTTATCCTATAAAATACTGTTTATGTATGGACGACATATTTTGAAAAGGGGCATTTTGGCATTACATTTGTTTAAGGTGTTTCTAATAAAACATATGTTTTTAAGTTTGAAAAGCAGAAGCATCAATTGCTGATCAGAGATCGAGTATTTTTGGTATTTACACGAGTATTTACACAAGTTTAAGCTATTGGTATTGTAAATGCCAATGCGTTTTATTTATGTTTCTTTTTTAAAAACATGGATAAAAGGCATTGTCATTTTTAATGCAGGAGTTTAAGCTATTGGCATTGTAAATGACAATGCCATTTATTTATATGTTTTCAAAACCAACGCATGGGTGAAGGGTTTGTCATTTACAATGCCAATGTCTCAAACTTTTGCATATGCGAGACCTATTGCATTGCAAATGCTTGTTCACTACTGTGAGGTCTATCTCTCCATTAGGAAATCATTGGGTTCCCTTATTACATTTATTAAGTGGTAATTTTCAATTGGGAGCAGGAAGGATTGTCGAGTTTGGTGTCTAAGGAATTGGAATGAAAAACCCTCTTTAATGGTGAAGTCTGATTTTAAGTCACAATTCTGAAAATACCACTTTAGAAAGTTGGTATTTTCTTGTCCCAACCATTTGGTACCTTCAGCCTGTATCCTGGATTACATGACTAATTGTAGCTGGCAGTTGGTCTTAGTGTTTTGCCAAAGACAATACGATAAAGGGGGTTCATGTATTGGCAGGATAGGCCATCTCTGACCTGATGGGGGGAGTTGTCATACACCACACTTCTTCTTGTAAGTGCAACAATTCTACTTCACCCATTGCCTCTAAGTTAAGCCTGACTGCTTTATGCCAAGCTACCAGAGGGTTAAGCACAGATTCATTTGGAGTTTGCTTGTGTTTCATCCTGGCAATATTTGTGGTTGGTGCTCGAGTATGGTTTCACCCCACTCAACCAGTACACACATTTCTCACAGTGAGGCTATACCAATTAAGTTATTTGCAGTTACTGGAAATAGGAAATGTTGGGTGGTGTTCATGGTTTGAGTGAGACCAAAAGAAGTTAGAGTACAAAGAACTCAGGGCCAGATGTAGGAGCCGAAATACCGGTCGGTAACTGCCGATATTTAGTATTTGGCATGTAGGGGCCCTATTTTACCGATTCGGTAAATTTACCGAATCGGTAAATTTACCGAATCGGTAAAATACCGAATCGGTATTTATACCGATTCGGTAACTTGCAGATGTAGGTGGGACTCTTCTGAGTCCCACAGGCCTTACCGGATGTATGACGTTACAACGCATACTTTTACCACGCATACCATTACAACGCGGTATTTACAACGCATACCGTTACAACGCATAGCGCTTAGAGGTGCTGGATAGTGGTAAGTATAGTTTTATATTCCAACTCCAGTCCCCGTGGACACTAGGGAAGGTGTTGGACATAAAATTATACTTATTCCCTATCCTAGAGCGCCCCCCAGCGCAATGCGTTGTAATGGTATGCGTGGTAATGCCTGCGTTGTAACAGTTGTATACCGCCTTACCGAATCGGTATTTTACCACCCAATCCAATTGGCTGGTAAAATACCGATTTCAGGTGTGCATGCACACCTATGCCATGTGACAGACAGACATGCCCTTAGGGCATGTCTGTGTGCCACATGTCACACGTGCCTGAATTCGGGGTGCTAGAGGGTGTCAAAGTGACACCCCTTGCACCCTTGTAACATTCGGTATTTACCGAATCGGTAAATACCGATTCGGTAATGCCCATTGATTTCTATGGGCTTCAATGCCCATAGGAATCAATGGGCATTACCGAATCGGTATTTACCGATTCGGTAAATACCGATTCTTACAGAATCGGTAATTCAATTACCGATTCTACCTAAATTTCCCCCTTCTATTTTACCGATTCATAAATACCGAATCGGTAAACTTCGGTATTTATGAATCGGTAAAATTTACTTACCTACATCTGGCCCTAAGGTGGTTAAGTATTGTGTCATAGGATATGAAAGAGCCTACACCTGCTTTGCAGTCACTGATGTGTTTATTTCATAGCAGGTATGGTGAAGCCATATGTTGTGAGCAAAGAAGAGGATACAGTCAGGCAAAGTTAGGGTTTCTTCCAATCGGACAGCCAAATGGAAAACTTTTTGTAAGTGGGAGAGGTCACCATGAGCAGTTATGCTGTTAGCATTTGCTAGCAAAGGTTCAAGGAGGGGAAAGGAATCAAGTTTTATTTTAACAGTTACAACACAAACTCTCAAGAGATGAATGACACCTACAACAGTCAACATCTTAGTATCATGGACAGGTTGGCAACTAGTGAGTCTTCCCCAATCCAATGACATGTAGTAAAAAGCTTTTATTTAAAAGTCATAAACTATGGATAGAAGAGCACCGTTTAAATGGGGGACATGGAATATTTAAAATTCCATGGAGATAAAACATTAGCAGCTATGAGGAGAGACTATGCAGGTATGAGGTAAAAGCAGGTGATGGGCGAAGAAAAGTTCTTAGGGTTAAAAGGGGGCATAGACAGGACCCACTCAGAAAGGAGCAATCACAAGAAAGCTGGAAATAAGAGATCTATATAACTAGGACTAGAAATTGTCTTGTCTTGTGGAGAAAAATCATAGTGGACATAACAAGGTATGTCTATGGAATGTGAGGGGGAAGCACAAAGGTCAGGGAGATGTGAAAGGGAGTTAAAATGACAGTTTCCTGAAATTAAAGCTCTCTTCACACCTACAAATCCTGCACATGGACATGCTATACATTTGCAAAACAAAAGGAGAGAAAGGAGTTCTCTTTGCAGTCTTTATGTTCAAAGACAGTAAGGCAAGATATTCTGCATTTGTGCAGGAATACGCACCTTTTAAACTTTCCTCACCACAAATATTCAAATCTTTGAGCAATATTAATTATTTTAGTCAACATGTGCTTCAGAAACTGATTTTGCTTTATCAGGGCACAGTAAAATTAAATAGCTTTTCCGTAATGTAATGTATTCTTCTTCATGGAGTTGCCTATATGCCATATTAGAACATTGGAATGTTGGGAGCTCCATTGCAGACATTGGAGTGCTCCCTGCTTCTACGGGCCGGTAAAGGCCCGCAGAGCAATATTCCAATGTTCTACAAAGGCTTCTCGAAGCTCGAGGAGATTTATATCCCCTCGAGCTTCGGGAACCCTTTGCTTAATTTCCTTCGGCTCGGGCCTTTAACGATTCAGCGGGCCTTTAATAGCCGGTATAGCCCGCTACGGCGGGCTATAAGGCTATAATAATTCGTGATATGCTATATTACACTTCAGGAAGTATATTTCGGTTGTGTGTACATTTTCAGAAAGTGCATAAAAGTACATGAAATGTACCTTTGTGAAGCACATGTTCGCCCTTTGGGGAATGTTGATGGTAAATAACACATTTATGTTTACCCTATGCAGTGGTAATAGTTTTATTGAACTCGGTAGGATAAACAGCTGAGCTAACCCGCAACGATTTAAGCCTAAACCCATTAGGTCAAACTCATAGTCCTGAAATTAAAGCATTCCTTCACTGACTACACTTGCTATTGCAATAAATAATTGAGGGAAGACAAACCAAAGTTTAATAGAACTCTGTGACAACATCCATCATTAGCCAGCTTAGAACATCTTCCCTTTGCCAAAAGATTGTATAAAAATATATTTTCAAAGCTAAATCTATTTCCATCACAGTCTAGATTTAATCACTAAAAAGCTGTATGAATTAATTAAAATTGCCACAAATCTCACCTCTTATTTTATTACCAGTGACCCTCACAAGAAATGGAATGCTTTTGTTAGCTTTATTAACACGAAAATCAGAGCTATTGAAGTTTCTCCTAAAAATACCCCTAAAGAGGAACTCTCTGCTGCTGCAAAACATCAACAGTTGGCCTCTACTTACAAACAAATCTTAGACCATACTTTAAAACACAAGCTACAAACTCAAACCATCCACCCATTTCCCATATCCAACACTGGCTACACTAACCCGCATTCTAATGATGCATCCAGTAGCACATTGCACCTACCTTATCAATCTGTTCATCTTCTAGGGGGTGATCCCAGAATTCCTGAAAGTTTGACAGGTCCTTCAGCTCTCCAAAAATAATCTGCTGACCCAGACACCCCTAATAACATCTGTCAAGTCTCTGGTCACCATTCTTAGTAAGGGTGTAATACACAAAATGTATTCGTGAAAAGTACATACAATTGCATTTTTTTTTCTCATCTTTTTTTTTCAGTAATACACCGAATACTATAAATGCATCAGTCACTTCCTATACATTCTCAGTTTACAAACACTCATCAACAACCCTCCACCCACCTCTGTTCCTACTAGTGTGCACCTACGGTAAACTGTCCATAACTTTGGTAAAGGTAGCCATTTGCTGTACTAGAAGGGACATCAGCTCTTTCACAGCGCAATCTCCCAACACCCATCTCAACAACACTTCATCCCCAGCTTCAGTACAGTGGGGTCTACGTGGCAGCAACACCCACACTGTGATCATCTATTCATGGGACAACCCTCTGTTTTGCACTGTAGCACCTCACAACAGTCAGGCATCCTTACGGGTCCCACAATGCCTCCAACATGGCTGCCATGCCTGTAAATCATTCTGCAATTTCTAATTTGTCTGTTTGTGCTTCATACGTACCTCCTCACCCACAGCCCACTTGGATATATCTCTCAGCCATTCATCACATCGCGGGAGCTCTGGTGCCAGCCATCTAATAGGACTGCAATGCTTTCCGAACACTAACCACAAAAGCCGACATTTTCTGCTCAACTTTTTCCCAGTCGGGGAGGGGATCGCACCCAGCAAACCCTACTTGTAATTTAGCTGCATGTACCAACCAGTTGTCTCATTAAGTCTATAGAGGACTCCCTACCAATAAGGGGCCAGTGTTTGGCAGGACCAGGCCACATTTAGGAAGTCAGTTCTATATCCGCCACACATAGTGCAGGCTGCCGCATATGCAGGGTAGATTGCATGCAGTGTTTTGGGTGTTGAGTTCACCTGATGTACGTAGTTGTACTGGGTCAGTTTGAAGTAAGCATTAGAGGATACCGTCCATACCCCTTCATGTATTACCTCCCACTCTGCAGTAGAGATAGTGTCATCCATCACCCCCTCCGACTTGGTTTGTAATGTGAGTGGTAGTAGTGGTCAGTCTTGGTGTAGTGCCCTATACATTATGGAAATCAGACGCCTCCCACCCACCATTACCAACAACATGGATAGTGTTTGTTATGGCTGAGGTGCTTCTGGTGAGTCTGGCCATATATTGCATACTGTAGCCTAGAGTTTAGCGTACCGCAGATCTGGCCCATGCCTAAAGCAAAGGTTTCAATAGCCTCCTCTATAGTGAGGAAGTGGCCATTCCGGTAAAGGTCGCCCAGTGTATCACAGCCCCTGGATCACCACTTGTCGACTGGCATAGCTTGGTTATCTTAAGGAAAGGTTTTCGGAACCATAGTCTCATAACGGTTCCTTATTGGGCTCGTTGGATCACCTGTTACACCGCCATGTCCTATACTCGGCATACCTGGCGGACCACATACAGCACATCAGATGAAACAATGTGCTCTTCATTAGCAGTACGGGCAGTTCCTCCGCACCACAAATGCCTCAAGCCTGCATTTTTCCCAGTTGTCCTCTCAGTCTAACCAGTGTGTCGCGGGCTGCAAGTGCTCCGTCATATAGTAGAATTCCATATCTGGTATCTACACCCCCCGAATCCGCCAGTGTCGTTTGAGTGTTGTGAGGCTGGCCCAGTGTCTCTTATTTGCTCACCCCAACTCTCTGATAAGCTGATCAATCTCGATAAAGTAGCGACATGCAATTTCATAAGTTGTGCCCTGCAGACTGTATGAACATCGTGGTAGTAGTATTACTTTAACTAGTGCAACTTTGTCCATCATGGACAGGGGCAGTGTTTTCCTGAACCTGGCAATTGATTACATGTTTTGAAAAATACCATTGCCCATTTTCTCTTGTGAAAACTGACACAAGGGCATACTTCATGTACTAGCAAAAAACTGGTTTAAGCAGAAAATGTATGGTTCAGTGCCACCTTTTCCTCTCCCCCATGCAGAAATGATACAGACATTTCAGCTAATATGAAATGCCATGAACCTTGCACATTCAAGTAATGTATAAAAATCTGAATTACGCAAAAATTTACTCTGTGAAGAAAAATGTTAACAGGTATAGATCTTAGCAAACAGACTTAAGGATAGCATAAACAATCAACTGAGACTGTTTTTCTATGATAATCTCCACTCTTGATTCAGATCTGAGTGTAATTCAGGAATAGCCTGTCTGCAAACGATTAACAACACCTAGTGAATTTCTGATACTGCTGGCTTACTCTTGCTGATTCTACTTGCTCTGTCAGCTAAATTTGATTCCACTGATCAAACCAAACCATAGGACAGAGTGTGGGTACCAAAGAAAATGTCCTGAACTGGGTTGAATCCTACTTCACAAATTAATATTAGCAGATGAAGGTTGATGCCTCTTTCTCTGTTCCCATTCCTGTTCTCCAAGAGGTCCGCCAAAGATCTGTTCCAGCACAAACACTCTTCAACCTACAGTTTGAATCCCTGATATGACTCTTGAGGATGCTGTTTTCAGTCATTGCCAATACCTGGATAACACACCTCTATTTGAAGGTTTAATGTCATGCTCATATCTCATATGCTGATCCGTCTCTAAGTACCTAAAGCCCAACTCTCAAAAAACAGTTCTTCTTATCTCTCCTTACCTTTTTCCAACACCCATGTTCAAACTTGGCTGAGCTTCAAGTATCTGAGAATATGCACCAAACATCAGTGCGGGCACGGATCTTGGATTCATTCTAATCACCTGAACACAGGCAAACATAAGAATATAGCTGAAAACACCAATAGCAGTTTATACATATCAATTAAATAACATTCTTTGTACAGAACATGACCTCAAGCAAATTGTTAAATCAATGGTCTTCTCCAGACTTGATTACTGGTATTTCTAAAATTCAGCTGGCCACCCTATAGAACTGTCTTTCACGCTAGAACCTGAATTACCTTCAGAGGTGACTGATTTAACTATTACCCCAAGTTAATCACGAAGAGCTGACTCCAAGTTAAAAGTAGACAATTATACAAACCTGCATGTCTAGTGTACAACGTCCTTCTCACAACCTATGTAGGAAATTGAGTATGTTATGGTTTAATTAACCAAGCAGGAGTCTCCTACAATTTAATCAAGACAACTACTTTCAACAAAAGAATAAAGCTTGAATCAACTAAAATGGGGTTGTGCATCAAAAGTACAGAATTCATTGTGACTCAAAATCCCTTGACATATTGCAATTCTGTATGTTTTGTATATGCATTGATATGGTTTATCTACATATCATGGGCATCGATTCACCAAAATGCCAGAGGTAGTGGAAGTGACATCACATACCTTTTGACCTTCATGACATCCTAGGAAGAGATTTCATATGACCATTGGCCCTCAATTTCCTGGAAAGATAAGTCACATAACTTTAATCACAACAATTGACATCACTGAAGCTCCATAAGAACGGTATGACATGTACAGCAACATAACACTGATAAATGTCTATTTAAGATACCACCTATATTATGGTTCTGACATTTGCTCAAAAAGTTCTGGAGCTTGATATTTTCCCTCAATTGCAGTAAGCGAGTCAAGAGAGTCAACCAGTCCTTTTTCTCCTCCCAAGAATCTTCTTTAAAGAACCAGAGAAATAGTGCTTTTAAGAGCACAGTTTAAATATACATTTGCTAAAATGCTTTAAGTGCTGTAATAACACTCATTAAACATTAGAATCCTTTTGAAGTGTGCAGAGCCAATGAAGCCTGACGTTCTTCAGGGGTTAACCAAATTGTGTTGAAAATGTGTTGTGGGGACCCCCAGGTCAAAAATGACCTTCATTGTGCCGGGTCAAGTATTTTGTCATGGGTTCCCCATATGACACGGAGGCCCCAACTTAAATCAACGATGACATCAATATGCCAGTGGCATTCTTTTTCCATTTGTGGTGTCCATATACCATAGGTGACCCTTAAGAAAAAAAAATACTTCAGTATGCTAGGCCCTGCGTTTGTCATGGTTGCCACCCTCCCATATGTCTGGTTGTTCGACTTTATGCCAAGAATTACTTCCAATGTACTAGTACCTTTTGTACTGTTCTTTAGTACTAGTACTAGTGCATTTTGACATAGGTGTCCACATGCAAAGAATATCCTCGAGTATGCCTGTACTTTTCCACAGTTGCCCTATATGCCTAGAAGTACCTCAAATGTGGCAGTACCAATACTTAACCATGGGTGCCAAGAATTACCCCAGGCTGCTAGTGCCAGTATTTTGTCACAGATATCTGCCATGCTATGTATTGCCTCAAGTATGCTACTACCAGTATTTTTACAGCGGGGTCTCTATAAGACAATAATTATCTGCAGTATGTCAGGGCTGAAGACAAACTCACAAGTATACATCACATTCAAACTCTCACACACTTACACTCATTCCCTCTCACTCATTAATCTTAACTTATACCCCTTGCTTATTTATTCTCACAGTCATCCTTAATGTCATTCTCACTTACTCAGAGTTTTCGAGGGGCAAGCCAGAGGTTGAAACCTCGACTCCTAAATGACGACCCTGGTGCATACATCAGAATTACTGCACAGTTAAATGTGTTATTTGTAAGAGTAATTGTTTTATTTACATATCACTGCTTTAGTTGATTATGAAATACTGCTTCACTATGAAACGTGCTCTGATGCTGTCAGGAAAAGAAAGAAAGAAAGAAAGAAAGAAAGAAAGAAAGAAAGAATAAGAAAGAAAGAAAAAGAAACAGAAAGAAAGAAAGAAAGAAAAAGAAAGAAAGAAAGAAAGAAAGAAAGAAAGAAAGAAAGAAAGAAAGAATAAGAAAGAAAGAAAAAGAAACAGAAAGAAAGAAAGAAAGAAAAAGAAAGAAAGAAAGAAAGAAATAAAGAAAGAAAGAAAGAAAGAAAGAAAGAAAGAAAGAAAGAAAGAAAGAAAGAAAGAAAGAAAGAAAGAAAGAAATTAAATTCAGGCGCCACAAATGTATGGAAAAATCCATCTAGCTGTTTTCTTAGAATTCAAATTTTCTCTTCAAAGAGCGAAAATTAACCCGAGGAACCCCCTGAAGGGAAATGTGTGCTCGCATGAGTAGAGAGCCGCGAAGATGCAAACCTACTTCTCACCACTCAGTTAGGTCTTCCAGAAACAACTATCGTGACCGAGATTACTCTTCTCTGATAGCTTAATAGGGAATGGCAGGGACACCTTTTTATGGGTCCTGGAAAGAAATAGTGCAGTAGTAAATTAAATGTCAGTAAAGTTCATTGGCTATGCCTGGAAGCTGAGACGGAAATGTACACATGGTGCGCATAGAATTCACAACTAACGCACAGCATTCCCTGATTAAGATCTAGGTATGTCTGTCTTTATTCTTTGAAATATGCTGCCTTGATATCTCTGTGTACAACCCTTATATCTGCTAATGCCTACTTTTATGTAAAATAGGTTGTATTTTGTTTATAGTTTTATTAAAATGAAGAACCTAATTAAGAAAGCCAAATAGGCCTACTTTCTTTAGAAGCATAAAAGCCTCTTAAACACAGGAGGACATTATAACTAGGGCTTCCGGTGTTATGGTATTAATGTTTTTAACATGTCTGTCTGTATTTACCCATATTTATTTTTTGGCCATTTTATCTGTATATATCCATATTTATTTTGTGTTTTGTGTATAAATGTAGTTGTAAAACTGTACATTTCCATATTTATTTAAATGTTAAATGTGCACGCATACTTTGATGTCAGTTGTGCTTTAGCTATTTAAGTTGCCAAATATTACATAACAGTTCATCCACTGGCTAATATTAGCATTATACCAAAAATGTATGTTGACAAATGCATTTTTTTAAAGAAATGTCATCCTGTTTTTTAGTTTCCCATGCTGTCCTTCTGCTTAGCTGTTGGGCTATAATTCATGAAAGACTGAACGAAGAGTCACCTAAAAGAAGCACATTTTCTGTATTTATCCATTAAAAAAAATAAATGCAGACCGAAAACACATTGTTTTCTGTCTGTATTTGTCTGTAAAAATACGTAAAAACGGAAAACAGGGAGCCTTAATTATAATTAGGTAACTAGGTAAATGTTATGTAAAATACTTGTTACACTACCCTTGCGCATACTCTCGGGTTCTAAAGTGCACCTGCTTATTACAGGGGACCACCATGTGATGTCAGAGGTAAGTTTTGTCATCAAAACCATCGAAGTCTCACCATGTACCTATTACTCTTGTTTTCTGGTGGGATTTGAAAATTACATTTTGCTACTCCAAGATTTACTTCTGTTGAGAATTCGAAAGCTTTATGTTTCGTCTTTAAATTGATGTCACTAACACCTTCGCTGCGGCGGCTATTCCGCCGCAGCGCTAACGGTCAAGGGCGGGCGCGCGGCTAACCTGCGCTGGTGACAGAACCGTTCCGTCACGGCTCGCGGGTGAGCTGTGCTTGTGACGGAACGGTTCCATCGCGGCCCCGCCCGCCTAATGAAACCCGCCGCGAAGGCGCGAAATCAGCGCCGCGCAGGCGCGGCGGCCGGGCCATGACGGAACCGTTCCGTCATGAGCACAGCCCACCCGAGGGGCGTGACGGAACGGTTCCGTCAGTAGCGTCGAAGGAGCTAAACTTCAGCAGGGATGGTTAGTTAGTGTTATTCATCTATTTTGAATTAAATATTCCTTACTCACAACAAGGCCTAATTTCGAACACTGTACGTAACCTAGAGTGGCGTCATCATGTAGAACAGGCGCCCACGAGAATGCATTTCCACCAAGTAATAAGTTCATCCATAACAGGAAATGACTGAAATGGTTAAACTAGATGCAGATTAATGAGGAAACGCTTTGAATCCTGGGAGACTTGTCAAGGTGCAAGCAATTAGTCACCTCTACTGCAAATGTATATTCCAGAGAAGATATCCATTATAGATAAGAAATACTTGGCCGAGAGGCAAAATTGTTTTCGCTTTCATCATCTCATGGAAAATTAGAAAATTGCAGTACAGATTTTGAGGCATTTTATTTACCTCTACATAATGCCCCTTTGAAGCAGAACAAAACAGAAACGAAATGGGGTTTATTAGTATAGGACAGACACCTTGAACCATGGAGGGCTAAGTGAGAAAAGCAGGAACCATAAAGCGGTAGCACGCACTCGAAACCAGAAATGACGTGTCCCTCAAAAGAATGTGGATGTCAGGTTTCAGGTTTTAAAGTCTTTATTTCGATAATAAAATCATAAAAGACAACATTTAAAAACACATAAAATTTGGACAACATAACAATATACCAATATACTGACATTTTATAACAACAGTAAACTTGTCCAAGCTTGTTAAGGTTTTTTAACAATAACTAAATATATTTAGAATAGTTATTAAACATCCAAGCGGAATGCGGATGTCAAAAACGCTTCTTGAGTCCACAGCTGCTAGAGGTTCACACTCATGTTCCATCAGTCAGCCAAAAGATCCCACAAGGCAAATGGCAAATATGCTTTTTGGGCTCTACTTATAGTTTCATTCCTGGAGCGTCTGTCCACTTTTGTAGGTTCCCACCATGGAATGGGCAACATTTTGACCTGCCTTGTCTCCTCTCCACAAGGTATAGAAATTATGAAAACTACAGCAAACATATTTAGTTTCTTTGGAAATATGTCTTTACTGAATATACTATTGATTTTAATTGTTAAATGTGTTTTTGGAATGTTTTATGGTCAATTGTCTAAATAAACTTATTTTCTACCTACCTAAATGTAATAGTTTTTGTTAACATATCTAGAAGTATTATGTAAATTTGATAGAAAATACTCATAAATTACCAAAATGGGCACAGTTCATCCATCTGTATCATGAACTGGTTTGAAACCTGGTTATTGACTGTTCTGTCTTCAGAGCAGTGAAAAAAACTGAGCTTCGTTTTTTCACTGTGCTGATGGCAGAGCAATGAAAAAATGAGTCTTAAATCTGTGATCAAGCAGACAATGATAATTTGTGTCAGGGTTGGCTTTACCTCATCTTTGTTGGCGCCCCCCCCCCCCCCCCCATTAGCTCCTTCTCCACGGATTCCCTCACAACAACCCTCCAGCGGTGCCCTCATATCTCCATGGCTCTATTCTTGCATGTATTTACTTTCTTTTGTACAGTTGCTCACCCTAATGTAGAGTGTCAGACCACTTTACATCACAAAATATGTGCATATTATGTAGCGACAATAACTCTTATAAGTGTGTAAACTGAACTCTAAATGGGAATATAGAAGTGCAGGTCCTCACTCTTTACAGCATTTGTTTGCTCCTCAAAAGTGCTGATCCTCTTCCATTAAATGTGTTGGAGCAGTGCTCAGACGAGCAGGGACTCTCCCTTTCAGATTAAAAAAAAGGGCAGGTAAAATGCCAGCATTTGTAAAGCGCACAGCTACCTCCAACAGAGGTTTCCCGGCGCTGGGGGCCCTCGGGAAGATTAAGCAAGATACTGCCCAGAATCACATGGTGCTGGGCTAACCTGCTGCCAGAGCCGGGGATCAAACCGTGAACTCTGTGGTCTGGAGTCAGGCACCCTGGCCGCTGCGCTACGCCTCTGCCACAGGTACTCATTCCAGTAGAGTACCTGCCCATTTAAATCACTGTGTGTAATTCAACTATATGGCATGTAACATAAGATGATGAGAACTACTAGTTGTAGGAGTCACATGTCATTCATACTGGTAGGCTTTATATGTTACGAGTGCTTGTCTAGAGAAACACAAACTCAGATTTTAAAGATAACAAAGTGGTTGGGCTTGTCTTTACTAATAAGAATTTAGAACTATGCAAAGGATCAATAAACCACCAAATGGAAGGCCCAAATATTAAAATAAGAACTATCTCTACTTCACAGTGCTTCTGCAGCCATCAAGCATTATGAAGCCAGTACCCCAAAATCAGTTTCTCCAGTCATCAAGATTTACATGGCATAAGTTCTGCATCCCTTTTTTGGTGAAAATATGAGACTTGGGGAATCTGAGCAGGTTGAAATCTAAAGAGAATAGCCTTATAAAATGCTTGTTTGGCTTGCCAAGAAGTCCACCTGTTGTCTCTTTATTTTTTGATACGGGCCTTAAAAGGATTGGAGATTTGGCTAAGCTAAAACCTCTACTTTTTTGGGTTAGACCAGGGGTACTCATAGTACGGCCCGCGGGCCGGTGGCGGCCCGGCAAGCCTTCCTGGGCGGCCCGCGGACATTGCAGACAGCTGTGCTTAAAATTAAATAAATTAAATAGTGTTCGCAAAAACAGCCGCAGCAGCAGATCAGACTCAGACTGCTCTGTGGGGGCCCGGGGGAATTCCAGTGATTGTCAGAGGGGAGCTGCAGGGGCCTAAGAGGTTAAATTCAACAAAGCCTAATTAACATGTAAATGGTCTTTTAACGACCCATGAAGTACTTGGTGCGGCTGTCTGCGCGCTGCCGGTGAAGCTGTCTCAGCCCGGGCTGAGGGCTAACACACACACACAGGTGAGAGGACAGAGAGGGAGGGAGTAAGGAAAACAGAGAGTGGGAGACAGGGAGGGAGACACAGAGGGAGGGAGGGAGACACAGAGGGAGGGAGGGAGACACAGAGGAGGGAAGGAAACGGAGAGTGGGAGACAGGGAGGGAGACACAGTGGGAGGGAGGGAGACACAGAGGGAGGGAGGGAGACACAGAGGGAAGGAGGGAGGGAGACACAGAGGGAGGGAGGGAGGGAGGGAGGGAGACACAGTGGGAGGGAGGGAGACACAGAGGGAGGGACTGAGACACAGAGGGAGGGAGGGAAACAGAGAGTGGGAGACAGGGAGGGAGATACAGAGGGAGGGAAACAGAGTGGGAGACAGGGAGGGAGACACAGAGGGAGAGTGGGAGACAGGGAGGGAGACACAGAGGGAGGGAGGGAAACAGAAAGTGGGAGACAGTGAGGGAGACACAGAGGGAGGGAGACACAGAGGGAGGGAGGGAGACAGAGGGAGGGAGGGAAACAGAGAGTGGGAGACAGGGAGGGAGACACAGAGGGAGGGAGGGAGACAGGAAGGGAGACACAGAGGGAGGGAGGGAGACACAGAGGGAGGGAAGGAGACACAGAGGGAGGGAGGGAAACAGAGTGGGAGACAGGGAGGGAGACACCGTGGGAGGGAGGGAGACACAGAGGGAGGGAGGGAGGGAGGGAGACAGGGAGGGAGGGAGACACAGAGGGAGGGAGGGAGACACAGAGGGAGGGAGGAAAACAGAGTGGGAAACAGGGAGGGAGACACAGTGGGAGGGAGGGAGACACGGAGGGAGGGAGGGAGACACAGAGGGAGGGAAACAGAGAGTGGGAGACAGGGAGGGAGACACAGTGGGAGGGAGGGAGGCACAAAGGGAGGAAGGGAGGGAGATACAGAGGGAGGAGGGAGACACAGAGGGAGGGAGGGAAACAGAGAGTGGGAGACAGGGAGGGAGACACATAGGGAGTGAGGGAAACAGAGAGTGGGAGACAGGGAGGGAGACACAGAGGGAGAGTGGGTGACAGGGAGGGAGACACAGAGGGAGGGAGGGAAACAGAGTGGGAGACAGGGAGGGAGACACAGAGGGAGGGAGGGAGACACGGAGGGAGGGAGACCCAGAAGGAGGGAGGGAGACACAGAGGGAGGGAGGGAAACAGAGAGAGGGAAACAGGGAGGGAGACACAGAGGGAGAGTGGGAGACACAGAGGGAGAGTGAAAGACAGGGAGGGAGACACAGAGGGAGAGTGGGAGACAGGGAGGGAGACACACCGGGAGGGAGACACAGAGGGAGGGAGGGAGACACAGAGGGAGGGAGGGAGACACAGAGGGAGGGAGGGAGACATAGAGGGAGAGGGAGGGAGAAAGAGAGAGAGAGAGAGAGAGAGAGAGGAAGAGGGAGGGAGAGAGAGAGAGAGGGAGAGAGAGAGGGAGAGAGAGAGAAGAAGGCAGAGAGAGAAAGATGTGTGTATGCTGGGTCTGGTGGCTCAGTGGACGAAGGTGTCTGCTGCAGGGACCTGTGTTTAACCTCATGGTCACAATTTGTGTTTGCTTTAGCCCCGCCCCCTCCCCCTCTGACCCCGCCCCCACCGGTGCGGCCCTCAGCCACAAACCACACTGTAAATTTGGCCCCCGAGAGAAAGTTTGTGAGTACCCATGGGTTAGACTGTGGGCTACAAAAGAATTGTCCACCAGCAGATCTGCTATTAAGCAGGCCATTAACCCAGGGAACAGTGCTTCCATCAGTTGGTTCTCCCGTCTTAAATCTCAACTGAGTATTCTAGCTTTGGGCATGTATTGGATTAATCCCTCCTTAAAAAAGGACAACACTAAAGCTGTCAAAGAGAAGTTCTGGGAAAGCACAATTGACTCCTACCATCATATAGCTATATCATGAGGGTTGGCAGATTTGTTTTTGCCCTTTAAACCTATACCATCACTCAATTTGATTATGAATGACTATGTATGAACCGCCATTAGCTCGCTCCCTGCTTATAAAATGTAGGGTAGGCACATTGTTAGTGAACAGATTTGCTCATAAATGGGAATGTAATCAATCCAAATCTCAAATGTACTCATTCTATAAGCATAATATTGAGGACGAAGAGCATGTGTTATTATTCTGCATGGCATATGGTAAACCTAGGCAGTGCTGGGTAAGGCCAATCTGTATAGCCTTGGGCACGAGACAATTTAGGAAAGCCTAATGAATTTTAAGAGCAGATTGTAGTACATAAATTGTATTAAGTCTTGGTAGCTATTTATATTCTGTTTGGAGACTTAGGAAATCATTGGGAATTCTGTTGTAGCACCTAATACTATCCACTGAAATGTATAGTCCTGGATCATGTGTATTTTAAGTAAATTGCATGAATCTTTACCTTTTAATGATTGGAATATTAACTTTTTACCTTCTCTTTGTATTGTAGTGCGCTGAAATGAAATTGGAAATCTATATTAGTTCCAGTTTTTATTTACATAAGTGTTTTATTGTTTTATCGTATAATACGCTTTATGGGCTTGATCCCATAATAAACATTTATGCCCACATGCATCAAAGTCAATTGCATTCGCAAACGGTGCGAATCACAATTTTCGGCCGTTTGCGAATGCAATTGACTAATTTGGAATGCATCATGCATTTTGCAATTTTAGGAATCGCAACCATGTTGCGATTTCTAAAATTGCGATTGCATTTAAGAAATCGCAATTTCAGATTTCTTAAATGCAATGCATGATCATTTTATAATTGCGAATTCGCAATTTGGAAGTGGTAAATTAGCATGAAGTTGAACTTCATGCTAATTTACCGAAAACTTTTAAATATGCGCAAATTGCATTTTTGAAAGTTTTAATTTACACACACACGTGCCCTTGGGGCATGTGTGTGTGTAAATTGCATTTAAAGTTATATTTCAGGGGTGCAGGGAGGGGTTCTTTGGACCCCCCCCCCCTGCACCCTTGAAATTGCATTCACATTTAGCGAATTGCAATTTGAAATTACCAAAATGTGAATGCCTTCCCATTCATTCCTATGGGCCTTTTGGCCCATAGGAATCAATGGGAAGGGTTTTCCTTAATTGCGATTCGCAAATTGTGAATCGCAATTAAGGAAAAATACCGAATCGCAAAAATGAATGCGAATTTTTCATGCATTGCAGTTTGCGATTTCTAAATTGCGATTCCTTAATTTTCGCAATTTAGGAATCGCAAACGGGTGCAATGATGCATGTGGCCGTTACTTACATACTTACTTACCATCCAAAAGCATCCTTTGCAGCAACCTTAAAGTAACGAAAGTTTGGGAAAAATAATGAAGTTCTTAACCCAGGATTTACAGTGTGCATGCTGCGATATTATTCTGTTTCACAGCTCACTATGCTATTTTAGGGTTATTACTTATCAACTGCAAGAAGCAAAATGATCTTTGTCAAAAGCAGTAACCCACTGAGCTATCGAGATTAGATACAATTCTGTGAATGTTATATGTTGTGCTTTCCAGGAGGCATATTATCCCACTGACCTATGGTATGATGAGTCAAAACTGTGACAAGACATACCATAGATTTCTCCAGCAAATACAATAATCACCATACTTATTGTGACCTTTTTATCATCCCCTGAAAATTGCTGGGCAACACGTGCCTTTCACCTTATAAGAAGTTTCAAAATGCAGCACACCCCCCTCCCCAAGCTTGGCGCCCAGTTTGTGGTGGCACTGGTTGCATCGCCCAAAAGCCGTCTCTGAACTGCATCCATGGGGTCGCGAGAACCGAGGAAGTTGATAAAATGATGAGTGCCAATCTGCTGCATTTCTCATGTCTCCCTAGGATAAATGACGTGTGTCACACTTTACAGGTGTAAGTGCTTGCTTACGTGAATCCACCCCATGAGCATAACTCTGGAGCTACTAAAACATTACATGGAGGGAGGGACTTAAATGCTTTATTGTATGTACGCATTACAAATGCTTGCCTCTTAGTGCACGTTAATGAAGCATGTCACGTTTAGCATTGTTATGAAAGACGTTTATGTGGAAGAGACTGCTATAGATAATGAAAAATTTTCCACATTTGAGAGTTACTAGAGCAAAATAGGCTCACTGTTTTCTATGGGAAAACTAAAACAATGGTCTTTTTTTCCAAAAAGTACCTTTATCAATTAAATTTGAAAATATCTTGAAAGGCCATGCTTCTTACAGATTTTTTTCACTGAGCGCAGCTAAGCAAGCCACCTTGAAGTGATGTGCTGCGTGAAAGGGGAAGGGCAGGAATGCACTGTGTATACATTATACAGCGCATTTCTGTCCTTTCCTAGCACTGCCGCATGTTTGGCTGCCGAGCATCAATGCAGGTACCCTTGCAGTATCGTGGAAGGGTGAGTGCGTTGCAGGCAGGATTGTTTTTGTGCAGGAGGGAACACCTTCCTGCATAAAAACAATCCTCAGAGGCATTTTCATCTTTCTATGAATGCTGCAGAATGCAGCACACATTGAAAGAATAAACAATATTGAGAAATAAAGATATTTCTGCTAGTTATGACTCACATTTGGAAGTGTAGCCTTTTGACACTTTCCCAGGTCGACCACTCATAATTAATCTGGGAATGCACCAAAATTTGTGGGTGGATGTGTGGGTGTTTCCACAGTCCACCCATGGAACGTCTCCCTGGGGCAGAGTAACAAAAGGATTGTATGACCGAATTCTGCATGCATTTTTCACACATGCCTTAGGAACTCCATCATTTGAACAGATGCACGCATTTGTTCTGCATGCGAGCCGTTTTAACGACTTGCCTTAGGAGGGCACTAGATATTGGAATAGTTTAATTTACTATTCCAGCTCCGGTCTGTGCAATAGTAGGGAAGGTGTTAGACTTTAATTCCAACACCACTCCACAATTGCGTCCCCCTAATGCATTGTAATTACTTGCGTGCAGAACGATTGCGTGCTAAAGACACATTCGTTCTGTTTGTGGTGTTGTGAAGGTACAGGGTGATTGGGGCTTCATCCTAAAGGCAATTCCCTAACAAAAGACAGCATTTTGATCTGCCTTGCATTACTCCAGATTTATCAAGCTATGCAGGACCATGCAGGATGGCCTTGCGAGGCGAGATAAATCTCCTTTATGTTTTGCATCACCCTTGCACCCCCTTGTGTGGCACAAGGGTGACACAAAATCTTGATAAATCTGGCCCGAATGTATATTAAACACTTAACTTGATATACCATAACATGTTATTGGTAAAATGTAACCTATACAATGCTCCATTGCCTTCTGGCTGGGTTGCGCTATAAAAGTATCACATGCATACATATTTACATACATCACATTGATACATTTCAAAGTCTTCCAAGTGAAAAATTTCAAATACTGTTCCATATTGTTCTGATACTGGTAGCACTTTAAAGTACATGTTTGAGTGGTGATGTACACATTTGCAGGGCGTATGTATTTATGTTATCTCAACAATTGTATAGTGTTAAAATGTACGATTTTATTATAGAAAGAACTGTCAATCCCAAACATTGACAATTTTCTTAAATCAAGTTCTGGAAGATCAAGTGCATTTTTTCAGTATATCTTGTATCTAGTATGTTATGTTATGTTATGTTATGTTATGTTATGTTATGTTATGTTATGTTATGTTATGTTATGTTATGTTATGTTATGTTATGTTATGTTAAGGTTTTTATAAAGCGCTCTAATCACCCTGGGGCATCACGGCGCTGACTAGGCAGAAAGATTCCTTGAGGGAACAGGTACAGATAAATCAAGCAGAGTTACTAGAACAGATAGGCTTTCAGCTGTTTCCTGAAGACATTATAGCTTGTGATTTTACGTAAAGCCTCCGGGAGTTGATTCCAATACCTTGGAGCTAGAAATGAAAAGGCTCTACCTCCCGTACCGGCCAGCTGAATTCGGGAAATCTGTAAAAGATCCTGAGCACTGAATCTGAGATTCCTACAAGGGGAGTACTTCAATAATTTTTCCGCAAATACAGAGGGCCATTTTTCATTCAATGCATTGTACGTCAGGCAACAAATCTTAAAGAAAGACCTTTTCTTTACTGACAGCCAATGCAGTTCCCTCAACAGGGGAACTGAAAGTGAGCCTGCGGTTGATTTAAAATCATTCTGGCTGCTGTATTTTGTACTACTTGAAGTTTGATAAAGTAGGTCAGCAAAGAAACGATTAGCTTACTTGCCTCTTGATCTTCCAGATGCTTCTTGCCATAAAAGCATTGATTGTTCTGATGCGGCACTTAGGGCAATTATTCTTTCATTTCAATAAGTGCACAAGAGTATCCAGAAAGAAATTTGCTAAGGTCTAGAGTCAACATTGAAGAGCAGAACAAATATATAAAGGATTTCTTATCAGATATAATTAAATAGGTTTTGTAAGAGTTATACTAAAGAACAATAGCATGTTCATCAAAGACACTAAGAAAGCAATACATGACAGGAACTATTTGAAAATGACTTCGCAACCTATGTTCTAGTAAATTTTCTTAGAAGAATTGCCATACATTTATTCATATAGATTTTAACCTTTCCCTAGGAAGCAGATATGATAAGTTTTTTGTGGGCCATCACATTTTAATCCCAGAGCAGCAAACAGAGAGAGTGCAAGTGAAAGAGTCAGAGAGAGAGGGGGAGAGAGAGAGTGTATGTGTGTGTGTATTTTGTGAGAGACAGAGAAGGGAGAGAGAGATAGAAAGAGAGGTGACAAGTAGCCAGGATGCCTGATAGAGAAGTTAAGTGATTGATAAACATATAAATGTCATATATTTTATTGAACTGAAGATTTCTCTTACATTGATATCACCATGGAGGATAGTCCTGAGTTTATTATATTGAGCTTTGATTGACTGTCTGACATGATACATTTTTCAATGCAATAGTTTATCAGAGGATTTCTTGGATGTGAGGTTACAGTAGAGATGAAAAAGGAACTGAGATCATGAGATGATACTCTCTGATCTTGTGACAGCCTTGATTGGAGGATGATATAAACTGCTGTGTTTATTGCCATTGTCAGATCAGGGGTATTTGTCAGCTATAGTTGTTAGCAGATATGAAAATCTCATTAGGTAGATAGATGCACCATTTCATTGACTTTTGTTTCAAATGTATTTGACTAATTTGGGTGTTTGGTCTGGCTTGTAAAGTTTTCTTACATGTGGTTGTGTGAATTACTCGCATAAATTCAGGGTAACTCAAGAGTAAATTAAGAGTGTGCCATGCCTACTCACATGACAATGTTCTTGAATCGAATTCTGTAAGAGCAAATGTATTTTTTTCAGCAAGTATTGTATCAAGTATGATGAAGTAGGTCAGCAAAGAACCGATTAGCCTACATGCCTCTTGATCTTCTGCATGCTTCTTGCAACAAAAGCCTTGATTGAACACTAATACCACAATAGGGCAGTTTTACTTTCATCTTAATATATATCCAAGAATATGCAGAAAACATTTTCTAAAGTCTAGAGCAGTGGTCGTAAAACTTTGTAATGCTGTGTTTCCCCGGTGGAACTTTTCACAGTTATTCTATTAAATTAGCATTTTTTAAATAGGTCTAGACTTATTTTAACATTGTAGTTACAGTTTTAAAAATGGAATCAAATGCATGACTTTCAAACATACTATTCCGGCCAGGCAGGCATTACTAATGTGTAAAAATATCCACAGTGTGATTATTAGAAATGAGGGTTGAAGAATATTTGGAGTCCATTCCATTTTGACACATACCCCCAACTAGGATATAAATGGCAAAAGATTAATGATGGCTCGTTACAGAGTGGCTTACTGACACTTCTTAACACAAAGCAGTGTTATCAGCTTAATGCTTATATTAGCTAGAGCCTGGTACCCCCGCCCCCCTGGGATCACTTAAGTCCCTCCTAGGGGGGACCACCCCCCAGCTTGGAGACCCCTGGTATAGAGTCGACATCAAAGAGCAGGCCATACATTGGCAAACAAAAGATAACCAGGAAGTCAAGTTTAGATTGTCGGATACTTAGCAGAGCACCCTATCAAGACAGGAACAGAAAGGCTTGCAACCAGTACTACTCATCCCAAAGATAACTGAAGAGTCATAGCAAACACTACTAGTAAGAAAATCATTTCAAATGGGCCAGTGGCAACGTATTTGCACATATAATCATGGCGCTCTCATGGTATACATATTTGGGCAATATGAGCAGAAACATAAAAGTTGTTATTGTGACACACTAGTGCATACGTATTGCCTGCTGTGTTGTAATGCATGAATGTAGTTCCCCTAGAGAAGTCACCTGAGGCTTCAGCTTCACTCTGTTTTTACCTCTCATCCTCACACCACTGCTGCCATCCATTGGTCTTCCAGCAGATGCTAGATCCTCTAAACCTATCGGGATAACCTGGAATGCAATCCATGCAGAATGGTACAGTTGGAATGCATTTGATGACCTCTACAGAATGCAAGATTCTTAATCTTGGTGGATTCTTGGGCTATGATGAGACAAACCGGATTAACTAGTGAGAAGGATTATTAGGGTACTGAAATAGAAATGTACCCCTTACCCACAAGTGATATTTTCATTGTCAACCATTGACCAACAATTCCTAACACAAATGAATGAATGAATGAATAAGCAGATGGTGTTGGATGCACAGGAAATATGGAATATAGTAATACATTATTTTGGAAAGGCAGGGATTGCACAGACAGTAGATAGGTAGGTGTAATCAAAGCAATAGTGGTTATTAAAAGTGAGTCAACAATGTGCTATACACTAAATGGTGGTATATGTGCCAGGTGACAAGTTTCAGGCTTGATGTTTTGGGTTGATGATGTGTAACTCAGTTTGACTAAAACATTGTCCCAACTGTCGGATATTTTGTTCTATATGCAATATTTTCAAGTTAGCTCTATCTTTTCAAAGGAAGGTAGATTTTCATGGTACATCATGTGAAGACCTTACAGGATAAACCCTTGTTGGAATTATACCTGGAGTTTTGGTTGTCAGTATTGAATTTTGGGCGCTAAAATGACTATTATATAGGCTTTCTATGTGGAAGTGGAACAATTTTTCATGACCTTTTTAATGCTGATAGGTATACAAATTGAATGTCGGTTTGAATCACTTCAGAAAGCTTTTTAATGACTGAAACGAAAATATTTAAGGGAGACAAACATATTGGTTATATTATGGAATTAGCAACCCTCTAGACTTTCCTGGAAGAGAAGCAGGCAACAAAATGAAGTCAAGGGTGGGAGAGAGGATAGTAGAGACTAACAGCATACTGAAATTGCGACACATGGTAGCAGAAAAAAGGTTGATTATTCTTAACACATGGATGCATATTAACTAGAGTATTACACTTAACCAATATTTGTGATGGAATATATAAAAGTGATGATGTAGTTATGATCTGGAGCTAACATGAGATGGTTCAACAATGATTTAATTCAAGACACTGACCACATATATGTTAAATAGCAGACTACTAAAAGCCTCTCTTTACATTTTCTTCTTCTATGGTTTCTTACATGGTAAAGTGAGAACTGGCTACATATTTCTTGATAATTAAATATTGATAATCCCTTCCAGTTTCTAACTTTAAATGTTGAGATGCTGACATGCCATGGTGAAGAACTGCCTAAAGGCAGTCATACAATATTTATACCCTACATTTTTTAAAAAAGAGAATAAATTAATTGATCAGACTATATCTATTTACCTTGGGGGACAATTCTCAGTACTGTTCGGATGGTCTTCCACTTGTCACATAATGTACATGAAGAAGGAATATATATTAACTTTAGAAATCATCCATGTATGTACAGCCATGAATATCAAGAAAGCTAACCCCTTTGAGTCATTCTTGTGAGGAATTATTTTTTAAAGGAAAGGCTGTAATTCTTAAGAAATGCTTTGAAAATTTTCCAATTGAAGTTAAGGAACAAAAGTTGAAAAAGTACACTTAGAGAACCTGCAGCGACATTGCACATGAGGGCAATTCCGATCTATTTTATCCCGTCTACAGCTCATCAACCTCAGAGGGACTATTTCTATGTTCATTGCATTTTTACTTGCTTATTGCTGCTGTCTCACGTTTAAGATGTGTTTTTGAAAATATAAGCCTGCAATTCTCACTGGTCTGAACTACAAGGACTGCATTAACACTGTGATGCAGTATATGATGCATAACAAATAATGGAAAGACAAAAGCAAATAGATCAGGCTAGAAATTTGTTTTTAACACTTAATAATGTGTAGTAGATAGTGTTCTTTTGGAGGAAACATGATTGAAAAAAATTTTTTAACAGCATTGTGTAATTTTATTTTGAAATTGGTGTACATTGCTTTATGAGGCCGGGTCTGGTGGCTTAGTGGACAAATCCTTCCACTGAAGGGGCCTGTGTTCGACCTCATGGTCACAGGTTCAAATCCCATCAGTTCCACTGAGCCTTTCATCCATCTGAGGTCGATAAGATGAGTACCATTGAGTTGGGTAACAAGAAACATCTGTTATTCAGCACCAAGATACCTACGGGTGAACGTGCACTTTATAAATACATTTTATGATATGAGTACAAAAAAACATTTTCAAAATAAAATGGATGTTTCAGGAAATCAGCATAAAAGCATTATAAAAATAGCTGCATAGATATAGGAGTATTCTACAATAAGGCAATTATATATGCATATACATACTTTAGTAAATTAATAATTTTTTACATTTAAAAAAAGTGTATATTTAGCATGTATGACGTTGTAATGCAATGGTGTTAGGATATAGGATAGTATTACAATGTTTTGAAGTTTGTGCAAATGAATTCAGGGAGAGAATAGTTGTTTAGCATATTTAAATGTATACATGTACATTTAAAATGGTTTGTGTTAGTGAACCATGCATGATGTGTCTGCAGACAAATTGTTTAAGGTGGAGTAGTTGTTGAACATAAACAAAGTGGAAGTATTGTTGTTGCATTTTTAAGACAAATATATATTTTGATGTTTGGCTTTACTTTGTCAATTAGCATTAGCAGTTTTTTGTTGAATGATTAAGACTTATTGTGTATGTGTGCATCTTTACTTTCAGAATTAACAAAATACTATAACAATATCCGACCATGGCAGCACAGTAAAACAGATGAACACACAAGGATGAATAGCAAATAACAGTGTGTCTTCATGGCATTTTAAGATGTCTAAATAGCATCAACCATCCAAACAAAATAGCTAAAAATTATATAATAGCCACAAATTAACATTAAAAATAAACATGAATTGGCCTCCTTATATGTGCGGGCCAACAGAAGGACCAGTCGACGCCCCTTCATCAAAACCTTTTGGGAACCCAAATGAGACAAGGTAACTATCATTGAAATGCTGTGGCTTCCGTGGACAGTGCAAGTAGTAGCAAACCATGAAACTCAATGGCTGACCCAAAGCCATCATTCTCTCTTTAGTTTATACTGTGCTTATTTAAAAAATGGATGAAAAGCAATCCATCATCAGTTAAAACTGGCTGTAGCCAGACTCAAAACGTAAGCCAAAACAACAGCAATTTCAAATTGCATCCAGTGTACTTGGAGTCTTCCCTGTGGGTATTTTCATGGTGGTCCCCCTAGATGCGTTTTTTTCATTATCATTACTGTTGACCCGAGTAAACACTAGGGTGAAAATCACATCTTTTTACCATTGAATGTTTGGTTTTCTTTTTTCTTTTAGTGAAACGTTTTAACACTTTTGATACTTTTTTAAAAAAAAATTATAGGTGATATAGACATGTGTAATATAGATAAAGGTCTTGACTCCCTATTACATTTCGTTAATATTTTGTACTCTACTTACATACTTTGTCTCTCAGTTTTGTCAAGTCAATGAGGCCATGCTATCAAAGACAAGTAAACATTTCTCTAATTGAACGTTGCATATGTTTGTGGAATTAAATGTGGCTCATCAAGAGGCCAGTTTCTAACAGATATGAAAGTGTTCATTCCATCCTGGCTAAGACCTCTAAGTGAATTGTCTCATACTATTGGGATTTTGGCTTTCTATTGTAGTTAAATGAGATTGCCATTTATGGATAATTAATTGACTCTAAAAGTGTCTTTGACTTGAAAAGATATAAGAGTGTTGAATCTTTGGCTATACACCTCAGGGGTGTGTAATAACACCTTCTAAAGATAAGTCTGAAAACTCCTCAGTTAATGATCATGCTACTTAGGAATATTTGCAGTGTCCATGCCAATCTGGTTAAGGCATAATAAAACATCCAAAACAAATTTCTACCTGCATGTATTTATGGGCAAAATATGTTCCTGGTAGGCTGGAAAAATAGTTGGATGTGGTCCAGTGCTTACTACTTAGAACAATATTCCTACTACAAAATCTTCAGGTTAGGCAAGAATTTTCACAAACCTGGCAGTTATTTCTACCTATGGTCCAGGTCACTAAACTTTGTTTTAGAGACAGAATTGCACCCAGCCATTCAATTCAAGGTTTAATTTGGAGCACTATCCATGAGCCAATATCCCAAGAATAATCACATGTGTTGAGCCTTTGTTCAGTTAAGTCGTTAAAACTATTGGACTTGTTAAATACTTGTTCAATTAAAAGTAACTTCCTTGTTGTTTAAATGCATTGTCAGATGTAAACTAAGCACAATGTTGTACTCTAGTGATATTTCTTGTTTTAATCAGTTCCAGTATGCACATTACATATCTTTGAGTTATGGCACTACTAAGGCTCAAAATTATTTATTAACTCTCTGAATTGAACTGTATATTACACTGAATTGAACTGTATATTACACATTCTTGCACTTGACATTCATAATATTACCTCAGCATGCTTGGCAAAGTTAAAACATCATCAGAGTAACTGCCACTTGTGCAATGGCCCAAAGAGTATTTATCCAATAGTTTGTGTTTCTATCCTGGTCTGATAATTGAGCACCAGTCTTTCCTTAAATCTGTTTCTGAGCCTATGGTTCTCTCACAATATTATTGGTAGTGGATGCATGTTTGAATAATCCCCACCTCAGTTAATTAGGTGAGTGGTGAAATATTTTCTGAGTTGTTAAATCGTTGATAGACATTTAAGACCCTGATGATGGTAAAATCTCCAAATGATAAGTAAAACGTACTGTGATTTTGTGACTATTCAAAAAAAGTTTGCAATCTGGTATTTATTATGGTTCAATTTAAAACTATACAGAGACACTTTAACTTTTCCTTTTAGTTTCTAAATATTGGACCACATTTATATTTTCTATGTTAGCGGCCTAATATATTTTATATATTTTATGTGTTACAGTTTTTAATGCCCAGCAGTAAAGAACTTGTGATCTTTTCAGATCTGACCTAATATCAAAGGTCTAGTAGAAAAACGTGCTAAATTGGCTGCTCTTTAAAGGTGTGAACAACCAGGTTTTAACGAATATATTAAAGACGGTGTATGAAACAATGTGCCATAGCACTAATAAAAACTTGTCAACAAAAGGGAAGTAGTTAATAGTCAAGCTAACACAACAAATAACAGTAAAGTACTAAACCAACTCAGTAATACTCACACTCACCATTCTGTAAGAATTAAACTTCATCATTGCCAATGAGAGACACAAATCCAGACACTGGTGTATGGAACATTTGAAAAAAAGATGATGGAGCTTCAAAGATCCTGTGCATCTAAGGAACAAATGCCCAAGAATTCTAGTTATCTCTGTCCTTTCACAAATGTACAAAAGTTGTAAAAATCCATCTGGAATCAAACAAAGTGCAATGCCGTACTTGACCCTTTGACCAAACATGTGAAAATATTTGTAAAAGCATGTTTCCACAAAATGCAAGCTTAAACCAAAGGCACTACAAATAACAGTAATAACCAAGAAGGGTTCCCATATAATCCTAATGCCCACGTCCTTTACATTATGTCTATGGAATCATTAAACATAAACTACTCCAGGATAAAGTCCTGTAATCTATCTAGAAAAAGGAGAGAGCCTGCATTGTATTTTACCAACTCCATTCACGGACCATCAAACATTTGCTTAGGTGATAACATCTTTATGTTTCATGTTGAATTTTACATCCTCACAAATAGAATAGTCCAGGCATGCCCATTAATATCAGACATAGTAAATATTTTGAAAGCTGAGTAAGGAAAGATTGGTCTTCGATAACAGCTGCTTAAGTTCCAAAATATGTAAATGAAAACAATATATGATGATGTGATCTTTGTTTAAAAGGGAACAAATGAACTAGAAACTTCCATGAATGGCTGAACAGTGCATCCAATAACATAAGATGTATGTGCAAGTCAAATACAGGTGGAATACGCTTTTTGGCTCATCTGTGCAGACATGAAAATTTGCATTTTATACAGGTATGTACACTAAACTGCCTATTAGGTTCACATCCAAGAAGTATCAATCACACACTACACTATGAACAGTTGTTTAAAACAAATCATGAGAACATGTCAAAAAAGGAACTGTTTCATAAATGAAGAGGCCCTACTGCCCAATTTCCTAGAACTAGGGCCTGCCAAAAAAACATGTAAATGAACATTGAAATGTTCATGGTTCACACCAAGGAATGCAGACTAGCCATATCTTAGAAAGACAGAAAAACACCTCTTGTCTGTGCCACAATATACTGATCAGTGTCAAATCAAAAAAAGAAAATTCCTCCAAAGAACAACCTATGTGTGCTGTGAAGGAAAATAAAGTCTTCAACCAAGACCTATTTAACTCTAAATATACTACACCCAAACAGGCAGCGAGCATAACAGATGTTCATCTTACACCAATCCAAGCACAATGAAAGCATGGGCACTGCAGCGTGTGACCAAACAGTGACAGAGACAGAAACCATGTAAAAGGGCACATGGAAAAGGCCACTTGCAATTAGCCAAACAACCAACCAAACCTTGACAGTGGTAATATAAAGCCAGGTAGATTTTGTTGATAAAGCAGATCCAGAATTCAATTGCCGTAAAAGTGCTCTATATTGGTATTTTCAAAATAGCTATAATTTTTTTTTAATTTGATTTAATGTTTTGACACAGAATCACTTTTCTAAGAGTAAAAAATCCTTTATTCACATTGTAATGTAACACTTGTTTTGTTTCGGACAGTTACCTGCCCCTCGTATTGTGCACTTTGTATAATTAGTTAAACGAAAAAGTTACATTAACATGACTAAATAAATTCTATCCATCAAACAGAAATATCTGTTCAATAGAAGGTGACAGACCATCTTTTGAATCCACTGTATTAGAACATCGGAATGAGGACAGCTCCATTGAAGAAAATGGAACAACTGTGGGCTTTGAACTCTGGCATGTGCCCACAGCTGTCATCTTTTCAATATCATAATCTGTGACCCCTGACTCTCCCTTGCCTCTTCATTTTCAGGATCAATGGATTGGACATACATTAGACATGGAAATGATGAGACTCTGAAAGAGGGAAAACTGTGAGTTTTCCCCCTCCCCCTCCTATGTTTGCCAGTGTCATTCCAGTCATGGAATGGGGGAGGGGGGTGTCCTCAGCTACTTTGGGGCAGATTTACAAGCCCCTTGCGCCACTGGTTTATTAGGTTTCGCCTATTATCATTCGCTTGCAAATGTAATAGGTGAAAATTCAAGGGCTTGATCGACTAGTGAAACCACTGCGGTTTCTTCACAGTGCATGTGAGGTCACGTGACCACAAAAGCGGGTCACGTGACCACACAAGCACACGCATCTCCCTAATCCGCCTGCCTCCCCTCGCTCGCATTCCGGCCCCAGACTCTCCCGCCCCCATCCGGCTTCCCTCCTAATCCGCCAGCCTCCCCTCGCTCGCATTCCCGCCCCAGGCTCTCCCGCCCCCATCCGGCTTCTCTCCGCGCACATAAAACATCTCGCGCGATGGCTGTAAAATGCTGAAGTCAGCATTACTACAGAGCTGCGGTCACAGGGCATTGTGCGCCTTGTTATAAGTCACGTCTCCAAGATGACTGGCAAAAAACATACACGTCTCTCAGACACTTGTTGCAACAGCGCTGCGTGAATGTTATTTACCGAGACGACGGAGGGGGCAGTGGGGGGTTCTAAACAAATTCTTAGCCATGTAGGGATGTGAAGCCAGCGTTACTCAGCAGAATATGGCGCAGACAGAGGAGCCCTGGTGTCAGGCTCGCGCTGTGATAAATCTCACCTCAGGGGAAGGCCGACAGCTAAGCGCCGCTGGCATGAAGGGAACCACACAAAAACACAAGATAAAAGGGCAGGCCAGCGAGAGCGAGTGCAGCCAGGCGGAGATAAGTGAGTTAGCACAGGTAATAAAGTGCCTCTTCACACACCTTGCCATTTGTGAAGCGCCATTTTAACTCTCCCACGAAGCAGACAGACACTTGGCGCCTCACCCAAGGACGATCTGTTTGCACTTAGGGACTTTCGCGTTTACCACTTTAGGGTGTTATTCTCTTAAAATGTAACTGTATGACGTATGAGCTTGTTAGTCAAAGTGTGTCACGTTCAGGTATGTTGTATTTGGTGGATTCCCTTGGCTTCAGGCCATATGCCCGGTAGTGCCTGCGACTTTCGACTGGCTAATTACACATGATAAAGCCAATGTCCTTTGGAAACAATAAACACATTGTAGGGAGCCGGTGCAAGAGATTAGTCACCCAGAGCACCTGCGCTAAGGTCTGGGCTGCCCGGTACATTTCCAAGGTCGACTTATTTAATGAGCGCGTGGGTTTGCCAGTCCCAATCAGTCATTAGCCTACACCCGGTGGTCCATTTACTCACTCATTCTATTTTCAGCATTCTCACCCTCCTCAGTTCATTCATACATTCATTCATGCATGCAATAACACAACCCCACCCCCAGCTGTTTGTATGTATTCGAGAAAAAAAATGTGTAAAAACACCGAAAGAGACGCGCATTTTGCTCAGAGCATCGATGAATGAATGAATCAACGAATGAATGAATGAATAAATACGCGCACATTGCTGAAAAATTAATAGATTAATGAACTAGCACACACATTGTTGGCCAGTGTATGGTTGGATGAGTGGATGAAAGAATGAATGAATGAACTAACGACATCTTGCTGACAAGAGCATTGAATGAATGAATAAGCTAGCACACACACTGCTGGCCAGTGAATGAAAGAACGAATGAACGAGCATGCTGATTGCTGGCCAGTGTGTTTACTGAACGAATGAATGAATGAACCAATGCACTGTTTTCAGACTTTAGTTCACTTGTTTATTCATTTGTGCATTGGTCAGAATGGTTCATTGGCCGGAAGCATTTTTTTTACACATGAACTGTCCGGGAAATCCCTGCAACGCTTTCAGAATTTCGTTAATTCATACCGTTTATTGATCCGTTCATTCACCTATCGGCAAGCATTGCTCATCTTAAATGCCTCATTTGTTTTCCATCAAGATCCTCTTTGCCTCATACAATATTACATTCATCTATCTCTCTTTAATGTTGCATCATTTCCTGTTTCAGTCCTTAATGCACCAATCTGTACATACCTTCGTCTAGTGTTTTCAGTCATCCGTCTAGGCATACATCACTGTGCCACTCAGTGTCCTGTGAGCTCTTTCGTGTTTGTTAATGATTTGTCTGTCAGACAACTGTCCCACTATCAATGTTTAATATGTCCATTCATTCATTCATTCATTTACTCACTCATTCATTCATTCGTTAAGTGAAGTCAAGTATAATTAGGACATAAAAGATACAAGCATTCATTCACCCGCTCACTCATTTATGTTTCATTCATTAATCTGACACTAGCAAGTACCATTTTCAGAATTCCATCCATTTTATTCCACTATCATCACTTCAGGATACTCTTTTACCGTTTCATTTATTTTTCTGTCAGCAGGGTCTGCAAATTAGTAAATGCATTCATAAATGTAATTTACCAGCAATCTGTGACCCCCTGTTGGTGTTTTAATTCACCCATTAATTTGTGATGAATCGCACAAATCTACAGCATTTATATATCAGCTTTACAAATCTCAGAGCATTTCTTTGTTCCATCTCATATCTATTCTTTTAATCAGGGAGTGGCAATCTCTGAGTCTTTTTCTACGTTTCATATATTCATTCGTTCATTTGCGACGCCATGTCGTTTTCCGTGTCTCATCCATATATTTGTGCGCCATATATTTAATTGTGTTTTTCATTCATTCACATATATGCTCATGTGTTACTGTAAGCAATAATTTCCCCTCATAATGCTTTTCATTACAATAGCTTGTCTTTACTTAGCGTTTGATACCGCACTTCTGCCATTTCAAAGCACTTAAACTACAGGTGCTACAATTTAAAAATGCAATGGCACTCGATTTACTGACCTTGAAATGATAGAAAGGTCAGTTGACCTTACCAGGTTTCCGTTTGTATTCTGAAGTTCACAAGAAATGTCAGCAGCAGATTTGTGACTTTCCGAAGACCTAGCTTTAGTAACAGAAAACTGACTGACCCGTCCACCAACCCCCATATCAGGCCCAGACTTATTTGGCTGGTGGTGGTTAACAGACTAATGTTGGGTGTAACTGAAAGATTGAAGCAGGATGAGTGTGGAAGGTGAATGAAACAGAAGTAGGGGTAACAGAAGACCCCGCCCCCTCCCGCAGACAGAGGGTAAAAGGGCATCAAGTATTGTAAAGCTGCCAAAATCACCCACACCTGGTGAAGTAGTTTACTATGTCAACACAGCCACGTGCCAAGTCAATACTCCAAACGAGTTGGTATCATTTCAGTGAAACATAGAGAAACAAACAATGTCACCTCCACCAGGTTGCTGACTAAAGGAAAAGAGAGTGGAAGTCGTTGATAAAGGTGGGGTTCATAAGTCTGTGATCTTTATTTTTCAGTTGAAAGTTAATATTTAACTAAAACAAGCAATGGCGTTGCCAATAGGTTTCGCATTTGGAAAGTTGGAGCTATTGGTTTTGTAAATGACATTTTATATTTATATATTGTTATTGACAATGCCAATAACGATATATAAAATGTCATTTACAAAACCAATAGCTCCAACTTTCCAAATGCGAAACCTATTGGCAACGCCAGTGCTTGTCACTTTTTGTGACGTACCGGTGGGGCATTTTACTGCTCCATATTTACAAGAACAGGAAATGACTTTTCCCGTCTTTGTAAATATGGCCCCTTTGCAACCAACACTTTGCGTGAAAGGGGTGTTCCATGGGTGTTGCTGTGGGTGTTCCCACGCAACACCCATGGAACTAGACACATTTCCAGATTTACGAGGAAATGTAAATCTGGAAATGTGTGAATGCTACGCCTCCCCAGGGAAGGCGTAGGGAGGCAAAACGAGGGGAAATGTATTAGTTTCTCCACAGGTTTTTTCCTCTTTCTTTGTGTGCTGCATTCCACAGCACACATAGATAGAGGACATCACCTCTAATGAATGTTTATGTACAGGAAGGTGTCCCTTCCTGTACATAAACAATGTAACTCTGGAAATGCCTGTGAATGCTATGCCTCCCAGGGGAGGCGTAGGGAGGCACAACGAGGAGAAATGTATTCATTTCTTCTCGTTTTCTTTCCTCTTTCTATACGTGCTGCAGAAAGCACACATAGAAAGAGTAAATCACCTCTAGTGATTGTTTATCTACAGGAAGGTGTCCCTTCCTGCACATAAACAATCATTGAAACACTGACGTTTTTCATCTTCTATGTGTGCTACTGCAGCCCACATCGAAGTTGAAAAACAGCATTTCAGGTTGTTTTTTGTGCAGGAAGGGAACCCTTCTAGAACAAAACCAATCTCCCCATGAAGCAGGCATCTTTGCACCATGGGGCAAGGGTGCCTGCACATGGCAGCAGTTTGTGCGCCAGCGCAGGGGGAAGCACCGATGTGCGATATATTATTGTAAATATGTTGCCTCCCTGTGCTTAGAAAGTGACTCAGTGTGGCGCAGCCAAATGGCTTGAGCACTCACTGAGTCACTTTCTTGTAAATCTGCCCCTATGTCTCCCTTCGCTCTGCCATTTGGAAAAAAAACATTTTGGCAGAGCTGAGGGAGAATCAGGGGCTAATTTCTGACTGCTTTTACACCTCCTCCTGATATATTGGAAAGTTAGTGCCTTGGCACTGCGCATGGTAGCAATTGTTAAATATGCACTGCAGGAGTAGTGACTCAAAGGCCAAGACACTAGTGAGTAGTGGACAGCTTAACTAACCTGTGTCAAGCATGGTACTTTTTTTCATTAGTACATTAAGCCCTCATGGGGCGGAATGTTCTAATAACGTTATAGTTTGCTGTAACAGGCTATTAAAGGCCTACTCCTTTGTTATAGGCACTGTAATGCTGGAGGCCACCTTTAATGGCTGGTATAGCCTGCTGCGCCAGAGCTATAAGCCTGTAATAATCACTAACCAAACTCTTTGTGTTTGCAGAATAAAAAATTGGGCACCCTTTCCCACATAACCTATGTGTGTTGCTACCCAGTGCTACAAAGGAAGTAGATTTGAAATGTATTTTTTATATTGCACCATAATGCTAAATATTCCAATAGATTGTCTTGATGAAGTATGTAAATATATAATATTGGTTCATGACATTGTATAGGCATGACAATTATTATCACGATTGTTTCCTGAGTTTGCAGTAAAGATTTTTACTTGTATACTTACTACAAACTCCAAGGTGTAAAGAGGGCACGGGAGAATTACACGTAATGGAATTCATAATAGTGAATTCTGTTTTGTTAGTTCTTTGCAAACCCTAACTCTGGAAACACAAGTACAACTAACTAACACCGTCCAATACTACAACAAACATGGAGGCCAAAGGGCTGAGGTGGACATGATGAGTTGCAAGTTAGATCATGACCTTCAGACAGCATAGTTCACAAACAATCAACAACTTGTCATTCACTGCCCAACTGTCTACAGCTCATGGTCTATGTAGCTGTGCTATCAAATTAGAACATGGGCTGTAAACATTGTGATTTTCTTAAAAATTAGCACATACATCTGGCCTGTGTACAGTCACAAGCCATATTCATGAAATGCCCAGTAAGTTCTAGATGAGATGCTTCTTTCAGTGAAGGTCATTATCCCAGCAGACCTTCACACACAAGTTTGGTTTATTCCAGTCATTTCTTATATGATAAAACGTGACACATGTAAGCCACTGAAAACCAGAATAAATAAGTTGTAAACTCACCCCCCGCACAAAAGCTGCATACAAATACCTACATTAATTTGGATATTTTTTAATTGTGTATTTTTATGCATCATCTAGTTCTGCTAAATAAGAGAAGAGCTTCTTGATCTCAACTCAAGCAAAGGGTGTAGTCAGACACATATGCAGAAAACAAATATGTTTTATAGGTCCTAGAAATTGCCCTGAACTCATGGTGGCTGGACTTTGTGGAATTTTTAGGTATGAGGTGTACGGAAAATTTTTCATCCATAGCAAAATGTATTCTATACATATCTCAATGTGATTTAAGTCAGTCTCTCAAGCCATTGTCTTCTGCTTTAGAACCTGTCATCACCGGCTTACTACATTTGCAACAACATCCTGGATCTGCTCAGAAGAGCATTTATATGTCACAGTTTTTCAATGATCTGTATAGGTGCCCCATTCGGTCTCCTGTAGAATGCATAAGGGACTGATTTAGTGACACACCAGGACTTGGATAGGAGAGCTGACAACAGCATCTGAAAAACTGATGCCGCAAAAATTGACTACTTATTTACCTTAGCTTTTTTTCAGATGCTTTTGTCAGCGCTCACTCCCTAATGCTGCCATGTCACTCAACAACTGATTGTAAACATACCAGATATCTTGGAATGAAATGCTGCATACTATCCTATGACACCATTCCAAGATGGCCACCATGTTTACAATCAATCGGCAGATAATGAGGTAGCACAGGCAAGTGAGCACAGGCAAAGGCATATGAAATTAATGCTACAGAAAAGAAACACATTTTTTTTTTAGCATCCATTCAAAGATGCTTTTAGGTGGTCTTGCTGCCCAGTACACAAATACCCATTAGCAAAGCCAATAGTATGCCATCCAAATGCTAAACCTATTGGCTTTGCCATTGCTTGGTGTTTTAACTGAGACTCCCGTTGTCTCTGTACTGACAATCGCAGATCTACGAGGAGTCTCCTTTGGTACATTATTGGGAATATTGAAAAAGCGTATTAAACGTGAAAAAACGTGCATTCTTTTTATGATAAACATTTATGTAAATGTTATATATTTATTTTACATATAGAACTACAGCACTAATTATTAATTTTTATTTTAATGTGTGAAACCACTTTCATTATTCGCGTAGGTTTATGTACTGAAATATAGATCAAATCAATCAATCCAATTCCCCCTAAATTATTAACCTAACGATACAACCTAAATGAAATCCTGTTCACCAAAATAAACACAAATAGTGATATTTGACCGGCCAGCCAAGGATTTCCCATAACCAAGTCGTGTTTTCTGTGGTATTGCCATTACAAATTTTGCCCAGGTGGGACTGAAGTGCGTCCAGCAGCCTATACCGACCTCTGAAAATAAAGCAGCTGTCGAAGCCCAGCACTGACACGTTTCCCCGCGAGTGAGCATTATACAGCTGGGTTCAGGGGTACACATTATCGTAAAATATTGGTAGCGAGAAAATCTGTAAATTCTAGGAACTGAAACCCTACAGTACAACCTCCCTTCTGTCAGTACCTCTGTGTTTGGTGATCACATATAACCCACGCTGCATGGAGCTACAAATCCTTAAATTTCATTCTTTTAAGACCTTCCCCAAGTGATTGTATTTTTGAGTGTTGTTTCCTCTGTCATGGTGAGCACTATAAAGTATACTTTATGGATGGGTGTTCTTATCACTTGTACTATGACGCAAAACAGGGTGCAAACACTGCAGTGGAATCGCTTTGGTGTGCCCCACTAGTGGTTTATGAAATGAGGTGTCTCTTTCTAGAAATTCTATGGATCAAATGTCCACATATTTTTACCAGAATTATCACCCGTTTAAATAGCCAGTGCCAATTTTACTAGTACAGTTCTTAAGTTCATTGAAAGATCTTTAAACATTCATGTGGATGAGTTGAAGTTACACCGGGACCTGATATTTTTGAATTTCTTTTGTCTGTCCCATATGTTTCATGTGTATTTGTCTTCTGATATACATGCCAGGCTGGGAAATTTAGAATATAATCCCAACAGGCAAAAACTGGAGATTAAGGGCCATATGTATCAAGAAGTCATTTTGCGATTCTCAAATAGCAATTTTTTGCGAATCGCTGTTTGAGAATCGCAAAATGCTATGTATGTAGGATTTGCAATAAATTTTGTGAATCCTACATATTCCTTAATTGCGAATCGCTCGCAAATTGCGATTCGCAATTAAGGAATACCTCCCCATTCATTCCTATGGGCCTAGGGGCCCATAGGAATGAATGGGAAGACATTCTCAATTTGCGATTAGCAATTAGCGAATCGCAAATTGAGAATACAATTTCAAGGGTGCAGGCGTGTCCAAAGGACACCCTGTTGCACCCTTGAAATAAGCATGGGTGCACATGTGGCACACATACATGCCCTAAAGGCATGTATGTGCTTCACATTGCACTTTGAAAAATGCAAAAAAGTGAATTTTTCAAGGAAATCACAAATTACCACCAACTTGAAGTTTTTGATTCAATAAGGCCAATTAGCATTTTTTTATGCTTCTTATATTGCATTTAAGGAATTGCAAACTGCGATTCCTTCTTTTGCACGCAGATTTCTTTGATACATACCATTTAGCAAAAATGTGTTCGCAAAGGCCGAAATTCTGCGAATTTTGGCGTTTGCGAACGCATTAGTGCTTGATACATATGGCCCAAAGATGTCAGCTAAAATTCAAACACATTTCTTGAATAATTGAGATAAGGGACTGAAAGGATTTTTTTTCTAGCTTTGTATATTTTTTCAAAGTATATAATGTGAACCCACCCCAGAGAGTAAAATATCTCTTTGCAGACTGAGAAGACCTATACACCCGATTATGTGACAATGTTTAATGCTTCATGCAATTCAAAAGCTTGACAGAAATTGCATATAAGCAATAACTTACATAGCTCAAACAGATTGCCTTTTGAGTGAGTAGTCGCATTTATCAAAGGGGCTGGTGATGTGAACAGATGCAATGGGGACAGATAGTGGGGCATGGATGCGTGACTTGCTGACCGTAGGAACGCAATAAAGTTTGAAAGTTCACCGTGTCTGCTTTGCAGTCGAAGTACTTGTCGATTTTCACTACACCTCAGTGCCTAATAAAAGTATAGATCTACTTTCTAAGCACCCCTAATTGTCACAGTTTAAAAGGCAAATTCTGATTTTAATACTACTTTTCGATTTAGTCAATTGAGGAAGGGATATGGCGGAACGGCCAGACCTGCCAACTTTAGAACTGAGAAACCATTTTTTCACTCAATGTGGCAAGCCACCTTGCTGCACTGTGCTGTGTGACAGGAAAAGGTTTAGGAATGTACTGTGTTTAACACTATATGTCGAATTCCTGTCCCTTTCTATCACTGGTGGGATTTTGGCTGCTGGCACCAATGCGGGAACCCTTGCCTGCATTGTAGGCAGAATTGTTTTTCTGCTGCACAAAAACAATCCTTTGAGGCATTTTCCTCTTTCTACATGTGCTGCAAAATGAGGAGAAATAAAGATATTTTTCCTTGTTATGCCTGACCTAGGGAGGCGTAGTAATTCGACCCATTCCAGTAAATCTGTGACTGTGCCAAAATCCATCTGGGGATGCATGGGAACACCCAGGCTCTACCCATTTAACGCCCCTCCCTGGGGCAGAGTAACGCAAAGCAGCGATTTACTCTGCCTTGTGTTACTCCAGATTCATCATGCCATGTAGGGCCACTCAAGGTGTCCTTGCGTGGCTTGATAAATCTCACTTAGGTTTTCCATGGTGCAAGGGAGACGGAAAACCTTGCTAAATCTGGCCTCGGGTTTGAATCTCGGCATCGGCTCAGCATTCAGTGATTCTGGGTTTTCCTCTTAATCCCCTCATGCCTAAAAACAATGAAATGAAAGTGTTCTTGTGTAATGTAACTGATGCTTATGTAAAGTGCTTCAATACCTTAGGACCGAGCTCGCGATATATAATACTGCAAAAAGAAAAGTAGGGGGCATATTACCAAGCAATAGCGATAATTATCGCTATTGCTTGGTTAGAGACAAAAATTTACCGCTGAGCTGTGGCGATTTTTATCGCAGATAAACCTTGGTATTACCAAGGTTTATCGCAAATGCGATAAAAATCGGCCGCAAATGCATGAATATCGCTGAAAAGTCAGCGATATTCATGCATTACCGAGCTAATGCTCTTAGCCATGTTATCCACCTCCCATTGGATAACATGGCTAAGAACTGCTCAGGGCAGGTGTTAGCTTTTGGAGATATTTGCGCTTAGCGCGAATATCTCCAAAAGTTAGTAATAGGAGATAGCAATGTTAGCGACTTTTTCCAGCCGCAAACATCTTGGCACACCCACTTTGCATGTCATTAGTGATAAATTTCTCTGACATGCAAAGTGGGGCCCAAGATGGTTGCTATCTCCTACTAGCTGTCGCTAAATGGTGTTATTGACAGCTAGGTAATAGGGAGCTAATTTTATCACCGCTTTCTTGGCTTTTAAAGCCAAAAAAGAGGAGATAAACCCCCTTGATAATATGCCCCTAGATTCTCGGTTATCCAGGTCTGAATCCAAAAACTAGATCACAGGGTACCACGGCTTCCATTCAGAACCAGGTCTAAACATACACAGTTCTGCCTAGTTACATTGCTAATATTCATCACCCTATGATGTGAAGCCATCTTCCCTTCACAGGAATTGCAGTTTAATAGCATGCATCATTTTATGACAGGATTTCCTAATTAGGAAATATCTAATTGCACCGTTGTTCTGTAAACAAAGCTTAATTATATGTGCCATTAGCAAACAAAAAAATCTAATAAAGGCAGCAGTCCCGGATGTCATCAAGCTTCAAGGCCTTTGAAACGTGGCGTAACCCCACAACACAGAAAGGGTGGCGGTGAATGGCATTTACGGATTGCGTATTTATGTCGAATAAGTGCATTTGTAAACAGATGTAGGGTCAAATTTAATCACAGTTTGTAATGCTGCAAATTATCATGGATAATTGAAATGTCAATGATTCTAATATCCTGCATACATAGGGGCGACTCGACTGATGCAGAGAAGAGGTGTCTTTACAATCGGGAGAATGCACAAAGCTTGTATCTGCACAGCAAAATCATTCTACAGTGAGATACCTCAGTGAGTTGACTGCCTACTTGGTGATCACTAATTTCCAGACTTCGGTCCTATCCGGGCCCACGCAACATTTGATACTTACGAGTTTAATGTATGTCTACCATTGAGTGATAACAACTAATGAGCAAACACCTAGGGATACCTTATTCAATGCTTTGTGCTACATTAAAGATTAACGATATTAACGTTATGACAAAGGAGGTAGGCAAAACGTAGGGACATATTTAGAAGCTCCTATTGCAACCAGAATGACACTTTTAGTGACATTCTGGCGGCGATCGGGGCTTCACGCTATTTATAAGGCAGCGTTCAGCCACTTAATGTGGCTTGGCGCTGCCTTGTGAATAAGGTACTGTTTCACACTATACTTAGCATAAAAGGAGAGGGTAATGGGTTTTGCTGTGGGCGCTCCACTGCAACACCCATTGATTTTGACGCTGGCCCCTATTTACAAGGGTGGCGGAAATATGCTTCAGCACCAAAACTAAGACCAAAAAAACCTTGTCTTACCCTTGCAAAATGAGGAGAAATACTTTATTGCTCCCTGTTTTTGCAGTTTCTATGTGTGCTGCATTTTGCAAAAAACACAGTAGATGGAGGGTATACTCAGACGTGAGTCCCAGGCTCTCCACACCTCTGGAGTCAAGCTATCCAGGCTGATGAAGGCTGATAGCCAGAAACCGGTCCTTGGATGCTTGATTCCGGTCTGGGAAAGACATGGCTTGGTAGTTCGGACTGGACTGTTCCCATGAGGCACAGGGTCAGAGCTGATTTGCATATAGCCAGTGTCTAACCCAGGGTGGTGTGGAGTGCAAAAAACGATGGATTTAGGCACAGATCCTTGTACTGGGGTGAATGTATGACATTGTTTTACATTCTGTCCATTAACTGTGTTTTTTGCAATTTTCACCCCGAGTGTGCTGGGTATACTCAGACGTGAGTCCCAGGCTCTCCACACCACTGGAGTCAAGCTATCCAGGCTGATGAAGGCTGATAGCCAGAAACCGGTCCTTGGATGCTTGATTCCGGTCTGGGAAAGACATGGCTTGGCAGTTCGGGCTGGGCTGTTCCCATGAGGCACAGGGTCAGACTGATTTGCATATGGACATGTCTGAACTGGGGTGGCAGAGTGGGCTAAAGAACGGTGATGGATTAAATCCATATCTGTTGACTGGGTGTGAGTGTTTGATTGGTTCAGATGCTCTGTCCATCACCACCCCCCTTTGTACCCTAATATAGCAAGGCATACTCTTGCTATCTTCACACATTCGATACAGATTTTAGTAAGGTAAGGAGAGTGCATCAAAGCAGCTAACACTTTCCGTGGGACTGTGAAGTCCCAAAGGATGCACAAGATGGCAGATTACGTTCTCCTTTAATCCAGCTGTCTTCAGCCAGGCTTGCTTGAATCAAGTGGCAAAGTGAGCAAGGGACTCACGTCTGAGCATACCCTGCCAACTTATGGCAAACAAAGTGGTACAAAAGGGGGTGTGAAGGACGGAGCATCTGAACCAATCAAACACTCACACCCAGTCAACAGATCAAATGCTATGTAGGAACAGCAATTGTTAGGCTTGGTGTCTCCTGCCTGTCCTATTAAACATAGACACACCATTGTACTTTGGGAGGAAATGCTCTAGGGATATGGCAGAAGATGGGAGCACAAAGGGACTTTTTTAAGGTAAAGGAATGTTTGGAGGAAGTAATACCACTGGGAACAGGGAGAAGGAGACTATAAGTATTTTCTTATATTTGAAATGGGTTTAGGAGAAGGATGGAGAGAAGGAAGCTTAGAGTATGGCGGTTGAGGAACGTGAGGAACAATAACAAATTGTTACTACTCCCTTTGTTTTACTCAAGGGACATTATGGATCTTCTAAATGCTCATCACCGAAAACGGGGTTGAAAATGCAGCAAACTTCAAGTAAACTTTGATGGTGAATATCATCGTACACAATGCGCTGAAAACTTGGTGCCTAATTCAAAGGTGGAGGCACGTTGCTTGACCTCGAGGTCACGTAAGCGTGACGCTTGAGGTAAGCAAACGCTGGTCTTCGGGAGAAGGGAATGGCCGGAGGACTTCGGGAAATGAACACTCTGAACTGCGCATGCAGATGAAGCAGCCTGACACAAGCAAATGCTGGGCTACAGGAGAAGAGAATGGCCAGAGAACTTCAGGAACTGAAGATTCTTAGCTGCGCATGCAGGTGAGGGCGGGCGCTCGCAACAGCGATGGCAGTTAGGGAAAGCAGGCCAATATAATAATATAAAATCATACGATCTGTTCATCCAAAACGATCGCCAAAATCGAGTTCGCTTCAGCACTTCAGCCCATCAATAAGGTCCGTTTAGAGCAACGAAGATGAATCTTACAAGAAAATGCTCTCCCAATAAGTCAGAAAGCTGCTAAATGGTGAATGATGAAATCTGGATCGTCGCCAAATGTTACAGGGGGTTCTTGAATTAATCGATGAAGACAGAATAGGTGTAGAAGTTTTCTTTATTATATAATCTACACAGCATCATCCCAACACACCAGCCTGGATCAGAGAGTCAGCGTAACTGCTAAGCCTCGAATCTAGCACTCGAATTCCCCCCGTACATTCTAATAACCACAGTAACAATCGAATACTAACCAGAGCACATACATTCTAATAATCACAGAAACCATAGAATACAACACAAATATTTTTGTTTGTATAATGCAAAAGGTATGAGCAAGGAATGTAAATAGGGTGAGGAAATGTCCTATTTTATTTGGGATTCCAATAACCCCTTCCTCCTCTTACAGCATCTCAATGAAATTAACTTGGGGTGGCTGACCAGGCTGGCCTATATAACATAAAACTGGGAGAATGAAGGGTGCAAAGAGCCTGCAAGACCCACAGACATGTCCTGGAAGGGCCCAAGGTGATCAGTATTCAGCAACCCTCAGACAGGGTTTGCTGCAAGAAGAACCTTGGATCCAGGTGCATTAGAAGTGTCGATGATCAATGTGTCCTAAAAAAGTCACATCGAATTTCATAGCTAGATATGTTCTTCATTGATGAATGCGCTGAGTAAATCACCATTAATAGTCACAAGCAACTTTTAAAAGGTGCATTAACATGGGTATTCGGTAGAGGCAGGGCAAAGGCAGTGCCATCAGTTCATCTGCTGTGTGGTAAGACATCTAGGCACTATTCGCGATTTCCCTCTGGAATCAACTTCAGTTCTCAAAAAGATGCAAACACTGAGCCCTATAACCCTCATAAGCCTCTGTAGAATCAGGATAGAAACCTTCACAGCTGTGGAATGTAAGTTGCCCCACTGCTGGCCCATCCATGCTCACAAGGACACTCATCTACCAATCATGCTAATAAAGTTAGAAATGGGGGTTTCTGGTTGGAAGTGGTATGCACCCTATCCAAGTAAGGGATCTTCCTTCTAGTTAGGATAAGGGTGTTACACACCCAGATAACGCCTGGTCATCCCCTTAGTATATTGGCACAAGCAGTCAGGCTTATCTCTGAGGCAATGTGTTAAGTATTTGTGCATAGCACAAACAGTAACACAGCGAAAACACTACAAAGGGACTTCACATGAATTTAGAAAAATGAATTATTTTTATCTAAATCAAACAAGAGCAAAATGACATACATCCAACATACACAACTTAAAATATGACTTTGAAAAGGTTTCAAGCAATTCTGTCCATAGAACTCTATGGATGCAGTGATTCTACACAAAGTTCCCCAGATGTGTCGAAATTCACAAGGCAAACAGCCACAGAGGAGGGAAGCATCGGATAAAAACAGCGATGCATCGGTTCTTGAGTCCTTGGGGAGGTGATGCATCAGTTCTGCAGCAAGCAGGAGAAGAGTTGCATCAAATCCTGACCGTAGGGGGGCAGCGAGGCTTCAAAATCCAAGATGTTTCTGGTCTGCGGGTGAAGCGTCGGAGAAGCATGGCGCACAGGTACAATGCGTTGAAATACAGACGTGCTGCAGATAGATGCAGTGGTGGCAAACAGGAGCTGCATAAATTTTTCAGACGCAGGACCACGATGCGTCGATCTTGTCAGCTGCACAGCAGGGCCTGCATCAGAGTCAGTGAGGTGGAATCAGACCTCAGAGACATGGTGCGCTGATCTCAGGCTGCAGCGGTTACTTCAGCCTCAGGCAGGCGTGCGTTGCATTGATTTCATCAGTTGTGTTGTTTTCTGTGACCAAACGGTGGCGGTGCATGGAAATGTATCCTGCGCTGTGGTGCTGCATCTGAAAAAACTAGTGCTGGCAGGGTGATGTGTAGATTTTGATGTTTTCAAGCAAGAGTTTGCAACAGTTACAACCTCCAAGGGCCCAGAACTGGAATTGGCACCACTTGGCAGGCCACAAGTCCAAGAAGCAGGTCAGAGATGCTGCAAGTGAAGCCTTTGCTGGCCCTGAGACTTCTTAACATGAGGCAAGCATACACAAGCCCTTAGAGAAACTTCACCGGCAGCATACATAGCAAAGCCCAGTTCTTTTCCACTCTGAATCAGAAGCAGCAACTGCAGGCCAACCCAGCAAAGCAACACATAGCAAAGGAGCAGTACTCGTCCTCACAGCTCTTCAACTCTTCTCCTTGGCAGAGGTTCCTCTTGATCCAGAAGCGTTCTAGAAGTGTGGGGCTTTAGGTCCAATACTTATACCCTTTTTGGCCTTTGAAGTAGGCATTCTTCGAATGATTGTCTTCGTTGTGCACAAGCTCTTCTTCTGCCTGGTCTTGGCTCCAGGCAAGCTCCATGGGGGTGGAGAAAGCCATGTGAAAGGCCAGGCACAACCCTATTCAGATGACAATGACAGCTCCTCCCACCACTCCAGCCCAGGAAGACCCATCAGCCTGGTGATGGGCCATCAGGATATGCAGAGCACACCTCAACTCCCTTTGTGTGACTGTCTAGATTGAATGCATAACAGGCCCCTGTCTATCTAAACGAGACATTCCACAGGCAGGCAGAGGCACAAGATAGTAAAGCACCAAAATGCCCACTTTCTAAAAGTGGGATTTTCAAACAAACAATGTAAAAACCATCATAACTGAAGGGTGTGTTTTTGAATTCTGTGCTCCAAGAGCTCAAACTACAAATCTTTAGCTGTTCTCAATTGAAAGTTATACTTTTAAAATGTCACAAGGCAGCTTCAATGAGAGCCTATGGGAGAGCTAGTCCTTGCAATAGTGAAAAACTAAATTGGTGTACTTTACTAGCGGGGACATGTACAACACACCAGTACATGTACTACCATTCACAAACATTGCACCCTTCCCAAGGGGATACCTTGGACCGACCTTAGAGGAGTCTTACATGAAGTAAAAGGGAAGGTTAGGGTCTGGCAAGTGGGTGCACTTGCCAGGTCAGCATGACAGTTTAAAACTGCTCACACAGACACTGCAATCACAGGCCTGAGACAATTTTACTGTGCTACTCATGTGTGTGGCAGAACCAGTGCTGCAGGCTCAATAGTAACATTTGATTTTAAGGGCCTGGGCACACATAGTGCACTTTACTGGAGACTTGCCAGTAAATCAAATATGTCAATCACGAACACTGATCAGCAGTGGTAAAGCGCCCAGAGTCCTAAAGGCAACAAAAAGAGGGTCAGAAGAATAGGAGGCAAAAGGCAAAATGTTTGGGGATAAACCTGCAAAAAGGGTCAAGTCCAACAGTGGTCAAGGCCTGACCAGGCACTCATTTGGGTAGGGCAGCTAGATTCTTCTAATTTAACTTTCCACAAGGCACCACTCACCAGGTACCTAGCAACAAGAAAGAATCATCATATTTTGAGACCAGCAGCCTGGTCTCCAAATGATTAAAAGTTGAAACCATTGCAGAGTATGCAAGGGCAACTGAGTAGTATGCAGTGGTATCTAAACTTTAGAAATCACTACATAGGGGCTGATTATGATGTCGTCGGACTGCAACCAACCGACTTACGGGTGTGGTGTGCCCAACATCTGCCCCTGTGGTCCACCCGCTGCACTATTATGCTGCTGGCAGAGACATCGGGCGAGGGACCTTCCGCTGCTGATCTGACAGGCTCTTTGAGCCCGTTGGAGCATCAGAAATACTCATGAGCCCTTAATGACAGTGGAAAAAGCCTTGGATCCGCCGCCGGGAAAATTATGTGATTTTATGACAGCATTTCCATGTTAGCCTTTCGGACTTGGAAAGGCTCTCCGAAAACGACTTTGGGGCCGCTAACAGGGCCTGTTTTTCCCCTCTGGACCTCCGCTATGCAGCCTGGGGGACATATAGGTGCCCCCCCAAACTTCCCTGCTCTGTGTGGCAGGCACCGCATGTTCCACCCGCAGCTCAAGCTGCTATTGCAGAAGGGGTTTTTATTTCATTTAATTTCTATAAATTTATAATGCGCACAGCTACTCATGAGTGTCCTGGCACGGAGCCTAGTGGGCGAGGAAGAGGAGTATTAACAAGTGGATAGGTGTATTTTCAATTTCCTCCTGAACACAACTGGGTCTTGAATGGTGCGTAGGGGAAGGGCGTTCCAGGCCGCCGCCGCCTTCATTGTAAGGGAGCTACCCCCTATTCTCTGAAACTTAAAACGGGGGACCTGAGCATAACAAAGGGACAAGGACCGCAGCCGACGTGCAGGAACATAAAAAGAGAAACGCCTCTGTAAGTAGAGAGGGCCACAGCCATGAAGGGCAAGGTGGGCCAAAGTCAATGATTTAAATTTAACTCCTTGGACGCTCATGACGAGCTCAGCTCGTCATGATGTACACCTCCATACACTCATGACGAGCTGAGCTCGTCATGAACAATGGGAATGAAGAGGAGCCAGCACAGGAGGAAAATAACACTAGCATCGATGGTGTTAACTCTATCCACCATGAGGAGCCAGTGGAGAGAACGCAGCTGCTGAATGTTTCTGACTGCACTATGGGCGGTCGCATCCTAATTCTGCAATCGGAACCGTTAACCTCTGGTCTGTTACTACTGTCAGAAAGAAACATAAAAAGTCTAGCAGTGTTGTACTGGACAAACTCCATCTCGGGGCTGGAATAATGTACTACAGTGTGGGCCCCTTTATTCTTGCAGTAACTTTAGAAGTGCAGTTTGTGAATAGCAACAAGCTTACTCTTTTATATATGGGTGCATGTCCCTCCTTAAACACCTTATTAATCTTTCCCTAAACCTCTCCCATTTGGCAGTAAGTATGACCATTTTTCCAGCCATTCTCCTGCCCCCCCCCCCACATTTAAGGCTATGAAGTAAGCTTACATGCATGAGGTTCTCCTCATGGAAAAGATAGGAGCATTGGAGAAGTAGATTTACACTCGTAGGTTTATGAATCGCATTTTGCATTACTTTAGTAGCACATGTAGTACTAATAAAGGATGTATGATGATACATCGCAAACACTTACATCGTGTGCCATAACATCACAATTCTTACATCGCATGTCCCCTTAAATCTCAAGTAATCACAACATATACCATAACGTCACATTTGCATAGCAATGCATGCGCCAAACATTTACATCGCATACCGACACCCCGCATGCTTTTACATAGCAAATTTACCCGTATGCGCAATTCCTTTTACCCGACCCTAAACCCTAATCCTTAAAACAGACAACAGTACCCTACAATATCGCTAACACTCCCCTAAACCCTAAGCCCTAAACAGTTAAGTAAGCGTATACTACGAACTCAGCCCTAAGCCCTAATCCCCAAAGGCCAAAACATTACCTATACTGCAACTAGCCCTAAGCCCTAACTCCACCCCAAAACGGGACCTATGTCCCTAGTAGCCCTAGTAGCCCTAACGCAACCCCAAAATTGCACCTATTCTCCTCGTAGCCCTAGTAGCCCTAACGCAACCCCAAAACAGCACCAATTCTCCTAGTAGCCCTAGTAGACCTAACGCACCCCCAAAACAGCACCCATTTTCCTAGTAGCCTTAACGCAACCCCAAAACAGCAACACTTCTCCTAGTAGCCCTAACGCAATCCCAAATAGCAACTTTTCGAATAGTAGCCCTAAGCCCTAATCCCCAAGCCCAAAACAGTACCTATACTGCAACTAGCCTCCTTACCTGTCTCTTTGTCGTTGTTCCAGCGTTGTCTCCCTGTCGTCTGTGTCCCACGGAGCAGACGTCTATTACATGCGTTGAAAATGCATACGTTCTGAATGCGCATGTGACGTAATGGCGTGCGTAACCAACACATGCGACGTAACGTCGCGTGCGTTGTAAGTGCACGCTATGTCAACGCATGCGTCGTAACGCATGCATTGAGATGGTTGTTCCCCAATAATAAAGTACTACAAAATACAGTTTGTGAATAGGCTGATCAGTCATCACTAGATTATGGCCATACACATACCCTGAATACCTTGTTCACAGGAAATGCTCCCAGTTCCCAGCAAGTGTCAGACACGTCAGTGACAGCACACACACTGGTTATCCTTTCAGTGCAGCGCATCTGCAGCCTCAGAAATCTAAGGAAATCACTGACATGATGTTGCAATCCATTTTGCATGGCTGAACGCCACTACTTCCTTGAAGACTTTGAACACCGGCTCCTCACGGCCAAACTATTAGTTAGCATGGAGAGATCTCTTGTGGTATCAAAATTATCCTGACAAATTACTCCTCCAACTAAATGCAGCTGTATTAAAACGTTCAAACTAATTTTGATGATTGTATTCATAATTACCTATCTATAGGCATGAAATAAATCTTTTAAACAAAAGTAATAATTTTCTTCAGAAAAAGTGTTCATTTATTCAAATAAGTAAATAATAGTTTAAAATATTATAAAGGCATATTAGTTATGTGTGTGGCCCCTGGAAGCGGCCCTTGCCCCTTGTGTTATGATGGATATAGCTGAAAATTTGATTTAGGTAATCTATCTTCCCCTTTTGGGACAGTTTGTGTTTCTTATGAACTTTATAAACAAAATGTAGGATTCCTTTGTTGCTTAGGCCAGCATGTCACATCACACTTTATTACATAGTTTCCACACTCCTCTGTTCCTTGTAGACCTGCATGTCACAACACATCCTATTTGGCCTTTAGAAACATTTTCTCTTCACTTAACTTATGCTCTTCTTTCAGAGAGAATGACTCTATTTCTTCAGTAATATAATTTAAAACATACTGGTTCACAAGTAAATCAACAGAAAAATTAGCAACCATATCGAAAACAAATCTAAAAGGCTAGTAAATACTGAAATGTCAATGAAAAGGGACATGTATATGTATTGAATAAACAGATAATGATATAGTATGTATCTTTTACGACAATAGGTTGTTTTACATTGATCATAGAATAGAGGAACATGTATTTCCATATTAGAAAATGGTAACATTTTATATAGGCCACAGGAAACGAAATCACAGCATTAGATTGGAAAGCCATCTGTTTTCCCTTGAATGCTTTAGGGCATAATTAAATCTAGGCACAGAGTTGGACAGCTTCACAATCTTTCCATCGTTTTGTTATTTAGACATCTTTTCACACTTTACAGGGCATATTATCAAGAAATGGCGTTAAAATGTTCTGGTGTGAACATGGACTTCTATTGGAATTCTCAAGGGCATATTATCAAGCCCATTATCGCCGCTTTAGCTGCAGTTTCCTGCCGCTAAAGCGGCGATAATTTTAACGCCATTCCTGATAGTATGCCCCCAAATCTGTTGGTAAATGACTAGCAAATGGCAATCTGGCCTTGCACTTTCGGTATGTCACTCCATGTGGTCCCTAGCAGTGGGCAGGGCCGGACTGGGGATCCCAAGGGAGATCTGACAACAACGCTCAAACCGCCCCCCTGCTTTCTTTTGCGCACTATCTCTCTTTCCCGCCATATCAATCCATTTTTTTCTCTGTCTCTTCCTTTCTCCTCTCCCTTCTCTCCTGTGTTCTCCATCCCTGCCTCTATCCCTCACTCCACCTCTTTCCCTCTGCCTCATGTCAAGCCCTCTGTGCCTTTGCAATTAATCTGATGGAGCTGTTGAAAGTGACAGTCGCCAAGAGGGGCCCAGGAAGCTGCGGCTGCTGCAGGTAAGAGCAGTGGGGCAGTGGGGCCAGGTGAGGAAGGATTTCGAGAGACAACTACGAGGGAAAATTAATTATGTATTGAATTTTCTCTCGTGGTCGTCTCTCGTAATTCCCTCTCACCTGGCCCCATGGCCCACCGCTCATACCTGCAGTGGCCGCCGCTGCCCAGGGCTTTGATAACCACCCTTAAAGTGCACCAGCCCACCGGGGAAAGGCCCAGTGGAACAAAAAACCTGTCCAGCCATAGTTGTGGGCAAGGCAGTGGTGAGCCAGCCCTGTTTCTCACAATCGTTTTCAGTGTGTGCCTGCTTCAGACCTGTGTCAGTAGCTACAAACAGGCAAGGGTCAGCTTGGTAGCTTGTTACAGTGTAAGGAGTTAATTCTTTTATGATAAATTCCTAATGATATTGTTTGTGTACTATTATCAAGACCATCCTAACCTAACATATGGCAGGCAAGTATATAAAGACACACACAGGTACACATGTATAGCACCAACAACAGTGTGTTGTTCCTGGAACATAAATATGGACAGAGAAAAAAGTCAATGCTGCAGAAATCATCTAAGAGACTGCAATAGTCACTGTTGAATGTTTGCAGTAATAATTCTCAAAATATCATTGTGCTGTCTGTTGCTGTCCTTTTGTGATGTTTTAATGCCTTTTTAGAAAATTAGGTTACATATGACATCCATCAAATTCAAACATTATAGTGATACAAGATAAAAGTACTATCCTGTTGTGCTTAATTAGTAAAACTGATGGCCCCATTACAAAGTAAAAAACAATGGTCATTTATGGTTTCTCAGTTGAGTATTCTGCAGTGGTAAGTCCAATCAGTACATGTCTCACTGGTGGAAAAGCATTTGATCCACCAGATTTACTGGTAGCTCAGTAAAATCAGGTAATACAGCACTTTAATTCCTAGCACTGGCATACATTCCAGAAGCTATTATAGTGCTCGGGCAAGAAGTACCTGGGGTAGTATAAAATGCTGCTCCCTCGAAATTCTGCCTACTCCATGCAGAGGGACTCTACGGCATACACCTCCTCCCATCTTTGATCACCTGAGCATTTGGTGACCATGTACTATGCAAAAAACTATATTGTGGATTACATTTCATCCATTGAAAATTAAAAAAATAATTGTACACTTATGAAATCCTTACAAACTTGCCTTTTTGTTCAATCTGTCTTATTGTAGTAGACCTATACAGAGATTCTCCCTTACAAATTTCTAAAGCTACAGGAGACCTTGAAAGCGATGAATACAAACTCCCTGTCACATAGATATATAGCGCAAGACTTTAGTTCCTACATTTTGATTTTAGTGCTTTTTAAGGCGTACCATGAGCAGAATGTTTGGGGGACATTATTTTTGTTAAAGATAACTGTAAAGTTGGTTTTCCTGCTGGATGTTATTGTCCCTCCTGTAAATTTGGAGGATGTGGGTTGGCAACCCAGATGATACTTTCCAAATACACTAGTGTTTTCACCATATTGAGGCCACTAGAATTTAGGTGACCCCAATAGTGTTTTCTAGAAAACCCTTGACCCATAGTCCTGTTTAGTTTGATTTTGTTTCTAAAATAAAATTAATTACCAATGTTGCTTATCACCAGCCTGCGCTACCCACCATCCTACACTTAAAAATTATGTGGGACAAATAAACCGAGAATGGAACCAGAGAAGATGAATTGCAATACATGTGTGTCATACATTTGGTCCTAAATTATAGCCAAACTGTGAAATTTGAAAAGGAATATAAATTTGCATAGTCCAAGGACACAGAGGTAGGCTGAACTGTACATGTAGGTGTATGGCTGGATAGAAAAAAGTATAATCTAAAACTGAGTGGAAAATACAATACTGAGCAGGTGGCAGGATGAGCGTAAAACTTTTGAACGAGCAGTTATACTTACCACTGGGAGCAGAAGGTGAGGATTTGTAACACATGGCACAGAGGACCTGTGTTATAAGTCATCAGTAGTAAGGCTTGGGTGGGTTACATTGCTCAGAGGAGTGCAGGACTGGCCATAACGGGCACAGCGCGTTTCCCCGGAAGGCCGCTAGGGTGGGGCCGTTTTTGTGTCCGGGGGTCGGCAATATCTGCCCCCGTAACAAAATCGTCCGAAACCGGCCTTCGCAAACTGTTCAGCTGCGCTCCCCCTCACCCCGGGGGGGGGGGGGGGCAGCTGAGCAGTTTGCCAGGGCCGGTTTCTGTTCCCAGTCTGGCCCTGGTGCTCGGAACTGTGAGCCGACACACTGTGGGTGGTTGCACAACGGCGAACATCTACTGTCCATGCACTTCTGATTTTTAAAAAAATATAAAGTCTATAGAAATAAAATGCTTTGCTTAAAAGTCTCAAGTGAGGTACCCAGTATGATGACTAAACGCCAGTCTCATGTTCTATGTTTTATTTATTAACTAAACGTAACATATTATGTAACTTATTTATTCCAGGATACTGCACTAGTCTACAAGATAAAAAGCAACAGCAAGTAGGTTTAAGAGAAAACAAACAAGCAATTAATATAACGCAGTTCTTTGGCATGTTTTATGGAACTGCTACGATACTAATATGCATATTGAAATGTCTAAAAACATTGATCATATCATTAAGTACGAGTAGAAATGATTATTAAATAATTTAAAAAAATAGAAAATGCACCACATACAAAAGCAGTACAAGTGGAAACACGGATCACCTCACATTGTTTTATATTTTTTCCTAACCATTTGCACAGGTACGCTGGGGCTCTCAGGGAAATGTAACGGACAGGTTTTCAGTATCCAAAGGGGTTTGACAAATGTGCGTCTTGGCCCCAAACCTATTTTCGCTATTCATAAACAGGGTTGTCAACTATTTTTCTACCTACCCCACTGACGCTCCCTCACTTGCTAGTATGAAGGTACCCTTACTCATGTTTGCTAATGACACCCTCATCATGTATAAAACTCAAAAATGGTTGCAGCGTGGACTGAACAGATTTGAGAATGTTTGTGGCGGCCATGAGTTGGTGGTTAATGTGAAAAAATAAATTCATGGTCCTCCATAAATACAAGAGACTTCATGAACAATGTACAACTAGAGCAAACTGACGTATTTCCTTATTTGGGGATCACTCTGGGCAGAAAGCTAAACTGGAAACCTCCGATCGACCTAATGGCCCTCAAGCATGCACAACTGGCAGGAGCCCTATCAAAAGAACAGAGGTTTTCTCAACAAAGCCGGTAGGCCCTGCTTTACAGATATATAACACCAAGGTTAGGACCTCAATTTTATATGGTGCCAAGTTCAGGGGCTTCGATAATGTGACATCTGTAACTATAGCCCAGAACACATTTTTGAGAGTCCTTACTGGTCGCCCGCAATCTACCCCACTCAAGCCCCTCTACCTAGACCTGGGTTGTTGTACACTAGAGGAGATAGCTCGATACAGGCCCACAGCTTTCTGGAGACGGCTCTGGTCCACCCCGGAGCTGTCAGTTTACGCAAATGCAATAAAAGATGTTAGAGAGGCTAACCTATCATGTAAGATCCCCTGGTTACAAAATATAACGTGCACACCCTGTTCGAGGATTACTGGGATTTTATATTTAAACCCTGTGACAGAAAGCTGTATCACCAATTCAGGGTAGGTACACTCCCAGTCAAATCGTTTACACAAAAATGGCACAGCCCATCGGACAATAAATGTGTATCCTGTCAAGAGCAGGTTGAGTCAATTCCCCACGTATTATTTGTTTGTCCAGCGTATAAGTTTCCCAGAGATAAATGGCTTAACGCAATTTGCTCCAATATGGATACTAGATCAAGTGCTATAGCTCTTCGAATATTGAAGACCAATACGCAAGAGCACATAGGGATTGCCATGGCCAAATTTCTGAGCTGGATGCGGGGCATTCGAGCGAATAACCTGAAGAAGCATAACATAATGCATGGTGACCTTATTTATATAGCACCGTGAGTATTGCCCAAGAATCTAATGTTTAATGTCCATTGGGATCTGTTTACATAGTTACTAGGATTATGTCCTATTTTATAGAATGTTTTAGCATTATGATGACATGGAAGTTTGCATCTGAATGGCAGCTACAGCTGGGAAGGTAGACCAATGTGCTTCACTGTATTTATCAATTTTCAATAGCATTTTAACGTTTTATATGATTGCTTATAATTTTTCTTCTATTACTGTTTAATGATGCACGGTACGCATTCTCACATCGACAGTTTGTTAACATAGCTACTGCACCATAATAATGTAGTCAATTTTTCAGTCATAATGCATTATCGTCAATATTATTTGTGTCTTTTATAATCGGAAGGATCGAAATAAAGACTGATTTGACTTGATACTAATATGCATATTGAAATGTCTAAAAACATTGATCATATCATTAACTACGAGTAGAAATGAGTATAAAATAATTTTAAAACTAGAAAATGCACTACATAAAAAAGCAGTAAAAGTGGAAACACGTATCACCTCACATCATTTTATATTTTTTCCTAATCTTACAACCATTGAAAGAACATATTTTATTTTACAATGTTTAGATACCTCCAAAAGTCAGCCTTCCACAAAGAGGCTTATAGTAGTGTGAGCTCTGAGTGTGGCAGACAGACCAAGTGTTTGGGCTTTCAGCTCTAAGTCTAAGTCCTATGTCTGGCTCAATAGGCGAATCCAACCATCAAGTCAGGTCTGAACATGGAAAGCTCTGCCTCGTTAATATATATGTCCATATACTCTGTCAGAGTATTATATGATTATACAATCAAATGGCAAGATATACAGTTTAACATCCATCATGTAAAGACTGCAGTTTTCAGAGTAGTGCTGCAACCATCAATGTTATATCACTGAAGTGTCCTAAGGATTGTGAAAAATCCAAACGTCACACAAGAAACAAGTGTAGCAAATGTGCCCCGCCCTTTCAGCAGGAGAGTGGTATCGGTGTGGTATGTAGCCGTTGGGGAAATTGGGAGCATTGGTTTGGTAGAACCGTGTCATTCACAGATAGCACATTTTCCATTCAAATGGTCATGAAATTTGCATTGACATGCAATTTTACTTGTAAAATATTATAACCCACAAAAAAGGATTGTGTGGAAATCTGGTTTCAGTGAATATTCATCATTTACATATCACCAAGTCAAGTGACTTGATTTATTTTATACCTATTAAAATCTTTGTTTCATTCATACTTCTGAATGTCCTGATTACTTACCCATAATCCTCATTACTTTTAGTCCTACTCGTCCTCGATCCAGTCATTACACATGAGGTAATATTCCTGACAGGAAACACTTGCTGACTCCACCCACCCTCCTGCTATGGGTTCTACAGCCAGGTGTAGCCTTCTCCTTGCAGCCCCTTAGTCTCCTATGTATCCCACAGAGATTAATTCGTCATGGTCTAAATAGGGCCCCACTGGGGCCCTCTGTACTTCAGGGGCCTGCATTACAACCGGTCTGTGGTTACAAGTACTCAAACATTATTATATATTTCTAGAACTTAACTACGTAAGAATGTCTGTAGCTAACTTGTGATAAGGCTTTACAATCCGCATGTATTTTCATGGGAAAGAAAGAGCGGAACCTGCTCGAAGAGGTCAGCTGATTGGTCCAGAGGAGAAGAAACCAGATACAATGTCTGCAACATGTATTCATTTCTTTTTATATTAGTGTGTGTTTCTAGTTAGTTTCAATGCCCTTTTCTCAATGCCTGTTTCAATGCCTTCTCCCCATGCTTTTTACCTGATGCTTTTTTGACTTACCACCTGACAGTTGTGGCTACTGCTGCGTCTGTTCATCCTTACTTCATTATGAGGTTCCAATTTTTGCAGATTGCTACTGCAAATGTATGACCAGTTACTTTAATTAATCAGATTCAGCTGAGTTTCATGAACTACTCTTTATGGGAGTTCTGCTGCCTAAAATTGACTTTGAGGTTTATGCTCCTTTAATCTCTTTCTTTTCCTTTGAACTTAAACTCTTCATGGGTTCTTCTAACTGTGAATTCCAGATTAGAACTTTAGTATAGGGTATACTCATTTATGGAACGCGCTTGATGTATTTTCTGTCTGATTAACTCTAACCAAATGTTTTCTGTAACTTAGGATATTTATTGACTAATATGAATAGAGAAAAAGAAAGAAAAGTACTAACCTCTTAATGAGAATAAAGCTTTTGAAGCGTATCCAAAACTCTCATCATTGACTGAACTGTGAATTGTATTTGAAATTGCTTGCAATTCCACAATAGCTCTTTGAATCATAATACGGTGCCCAAGATCAGTTGCCTTGAGAAGGCGAGACCGGCACGGGGATGGGCTTTAACCTTGTAAGTAATGGGAAACCAGTCTGCATTATCACTATATATATTAAAAGCATAATACTAGGAATATTAGTGAAGTCCCCACATCGTTCCCAGGTACATTATAAACAAACATTTTTTGTGCATTGGTATCACTGATTACAATTGTGCATTGGGAAAAGGACACATTCTAAAACGTCAAATGACATTCCCAGTGGTACTCCTAGAAACGTAAGGCTGATGCAACTTTCCTTGCATACTAATGGGATACTTTTTGTTATGCAAAAGTGTGTAAAAGTACGCTCAAGCAGAGGTGTAACCATGCATGCACATTTTTTGTGATATGGGCCAAGAATTTATTTTCACACAACACAGAAGGCATGTAGGGGCATATGTAGATAATTTCCATTTTGCGATTCCCAAATAGTGATTTTTAAGGAATCGCTATATGAAAATAGCAAAAAGGAATGTAAGTAAAAATTCGCAATTTTTTTGCGAACCTCTAACATTCCTTATTTGCGATTAGCAAATTGCGAATCGCAATTAAGGAATGAGTGTCCCATTCATTCCTATGGGGCAAAGGCCCATAGGAATGAATGGGGATACATTCTCAGATTGCGATGTTCTGTGTGAAAATCGCAATTTGAGAATCGCAATCCCAAGGGTGCCAGGGTGTCCAAAGGACACCTGTTGCACCCCTGGAATGTGCCTCTAAGTACATGTGGCGCACATACATGCCCTAAGGGCATGTCTGTGCGCCACATGACACTTTGAATTTTTTTTAAAAATGCATTTTTGAAGGAAATCGCAAAATACCATCTACTTGAAGTAGGTGGTATTTTGCGATTCCTTATGCAAAAATCGCAATTTTTAAAGCACCCCTACATAGCATTTAAGGAATCGTAAAATTGCGATTCCCTAAATGCTATAAGCAAAATAAGGAATTGCAATTTTTGCGATTCCTTATTTTGCTAAGTGGCACCTACATATCGAAACGCCGTTTGCGATTCGCAAATGCAGAGATTAGCAGAATTTCGGCGTTTGCGAATCACAAACGGCTACCTACATATGCCCCGTAGCTCCTTCTTGAGTGCAACAGAGCTCACACCAGTATAGCACTATTTTTCAGATGCATATTTTTTTTATTTTTCGCAGTTGTATATAGCATAAACCCTGCCCAAAGCATGTTACAAGAAAGTAAGATTACCGTGCATAGTTTTTTTCTGGCACTTGGAGATTAAGGAGACCTTCCTTCAGTGCTGCCCTGCGCCCAATCTTCATAAATATGACCCTCAGTGTTTTCTCCAAGATGCTAAACCATGGCCAGGATTGAAAACTGGTTCCCCAAATCAAAGATCGGCAGCTGTAGACACAGGCCACATTACATCCCCTATTTACTTATTCTATTCACATTGCCTGGCTTTGTTTTCACGGATGCTGCTGCAGCATTGCAAATGGCCTCCATTCCCTAACTGAGTCTGAAATTACTTGGCTGTGACCTTGATTGTTTCTTGCCTGGTAGCGCGGAGGAATGTCTTTTGTGGTGACAAACAGACCCACAAAAAGTACAAATGTGCTTGCTTGTTAATGGGCTTAGTAGAAATGTACAAGGCTGGGCAGAGTTTGAGAAGGAGGTGAAATGTCAGCACCCTTTTTCTTAACATAAAAACACATTCCCTGATGGGCTTGTTTAAAAAGGTTTTACTTTCTGACAATTCTAAAGAATCAATACACTCAGCAGAAAGGACGTCTTGTCTCCATTTGAACTTCCCTTGTTGAATCCAGGGTCTGCTTTCTTCATTCTCTTCTACTGTTTTGCTTGCTGCTTGTTGTACTTAAAAATGCATTCATTTTTGTGAACGGCTTGTGAAATATCCGCAGCTAAGTAAACATTTTCATTAACCAAAGTCCCATGTAACAGGAGCTCTCAAGCCACATAATGATTAATAGTAATGATATGCACACTTGAAATATCATGTTTCTCCTATGTTGCATGTAACAAGATATGCAGAAGAAGGTCACAGCACAGCAATTTAAGCACCTGCTGTGCATTGAATGAATATAAAATCAGTGTCTGACCCTTTGCACTCTTAGCACTGCCTACCCCTGCTTTCATGAATATAACTAGTATAAATGAATTGATAAAGGCTTTATTAGCGATACATAGGGGATAAAATAAAAGTTGGATGGGCGGTATCACTGAGTGGCACATCACTCTGCCCAATTATAACTGGGCCAATGTTCCTGCACCCAGATGCGCAAACCGAGCCCAGTTTCACCAGCTGGAAAACCTACCCAGTAAAATTGCTTTAGGGTTGGGATACAAGTGTTACAAAAGGGTGGGGGGGGGTGGGTAATGGACGGAGCATCTGAACCAATCAAACACTCACATCCAGTCAAAAGATCTGGGTTTAATCCATCACCGTTCTTTAGCCCGCTCTGCCACCCCAGTTCAGACATGGCTATATGCAAATCAGTCTGACCCTGTGCCTCATGGGAACAGTCCAGCCCGAACTGCCAAGCCATGCCTTCCCTAGACCGGAAACAAGCTTCCGAGGACCGGTTTCTGGCATTCCAGCCGTCTTCAGCCCGGCTTGCTTGAATCCAGTGGCAAAGTGAGCAAGGGACTCATGTCTGAGCATACCCTGCCACACTTATGGCGGCCAAAAGCGGTACAGAAGGGGGTGGCTATATGCAAATAAGGCTGACCCTGTGCCCATGAGGCACAGGGTCAGCCTGATTAACAGGGTATGCTCAGACGTGAGTCCGTTGCTCACTTTGCCACTGGATTCAAGCAAGCCGGGCTTAAGACTGCTGAAATGCCAGAAACCGATCCTCGGAAGCTTGTTTCCGGTCCAGGGAAGACATGGCTTGGCAGTTCGGGCTGGACTGTTCCCATGAGGCACAGGGCCAGGCTGATTTGCATATAGCCATGGCTGAACTGGGGTGGCCGAGTGGGCTAAAGAACGGTGATGGATTAAACCCAGATCTTTTGACTGGGTGTGAGTGTTTGATTGATTCAGATGCTCCGTCCATCACCAACCCCTTTTGTACCGGGATACAAGTGTAGCACCACTCGGTCCATAGACGCTACTGCCCCCTACTGCACCTATGGAGGATATAATGCCCCCCCTCCTAGTCATCAGCAGCTCTTCCTCAATGGCGAAGGAGCGACGCCTCACTGGGTCAGAGCCAAAATAAAACAAAATGTATAATTGTTTTATTTTTCAGCTGCTGGCTGATCCAAGGTGTGTAAGGAGCGGGGCCAGGCCATGGAAGGGAGGAGGAAGGTAATGGCATGTGCACTTCTAAGTGTGCATGTCTGTTTGGCCGGCTGTCTTAGGCTGGCCAAACAGAGATGTGCAGTTAGGTTTCTCCAACCCAGCTGTATTGCCCAACCAGGTTAGAGAAGCACAACAGCCTCCCTGCCACTTAGTGAGCGTTAATCCAGCCCACTCAGGCTAATCCTCAAACTGTTCTCATGCTTGGTAATAGTACGAGAGCAAAGCGGAGATTGCATAGGGAGTCTCTGATGCTGTCCCAGTGTCTGCTGGGACCAAGAAGCAAAAGAACACAGTGGTGCAAGGGGGCCTAAGGTTTCAGGGAAGTGTTATTTTCTTTATTATTAAGCCACCCCCACACTCTCCCTGCTGCACTCCTTTCACCCACCACACCATTTCTGTTTGTGTCTGGCGCCACTGCTCCTAGGCAACATAATCCCTGCTCAGAGCAGGTGAACAATAGGTCCACTAATCTCCATGGAAATGGGAATCCTAAGTGTATTTCCATGCAAAACTTTGTCTTAAAAAACCAGCCCCACACACGTACTTCCCATTCCAAGGGGATTCACTTGTAATGGATGGATTTATGTGCAAACATACTAGCAGGGAACATTATTTATGCATTACTTGAAATAGTGGCATACGTTAAGCTTTTTTCAAATGCGTAGGGTGTCTTCACTGTTCCTTTTCTTAGACAGACAGGAAGAAGAAAGAGGAATGCACGGTATCTGAGGGCCAAGGGTCAGAAAAAGAGGAGGGAGGGAGACACGCGAGCTCGCGATCCAAGATGGCCACCGCTTGAGAGTCCCAGCGCCTTTTAAGCCTGTTTTCCAGCCAAAAACGACAAATTCAGTCAGAAAGTTCGCTAGAGGAGGTTTTTTTTTTTTTTTTTTTTTTTTGTAAGACCTTTATTGCAAATACGTGCTTATACACAGCAGTGTGCCCACAACCCTATACAGGGCCGGCTGTTACCAAATCAACAATTAGCAATTAGAAAGCACATATCAAATGACATCGTGCGAGCGCATACAAAGATCGCAGAGGGTAATAATATGTCACAATGCAAACCCAGGCCGTCCTCCGCAATCGCATCTCGCTCTTCACATATAGTCTTATTTACAGTTTTTAAACCCAACTTGAACAACCCCCAACCCCCCATCCCAAACATTCCCGGTCCCAGTCGCAGTGAAAGTCCAGTTAAGTAGCACAGAATGACAGATTAATCCAGAAGGTACTGAAGACATCCTCAGTGGTCAAGCAAGCTGTGCAATCTTGGACTCAAAGCCTCGCATGAGTCCAGTCAGTGGTTGAGCACCATCAAACCCCCTGAACCAGACAGCCCCTCTGCACGGTTCTCCTACGGCAAATGGGAAGAACAACTCATCCCCGGCAACGTCACATCACATCCATTCAGGTAGGTAAACACTCAGGCTCTCTATCTCCCGGCAACAGACCCTCACCCTCAGTGCCGGAAGCATCCTCATCCTCCAGAGATAGCATATACGCAGTGTATGGAGCCCAAATGTCGCGCGGACGCGACCTCATCGGCAGAGCTTCAGCATAGCAAGTCAATTGGTCCCTGCAGTAGGCCATATCTCTTAGCCACAACTGGACATCAGGCGCTCGTCTTCCACCCCACACCATAGCCACCCTCCGTTTGGCAAGTTGTAACGCCAGAAGAACCAACCTCCGCTCCCCACTAGGCACACCAGAGGCGAGCCCCAGCAAGCAAAGGCGTATATTCAACGCAACCTCCGTAGTCACCATCTTAGTCAGTGCCTCAGTCACAGCCACCCAGAAGTCATACACTCGTGCACACCCCCATGCCAAATGCACGAAATCCGCATCATCTTCTCCAAACCGGACACATTGAGCAGAGTCGCGTAACCCGTACCTAGCTAGCTGCGTGAGTGTGTAATACCATTGATGCAGAAATTTAAAATGTAATAGGCGAAAATTGCCGTTGGCTACATATCCCCCAGTCATGGAGCAGCATTCAGTCCATTCATCATCCGCTAATGGCTCTGGCAGACATTTATCCCATCTGGCTCTAGCCAGCTCTGCACCCCCTCCTTCGTCCTCCTGAGCAGCGCGGTATAATCTGGAAAGTAATTTAACTCTGTCAGTCGCGGTGTAGAGTAACTGCAAGGCCCCCAATGCTAAAGGCTCCTCCGGATATGTAGGGTATAAGGAGTGTATAGCCGCCCGAAGTCTGACATAAAGGAAAGTAGCCATTACCACATTCGTGGATCGCTCCGTCACAGTCTGCAATGAGAGGAACGTGGCCCCTGGGAAAAGGTCACCCATATTGTGCAGTCCAGCTCCCTGAAGAATCTGTAGACCACCGATTTCGCCCGACACCGATACTTCGGAATGGTATAATAGCGGCATGTTTGGGGCATACAACGGCAACCTGCCCGCTCTCCTACCCAGCTCCCGCCACGCATTCGCCGTGGAGCGCACCGTGTCCACCTCGCCCTTTTCGAATACTGAGTGATTGTTACCCATCATAGCCCGCAGTGGGTACGGGAGAACAGAACTGGCTTCAAGCGCCACATGCGGGGTATACGGGGGCGCAGACACCCAATATGCAGCAAAATGCGGTTGTGCACACAAATAATATAACTTCATATCCGGCACAGCGTAGCCTCCCAGAGTGTATGGCTTAGTCAGCACATCCCACGCCACTCGTGGCTTTTTCCCAGCCCAGGTTAACGTGGTCAACAAGGATCTCAGCCTGGCAAAGAAGTGCGACGTCAGCGGAAGCGGTATGTTAACAAAAAGGTATACAAATTTCGGGAGCACGACCATTTTGATTAAAGACACCCGATCTGCGAGGGTGAGAGGGAGCTTAGTCCATCGAGCTACCTGATCCTCCAGCTTGGATATCGCCACGCCATAATTGGCTCTAATGACTTCTTGACTATCTCGATGAACCCAGATCCCAAGGTAGCGTCGCTAGAGGAGGTTGCTACATTTATAAAGGCCTTACCTACTTTGTGGAGCAATTTCCTCGGATTTCAGACAGCGAAAGTGGGTTTTTTCACCACCTGGTTCCTGCTCCCAGCACAGCATTCAGGTACAGCTAGACTTTCTGTCCAGGGGGCGGAGTGAACTTTCAAGAAAGGGCCTGGCTTGGGCCTAGCCACCCCCAGCCCATTTTAGCTGCTGCACCAGTCATTTCTTGGTTATTTCCACAGCTTTCACTTTTTTATACATTCTTTTGCTTCTCCAATTATAATTCTGACTCTTTTTACATAAAAAATGGAAAACAAAAGTTCTATTAATAATAATAGGAGCCAGAAAGTTTCTCCACCTCCTGCTAAATCAAAAGTAGTAGAGTCTTCTGAACCCTCACTATCTTTAATATTGGAGGACATTTAGGCACTTTGTGTTAATACAGACACAATTCCATCTGAAGTAAAAAATTTACGCAAGAAATGGCCAATCTGTCAATGAAAATATCAGATAATTCCACCAAAATACAGGATAATAAGGTCAAAATTGAGTCATTTACTCCACTTTTGGCAAAAATTTCACCTATGTGCTCAGCACTATTGGACATGGAAAATCGTAACAGACAATTCAATTTACGCATATTTAACTTACCAGAAGTTGTTGAGGGAAATTACTGTAGATTATGTTTGGAGAATCTATTACCTGGCCTTCTACAAATTAAATTTCCAGAAAAGTTTGAAATTGATAAGGCTCATCGGATTCCCTCACATAGGAACCCTCAACACACAAAACCGTGACAAATGATTTTTAAAGTTCTTCGACACCACCATTTGGTTTTAATCAGAAGAGCTGCAAGAGAAATACCTTCATTGATGGTAAATGGGAATACAATATCAATTCATCAAGACTTCGCCTAAGAATCTGTCTCAATTCGCAAGGAATTCACTGCTCTTCATCCTCAATTACGAAGTCTGGGCTACAAATATGGTCTCTTTGATCCATCAACGATGCGCATTTGGAAGGATCATTTCTCGAAATCTTTTCAACGTCCTGAAGATTTGAAAGATTTTTTAGACCATCAGTCACAGCACTCAATGGATACCAATGACTCTGCTACTTGATTTATGCCAGTTATGTCTTTTCTGACACAATTCTGAAATTTCTTTAAAATGGGCTCCAGGGCTTCCGGTCATACTTGCAAAGCATGTGTGCGTTTCACAGTTCACATTTATGTCTTCTGTTTGTCGTTATTTCCATATTTTTATCATTTTTCCTTTCCTTCATCTTTCTCTGGAGCTACCTTTCTTCTTATTCTCTTGATCTTCTTCTTTTATCTTCCTCTTCTTGATCTCTGTTCTCCTTCCTTCAATTATGGCTAATACACATAATATGAAAGTAGTTTCATTAAATGTTAAAGGATTGCGCCATCCAGTTAAACATACAAAAATTCTAGATTATTTAAGTAGTTATAAAGCTGATATTAGTTTTATACAAGAGACTCATATAGATGATAACATTTCAGAATATATGAAGAAGAAATGGGTAGATGCTAGTGTCTCTTCTCCTGCTAATGGTAAAAAAATGATGTAGCAATTGTTTTGCAAAAAACGTAAAACTTAATTTTGAGTAAAACTTCTGATACGGATGCTAGATATATACTCGTTAAAATTAAAGTTCATGACTCATTTCTATTTTTATTTAATGTTTATGGTCCTACTGCAAATGACCCTGTTTTTTGGACTAATCTTACAACAGGGGTTCTAAAGGTTGGTAATGTCCCTTTAATTGTTGGAGGTGATTTTAATGTTATCTTTGACCCTATATTAGATAGATTATCTCTTACTAAATGTCATCCTTCTAACGTTTATTTTGCTTTCAAATCATTTATTCAAACCACTAGTTCAGTTCAGTTCAAACCACTTTATTCGATTAATTAAAATCATAAAAGTACACATATAATCACACATCATAAAATACATTTAAGACAATAGGTAATATTAAAATCACATCAAAAACCTAATATAATACCATTTCATATCCCCTTAAAAATACCAATACAAGTGAGTACAGAAAAATTCATGGTTCAATCATAGCTAGGCATCTTAACTTTCTTGACCTTACAGCAGCTACAAAATAACTGGCAATATTAAAAATATTCCATGTAGTATCCAGTAATTGCAGGTACATTAAGGCAGGTTTAACCTGTAGGAACCCCTTGCCTCTTAAGATTGGAATTATATACTTTTCCCTAATATCAGAGTAATGACCGCAAAAAAATATAAAATGAGTGGTATCTTGAATTGAGCAGCTATCACAATCACAAAGTGCTGCCTTCTCTGGTTTACTCCAGCCATGAAAGGTTCCCAATAAAAGGTGTATCTGATTGAACCAGAATCTGGTTAGCAACCAGCGATGATAAGGCCTTGTTACTAGCTTTAGATAGGGCTCAATAGAGGGTGATGTAGCTAACAGGAAATGAGCCCTAACCAGAGGTTTTTGTAATTCCTCAGATTCCAGTTCCTGCGACCTTAAGGACAAAAAATGCTTTTTAACCCACCTTATATCTCCTTTAGCAATGCCCTCTGTGGATTCAAAAATGTATGGCCGCCCAAGTTTCGCAAACATTAATTTAACATAGGAAAGCCACTGTATTTCATTTCCCCTTTGTAAAATAATACAGTCTTTTAAAATACGGCGATTAAGCGTTAATTCTGGATTAAGCGAGGTTTTTAGCCAGCAAATAAGTGGAGCCATGCTAATCAGATCGCAAACATACCCCATTCCCAGCTCCTGGTGAACAGCAAATGTTGGGGTAGATTGGGGGATAGACAAGAGGGAGCAAAACATTTTATTTTAAATCGTCTACACCTCCTCACCTTGCTTATACCCCCAAATTGCAGCACCATATAACTCTATTGCCAGGCATTTTGCCTTATAGATGGAAAGAATCGCCTCACATGGCCTTCCCCCAAGCCGTTGTGCGAAACATAATAGGGCTGATGTAGATCTACCTAAAGCATTCTTTTTTGCTAAGCGCTGGGGGTCCCAGGAACATCTTCAGCAAACAGGACCCCCAGGTAGGTAAAGGCATTCACCCTCTTCACCTCTGCCCCCTTGCAATAGAAGGTTTTCACGTTATTTTTGCGTAACCCCATAGACATAACATGTGATATGCCAATATTTACTACTAGGTCCAGAGAGTTCATGAACTCCCCAAAGGAGTTCAGTAATCTTTGTAAGCCTATCGGTGTACGCGCTAATGGAGAACCGGAATGGTACTGTTCCCTATACGCGCAACGTCCAAAGTAGCAATATCCAGGGATTTAGCTATAGCATTGATGTACAAAGTAAAAAGTAGAGGGGCCAGGATGCACCCTTGTCTGACCCCTCTACCCGATCTAAAGAGTCTAGTGCAAGTGCCTTCCTGTGTCATCCTCACGGACGCAAAGAGATCCCGATGGAGATCAGCCATATAGAATACCAGAATAGCGTCAATCTCTAAATTCAGTAAAAGGGACCACAGCTTGATCTGTTTACCAGATCGAAAGCTGTGGATAGGTCCATAAATCCTAGATAAATAGACCCCTTAGGGCAGGGGTCTTCAAACTGTGGGGCGCGACCCCCAAGGGGCCCATGGAGTGATAGGAAGGGGGTCGCGCATTTCCTTCACACTTCTGCCCAGGCCCATAGCTTCAGCCCCCCTCCTTCCCTGTAGTGTCTCTCAGCCCGGGCTGCTGCAGTGCACCTCGCGCTGCTGGGGGCTCGGCTGGGGGGGTCTCTGGAGTCTTATCTCCAGCCGCCTGAGCTTTTCACAGGTCTTTAAAGACCATTTGCATATTAACATGCCTTTGTTAACTGGTTACCTAGGCTTAGTTTTTTTAATGGTTTCAGTACCCCCTGGGCCCCCACTCTGCCTATTCCTTACATTTGTATTTTTACACTTACTGCTGTAGTGTGAGAATGCATTTAATGAAAAGAAATATAAAGTTGGGTAGCCAAAAGAAAAATACCTGCCATGTGTTGTTTAAAGAGCCCGCAGAGACCTGCTCTTGACACTAAATAGAGTTATAAATAAAAAAGTATGTATTCATTAGCTATGTGACTTTTCTGTCTTTGTTCTCTTTAATTATCAGTCATGGATCATTGAGGCAGCCCTAGAACACAATTAAAAGTGCTTTCTATTGATATTTTATGTCCTAAGTATTCACAGATAAGTGCTAAAAATACAGCTTTAGGTGAGTGCATATTTCTGGGCCATCAACATAATGAACTGTATCAGCACAATATGTATTTCCTCCACCCTCGATCCCTGATTAATGCCATTATAGCAATAGTTTAACTTATATCTGAAGCTTCAAGTTTCTGGGAATGTACCCTGCATTCAGACAACTCACTCCTCATTCTCGCCTTCACTTTCACGCTCGCCCTGAACTCACACTGATCACCATGCACTAATAGTGATCACAATGCACTCACACTGATCACAATGCACTCACACTGATCACAATGCACTCACACTGATCACAATGCACTCACACTGATCACCATGCACTCACAGCAATCACAATGCACTCACACTGATCACCATGCACTCACACTGATCACCATGCACTCACACCATTCACCCGCTCACCCTGCACTCACAGTGATCACCAAGCACTCCCACTGATCACCTTGCACTCACACCGATCACCCGCTCACCCTGCACTCAAAGTGATCACAATGCACTCACACTGATCACCCACTCACCCTGCACTCACACTGATCACCATGTACTCACAACATTCACCCGCTCACCCTGCACTCACATTGATCACAATGCACTCACACTGATCACAATGCACTCACATAATTCACTTGCTCACCCTGCACTCACACCATTCACATGCTCACCCTGCACTCACAGTGATCACTCTGCACTAACAATGCGCTTGCGTTGTTCACCCTGTAACTCACCCTGCAGTGACATGAGCACACTACTCACCCTGCACTCATGTGACACTTCACTCACCTGTCCCCCCCTCACTGCTCAATCTGTAGCTCACTCAAACAAGGCCATCACTAACCATGCATTAATTCACCCCAATCTGCACTTACAGCCGAATCCAAATTCATATGGTCACCTCACTCACCCTGCAGTCACTCCTTTTACCCTACTCTCACACTGTTGCATCGCTCACCGTGCAGTCACTTGGGTACTCTTGTCACCCACACAGGGTTAAAAAAAATTTGTCAGGAGGGGGTCCTTACGCCTGAAAATGTTGACAGGGGGGTCTCGGCATCCAAAAGTTTGAAGACCTCTGCCTTAGAGGCTACAGTGTTTTTGTTCGTTAGTAGATACAAATTAAGGCACTGGTCATTGGTGCTTTTGCCCGACCTAAATCCATATTGGAATTCCGACAGAATCCTATTATCTGTTACCCACTCAGACACCTTAGTTAAAATAACTTTCCCCAGGATTTTAACAGAAGAATCAATTAAAGAAATAGGTCTATAACACCTCGGGTCCCCTCTCTGGCCTTTTTTAAAAACAGGAATGATTATAGAGTGGGACCATTAGGTAGGAAATCCATAAGAAACAGTAGAATTAAAAACATTCGTTAAAATCTTAGCCCAAAGTTTGACATTGCCCTTATAAAGGTTGATGGGGACACCATCTGGGCCTGGAGCCTTGTTACTTGCAGAAACATGTATTGCTCTCTCCACATCCCCCTCTTCAAACAATAAATTGGACTCTGGCGAGATATCGTTAGGTGCTATGAAGGAGTCAAATACCTCGTTACTCGCATATATAGCTTCAAAGTGTTTCAGACAATCATCCTCTGTGCAGGGGCGTAGCTAGAGCTTGTGGCACCCGGGTCTATCCCTCAGGTTGCCGCCCCTGGGGAGGGGGCTGGGGAAAAAGGACCGAGAGTCACGAAGTATCACCGCTAATAGTTACCTCGATCATGCAAGTTACATGCACATACATGACACGGTCCAAGGCTACACAGTTAAATACACCGGTGACCGGCAGTACAAAGGAGAACACACAGACTGCCACCATACTAACACTTACGTTTGTGACATTTAATGGCAGCTCTCTCCAGTACCTGAACCGCCACATATGCAGTGCAATTCTTAAATCAAATATTGTAGCGTGAAGAACAAACTGACGACTTAATGTTCACTATAAGACAACACATCTTTGCTAACATGGATTTGTATGACTTAGATGCATTTCTCAGAATATGTATCTACAAATTGCAAAATGCTCTGACATCATCCTGAACATTTCTTTGTAAATATGTATGTTTATTATTTGGAATAATTTCTAAAAAATGTTTGTAAAAAAATAACTGTAGAGTACTTTAACGTCGTCTGTGTGTGATATAAAATTTCAAATAAAGAAATACAAACTTAGAAATTACCAGTATTCGCAGGGTTCTATACTTTATGGAATGTTCTCCGACACCCACGCACACAACAGCAAGGAACTCTTCAACATCGTTAAAGAGCTCTCCAACCCCAACGCCGGAAACAACGACATCACCCCATCACAAGACCTCTGCAACTCCCTCGCCTCCTACATCCACAACAAGATCGCAGACATACACAACAGCTTCAGCACACAGCCGACGCACCCCACGACTGCACCGGCACCCCCCACCACCACCCTCCACGCCTGGACCCCGATCAACACCGAAGAAACCCAACGCACAATGAACTCCATCCACTCCGGATCTCCTACCGACCCCTGCCCCCACCACGTCTTCAACAAAGTCGACGCCGTCATCGCACCCCACCTGCGGGACATCATCAACACATCCTTTGACGCCGCCACCTTCCCGGAGAGCTGGAAGCACGCCGAACTCAGCGCTCTACTGAAGAAACCATCAGCAGACCCCACCGACCTCAAAAACTACCGCCCCATCTCGCTCCTCCCGTTTCCGGCCAAAGTCATCGAGAAGACCGTCAACAAGCAGCTGGCCACCTTCCTCGAGACAAACGGATCCCTCGGCCTCTCGCAGTATGGCTTTAGGGCCAACCACAGCACCGAGACCGCTCTCATCGCAGCCACCGATGACATCAGAGCCCTGCTCGACAACGGGGAGACTGCGGCCCTCATCCTCCTGGACCTCTCCGCGGCGTTCAACACTGTCTGCCACCGCACCCTAGTGCAGCGCCTCAGCAACGTCGGAATCCAAGAGAAGGCCCTTGATTGGATCATCTCCTTCCTTGCCGGAAGGACACAGAGAGTCCGCCTCCCCCCGTTCAGATCAGAAGCCACCGAAGTCATCTGCGGCGTTCCGCAAGGCTCCTCGCTCAGCCCCACCCTCTTCAATGTCTACATGAGCCCCCTCGCGGCCACCGCACGCCAACACAACCTCAACATCATCTCTTACGCCGACGATACCCAGCAGATCCTCTCCCTCACCAACGACCCCGCCACCGCCAGAGCCAACCTACACGAAGGGATGAAAGACGTCGCCGAGTGAATGAAGAACAGCCGCCTGAAACTGAACTCAGACAAGACGGAAGTCCTGATCCTGGGCTCATCACCCTCCGCCTGGGATGACTCCTGGTGGCCCCCCGCCCTGGGCAGCGCACCCATACCAACAGACCACGCACGCAACCTGGGCTTCATCCTGGACTCCTCCCTCTCCATGACCAGATGAGTCAACGCTGTCTCATCATCGTGCTTCAACATCCTGCGCATGCTACGTAAGATCTTCCGGTGGCTTCCCACCGAGACCAGGAAGACGGTCTCCCAGGCCCTCGTCACCAGCCGACTGGACTACGGCAACTCCCTCTACGCCGGAACCACTGCCAAACTCCAGAAGGGACTCCAACAGACCCAGAACGCCTCAGCAAGACTCATCCTCGACATCCCCCGACACAGCCACATCTCCGGACACCTGAGAGACCTGCACTGGCTCCCGGTCAACAAGAGAATCACGTTCCGACTCCTCACCCACGCACACAAGGCCCTACACAACCAAGGCCCAAGATACCTCAACAGCCGCCTCAGCTTCTACACTCCCTCATGCCAGCTCCGTTCGACCAACCACGCCCTCGCCGCCGTCCCTCGCATCCGAAGGGCCACCACAGAAGGAAGGTCCTTCTCCTACCTGGCCGCCAAGACGTGGAACTCCCTCCCGACCCACCTCCGCCGGAGTCAGGACCACCTCGCCTTCAGGAAGCAGCTCAAGACCTGGCTGTTCGAGCAGTAGCGGACCCCCCCCTCCCCAAGCGCCTTGAGACCCCTCCGGGTGAGTAGCGCGCTATATAAATGCATTGATTGATTGATTGATTGACACTACTGTACAACCGGCGGCCATGTCTACGTTTCTGCAGTTGCAGAGCAATGCCTGCAATGTTCAGCTCATGGTTTGTGCACGTGGAGTGGCGCAGCTGGCACCGGAAGTACAGGTAACAACAGCAGGCCGGACATAAAGGAAGCATAGCTGCCAAGGTTTCAGATTGCTCAGTGTGACATTTTTATAATGTCAGCGTAATTATGAGTGACATTTCAACAACTATGAGTGACACTTTTTTCGCAAGGAAAATCAAGCAATAAAAACAACGGAAACATAAATATCAGAAATTACACCCATTTGCGCAAAGAGAACTGTAAGAAGATTTTAAAACGGCAGCAAAGTACTGGAAATGGAAGGGTACACGCATAGCTTAGAGGTCACAAACCCTCTGCAGACTGTAATTTATCTCAAAAAGACACATTGAGCAATTTGATAAAAAAATAATTTGCTGTTAATAGCTGGGTGTGCGGCGCCGCCCGTTATTTATTAACAACCTGAGGGTGAAGCTACGTTGCATTGCAAGTCTAAGCAATTAACATTGAGACACAATTAGGCATGGGGGTACATGCAAGCCTCAGGAGAAAAGATTGAGAGGGCTCGGCCACCACCCCCGGTACTTCACTGTCTTTCAATTTGCTAAACTCGGCCCTAGTGTATATCCGGACTAATAGTCTGTAATACCATATTTGTGAATCGCAGATTGTGTGAATCATCGAGGTAACACATACCTCAGGGCATGCCTATGTAACAGTTTTGCACTGCTGACATTGTTTAATAAAAAGAAGTTTAAAAAATGTAAATACCTTGATAAGTCCCTTATGCCAACTATGCACCGTTTCAGTATGCATCACAGCAGTTTTCACCCACATGAAAGAAAGAAAGGAGTAACCAAAGAAGTAGACTTAGAAAAGCCAATTCGGAAAAATAGATTTCCTGAAAGTTTCACGTTAAAATTTAGGAAAACTTAAAGAGCAGAATTTATAATGGCTTTATTGGGCGGGTATAACATGAGCGTTTAGCCTGTAAAAATGCTGCTTAATCTTTGAATATTAAAAGCAATATTTTTTTGCAGTTGTATGTAGCGCTGACTTCACTCTGAGGTATGTTACAATATGAAAACCCAAGGGCAGTTCTCGAGGTCGGGTGAAACCGTGAAACTCCCAGCTGTCAGTTCCTGTCAGTTGGAGAGGGAGCGCGACCTTCAGTGGCAGGAGGAGGAGAGGTGAAAGGAGGGCGAAGAGGCGGCTGTGCAGTGGGCAGAGTTCACAGAGCCAATGCAGCGGGACCGTCCGTGCGTGACTGCACTGCTGCCCATCGATGGTGCACTCTGCTGCAGCCTGTTCTCAGACTCATCCCGGGCCCCCGTGCTGCTCGCCAGCCAGACTCTCACTGTGAGCCGGCGGCTGCAGAAGTGTTTTGCACTCCCGGGCCGCCTATCGGGATCATGCCTCTTGCGCTGCCGGACCGGCGATGCACACCGCAGGCGGCAGCTGAGCTCAGCATGACTCTGGGACCTCACCTGTGGCTCGTCCCCGCATTAGCCTGTGTCTTTGCGCACGCTGGAGGTTGCCATTGCCATTGCCCAGGAGAGACTGCCTGACTCGTGCGTGCAACGTGGTGCACCGTGCCACAAGTGCCGCGCCGCCTTGCCGCCTCCAAAACAGTGCCGCCTGGGGCGGTCGGCCCCCCTCGCCCCCCCTAGCTATGCGGGTGCCTCTGTGACGTTAATTTCAAGTATATCATTCTCCTCGCCTGTTAGGAGTGGACTATAAACAATAGACCAGAACTTCGAGCTGTCCTTTAAAACTTCTTTAGACATCAAGCAATATCAAGCCTCTGATTTAATTTCATTTTGGCAAGTTTGCATACTTATTTTATATTCTTTTCTGAGGCTAGCTATAAGAGCTTTATCCCTGGGTAGAACCTTCAGTGATTTTAATAGATTTTGATGCGCCCTGGAGCATTTAGAGTCAAACCATCTTTTTTCTTGTTTACATTTAGGTTTACCAGTAGCGGTTAGGTCTAAAGCAACCTGTTTACAGATTGTTTCAAAAGCTCTAATGATATCCCCCTCTGAAGTGGAGTTGTCCGCACATTTTCTGATATCTTCTTCAACCTTTGTACTCAGACTATCTAACAAATGCTCACTAAGTTAGTTGATATCTGGAGATTACATTTTCCTACAGAAAAAACATTTACATTTTTTTCAATTCCTCATAATTCCCATTCTAGAATTGATTGTTTATTGGTTTCCAGGCAACTAATTAATTCAATAACTATTCCTAAAATCGGTAACATTGATATCTCAGATCATGCTCTAATTTCTTTGGTTTTGAATTTAGAATCAACTTTTACTAAAAAATAAAGATGGCGAAAGAACACTGGTATAGTTTTAAATGAGTATAACAAACCAAAACTTGTAATCGTCATTCAAGAATATTTTGTACTCAACCCTGAACGTTCTACTTCTATGATTAATAGATGGGATGCTTTTAATCCTATATTAGGGGTGTAGCAATCTCTAATATGGCCCTCGAAAATAAAACCTTTAATGCAAATGCTGAAAACCTACAAAAACAAATTGCGAAATTTGAACGATTTTTTATTACATCCAACAACCCTCAATATAAATTTAAATTACAAAAATTGTGCTACAAATTTAATTCAATCCTTAGTAAAAGAGGCATTCAAATCTCTAATGTTAAAGCCAGATTTAGTTTTAATGCCAATAGGTCTGGAAGACTATTAGCTAGTTATTTACACATAAAAAAGAATAGAACTCAAATCAATTCAATTCATGGTTCACACTGTAAAATTGCTCTATCTCACAACGAAATTGTTAATGAATTTTTGAATTTCTATTCTACATTATATAATAAACCTGATTTTCAAGATGTTTCCTTAATTGATTCCTTTTTAAATTCCTGTGAGTTACCCAAGATATCACAAACAGATAAATTTGGTCTTGATGCACCTATCACTAAAGATGAAATGTTATCAGCCATAAAATCTCCCAAAAAGAATAAATCTCCTGGTCCTGATGGGATTCCGGTGGAATTCTACAAAGAATTTCAATCACAACTTTTATTTTTTTTACTTCAACTTTTTACGTTTTTTGATTCCTCAGGAACTAACTCTGGTTCTTTTACAGAAGCTTTAATTATTGTACTTCAGAAAACAGATCAATATCTCACTCTTGTGTCTAGTTATCATCCGATATCTTTAATTAATCAAGATTGTAAATGATATGCTAAAATACTTGCTAATAGATTAGACCCTATATTAGATTCTATTATACACCCTGACAAATCTAGTTTCATGAAGAATAGATATTCTGCAAATAATACAAGAACTTTGCTACATATTATTGAACAAAGTTCTACTCTAACGTTACCATCAGGTATTTTAGCCTTAGATGCTGAAAAAGCTTGTGATAAAATCCATTGGCAATTTTGATTTCTTAAGTTAGCATCATTTAATTTTGGAGGTTCTTTTATACGCATGATTTCAGCCCTATATTTTGCCCCTACTCCTTGTTTATTTATGAGGGGTCAAGTCTCAAATCGGATTTCGCTTTTTAGAGGTACAAGACACGATTGTTTTCTTTCTCCACTTGTTTTTTAATTGGCATTGAACCTTTCCTTACCTCTATGAGAAAATGTGGTAATATTAAAGGTATGAATATTAAGGAGGTTATTGTTAAAACCCTTGCCTATGCGGATGATGTGCTTTTATTTATTAGTGACCCTTTATCCTCATTTCCCTCTCTAATGGATATTATAACAAAATATTCTACAGTTTCTGGTTATACTTTAAATAGCAACAAAACTTAATTTTTCCCTTAAATATTTATTGCACTCCTGATATGCTTCCCATGAATGAAATAATTTGGAAATCCGTAAAATCGACAATAACTTTAAATTGTGACTTTATCTTAAATGATATTAAAAACAAAACGTCTAAATGGTCATCATTAAATCTTTCGTGGTGGGGTAGAATGGATTCTATCAAAATGACTATAGCTCCTAAAATCTTTTATACCCTTGCCAAAATTCCTTCGCAATTTCCATTAAAGTTTTATAAGGATGTTTTTATGGAACAACAAATCTCCGCGTATTAGTTATAAAAAAATAAAAAATGCCTAAATATAATGCTGGATTGGGTATCCCTGACTTTTTTCTTTACCATAAAGTCTTTATTTTAAAACAAAGTTCATTATGGTTTCATCACTCCTTTTTAAATAATCCCCCTGCGTGGCTATGTATTGAGAAATCAATAGTAAATCCATTTCCATTACCCACTTTGGTGACCATGTCTAACAATAATGCATTTTTTCACAAATCAGTTATTATTAAATCCACTAAAATGTTACTTAATGATCTTGACTTAATTTTTTTTATTTTTCCCATGAATAATACTGAGAACTATCACTTTGGTATAGTAATGTTATTAAGTTGAACAGGAATATTAGTTTCTGGTTTTCATGGATTAAGGCTGGTATTTTTGATCTCAAATATGTTTACTCCAATAATACTTTTATTTCTTTTGAAACGTTACAATTAAGATTTGGTTCAACGAAATCCGACCTTATAAAAGATCAGTATTTGTGTAATTCAATCTTAGATTTTTTTCCCCAATGCTATTATTTCTTTGTCTAATGACATGTGGAAAGATATTTGTCTTAGTAGTATATCTGGTTGGTTACCTGTTTCACTCTACCAAACGAATTCCTATATTCTATTCAATCGTTTAAGAACTCCATTACGTTTATTTCAAGCTAAACTTCTACCCTCTGCAGACTGTTGGCATTGTAAACTACAACCAGGTACATTACAACATATGCACTTTGATAGTCCTTTAGTTTTAAAATTTTGGTCTGAAGTTTGGGATATTATAAAAAAGATTTTACCAATTCATATAGATGTTTCCTACCGAATTCTAATATGTAAATCTGCTATTTTATCACAAAACTTAAATGATTTAGAAGGTAAACGTTTTAATTTCCTAATTTCAGCAGCATTGAAATCCATCACTCTTTGTTGGAAAGATGTTTCTATATTATCTGTTAATGCTTGGTGGTCTCGGGTTATTTTTACAAGAAGAGGTACTCAGTTATCCATGAATGGAATTATTCATAATTCTATCTCTTATCAATCTTATTGGTTACATGTTGATGTATATGTATCCTCTTAATGATGTATTTATATCTTACCTTTTGATTTTATGACAATTAGACTATTCTTGTTATTTTTTTTAAATATATCTTTTATTGATTTCACAGAAGAAAAGAAAACATGAACTGTGCATCATTCGTTGTCTCACAACTTAACGGTGTGTGTTATTGTCACGGCGTGGTTCACAAAATACAGTGTTACATCACATTTTGTACTTTATCAGGTTCATGTTACACATTGTCTAGCTGCAATGGCATTGCTTAGTCCCAATAGTCTGGCAACATGCAATGTATTGTAGTCGCTGTCCCTTAGGATGTCACTGGGTCACGGTCACCGGGGGGACCTAGCCAGTATCTTGTGTCTCTGTTCTAGTGTCACGGTGTTGTGTATCTTTACAGCAGCAGCCGCGGGGCCAGGGGATGGGACCAACGCGCCACTTGTTTGTGTCGGGGAGGGCAGAAAGGTCCGCCGTCACCTCATCCTGGTTCTAAACCTGATTGCCAATTGCAGTCATCGCCATGGCTGGTGTGTCAGCGTGTATCTCTCCCTGCCCGGTGGTCCCGTGTGCGTCGAACGCCGTGTGGCGGCGGTCGGGTGTGACGGCCGCAACATGTACCCCTGTGGTCCAAGTTCGTCCGCTAATGTGGTCAATAGGTCGGCTGGGAAATGATGGGGTAATTCGTGACCGTGGGAGGAAAAGTGGAGGGGGTGGGAAGCTCAAGGAGAAGGGTGAGTGGGGATGCAACTGGTAGTTGGAGAAAAGGATGGGGGGGGAGAAGAAGGGGGTGGGGTTAGTAAACTTGGAGATGTGAATCGTGTGTTGTGGTGGGAACGTGTCAATGCAGTGGGAGCTCGGAGGTGTCATCGTATGTTGCCTATAACTGCTCGTCTATTCCTGGGAGGGTGGCGCACTATTCAGAGGGTGGTGCAAGGTGTGGGTGAAGGGGGGAGGGTGCCGTCATGCAGGTTAGGTAGGAGTGCCACCAACAGATCTAATGAGGTCTCGATCTGGTGGTTCATGTTCATCCCTATTGGGGGCTTCAGGATTGTGGCCCACAGTGTCTATTCTGTTCGCTGCGTCGTGTTCGCGTCTGGGGGGGGGTTGTCGTTCGAGGGAACTCCCGGCGTCTGGCATTCTCTATGGAAGGAGCTTAGTGTTTCGTCCCATAGAGTCGCAATTGGGAACTTCCGCAGTCCTGCTGTTTCCTCATTGTGAAGGGTAATGCTCTCTGCTCTCGCCCAGTTGTCCAGGGAGGCGCGCCAGTGTTCTGTTAGGGGCGGTTCCGCGCGTTTCCAATGTTTGGTGATGAGTCTCTTGGCCGTGAGTAGGCCTAGGTCCCAAAAGCGGGAAGGGACTTTATTTTGTTTGGTCCTCTTGTAAAGGCCCAGCAGACATGCCTCCCATGTGTGCGGTATTGGCATGGCTGTGCTCCGCTCGAGTAACGGCAACACCGTCTGCCAGTATGTTTGAATCCACGGACATTGCCACAGCATGTGTAGCAGGTCCGCCCCCGTTAGTGTGCATCTGGGGCAACCCGTCGCAGCGCCCGGGAAGTACTGGTTAATTTTATCTGGTGAGAGGTATGCTCTATGTAATATGTAAAATTGAATCAGTTTAAAGCGTGCGTTGCGGGGGATGTTTTTGGGGCTCGCTATTACCATCGCCCATTCCTTTTCCGTCCATTCTTTCCCTCTGTCAACCGCCCATTTGTCACGCAATGGCTGTAGGGTATGCTGTGTATGCGATAACAGTGCTTGAGTTAACCAGTGTACCACGTGTGAGCCGTTTCCCATTACGTGTAGGCCTCTGTAATGTTTCCCCATCGTTGTGTGTATGCCTTGATTATGGAAGCATGTTGCAAGAACTGTCCCGCCAGCAGTCCCGTGTCGCTAGCGAGCGTCGCAAAAGGTATCAGGGCGCCATCGGCGTATAAGTCCGCCATGGTGTCCACTCCCGAGCGGGTCCAGTGCTCCATTGCCGCTTCTGTGACCACGGTCGTGGTCTTGGCGGTGCCTAGGAGTGGGAGCACTGGGGCATATGTCTTAATTGTTTTTGTGAGTCGTAGGCTCCTAATATAGCATTTAGTGGCTACTGCTACATGTAGTTGCGCCTGTCTCTTCGCTTTTGTCAGTGGATGGAATAATGTGTGGATCTGCAGGGGGGACAACGTGTCCACGTCTGTGGCTGTATCTTCTAGGTTTCTGCCAGAGAGCCAGGTCGCTACCCATTGTAGTTGTGCCGCTAGGTAATAAAGTTCTAGGTTTGGTACTGCAAGGCCACCATCGTCGACGGGCGTGTATAGTTTTATCAGTGCCACTCTGGTCCTTCCAGTGTTCCAAATCAGATCCCGGACCATGGTTTCCAGTTCCTTGAATGTGCGGACCGGGACGTTCACTGGGTTGTTGGCGTAGTAATATAGGAGCCTAGGTAGCACAATCATTTTCGTCAACGTCACTCTGCTTGGCACATTGAGTGGGAGAGTCTTCCAAAAGGCGACCTGTGACCTTATGGACGTGATGGCGCGCGTCAGGTTGCCATCCAGAATATCTGGGGGCGTCCTATATATATAGATTCCTAGATATTTGAACGTGGTGCGGTGCCACGGTAGCCTCTCGCCATTGCTCCTGATTTCGGGTTCTGGGATGGCTGGATCGAATGAGTACGCCCCCGATTTGGCCCAGTTTACCTTTAGGCCCGACATGGTCTCAAAGGATCGGAAGATGTCTGATAACTCCGGCGGTAAGTGGGTAAGGTCTCTAATGTACAGGAGCAGGTCATCTGCGTATAGCGAGACAATTAGACTATTCTTGTTATAATATACAGTAGCTCTATTTAAATCTTATGCATTAGTGGTTATACTTGTCCCCTCCTTCCATCCCCCACTTTAAGTTTCTTTTGAATATGTAATATCTTATTACCTATTGTAATTTTTTTGTGACTTTGGTAAATTTATGAATTGTTGATTAGGCATTTTCGCTAAATAATACTATTTTATGTACTGTCTTTGTTAATTGTCTATTAACAAAACTCAATAAAATATTTTGAATTTAAAAGGAAAAGAGGAGGGAGTGGACAGACTATTGAATAGTGTGCAGTAGGCATGGAAATATAGATGGGGGTACGTGTTCACTGGTGTGGATGACTCAGAAGCATGGATATAAGGAAAGGACAGCGGCATGTGTGCAATGTGAAAGTCAGATGGGACATGGATATTCTTATGGAGAAAGAGGGGCAGGACATGGATATATGCAATTTTGAGGGAACAGGGCATGTACAGATGGGGCAAATAAAATGAGAGAAAAAGCAAGACGGCAAAAGAGAGAGTTATTGGTTGTATGTTTTTTGTACTCAACCAAAACATTATTGCAATTTTTCTTCTAAACTACATTTACCCTAAATGTATTTCCTCGTCAATATATATGAAAAAACTTAACTTAACACAGTTTTTTACAATGTGGAATAAGGGAATCATTCTGCAAAAGATTATGTTCAGTGTATCAAGCCACACCCATGACTATGTGGCCTGTTTCCGTCCATCCTCTTGATGTGCTTGAGCAGAAGAGCAGCAAGACAGGGCAAGGGACTTTAGCTTCTTTTTCATTTCATTTAAGCATATGCGAGCCAGGATTTAACTTGTATGTTCCTATACTTTAAATGAATGTTCTGTGATATTGGTCAATCAGTACCACAGGTATACTACATAATGTTTAATATTTATATCCATATAAACCCCAGCATTCCAAACTATTGGATTGGATATTTCAGTGACTGGGCTGAAAGTGGGATGATTGCTTTAAAAATGAGGTCAAATACATGGAAAGTGAACACACTGCCGGCGTATCAGCACTAGTTCCCCCAAGGGCGTTTTGGTTGTGGCAGTTCATAAGTTCACAGTATTTTAAGTGCCCACAAAACTGAAGTTGTTCCCCTTGATTCTGCTCCAGGAGAATAGCCAGTGCTTGCATTTCCGGATTCGCTTATTATGGTCACTGTCAGTCATCCGCAGATTTATGTTCGGTTTTAGGGTGCTTGACATGCTTTTCTGGTAAAATACTACTCCAACCATGCTGGAGAATCCCTTGACCTATTAAACAGCTTTAAGAGGAGCCTAAAAATTTCAAGGGAGGATGCAGTGAACATGTATGCTGTATCCTGGGTCACATCACAATATGTAGTTGTCAGTTGGTCTTTGTGTATTCCTCCCTGGAAGTATCACAATAGAGGGTCTGGGTGTTGGCAGGATGGCCTATCCCGCTTGATGTGGGGTGGAGCTGTCAACTACCACACTTGCACTTCAAAGGCCCTGGCCAAACTCACACACAACGGACTTCACACTAGCCTTTTTTTGCCCCCAGACAGATGGGGACCAGGACAGGAAGGCAGGAAATTCCAGACATTTCTGTGGGAGGAAAACTTCAGACACTTCTTCTACTTCAACGGGGGAACCAGGTAAAAAAATGGGACTTTCAGACCCACTCTTCAGTACAATCCTGGACCGTTGTTACTACAGTAGAAGGACTTCTCTGTTGTAAGAGAACTACCCTGCTGCTTGAGGGCCCACCCTGCCATCTGAGACGAAAGGCTGGTCCTGTGCCCTTCATCCCAGGCTGAAGTGTCTCCAAGGAGAAAACCTGGACTTTTGGTCTCTTTATGACCGTTCACACCAAGATCTTGCTGCTCATGCCAGCCTCCAATGTAAAGCTCCAGTGAACCCGACTGCACGCTACAGCTACCGCCAGCAAGGATCAAGAATGTACGATCTGCACATTATCCCACAGCATTGGCAGCCCACGGTGACCACCAACGCAAATCTCGAGCAAAGACCATCCATGACATCTGACAGGGTCTTCACGCTACAGCTATGACTTTCCATGATGCCGAGCCCGCTCTTTCAAACCACAGCTGTGACCATCCGCAGTGCTCTCCCTGCTCCTCACACCCTGTTATTTTTCTTGGGATGTTTTCTCACGTTATTGCTGTTTGTGTGCCGCATGAGTTAAGCCTGATTGCTTTTGTGCTAAGCTACAAGAGGGTTAACCACAAGTTAAATTATTGTGTATGCATGTGGTTGATGTGAATATGCCAATGAGTGGGACAGTACCTGAATGATGTAGCACTGTGCAGTGGGTGCAAGATAAATGCATATAGTGGGAGTTTGCACACCTGTGAGCGGTGCAATACATGAAGAATACAGTGCATGCATGTTAAATGTATACGCTGGATGTATGCGTGCCTGTGAGTGGGACAATACATGAAGGATACAGTGAGTGCATGTTAAATGCATATGCTGGGTGTGTGTGCCTCTGCGTGGTACAGTACATAAAAGATATAGAGAGTGATTGCATGTTAAATGCATATGCTGGATGTATGTGCACCTGCGAGTGGTGCTGTTCATGGAGAACATAGTGCTATGCATTGACTGTATACATGCACTGGCTGTATGTGCGCCTGTGGATTATACAAAACAAGGAGGGCCCTGGGTTCCATTTTTGGAGACCTAGACCTGCATGGTCAAACATGGAGAGGATGTAGAGAAACCCCCCTCAGACAGATTTGGGTATGCTGCATTCTTGGAAGCTGTGTGGAACACATACTGGGGAGGAGGAGGACCAGACCTCGGCTATATAGTTCAATGGGTGCACTTTGATTCAGTGAGAGGTCACAAGAAAGGGGGCGGGCACATCTCAGGAAGGAGATGGGACTGATAAGAGAATTATAAAGAGTAGGGCTTGAGGTCCGGGGCTAACTTTCTGATGCATATATATATCCCTGTGTCTGACATCCAGGTATGAACTCTGGTAATTCCTATGGCCTGTATTGTAGGACTACCACCTTTAGAGACACTCCTGCGGTGACAAACTGATTTTCAAGAGGAATAGGCAGCAGAGCAGTGGGTACTTCAAAAGGAGCAGAATCCCTACATAAAACTTTCGAAGACTCAGGCCCTGAATCACATTTGGAGTCTGGAAATGAACTATCTGAAGAGGAGGTTGAGACCCCAAAAATGGTCCTAATCAAATAAGTCAGAGAGCCCGCATAAGGGGGGGGGGGGGAGCTCTACAAGACTTCTGCCTATGACCAGGACTTGGGGCCAAGGCCTTCTAAGTGAAGGGACATCACCCAGAGAATCCAAGACCACCTGGTCTGGAGCACCATCACCTGCCTGCTTGTCAAGACCAGTGTGCCCTGTGAGGAACAGGAGTGCATTAGAAGGAGTGAGGTCCAGTGGGGAGCCCTGTCGAGGGTACTCCCTGTCTGAGGTGTGAACAAACAGCTGCTCCACCCAATCAGCTCATTGCCCATGTGCTGGACAAAGTTGGCTCAGGAGGGACCAGCAGAGATGGGCTGCCCTGCAGAAAGGGGTCATAGGCCGGTTCTGTAGAGCATCAGCGACCCTGTATGCTAGGAGGGGCCACCAGTGAAAGACTGCAGTACAAAAAGAGGCCTTAGCCCTGTGCGATGGTACAGAGTTGAGCCCTGTATGTCAGGAGGGCCACCTGAGAAAAGCTGCCTTGTGGAAAGTAGCCATAGTCCTCTGCTGTAATGGAGATGTGAACCTGTTTGCCAGAAGAGATTGCAAGAGGGATACTGAGTATGGAAAGGGGCCGATTCTGTGTTGACCTGCTTTTTCATGGTGAGATTGCTATCCAGAATGATTCAGAGGTTACTGGCGTGGCCTGTTGGAGTGGGTGAGGGGCCCTGTTCCACAGGTCACCAGGAGTCTTTTCACGAAGAGGAGTTCTTCCAGAAGATCAGTAGCTGTGTTTTGTTAGTATTTAGATTAAGGCAGTTATCTTGCTTCCAGTGGGCGACGTCAGTCATGCACAGGCTGAAGTTTGCCCTCATGGTAGATGGGTCTGCAGATAGAGAGAGAATAAGCTGGGTGTTGTCAGCGCTTGATATATTGCTGAGTCCATGGGCCCTAATGATGTTGGCCAAGGGGGTCATGTAGGTGTTGAATAATGTAGGGCAGAGCTTTAATACTATCGCCCGATATCACTTCTTCCCTGCGCAACCAAGATCCTAGAGAAACATATTAACATCGTTTTAACCCAGTTTCTCGAGCGTAACCACCTGCTTGATGTTTCCCAGACAGGCTTCCGCCCCTCACATGGGACAGAGACTGCTTTGCTGGCTGTGACAGAAGAGACAAGACGGATCCTGGATCAGGGAGGGTCAGTGGCAGTGATCCTCCTTGACCTGAGCGCCGCCTTTGACACGGTAAACCATAAAATTCTCTTAAACCGTCTCCTTGACCTGGGAATATCGGGCGAAGCCCTGGCCTGGTTCAGATCCTTCTTAAGTGTCGAACTTTCCAGGTCTTTGAAGGTACATCGGTCTCTTCTAGCAAGCCACTGGGATGTGGAGTGCTGCAGGGCTCTTCACTGAGCCCTACGCTCTTTAATGCATACATGAGACCGCTGGCTGGTATTGTTCGCCCACATGGTATTAACATCATTACCTATGCGGACGAAGCCCAGATAGTGGTCTCCCTTGTGCAGGGGAGCAGCCCACAACCACAGTCCAATTTAACAACTTGCCTGGAACAGGTTAAGAGCTGGATGACGAAGTCCTGTTTGAAGCTCAATGACGATAAAATGGAGCTTATGCTCTTAGACCCCTCAGCCCCTTCTTCCTTTGAGCTGTCATGGCCTTTGAGCATGGGCACAGCCCCCACCCCCAGAGAAAACATCAAAAGCCTGGGTGTGTGGCTGGACAAATCATCGACCTTCAACATGCAGGCAACCAAAGTGTCAGCAACCTGCTTTGGCCTCTTGAGGATGATTAAAACAATTCTCCCACTCCTTCCCTTTGAGGCTAGGCAGACAGTTATACAGGGCCTAATCCAATCTCGCCTCGACTTCAGCAATGCTCTGTACCTGGGGGCGCCGGAGTACACTCTATAAAAACTGCAGCGCATTCAAAACTGTGCAGCCCGCACATTGCTTGGAACTCCCCGTAGAACCCCAATAAAACCTGGCTTAAGAGCGTTGCACTGGCTCCCCATCAGGGAGATAGTCAAGTTTAAATCTATGTGCATCGCTCACCAAGCCTACTGGAATTCCGGTCCAGAAATCAGCCACTCTCTGGTATCACCATACCAACCTAATAAAGCTCTCCGCTCCTCACATGCTTTTTTGGCCCAAGTTCCTAGGATTCATAGAGCGAGAGCTGGAGGTCGTTCTTTTGCTTATAATGCCCCCAAACTTTGGAATGCTATTCCCCTCCATCTTAGAGCTAACTCTAATCTGTTGAGCTTTCGCAAACAGCTCAAGACTTTTTTTTTAATTAATTAGAACTTCCCCTGTTCTTGTCTTCTGAAGGTACTGTGTTAGTCTTAGCGCCTGAACGCCACAGGCAGCTGTTAGCGCTTAATAAAACTGTTTTTCATTTCATTTCAACGACCTTTGGGGGATGCCGCAGATTATGTTCTTGGGAACCGAGGTGGAAGTTGGACTCTCTGGGTTCTGGCGAGGAATTATGTGAGCCTATTGTTGTATGGCGTTTTAGATTCCAAATGAATTTTCCTGATTCATGCCCTTATATAGGTACAATACACGTTGCCCTTATGCAGGCATAGAAATCAAGCCCTTATTTAGGCATAACCCATGCTACCCAAATACAGGCATGGCTACTTTCATCCGTTCATCAAACATCACAACGATTTCTTGGAAAACCAGACTCTTAAGCAGAAGGGACTTCCCCTAGCCTGGGTATTGATTTATCCAAGAAACTCATTATTAAGCATGAACAACTATTCTTTAGGGGTTCATCCATGATGTTCATATGCCCAACTTTACTTCAAAGCTGGCATTCCTAAACACCTTCAAGGTATAAATATACCTTCACTTGCTATAGCAAAGTTCGGTGCAGTTTGACTACCTACTTGCACGACGCAGCTCGCTACAACAAGTGCCGAAGGAAGCAGACTCTCCAGCTGACACACTGACCAGAAGCTGTCCTCTTCTGCCAAGAATCCAGGTCCAGTGTTTCTGACTCCCCTTGCGGGGTGTTAGGAAATCGAGTCCAAGACAGAGATACCAACCTCCTTCATTCAAAGGTATGGAGCTGATTAGAACCTAGAGAAACCTTTGGCAATTCTTGGCAAGAACTAAGCCTATGCTAAAAGACAAACGCCTACTTCTTCCCTCGTACGAGACCTAGGTTAGGCACACTGGGGTAGGCATATTTTAGAAGCACCAGTTGAGTATTTTAGCCTGTATTATTTATGTATGTATTTTTATATGTCATAACACTAGACAATGCTATTGCAGTATTATTTTATACTACTGTTTACGCTGTACGCATTATACTTTGCATTCTGTCTAAGGATTGTAGCAGTTTACCTCCCTTGCATGAACAAGATGACTGTTCAATAAACCCCTTTTATTGAAACACCCGTCTCTCTATTTTCTCTGCAACTCTGTAGAAACGAAGCATGCATAATTGACTGAGTAAAATAGTTATCTATTGTTTCCACGACTCTGAAGATATTTGTTCCAGTCCTAGGGAAACAAAGTTGTCATGTTTATCAGAAACTAATCCCTTCTTGTGTATTTGAGAAAGTTTCTAGTGACCTCTGAGCTAGCTGGCCCTCACAATTAAGTTTAGTATATTCGATAGAGACATACTGACCTCAGTCCTGTCACATCTATAGGATATATTATTCCAATGAGCAGAGCCTATTGGGAATATCGGAATACACTATACTATTGAAGGCATCTTCTTGGATCCTCCATGTAGGCACTAAAAATCTTTTTTGTCTGCTAATTCTGTCAGACGGACCAGCAAGGGGGATTTATTTAAACTTGTATTTTCATTCCAAACCAAATTATGTTACTTTAGGCTATGCTAGCCCTTCTAAGAGCCAATTAGGCTGCCGGAAAAATGCCAAAATGCAGCTTGTTGCCTTGAGATCTATCTTAAAAATGGGTTTCTAGCACCAACCTTTCAAAAGATTCAGATAGATCACAATCAGAGCCAATGTAATTATGAAAATAGACTTACTATAAGTGTCTGCAATATCTGCTCTACAACAACTGCAAATCAAAATCATCCAGTACCGAATAGGTATCATTGTGCCACAAATCTTCTCATGACAACCATTCACTGTACAAACATTTGATGCTGTTCTTTCTTACCGCATAGTTTGCCTTCCTGTGTAGCCTGCTATATAACTGTTTTTTGTATTACTCGTCCTGTCTTATTTGCCTTGTAATTATGTGATTATTAGGTCTCGCTGGAGTAGCATCCGTCTCAGGGGAATTAGGGACAGGAGGGTGGCACGTGCTTCTGCTGCTGGATTTGCCTGCGTGAACGCGCACGTCGGCTCCGTCCACATTCTCAGCAACATGCGTGCGCATACACACACAGACAGACACTCGTTCGCTCACACACACCCCCCAGTCATCGGCCTCTTTTAAACACACACACACGCATGCACGCACCCCCCTCCCCCACCGCTCACGGGGGTCACGCGCACACACACGCGTGCACACACAGACACACATATCCCCCCTCCACTCACCGTGCTCTTTTGTCCCGTCGCCGCGCTCCTTTTCTCCGGCGCATCTCCACACGCGGGGCACTTCTCTGGATCTTCAAGCTACCGCGGGGCTCTCCCTACATGATGGGAGCCCCGCATCAATGAGCAACACCCGCCTCTTCCGGCCGCGTCACAGGCCCCGCCCATGTCACGGGCAAGGATGCCTGACTTCCGCAAACAACTTGTTGATCCTGTCGCTTTATTAACGCGCCCTGGGGCAGGAGGATGCAAGCCCACGTGTTGTCATTCTCCAAAGTGTTTCTGCCGATGGAGCCTGCTTTTCAATATAAGGATCTTGACTTTCGAAATTGCCAAAGGCCCCGTTTTGAAGATGGACTTATTGGAAAATGGAAGGGGTTGTTCGGACAGAAGGTGGAAAGCACTTACTTTAACTGGAACGGAAAATCTAATAAAGTGACAAGTACGTAAGTGTGAGTTCGGAAGCGTAAAAAGATTACGCTTCAAGAGGGTCGATGTGCTCTGGGGTACAAATGGACCGGGCAACAGAGATGCCATAAGATTTTTAAGAATTTAAGTTCGGAAATGAACTATTATGCACTTTAAAACAGGGGGTTCCATGTGATGCGTTCACGTGAGAGCACTTAAAGACAAGTAAAGGACTCTGTTGCATTATACATTTCTGTGACTTGTAAACAATGTGAGGCAAACTGTGTGTCTACCCTTCCGAATACCATGTTTAATCAAATCCGTCCATAGATTCACAGGATAGGATGCTGGAATTTCTAAAGCAACGAAGCTATTAAAAACAAATTAAATGTGATGATAAATGAATGTTTTTGTGCACAGTGATTTCCTCGAGCTTCCCAGCAGAAAAATAGATGCAAATAAAAAGTGATGCTAAGCATGAAGTGTGTGTGTGTGTGTGTTCGTGTGTACAGTCACAACGGGTTGTGTAAATACATGATCGCAGGTTCTATAAAAGTGACAGCACACCTGCTGACTCTGGGCTTGCTATGAGCATGGAGGATTTCACAAGGTCCATGCTGTCCAGACAGGGTGACTATTCTCACACCCATAAAGCACATTATTACTGAGGTGTAAGACATCTGAATGGGTTCCGCCCACATGCACCTCGATCAGGCATGTTTGGGAGGCCCTTGGCCTCTTTCCCAAAGCACCTATAAAAAGCTGCAGATGGCATGGACACATCTTTTGCCCCAGGCGGTACTCATTGATTAGCTGGTGTATATGTATCACACACGGCTGACACTCCACCCTCCCCACAGTAACTCCTTTTGTCTATTACCACATGTACCAGTACATGCTGGAACACATTCAGAACTCGGCACGTCATGGGGTAGCTGGCTAACCCATCTTCTTCCCCTGGCCTTGCCTGGCTGCGCAGAAGCATTTCAACTTTTGCTGATCAGACCCCCCGCCGCCCCTGTTTGAGTGCACGCACACACTCACCCGTTGACATCACATGGGCTAACCATGTGGGGTGCTAACTCTTTGCAGACATGTCCCCACATGCTGACCCCTCAAGTTTAGTAAACTTCTTGGAGCCACATGTTCTCTGCATGTGACTCTGCCACACACAGCTCACATGGCATGCACACGCTTTGCTGGTTTGTCATTGCTACATTGATTCTGGCTTTGCTGTGCTCTCAGCTCATCCCATTGCTTACACTCTCATAAGATGAGCTCCGGGTACCCTCTGGGTTTCCTCCCCAAGTGCCTATTGCTCAATCGGGATTTTACTGCAGACTCCTGGCAATGTTTCTATTTCCAGGCGCTTTGAAGCTTCAGTGAGCAGTGACTCCGCCCACGGGCGGTGTTTAAGGTTCTCTGTGAGGCGTCCTGAGTGTTAAAGAGCCTTACTGTGGGCTGACATTTCTGACTTGTGCACCTTCTCGTCTGTGCTGAATACTTGCTTCATTACAACCTGAAGAGAATACTGTGTCCTTATGGTGCCTCCGATATCGCAATGTGTCCAGATGGTCCTTCACATTGGTGTGGCACGCATACATACATGTTTCTGCTGGGTCTATCATACGCTGTCTCTGTGACCAGAGTTGGTTCTGTCTGGGCCGCTTTGCATGCCCCCTGGCACTTTGGTGTTATAGTCGGGGGTGCAGGTGCCTGTGCTCCCCTTCTGTAGTACACATGGCACATGTATCGCCAGCGCTATCATGAGAGGGCATTTCCTCATTTGCTCATGGCGTTGCCCCATGCATATCAATCAAACAATTAATTACTCAGACATTTATAAAGCGCCGCAATTCGCCAGTGTGTCTTGAGGCGCTTGAGGTGTTCGCTGGTACGTGGTGATATTTATTCGAACATCCGTTATAAGTGAATCATTTTGCCTCTGCGCCCACACTGGATTACCGACCTGGGCAAAGTGGCAAACATGCCCCTCGGAGGTGCACTGAAAGTGGGCCACAAAAAGGGGGCGCCCCGTCAGTGCGCCCCCTCTCAAGAGAGGAAGGAGGGTCCCATGGACCCCCCCCCCGCACCCCCACCTGCATATAGATAATTTAGATTTCCTACTTTTGTCCCCATATCTGCTACTTACCTTGACGCCATATGTATCATCAAGGTACATATGTGTGGGGTTCAGTAAAGTAAACCTATGGTTATTTATTTATACTCATATTATCAATATTCTAGTTCTTGATATTGGTCCATGGTATTCTGGAATCGATATTAAGGGGCATAAGAGACCTCACTGCCACCAAGACTTGCCTGTGTTTGTATCTCAGATATGTGTAGGGTTGGTGTAAGGTGTTTTATCAGTTCAATTGTTAGTATGCCATATATTTGACTGTAATATCCTGTTGCAGGCTTGGGTTATTATGTGTCTCTTACACAATTTCTTTTACATTTAGCATGCCCACTTCGAGAGCGCTGGTAATCACACATATTTACAACATAGACTGTGGAGGGACCAGGCTTTGGTGTGGCTGCTCCTGTGCAATCATCACCTGAGGCAGGGTGAGCACTGAAGTGACCTTGGTGTGTTGAGATCAAACAGTTGAGAGAGTTTCAGTGCTCTTGATGGGTCTTGTTCAGACACAGGCCAGTGTTTCATCCAGTGATCTCGATTGTAGGCGATGTACTCCTTGCAGAAGCCTTTTGATAGCTTTCCTTACTAACTTTGCAACTACCAGTGTTATAGGCAGTGTGACATGGGGACAAGTGCAAGGAAGGAAATGGGCTCCTGACGACTCTTTTAACTGTGAAATGCAGCAACATCCAGGGCTCAGGCCTCTGGGCCCGATGCCACTGCTCCTGCTGCAGCAACTGACTCTATGCCCCTGGCTACCACAGATGTTGGGAGATCTTGTTGCTGTTTTTTGTTGCTCTGCATCCACTGTGGATCCTCATATATGGGTGCATGGAGTGCCTCTTTCTTCTCTGTGCTCGTGCTCGGATGTGTGATGTACATGACTTTTGATGCACGCGGAGCCCTGTCCAGATGAGCTCGGCTCCTGCTGGACTGGCCCAGCTCCACATTACAGCCACTGTCACACACTCAATGGCACTAAGTCAGGATCGATTGTTGGCGCACAATCAATGTGTTATGTCGCGAGCTGGATGGCATGTGTTTACCATCAGGGGCTGTGTTACCGAAGTGCCCTGGGGGCGCAATGGGCATTTGCACCACTTTGTGCGCCCATAGGGCACATTGGTGTTACAGAAAGAACGCAAATGCGTGTGCGCCTCCTTCTGTGATACAGATAGTGCTGGTGCACTTGTAGCACCAAGAAAAACCAAAGGGGATGATGAACGGAGCGTTAACAATACAAACACTCACCCCCAGTCAGAAACCGGTCCTCGGAAAATTGTTTCCGGTCCAGGGAAGGCATGGCTTGGCAGTTTGGGCTGGACTGTTCCCATGAGGCACAGGGTCAGACTGATTTGCATATGGCCATGTCTGAACTGGGGTGGTGTGGAGTGCAATAAAACGATGGATTTAGGCTCAGATCTCTGTATTGGGGTGAATGTATGACATTGTTCTGCATTCTGTCCATCAACTGTTGTTTTTGCACTTGTAGCACCAGCGCTATCATTATAGGGCATTCCCTCATTTGCAAGGGGATGAGGGCGCATGCAAATGAGATCATCTCTTTGCCTCTGCGCCCCCGCCCCAATACTGATGTGGGCGCAAAGGCTAACATGCCTTTAGGAGGCGCACTGAAAGTGCGCTTCAAAAAGGTGAAGCACTTTCCGTGCGCCTCCTAAAGGAAGACCTTTGGAGGGATGAAAGAGGGTCCAGTGGAGCCCCCAGATATTCTGCTGCAGGTGGGTGCAGTCACTCACTGCACCTGCCCGAAAGAGAATCTCCAATTCTTCTTAAAGCAGCTTGCCACCTGCAAAAAGAAACACAAAGCAGCTTTTAAACAACTGCTCTGTGTTTCTCTTGATTACACCACCAATTGCCCCTGCCAGCTCTGCCAATGAAAGCCCGCACAACTGTGTAAAGAGCAGCTGCTGTTTGTGCATTTTATTAACAACTCAATTTCCATTGAGATGAAATACGGCCAGGGCACGGGTCCCATGTCTGCTGTGAGGTGAAGCTGCTGTCCCTTCAAGGCGCTTTCATCTGCGGGGTCTTTGCTCTTTGACCTGATATATCTGAAGTGCCCTTTTTGTTGGCATTAATGGTGAGGTTCATTGCATTTTGTAAGCTGTTGGTATTGTGAATGACAATGCCTTGTATTTATGTCTTAAAACCCAAGGCATAAATGGAAGGCAGTGTCATTTTTTTTTTTTATTGCTGTCTCACGTAATTTAGAGCCGATTAGCTAGCTATTTTTGCAAACCCAGTTTCAACCCAGGTTTGCGGACATAGTCAAATTTGCATACGTACATTCTCAATGCCTGATCCACACAATCAGAATTTCTATTGAATGTGGACAGTTTGGCATTATGGCTTAGTGGCTAGAGCAGTCGACTTCGAAGCTGTGAAACCTAGTTCGAGTCTCGGCAGGGACGCTCGACATCCTGTGATTCTGGGCAAGTCACTTAGGCCTAGATGTAGGTAGAAAAGATTTACCTAATTCAAATTACCGAATTTTACCGATTCGGTAATTTAAATTCGGTAAATCTATGGGTCCGATATGTAGGTATTCCAGATGTGCTGGAATACCGAATCGGATGAATTCGGTATTTACCGATTCGGTAAATACCGAATCGGTAATGCCCATTCATTCCTATGGGCTTTGAAGCCCATAGGAATGAATGGGCATTACCGATTCGGTATTTACAGAATCGGTAAATACCGAATTCACAAGGGTGCAGGGGGTGTCACTTTGACACCCCCTGGCACCCCCAAAACAGGCTTGGGTGCCATGTGGCAGGCATACCTGCCCTAAGGGCAGGTCTGCTTGTCACATGACATAGGTGTGCATGCACACATGTGCATGCACACCGGAATCGGTATTTTACCATGGATTTGTATTCCATGGTAAAATACCGATTCTGTAAGCCATGTGCAGAAGGTACATTGCCTACCTACATTGCATTTTCGGTAATTTTACCGAATCGGTAAATATTACCGAATCGGTAATTATTTTACCGATTCGGTACATATTACCGAATCGGTAAATTTACCGATTCGGTAATGATACCGATTCGGTAAAATTACCGAAAATGTGCCCCTACATCTCAATAGCCCTTTACCGATCGGAAACGGCCGAAAATCGGTATTTTCGGCCGATTCCGATCGGTAAAGGGCTACCTACATCTGGCCCTTAATCTCCCTGTGCCTAACAAAATGAATGTGTCTGTTTTTAAGACAACAGGTGCTCATGTAAAGCACTCCGATACATCCAGGTCTAGTTCCCGCTATATAAAACTACCTCCCTCCGGCCCATGCCCCAAAAAAACTGCACATTTTGGGTTTGGCATATGGATGTGGTCATTATGGATGGGTCTGCCCGTAAGATTGGGTGTATACCCTCAAATCCCCCTTCATCAATGTGTTTACTGACATATCATTCACAGCTAATTTACATTCTTGCCCTCATCTTAGCACACAAGTTTCTGCCTCAATGGTATCAACATAGGGCCTGTGACACTCCCAGTGTGCTTGCTATCAAGTTCCAGCACACACGTTTACCATCAGATCAAAGCAGGGCTTTAAGTGGGATGAAAAATCTGGGGGGGTCTTGCAAAGGGGCGTGGCCAATGTAATTCAGGGTGTGTTACACCACAACCTCTATTCAATGAATATAGGTATAACCCCGTGCTTGCCCATGAGGGCACAGTAAACCTGCATTACAAGATGTCCACAAGCTCTACACAACGTGCGGTGCTTTTTGCTTGTTTCTCTCAGAGCTTCACTACGAAGCTACAGGGCTCAAATTGATGGCACACATTATTTACGAACAGAGCTGTATGTACGAGCAAACAATGGACCTATAAAATGCATCGTACTGTCACCCGCTTGTTTTAGAATGTCGCTCAGCTAAACAATGATCTAAATGTACCATAAAATCTCTCAGCTCTTTCTTGTTTAATCTGTATTAATCAATTGATAAAACCTTTTACACAGGTTTAGTTGAACTGCTCTTGTGTTGTAAATTAGTGACTACATCTAAGAGTTAAGATAATGTGGTATCTAAGTACAAGGCACAGGTAGGAAAGATAACTAGGCAGTCTGTCAGGGTGCACTAACCTGGAAGTTAGGATCCCACAGGAGCAGGAATATTTTCCATTATTCATCACACTCACAGCCAACTCTACAATACTATTGAGGAGTTATACAGAAGGCCTGGGGGAAGGGAAATGATAAAAGAGATTGTAGAAAAGACACTGGATAGATTCTCAGGCCAGGTTGTACAGCTAAACTTAATCTACACTTCTGAAGTGTTCATCTCTTAAAAGCAAATGACAGCTTTAGTATAACTGTAGTTTGAACATTTGTTTTAACTTGAAGTGTTGTCTATGATATAGCTGCTGGTACTTTGTATTCTCACTCTGTATTCAATTTGAAACTAGGCCATTCTTCTAAGCTCTATCTATCTATCGCCCTCACTCTATCTATCTATCGCCCTCCATCTATCTATCGCCCTCCCTCTATCTATCTATCGCCCTCCCTCTATCTATCGCATCACCACAGCAGCACTCAGCACCACCACAGTATCACTCAGGGGCACCAAAACATTTTGCGCTACCACAGCATCACTGAACGCCAGAGCATCACTCGTTGCCACCACATCACTCAGCGCCACCACAGCATCAATCTGTGCAACCATTCAACAAGAACTGGTTCAAATATGTTCTCTCAATGTTTCAAGCTTTATTATAAATGTCACAAAAAGATGTTAATATTTCACTTCTGTTCTTGGATTTTCGTCACAATAAAATACAATGAACATAATCTTCACAAAAGTTATTTACAAATGTTTAAGCTATTGCCATTAGAAATTACAATAACTTTTATTTACGTATTAATTATTTAAAAAAATTAAAAGCCATTGTTATTTGTAATAGCAATACATCTAAGTCACGTAAATACAACACATATTGCATTACAAATGCTATAGGTGTCACATTTGCGAAAGTTATAACTATTGGCATTGTAAATGACAAAGCTATTAATTTCACTATTTTCAAAACCAACATATAAATAAAAAATGTGTCATTCACAATACCAATAGCTCAAACTTTACTAATGCGAGACTTATTGCTTTGCAAATGCTTGTTCCTTTTTTTTTTATTCTTACTCTATGTCAACATTGCTCTTCTGTCCTTCCTTCCATCATTTTTGTAAAGCGCTCAGATATCCTTCTGGATTTTGTTCGCACTATATAAAACTTTATAAATAAAATAACAAAATAAGAAATAATTCAGAATTTGGAGTCCTTGAGCACTGGTAACAGGCGCTGAGGCATCCCAGTCCAGAACCTCTCAGGCTAACATCCAGAGGAACATCCGCCACTCCTCTGTCTTATATCCTTCATGTAGGCACTAATAATCTTTTTCATCTGCTAATTCTGTCATCAAGACTATTGCTTGATAAGGTCTAAGGTAATGTGTGCCAGTATAGTGCTAAAACTATTGAATACAGCCCACCACCTGTAGAAGACCTCAACAAAATATATCTTCCCATATGGCACCACAACACTTTTGCACCTTCTACTCCTTTATGACAATATAGCAGCAACATCCTGCAAACCAACCCAGAGGTGCCACATAAAATCAATCAAGACCTTATTGGATACTCTAGAAAACCTGTAAGCAAACTGACAAGTTGAAGCTCACAGACATTTTAGAGTGATTGCTGATGCTATTCTGAATGTGTATAGTAATGTCAACAGTTCCAGAAATCAAGGTAATTACCCAGTCAAACGACTTACGAGCCACTTTCTCTCCCTGAGCTCAACCACTGACAATCCCCTCGATTGCTTAATTTTTGTGACTTGACTGCTATAGCTCATGGAATATAGCTTAGAGGGGTGTGTGAATCTCGCTGAGTTTCCCCAACGGGCAGAAATATGCATGTTGCGCTGCTTGTGCTGCAATTTTGCACCACTAGCGTGAGCAGCACCGAAACAGAAGCAAAAAACAACACAATGCGGTGTGCAAGAGCATGCAGCCATTCTAGAAGATTTTGCTGCATCTCGAGTAGAAAATCTACTCAAGCAGCAGCAAATCGACTCGAGTAGCAGCCCACTGCATGCGACCACTCACGACTGCCCGTACTACAAAATGCAACCAGTGGGATGCCAAATCTCGCTCACATTTCTGATCGATTGCGGGGGAAAAAATCCTCCACATGGCTATTGCCAGAATTTTACCAGAGCTCAGCGTTACAAATGAAATGTTGGAATCGCCAAATTCCACCAATTCCGAGAGCAGAATGAAACATTCACTCACCACTAAAAGTGCGGCTTTTCCGTTGTGGGATTCAGAGTCAAGCCTTGGACTGTCTACTGAGCAGGCCTTGCGCCATCAAACGCAACACAAAGCAATACAACACTATAGAGAAGTGTTTGTTGAGTCAATTCATTATTATAGTTTATTTCATCATGAGCCTTTCTGTTATTGTAAAATCATGCTTAACCCTTTATTCCTGGATTTGACATCCTTTCTTACGTTGGAGCCAGAACTGCAAAGTTGCTCAGTGTCCAAAGACTCAGTACCAGAGCTCTGAGACCCCAACGTTTGTTGGCCTATTGGTTTAGCTCCTTAGCAACAGGCATGTGCGGACAGAAATCTGCCTCCAATCCAAGACAACACCTCACCTCATGCAGAGTGGCATAGCTATCAATGATGCAGCAGGTGCAGTTGCTCCAGGGCCCAAAGGCTTGAGAGGCCCTCAGAGCCAGCCGCAGTTAAGAGCGGTGGGGCCGGGTGGGGGGATTTCGAGGTACGATGCAGAGGGAATATGAAATGAATAATTAATTTCCTTCTGCATCCTCTTCGAAATCCCTCCCCCATGCAGCCCCACCAATGTTACCTGCATGGACCTTGGCTGCTCAGAGCCATGAATATTGCTTCATATTATGGACAATTAAGAGGCATTACTGCACTTTAAATGATTATCAATTTGTATGAGATGTATCCTTTTTTAATACTTTTTAATATTTTAATCACTTTTATAGCACATTTATGAACTTGAAATGAATTTTTTTATATATGAATTGTTTGATTTTATTTAAAATGTCATGTGATTGCTTTTATGATTTTAATTAATCGAATAAACCTGTTTTGACTGACTGACTGGCTTCATATTACTACCCAAACAGCAGTCACAGGGCCTATTTTTCTTGCTCGCATTTGGGTGTTTGACACTTTTGCTACTCAATACTCACACACACATTTTACTCTCTGTATCTGGAAGAAAATAGTCAAAACATTGAAGGTTTTCCCACAATTAAATACCATTTCATGTTTCCAATATCCAAATGCTGAATGAATCAAATTGTGAGAAGACCCATTTGTTGTTCTCTCTCTCTCTCTCTCTCTCTCTCTCTCTCTCTCTCTCTCTCTCTCTGTCTCTCTCTCTCTCTCACTGTCTTTTGCACTTCAGGTCAGCGTGTCACCTGTAAAACACTACAGTATAGACGAGCCTTTCAGACAAAAATAGACATTAAAAAAAATCACAATTTCAATTAAGTCTCTGTTTGTCATGGGTCCAAATGACTTGAGAGTCGCTCACATACATTAATAATTGTATATAATGACGTGTACCTCCTCCAGTTTCCTCGAGTACATAGCGCGACAGCAATTCTGTTCCCTGAGTAAAGCGCACTTCCTATTTAGCAGTTTATAAAATAGCATGTTGACTCATTGCTTCAGCAGAGTTAAAAATTATTCATCGTAAAAAAAATAAAAAAAAAAGATTCATCGTAAAGCACTTTTACTACAATGCAATCTATATACCCCACGCTTCACACAGCAGAGAACAGCTTTAGGGAACTATTTAAAGCTAATGGATTTTACTTTATTTTAAACTAACCTGGTTTTTATTTTTAGAAGTGAGCAGTTTTTTTAACCAGGGTGTAGTGCGGATTGAGCAGGTTCACAAGCTGACATAATTTCTGTTGGGCAAGAAAATAAAAATTACTAAATGGATTTCTAGGGGCCTGACGCAGTCGACCAAAGAAAGTAAGAAAATATCAACCCAAAGCGATTGGAATTGATCCAAGGAACACAGGACACCTGCAGGGCTGCAAATGTGCACAGAGGTGCAATTGATGTGTCCTGTTGTGCAATATTCTGTGGTAATTTCAGAGAATAAACCTTCAAACAACTCATATTTGAACAATGTTCATGGTACTCAGGCATAAGGAGATTTCAAGCCGTCATTTTGGTGATAAACGAAGATATATTATTTTTCTCAGCACAGAGAAAGTACATAGATTGAAAGATTTGTTCGTTTACCTACAGAGATAAAGAAAAAAACCCACGAACTACGGGGCATATTATCAAGGGGGTTTATCTCCGCTTTTTTGGCTTTAAAAGCCAAGAAAGCGGAGATAAAATTATCTCCCTATTACCTAGCTGTCGCTAACACCAGTTAGCGACAGATAGTAGGAGATAGCGACCATCTTGGGCCCCACTTTGCATGTCAGTGATATTTATCCCTAATGACATGCAAAGCGGGCGTGCCAACATGTTAGCGACTGGAAACAGTAGCTAACATCGCTATCTCCTATTACCAACTTTTGGAGATATTCGTGCTAAGCGCGAATATCTCCAAAAGCTAACACCTGCCCTGAGCAGTTCTTAGCCATGTTATCCAATGGGAGTCGGATAACACGGCTAAGAGCATTAGCACGGTAATGCATGAATATAGCTGACTTTTCAGCGATATTCATGCCTTGTGGCCGATTTTTATCGCATTTGCGATAAACCTTGGTAATACCAAGGTTTATCTGCGATAAAAATCGCCGCAGCTCAGCAGTAAATTTTTGTCTCTAACCAAGCAATAGCGATAATTATCGCTATTGCTTGGTAATATGCCCCTACATAAACACACAAACTTAATCGCACTGAATCATTAAAAATGAAAACATGCATAACACAACACCTGCTAATACAGCACATCTGCACACATTCCAAGGCATAGAAACATTTTCAATAATTGTTAGAAACCACACACACAAACTGCTCACACACATGCACACACATAGACACACGGCAGAAACACTGGACAAAGAAATACATTGCAAATATGCCCATCAAATACAGGTAACCGTCAACACAACATATACACAAACACCGCCAACCAACAAACACACCACAAATCAACAATGGGAATCAACACACGCAGACAGACAAGAGCATTACGAAGCAGTACACACACATATAATATACCTGCAGGCTAATAAGATCGAAACACAGCCGCATATACATAAACAATTGATGAATAAATACTACACACACAATCATAGTCTCACATAAACCAACAAAAATAAGTTTACTTATTTTTTGTGTTACTGGTATCCGCTGGCAAGCAGAATGTGCTTGCTAGCTTAAAAGAGCTGTGCAATTTTTATTTTTCCAGGTTGTGTTGGAGACTCGGAGATGAAAGCATCTATAGTGCAGACGTTTTACAACTACAAAAAAATGGTGACCTGTGCTACGCCTCGCTGTTCCAATCGCCATGCCATTTCACATAACTTTCAACAGGATGAGAATGGGCACTTATGTGTAAAATGAGGGATCATTCTTTTTGCCCAGTTAAATGGAGCAGAGACGTTTTAAGGCCTGGCAAAGTGGGCTATTTCCCAGGCTTCCATACTTCTAAGGGCCCTCCTGAAAAAGAGATCTTTCGCTCGGTCTCACACCTGCCTATTTCTCCATCTCAAACTTTAATATATTATTCAATATTACGTGGCATTATGTGGCTTGAATTGGCAGAAAAAAATGATAATTAAATGCAAACCTTTTCCGGACAGGGGCCCCCGAGGCATATCTGACCCAGGACCCACAAAACCTTTAGGATAATGCTTAGGGGCTCATTACGACCATTGTCGGTTTCAATTCCGACTGGCTGATTATGAATCCGCCGGTTGGAATTGAAACCGGCCGGTCATTCCGGCTAGCTTCAGGCGGGCCAGTCGGAGGCCGTCCCATAATTCCAAAGGCGGACTTTCCGCCCTTGGATTACAATGCATAGTTTCCGGCAGGGTTTCCATGACGGCCTTTCGGACATGGAAAGCGCGTTTTGTGGGCCCTAGCAGACTCCGTTGTATGCGCAGCCTCCGGTTGGGGGCCGCACCTGTTAATCCTTGTAACCTGTGGCAGGCACCCTGAGGTGCCTGCCACAGGGTTCATGGATTAACACCACCTCCCGTTTCCCTATGGGAGCATGTACTATGGCCAGTTTATAGCCGTAACACATGCTTCCATAGGGAAATGTAGGAATGCGACCGGGACGGCTGACCTCAGGTCCTATAGTGTTATATATTTAATACTATTATTTATGTTTTCACATATGTTTTGCAGTGTGGCAATATGTATTATTTTAGGCAATATACTTATCAAACCATCTTGTGTGTACGTAAATCATCAGTGCTTCCTGCAGAAGACAACATACATATACAGGTATTCCTTTATGTCCTTTTTCCATAGCAAGAAATTAGTAACCACATCCTCTGTCATTCCTCTGACCATGTTCAGTTTTTTTTAAATTCTTTGAATGGTTTTGTACCTTTTCACACCAAATTGCACCATTTAGTAGCATATAATTCAAGAAACGAACTTTAATAAATTACTGAATTAACAATTGATGCTGTCTGCTAGACTCAAGCTCAGTGTTGATGCTCCTTACTGTCTCCTTTCTAGATGCTCCATCCTCTGATGACTCAGGGGGATATTCACAAGGTAGTGGCGGAAAAAGACGTTAGCCTTCTTGGCTTAAGGCCCCTTCATCTGCCACTTTGGAAAAGCAAGGCCTCTATTGCCCTATTGTACCTGATCCCGCAAGGCGGGCGGAAAAGGCACGCCTTGCGGGACCACGGTGGACGGTCTTTCTGTCCGCCCAGGTACCTTTCCCCTTCCCACCGCCATCGTAATTGTCCCCATAGGCTCCGAACAAATTTAGGCAATTCCAATTCCGATTCGGAGCCCTTCCAACCGAGATCAAAATCAAGCCCTAAGAGGGATTTGACCTTCGCACTTTGTTGTTTTTCTTGAGCATGTCTCTCGAAATAGAGAGAGGCTCCTCTTCAGGCCCGATTTGCATAGATGGGTTGGTTTTCTGCAAAGCCAAGGTCAAATCCCATAAGTCTGGAGCTTCAGAGCTTTCAGCGGGACAAGCCTGAATCCAGGCCAGGTCGCGGTTGACTCTCAACATCGATCGGCCACCTTAAGGAGTTTTTTCCAAAAAGTTCCCAAACTTCTGGATCTTCTTCCAGAATTTATCCTTGAGGCTTCAAAGTGTCCACATTGCCAATCCAGGTGTCTAGAATCTCTGAGATGGTCCTTGGGTTGTTGGTACTAAAATTCCCACAATGCACTCGTCCACATCCTTAAAAGTCCATTGGACACACTCCAGGATAGGGATTTCTTGGTGAAGACGATGCAGGTGGGCTCAGTTAACCTGTAGCTTGCAGGTAGCCAACTCCTTAATCCTTCTTAAAGCAAGGCATAGTCTTAGGGTTGTATTCCCAGAATGTGCAACAGGTGCAGTACTTCAAAGTGCAGACCTTTGGGTTGCAGATCATGCTTCCAGCATGGCAGTCCTTATTCTCCTAGTAGTTTCAGGTAGCAGATCTGAGTTGCTTGGCAACTCTTCCATATTTGTAGAGTGTTCCTGGGTGTCAAGCAGGACCCCTGACCAATGGGGTGCAGGGTGCCACCCAGGTGTATGACTACGTCAAAGTGTGGCAAGTTCTTGCCCCAGAAGACACCATTCTTCCGAAATAAAACATAGAGGAAGTCTCTCCTTGGAGGTTATATCAGGCAAAGCCAACCCACTAGCATGGCTAGGATTCTCTAACACTCCCCTTCCAGCCCTCTCCCCATTAAATTACAGGGGTTCCTGTGTGGATGGGGGGAGGGGGTTGAACCTGTGCTGTCCCAAATTGTCATGCTTTTGTTGAAGACCAGTTTGATCACTCCACCCCATCCTGCTTCTGCAGTTTCAGTTCTCCTCCCACAGGAAGTCCTTTGTCTCTCTAGCAGGCTATGTCACAACTCATTAAGACAGCTTGGCTCAGTCTGGTAGAGGCTAGCCAATCAGGAGAGAGTATATGGAAGGCTGGATTTTGGTTTACAGTAAAGAAAGTTTAATAATTTTTTTCTGGGATACTTATCATAAATCTAATACTGGCAAGTTGTTGATTTATCATAACTATCATTGTACGTCCTTTAATTACATTTCATCTCACTCCTGTCAAAATTTATACTTAAATAAAATATTCCAATGTTAGCTGCTGGAGCTCATTATTTACAATGGAAAAAAGACTTAGCAGTTTTTCCCTCACAGGAGTATGTAAAACATGTTTTATAATGACCCTGCTTATAGTTACATTGCATCCTACACTTGGGGAACCTAGAGGAGACCTTAGGCGGTGACTTATATGTAAAAAATAAGGTAGATTACTACTTTGGAAGCACCTTTAATTCCAAAGTCGAATTTGCTTATAATTTAATTTTAAAGACAGTCTGCAAAGCAGGGGTCCCTTTGAAATGACAGCAGGCAACACAGCAATGCACACTCCAGTGCAGGAAATGCACCGGGCCTCTAAACCTCCCTGCCCAATTATACACTAGGGACTTATAGGTAGTTTGAAACCCCCTTGCCTTATTATTTACTAGGGACTTAGAGGGTCCTATCATTGCCAATTGTAATTACGCCTACTCAGAAAACACTTTTAAAACAGTGCACTAGCCCTGAGTCTGGTAAGGAGAGCCCAGGGCACAATCCAAATCAGTTTCTACCAGTAACAATCAAAAAATGGGGGTGATTAGTATGTATGTATGTATGTATGTGTGTTCGTATATAGCGCTCGATTATTACCCTTGGGCATCTCTGCACTTGCCTTGGGAACCCGTCCTGGTTTTTCCCTGTGAGATCACCCGTGCTGGGCATCCCTAAGGTGAAAGCCAGGCATCCTGCCGCGGGGGGGCCGTTGTGGAGATTAAGCAAGCTTGTTTTCCAGAGCTGCATAGTGTGAACTTGTGCTTAGAGTGGGCACCGAAGCGAGAATTATCGAGTCCGTGGACAATTGGGTTCAGGACCCGAATCGAACCCTGGTCCCAGGTCTGACCTCAGCTTCAGGGTATGCCTCCTCTAACCAGTGAGCCACACTTCTCCAGTGCCAAAAGGATGACTTTCTCACACTCATCACTACACTGTACAAGCTGTACCCTTTCCCCAGATATTTGAGGACTTGTTGCAATCTATAAAAGACCTACTACAATCTGTTTCTGTCAATTTCCAAAAGATTACCAGCACCAGCCAGCTTGCAAATAGTGTCTCCTTCTGAAACCTCTGCTAGAATCCCCAAATTCCATAGCTCAGCAGCCTGATATTTGAGAGCCTCAATACATGTATGGGTGCTTTCTTGTGACACTGGAGTTACTGGCTAATGAAGATGGACGTGTGGGCCGTTGACAGGATAGTGACAGAGATGGCACTTTTGACAACAGTCATGTACCGTGATTCATCTATGTATCCAATCCTTTTTAGAGGCACATCAACTATAAAATATTCTGAACAATCAGAGACCAGCTTTCCATATTTGGTATTGCCTGATGATTTGTTAATCTGTTCTTCTGGAAATGTTGTTGAAGAAAAGCAAATTATGTAGATTTCGCAGCATTTCTTTCCCTCACTCTGCCCTAATCCGCGTTACCAACCAAAAAAAAGAAAATCTGGGGCATGTGCACCTCAGGGGCACAATGATATTACAGAAAGGGCCGCTTCTGCTCCCATGTAGAGTAATCGCTTTCATGAAAGGGCATTACTTTATTTGCATGGCTGCATGGCCTCATGAAAATGAGGACATCACATTGCCTCTGCACCAGTACTTTATTACCAACATGAGCACAGAGGCAAACATGTCTTTAGGAGGCACTGAAAGTGTATCACAAAAGGGTGGTGCACTTTCAGTGCACCTCCTAAAGACATCCCTCTGGGGGCAGAAAGGGGGACCCACAGACCCCCCCTGACCTCTCTCTGCAGGCAGGTGCAGTCCTTTGCCGCACCTGCCTGTTAGATTTTCTCTCTCCCATGTTCAAATTGCATGCAGTTTGTCGTCTGCACTGTGAAACGCAGAGCAACTTTGAAGCAATTTCCCATATTGTCCCAGTTCAGGAAGGACCTAAAGACCTGGCCTTTAAATTACCCCAGCATATTACGGAGACGCCCCCTCTCCCCAGTGCCTTGATGTCCTCACAGGTGAGTAGTTGTGCATTACTAACCCTGCATGATTGATTGAAGCAGCCTCTCCGTATTTCACTTGATTGCACTGCCCCAGGGGAGTGCAAGTTCTCAGCTGCCAGGGGGCACAGCATTCTGTATATTAGGGTGCACTTTGCCAGTTTGCACCTGATGCACCTTTTGAAAAGAGCAAACAGGGAAATTGTATTACAAACATAATACATCTCCTGGTACATTTCTTCCACAAACAATAAAAAGCCTGTTCTTTACCTACTGTTGGGCAGTCAGCTAATCACTATGGTCCTAATACAAGGATAATTTCAACCAATAACAATAAGGCCATGTGTTAGGGTATTTCTGATTTCTGGTGGCAGCCACAAAAATAGCCCCTCCATGAACTATTGGTGAATTACACAGACAATCATTTTGCAGATCCCTGACACCTCTTGAAATTATCTCATTAGGACTGGCTTAAAGACCAATTGACTTGTCTTTTTTGCCATTGGTATAGTCAGATTTAATTCAAATGAAGCTCCCTCCCATCACAGCACTAAATATAGAACTACAAACAAGTGCATTTCAGCCCTTGGATACCTTCACTTCAAGAGACTGAATTTTTTCCCTTACACATTTGTTCATATACTTAATAAATAGTTCCCCACACATAAAACTTTGTAGACACATACTGTACAGTGACTGCCACTCCCTATGTATAAGTGTGTGTCTTCAACTGTTTCCATAGTTCTAGAGACAATGACCCCTTAACAAAAAATCAATTACAGTTGTTCTGGATGCAAAAATCAGTTCCATAAACAGATTCAATGATCAAAGTTTTCAATTTTATTGCTTCAAAAATTCAAGCAAAAATTTGAATTACTCCAGCCAGAATAATTTCAAAAACCAAAGCTCAAGAGAGAAAAAGAACAATAAACTGAAACTAACAATCAGCAAAAATAAACAATGCACAGAAAAACAGGTGTGAACAACTGACAACAGAAATCATATAGAGATATACAGGCAAGGAAACAGTGACCAACATTATTATAGCACTGGTAGGTTACCACTTATTAAAAGCAAAACACTACTGCACCGAAAGCATCCTGTATAAATATGGGATCATCATCAGGACTGAGGATCAGTTGCCTGGCATGTATGGTATCAATTCATATATTACATAAAGCACCTGATTTTTCAACAATCTGTAATTAAGCAAACAACAGGCTTTTTCAACACAATAAGTTCCTGTTCATGAGTATCATAGGAAGCTGAAGCACAAAAGTGGTCCCAAATGAGAACACATTTGTGCCATGTTGACCCAACAGCAATATGTAATTTTGTTGAAAAAGCCTGTTGTTTGCTTAAATACAGATTGCTGAAAAAACAGGTGCTTCATGTAATATATCAATTGATACCATGCCAGGCAACTAATCCTCAGTCCTGATGATGATCTCATATTTTTACGTGATCGAAATGTCCTCGACATACACTCCGACCCATTACACTATGCTTTGTAGTATTTTTGTTTTGGGTGCAGTAGTGTTTTGCTTTTAATATGGAGTGACCTAAAGGTGTTATATTAACGTTGGTCACTGTTTGCTTGCCTGTATGTGTCTATATGTTTTATTTTTGTCCGTTTTTAAATCCTGGTTTTCTCTGCATTATTGTTTTTTTGCCCATTGTTTTTTTCAGTTGGTTTTTCTTTTGCTCTCTTGATCTTTGGTTTTTGAAATTATTTCGCATTGGGTAATTCAAATTTTTGTTCGAATTGTAGTAAAAATGTTAAACATTGATAATTGAATCTGTTTACGGAACTGATTTTTGTATCCAGAATGACTGAAATACATTTTTTGTTTAGGGACTATTGTTTCTAGAATTACTCAAGTACCCTTGGTCCCATGCGAGCTTTGGGTTTCCCGTGTGTACATATACTAATAAACTGTTCCCATGACATTAAACACATTTATTGTAAATTGCAATGGTGACTCATCACTATCAAACAACTTTGGTATAGTTATTCTTTAGAAAAACCAGCACAAGGCTTTAGAGTAGCAAGAGTGTATATGCACATTTCTAGATTCAAGTCAAAACTCCTTGCCTTTGTGATTAACATTTCAAGAAATTGTATCTCATTTGAGAGGCACTCAAGTGTAAACATTTACTACTCTAATGCTTTGTGTTGGTTTGGAAAACCAGCACAAGGCAATAGAGTAGCAGGAGTGTTAATGCAAAGTTCCATCTTGAAGCCATACCCCAGAGCTTTACACCTACATTGCACACTTCTATGAGGCCCTCTATTGGTAGTATATGGCAACTGCAGCTTTTCATATCCATCTCCATTGTGCTCTTCTGTGAGGACTTATATTGGTGGAAGAGTGCAACAAATTTTTCATCAACATTGTACAACTATCTGTGAAGACCGCTGCTGGTAGTATAATGCAGACCTGTATACATATGTACCTAAAACAGTTTTCCCAGAATAAAATATCTTAGCCACTTTTACTCCCCCGGGGACTGCTGAGCCATATGTATAGTAGAATAAAAAAAGTCCATAATACGCAAGGCATTTATTGTAAGTTGCAATAGTGACTCATTACTATCAATCAGCTCAGGTATCTCATTATTCCTACAAAAATGGAAAGGACATATATGCAAATCTCTAGGTTAAAGTGACAGCCTCTCAGTTTTGTGACTGACAAATAGTTCCCTATGAATTATAATTTTAGAAACGTGTACTCTCTAGTGACTGGTAGCCCCTTTGTATAGTAGGTTGTCATCAACTATTTTCATAACACTCAATACATATACTGTAAATTGCAATGCTGACTCACCACTCACAACCTGATTTGATCTATTTAGTTATCCTCTAGTAAAGTGAGCACAAGTCATTTAAGTAGCAAAAGTGTATATGCACATTCCAAGATTCAAGGTACACGCCCTTGGCTTTGAGATTGACATTTCAAGCAATTGTAACTCAATTAAGAAGTGCTTCTAGTAACAACTTGAGAAATTATAACATCTTTGCAGCCCTTGCACCTTTTTCTGATACACTGGTGTTGTCATTACATGTATTCATTGGGTGCAAAAATTCCAGGATGCTCGAGTCATCTTGGAGCAGTCACTATTCTCCATGGATTTGGACATCCTAATTACAAAAAAGAAATGAAAAGTTAGGGGTGGAAATCAATTCATGGCTTATGTGATCATGCAGAAGTTAATGTTTGTTCATTGCACTTGTTTGAGAAAACCTGGACCTAGGTGTGGAGCAGTACTGTATATATTTTGTCTAGATGTCAACATTGTGTCCCATTTGTATAACTCAATCTTCCAAAGTGAGAGTAAACGCCCAACAAGGGCTATGAGCACTCTTCTGTGAGGACATCTGTTGGAAGTATAGCGCAACTGTAGCTTTTCATCTACATCTCCATCACATTTTGCTCTTCTGTGAGGACCATTATTGGTAGTGCAGCACAACTGGAGCTTTCATCTCCATTGTACTCTTCTATAAGGTCTTCTGTTGGTAGCATAGCACATCTGCAGATTTCTATTGTCATTGCACACTTCTGTGAGGACCTCTGTTGGTAGTATAGCGCATCTGCAGCTTTTCTCCAGTGTAGTCTTCTGTGAGGACATCTTTTGGATTCATAGTGCAACTTCAAATTTCAAGCAATTCTATCACGCTAAGAGAACATCTGTTGTCTGTATAGTAAAACGACATCTTTCATGGCTCTAGCTTGGTTGCAATGCATGGCACTCAGAGTGAAAAGAGGACAGGTCTTTCACATCTTTGGTTTGTGTGCAGACTCTTGACTCCTAGTCCACCTCTGCCAAAAGAAAAAAATCCCCTCTGCAGTGCAAAACAAATATAATTGCTTTGTATATACAATCTATGAATTAGTTGGAGAACTAAATGTTTGAGGACAGAGTCTTTTTTCAGATAATAAATAAGTCCTTATGCATTCCACAAAAACCAAAAGGAGAAATGTAAACTAACAGAAATATGTGAGAGTGAAATGCTTCTGTGGGATAATCAAAAATGTATTTAACAATGTCTCAAGCCAATAGTGGAAAAAGGCTGGCACAAACTCCCTTTCTATATGTACAGAGTATATATTGAGTACAACATGTTTGCGAAAAAGCTGCAAGCACCATTACATGCCAAACCTAATGCTGGTGCAAGCACATACATGCATTCTCATTATTTTAATAACTTTATAATGCATTTAAAATTTCCATATCAAAGGCATTTGAAGAAAGACCTAGGGATCTATTATAATGTCGGGCGGATCGCCCCGCCCGCATGGCAATAGCGATCCGCCCAACATTATCTCCCGCCTGCCTCCCATTTCCCCCCGACAAATTATGATGGCAGGGTACCGCGGCGGATGGGAAGACCGCCCGGTCGGATGGGAAGACCACCCGGTCGACTAGGGTTCAATATGGTGGCGGTGTCTGCTATATACTGCCATCCATATTACAATGCATTCTGGAAGCAGCCTTTCCGTGGAAAGGCATGTGATTTTTGTAGTTGGGGCCCACTGTGGGCCCCTAGGATGTTGGGGTGGTGGGGGGCACATGGGGGTACAGATGGTACCCCCCTGCATTTGCATGCAAAACGTGGCAGGCACCAAGCCGTGTCTGCAATGCCTTTTTTGCATTGCAGCGGGTGCTGCTGACAGCCCTGCCCGCCGCAGTGTAAAAAATGCAGGATGCACCCGCCAGCGAGGGCATCCTAATTGTGTATGCAGGACCGCCGCACACATAGCGGGCGGTCCCATTTCACAATGCGATGGCGGGCAGACTTTGTCCGCCCGCCATCCTAATAGACCCCCTAAGGTCTTTGCCAATGCTTGTTTGTTTTACATGCAGTAAGTACCTGCAGATAAGGTGAAAATTGAAAATATTTTTGCCATTTCCTCCTCCTAAGACATTTCATTGTCTTTCTGTCATCATAGAACACACTTCAATCTCCATGTTTTACCTTTTAATTATACAGGTCATTTGAAAGGCAGATTTTCCGCCAAAAACCCAAATTTGCTCCATAAAATTGAAAAAGAGAAAGCATTGGCTATCGGTTCACTATTGAGAAAATTATGAGAGTGACATATTACAGAAACACAATCATATGCATTTCCCAATTGTGCTGGTATACACTTTCACCAATAAAATAATCATGGCATAGTAATTTAAAATCCCAGAAAGCTTTGAAAAATCATCTAGTTCCAAATCTGCTATTTTTTTTATTTACTTTGATGGCTGTGTAATGTCATTATCTCTATTGTTCTTTTAGGTTTTGTTTGACTGTTTTCATGCATTTCTATTTTCTCTGTTGTCTTTTGATTCATGATGTGTTTTATATTCTTCGGCCTTCTATAGCACCGTTGCCTTTCGGCAAGGTTACACTCAAGAAATAATTTAAATACTTCGAAAACAAACCTTAATCCCCTGATGAGAGGCTTACTGATTAGGAGCTCTGAGAAGAGACGTTACAATAAAGATGTGTGTGTAGCTTCTGTTTCATTTGGAACTTTGCATTCATGTTTTCCTTTGCTAAAAGAATCGTCTTTACTTTTTTACTATTATTAACAGGTGTAATGGCAACACTGTGAGTTTGCTTGAATATTTTTAGTTAGCAGATACAGGGAAGAAAATCATAATTTGGTGCGATAGGAAATTAGATTATGTAGGTCACCAGAAGGTTAACAAAGTTAAAATAAGATTGGCAAGAAGTCTGGTGCGGTAAATGTAAAAAAACTCACATGCAGTCTGAATGTTTTATTAACCCCTTCCACGCTGATGACGAGCTGGGCTCGTCATGGCGTAGCCTCCTCGCACGCTGATGACGAGCCCAGCTCGTCACGTAACATGCGATTTAAAAAATCTCAGCGTGCAAGCGGAATTCCGCTAGCACGCATGAGGTTAAACTTAATGGCTATTTCTCATACTTTGATTCTGAAAGACCATGGCAAGTGAATTTTCTTTGCATTTTCTTTGTATGTCCCTAATACCAAGTATGCCTCATTACATAACTCCAAGTATTTCTCAGAGAAAACAGGAGCTGCCTATATAGCAGGTCCGGTGCCACTGTAAGGCGGCCTTAGAGAGTTGCCTTACAGTGCTGCAAAAATTTTAGTTCACTTTCAAACAGACGAGATCGGGTTCAGGGCTGGACTGGCCATTGCAGGCACCGGGCAAGACCCCGGTGCGCCGCAAGGGTGGGGGCTGGTTTTGGCCCCCTGGGGGCCGTTTTTGTTACAGGGCCGATTTTGCAGCATCTCCAGCACACCCCCAACACCCCCCCACCCCCACCCCGGGGCCAGCCGAGCACTTTGCCAGGGCCGGTTTTGGTTCCCAGTCCGGCCCTGGTCGGGTTTTCCCAAGACAAGTTATGACCTTGCCGGTGGCCTGGGCACTGTGCAGCCCTCACCCACTCTGAATTCAGAAGGTTGGTGTCTTATTAATTTCAAATTTTTTATTGAGTTTTCAAGGAAAAGAACATTATAAATGGTAATAATGATAATAACAATAATAATAATAGTGAAAGAAGAAGAAACTGCCAGGACAATAATAATAATAGTAATAATAATAATAATAATAATAATAACAATAATAATAATAATAATAATAATACAATAATACAAAAGAAAAAGAAAATGCCAGGAGATTACCAATTGTGTGGCAGTTGGCGAAGGTTGGCGTCTTTTGACTGTAACTCCTGTCTGATAGCTGTTGTCGTGTCAATCAAGCCCATTGCGCTGCATGGGAGTCACTTTTTTTGACACCCGAACAGCACAATGAGCTAGCCCATATTTATGTAAAGCCACCCTTCGTGACTTTTCATGTACTTGTAAATATGGGCCCCTTTCATGCATTACTCAGCACGAAAGGGGTGTTTCTGTGGGTGTTCCCATGCAACATCCATGGAAACTGACACATTCCCAGACTCACAACATTTTGAAAAGCTGGGAATGCGCCAGAAATACTTTTATTTCTCCTCGTTTTTTTCTCTTTCTATGTGAGTTGCATTCTGCAGTATGCATAGAAATAGTAAGATGCCATCAATTATTGTTTTTGTGCAGGAAGGTGTAATTTCCAGCTCAAAAACAATCATCCCCGTAACACAGGCACCCTTGCAACATGATGCAAAGGTGTCTGCATTGGCACACGGCTGCTGTTAGTGTGCCAGCACAGAAAGAAAGACAGGAAAGCGCTGTATCTTGTAGATATGGCGCTTTTTGGCCCTTTTATTTTGATGTATGGCACTGCAGCAGGAAGGCTTGCTGCACTGCCGTGTGTCAAATATAGTAAATGAGGCCTAAAGATTTTAACTTGTACAACAACCTGTGCTGCAGACAGAGCCAAGTGTCATTGACTTTATGCAAAGTGCCTCTTGCAGTGGTTTAGGCACTGTCAATATTTTTTGGATTGTGAATGATCTGAAAAAGATAGAGCATTCTTGTGCCCATGTTATGTGAGTACCAATAAGTCTAACCAATGTTTTCAAAATGGTGATTTTGGTCCTGATGATGGCTCTACAAGTATATCCTCTGTGTCAAACGTTGGTATATCAAATCACTCAACTAGAGAGAATTTCCCCCTCTGACAGTCTGTGTAACAAAACCCATGTACCTACTGTAAGAATCAATTGGATAACACTTTATAACATATCTTTATTTCACCTTTGGTCTGCTTACAAGAAAGGCTCAGGAGGCAAAAACAAGCATACACCCTAGTAAGTTATGTTTGGAATAACAACCACAAAAGCACAGAGAGTATCATTCAATGGTACTACTGGGGTCTGACAGATGTAAAGCGTTACACAGGGCATGTGCTTTGCACAATATGTGTCCCAAATTCTTGAAATTAAATCTAATAGGTATATTTAAGGGAAGTGTTTTTAACCTCCTCTGTGGGGTGTCAGATTGCCTCTGACTAGAATCAAGCAACACTATAACTATCTGGCAACTCATATGAAAATAAGAACAACTACACTTGATAGCAGTCCTGCAGCCACAATCAAATGTTTTCTAGTGATTTATCATTAGGGAGAGGCTGAAAGAGTTGACGTTTGAGACATCTACTTAAAATCAAAAATGACATTGAGCGTACATCCAGAATTAGAACATTATAACAAGAAAGTATAAAACATTCATTTGACAAGCAAAATAGTTATGCAGAAGCTAAATGGGCATCAGATTTACTAGAAAGCCAGCATAATATCAAATTGAGTAACAATGTCTCACCTGGGTTTGGCTTGATTACATGGAATCTCTCTATGCTAGTGCATCATTGCTCACTGGAAAAAATGTATCTGCCTAGAGTTATTTGTCAGAAACTGTGTTATGGACAAGGAGCCGTAACAAGGGGCAGATTTACAAGAACTGGCGCATCTCTGCGTAATAGCAGAGATGCGTCAGCTAAATTGCATGACTGAAAAAAAGCCTTGTGCCACCATGGATGCATCACATTTACAATGCGGCGCACTGTGGCGCAAGGATAGACATGTGTAACGCATCTTTTGGCGGAAAGGCAGCGCATTGCTGGAGTTGTGTTGTAAGCACAACGCAACTCCAGCAATGGTCAGGAATGCCTATTCCCATCATGCTGCGTCACTCCTTACGCCTGCTTCAAGCAAGCGCAAGTTTTGATGCAATGGCATCGTAAAAGTGACTCAGTGAAATCTTGTATATCATACTGCGTCACTTCTACGTGGCTTCCTTGTGACAGAACGCCCACCCTGCATACATTATACCTGACGCCGGTATAATGTAGCGCAGGGCTTTATAACGTGATGCATCTTCCTAGAAGCATCGCTTTGTAAATATGTTGCATCGTGGCGCATTGTTTACGACGCCGCTGCATCACAGAAGTGACGCAACAGCGGTGTAAAGTTGTCACAAGGGGCTTGTAAATCTGCCCGTATGTGTCCATGGTGTTTTGTGTTAATTGACGCATTGTCGGTGCATAACTGAGATTTCAACCTCTCTACTTCAGGATCACTTAAGACGTGTGTGTTGCAACATATAGCAGCACAGTTAGAACCACAAATTCCATCAGATCTTTGGGCTCTGTTGGAGGAATAATGCTCTTGCAGAACTGTCTTAAAAGTGACTTGCAAGCTAAAAAAATGTCCCAAATAAAACTAGATTCTGCAGGGTTTTTTTGATCGTTGAGATAATACTTCATGCTTATATTGTGCCAATGCCGGGCCCTTTATCCGTGAAGGGGATACTAGATAGGAGGGGGTCAAACATGCAAGATGCTGTATTTTTTTATTTAAGATAACCTGCAAGCTTTATGTAAAGTTGGCAAATTTCTCAAAGTGGCAAAAAACTGCCTACTAAAGTGCAAATCACGGTTTGGACAGGCTTCATGAAATAGAGGGAAATCCCGCCCCCGCATACTGAGGACTTCTTTTAGGGGTGCGTAGAGGGAGGGAACATCCGAAACCTAGCCTGGCAAACAGCCCTGAGCGGACAGGCACATTATTATTGTATCCCCCTAAACTCTCCCGGAGAATTTCAGGCTCACTCATTACCCTCATTTCATTACATTAAGAGCTGGTACTAACCAATTTTCCCTGGCTGCTTTGATCTTCATTCCACTAGTGGTATGAATCGATCAATTAATCAATTTTTATTTTAGTTCCCAAACAAATTTACAAGATACAAAACATTGATTAATAATTTGTTTAAAATCTGAATAAACGATGATTGAGAAAAGGAAAGAACCGAAGTATAAAGTATTGTTCAATAAAATATAGCATTTTTCCTAATCTTTAATGAATGAGGCTTGAAAGATACCACAGCGCAACAAACATCCAGTGGCTGCAAGCATTTAAAAGAGGGAAAGCCGGCCTACAATGCCTTGAAGAGGCATTTCTAAGCTGAGATCTTAAGAAAAGTAATATTGGTGCTTTATAAAACTTGAGCTACAAAAAAAAATGCAGTCGGCTGAGCAGAGCAGTCATGGCACAGACAACATGGTGCCACATTCGATCGGAAACCTGCAATTGGAAAACCTACTAAAAAATGGGCAATATCAAAGCAAAATGTCAACAAAAACAAGTGATGGCTATTAGTCATAGATATAAATAAAATGGCAAACCTTCATTGTCTACCAGATATGAGTGGGTGATCACCCCTGTTTTCAATGTCTCCGGTACAGACTCCCTCTCTTCGCAAGACTTACAAAACAAAGCTTTAACATCCCTTATAGTTAAAATACACAAGGATTCAAGGTTTTTGAACATATCAAGTTTTCCCAGCTTTTTACATATGTTCCTAATATACTTCATCCAAGGAAAACTGATTGTGTGATGTAAAGTTATCACACCCCGTAAGATCAGCCTATTTAAGGATGTCTCAGGTTCAGTCCACACTCCATCCTATAGAAGGAGAAGGTGAAGCCTTAGTAAATCTTCCAAAAACCCAGTTTCAATTCATTGTGACTCAATTCCTTATGACATATATAATTAAGGTACCTTGTGGGACCTCCACTAGCCTCTTCTAGAAATCATAATCAACAATTTGTATTGCCCACACCACTTCTTCAACAAAACAAGCACATCCATCTCACCCCATCTCCGGAAATTCATCAACACCTCCTTCGAGACATCAACCTTCCCGGAGAGCTGAAAGCCCGCCGAGATCAATGCCTTATTCAAGAAACCCAAGGCGGACCCAAAGGACCTCAAGAACTTCCGGCCCATCTCCCTGCTCCCGGCAAAGCTCATCGAGAAGACCATCAACGAACAACTGACCAGCTACCTCGAGGACAACATCCTGGACCCTTCCCAGTCCGGGTTCCGCAGCAACCGCAGCACCGAGACTGCTCTCAACGCCACCACCAATGACATCAAGTCCCCGCTGGACAACGGAGAAACGGTGGCCCTCATCCTCCTGGTCCTGTCAGCCACCTTCTACACGGTCTGCCTCCACACACTATGAACACACCTCCACAATGCCGGGATCCAAGAGAAGGCCCTTGACTGGCCCACCTCCTTCCTCTCCGGCAGACCACAGAGCGTCGGCCTTCCCTCCTCTTGCTCCGAAGCCACTGAGATCATCTGCGGCATATCCCAGGGCTCATCCCTCAGCCCAACTCTGTTTAACATCTACATGGAACCGCTCGCCCACGTCGCCCTTCTCCACGACCTCAACATAATCTCTGATGCTGATGATACCCAGCTGATCCTCTCCGTCACCAAGGATCCCCACACCGCCAAAACTAACCTTCACGAAGGAATGAAGGTCGTCGCTGAATGGATGAGGAACAGCCGACTGAAGCTGAACTCGGACAAGACGGAGGTCCTCATCCTCGGAACCACCCCTTCGGCCTGGGATGACTCCTGGTAGCTGACCGCACTGGGGACCGCTCCAAAACCCACCCACCATGCACGCAACCTAGGGGTCATTGTTGACTCCACCCTCTCCATGACTAAACAGGTCAACGCCATCTCCTCCTCCTGCTTCAACACCCTCCGCATGCTCCGCAGGATCTACAAGTGGATCCCCACTGAAACAAGAAGAACGGTCACCCAGGCCCTAGTCAGCAGCAGGTTGGACTACGGAAACGCCCTCTACGCAGGAGCCTCGGCCAAACTCCTGAGACGGCTCCAACGCATCCAGAACACCTCTGCACACCTGATCCTCGACATCCCTTGCCGCAGCCACTTCACACCCCACCTGAGAGACCTGCACTGGGTCCTGGTCAACAAGAGGATAACCTTTTAGCTCCTCACGCACGCACACAAGGCACTCCACAACACCGGACCAACATACCTCAACGGACGATTCAGCTTCTACACCCCCAACCGCCAGCTTTGCCCCGCCTACCTTGCCACGGTCCCCTGCTTCTGAATAGCAACCTCCAGCAGCAGATCGCTCTCCCACATCGCCACCAAGACCTGGAACACCCTCCCCATCCACCTACGGCAGACCCAAGACCTGCTGACCTTCAGAAAACACTTCAAGACCTGGCAGTAGGAGCATTCCCCACCCCAGTGCCTTGAGACCCTTATGGGTTAGTAGTGCGCTTTACAGAGGATATGATTAATTGATTGATTGATTGACCTACATTCTATGTAATCCCATAGCCTTGCACCAGTACTTACTACTGACTTTCACTTTGTTTTATAGATTGTTCATATTTCATTGATAGGCTTCTACCTCAATGTTGAGGCAACCCTAAAAGTAGAGTTGATACTTCTCTCAAACTGTTGTCTGCAAGTATTTCTCAAAAGTGCAACCAACTTCCAGCCTCATCTAGTTCAATCCCTAAGAAACAGAAGGTGGCAACTCTACCTGCCTTGGTACCTGGATCCCATTAGCACGTGACCCTACAGCTGTAGGGCTGCATCCCACTGTAAAGGTTTTGCTGAAGTTCATTTTAAAGTCCAGCTGGTGCATGAATTATGTGAATGCACCAAGCAACTTTTGAAGATCAATAGGTATACAAGATATCAGAACCGCATCATCAGCATAAAGGATTGGGATAGAACGCCCCCAAATTTGGATCGTATTCTGACCTGCTCGTAGCAGAGATTATTCTAGACCATTGATATATAAATTAAATAGAAAGGGTGTAAAGACACATTGCTGTCTTACACCTTTGCATATACCAAAATATTTGTGCCCTCCACTTTAGGAACAAATCACACTTTAGCAGAGACAACAGAAGACAATTGGCAGAGAAATGGAACAATTGCATGGTTAATTCCATATCCAACAGTATCGACCTTAGCTTAGAATGATTCACACAATTGAATGCACAAAAGAGATACATGAAGCCAAATGAAGGGAGCCCTCTTTACCTAGTGTGTATGTGTAAATTAACACATTCAAATTCAGTACCTGCTCCATGGTGCCATATCAGTAAGGATTTTATCCTCATCAGCCCAGTTAGTTAATCTAGCGAGGAGGGGACGACCCACCACCTTTACTAATGAGTCCAAGAGTGATACAGGGTGATAACATCTTGGATCTTCTATGTCCACCTTCTTAAAAATAGGAAGAATATTAGACTGCAACAATCAATAGGACAGACCACAGGTGTCAACTGCATTCAATACATTTGTCAAAAGGGGTGCCCAGATATCAGTGTGTGATTTATATAGGTCCAAGAGGACTCCATTTGGACCTGGAGCTTTACCCCCTCCACTCAAGTTATTTGCTAACAGTACATCTGAGAACACAAATGCTTAAGGTTCCATTGGATCTCCCTCCCACAACCTTGCGCCATCCTCATTCGTTGCTGATTTAGCATAGAACTCACTAAAATGTGTGTTCTATTTATCTGTTGTTGTATTCACCTCGATGTATCATGCAGAAGTCTTGCTAAAATAAGAATTAATTACTTTCGAAAAGGAAGAAGCATCGTTATTATTCTCTGCAGCTAACAGGGTGCTCCAAGCTTCCTCTCTATTTGCAAATGATCTAATCTAGAGGGAACTTTTAAAATTGCACCTAAAAGTTTCCACTTCATTCCTATCTCATGGTACCTTGTTAAGTGCTGCATTCAGTTTGCTATTTTCCCTCGTAAATATACCATCAAACCAGTCTCTGTGTTTATCCCATTTGCAGGGTTGGCGTCTAGTCAGCTGCCCATTAAAAATCCTCCCAATGGTCCCAAATGCCTCTTTGATTTTAGTATCTTTCGCATCCAGTTGCAGATATACCTTAACTTCAAGAGAGTGCTGTTTAATATTATCAGAGAGCAACTTGTCGGCATACATTTTTCAGTTCGATATCTAGGCCAATAGGCTTGGTCTTCTATAACTGCCGGATGTTTGGGCTCACAAACAACGAGACATAACTTTAGGGAGATGGAGTCTGAAACAATTTGGAATAATTTTAGAAACAGAAGAGTCCCAACAAGACTTTTCAGAAAATACGATAAAGTGCATGGTGCTAAATTTCCTCTGCCCATAAAACAAAGGCACAGTATGTGATTGGCTCAGCCTAAAACTGAGCTCATAGGCAAAGACAACGTTAGGTATGATAACACAGTTAATCAGCACTTCACCTTAGTGATCATGGGTAAAATGCCACATATCATCTCCCTCAATTTCCACTAGACCACACACCTGTTTGAATGGCGATTTGCATAAGTGAACATTAAAATCCTCCACCTACAACATTGAGAAGATGTTGACCAAATCTTTGTCAAGAGTAAAAACAATTTCTGAGCTTCGTGAACTGAACAATTTACTACAACATCTGATATAAATGAGCATTTGACCAGAATTGACGCATTTTCTCAGGAAATAGGACAGATGACAAAATAGCCAGGGCCAACAGTCCACCCTACAGGATCAGGAAGAGCAGGTGTAGGGAAAGCAGATTACCCGTGGGCATGAAAATTGTGTGCAGCCCATGTCTTCTGAAATTAAAATCCTTCATAAAAATAAGGCAATCAGGGTTATCTAGTTAAGTAGCTATCCCAGCTCCATTCCATAAAACCAAGTTCATCCCCTAGTAGTTTGGAACAGCGTGCTCTGGTATATCCATGTTACCCTTATGGTAGATTGACGTAGGGCAGGAGGTCATAGACAGGCTAAAATGCCTGCTCTGGCTAGCCAATTTAGTCACTCCCGAAATAGAGTTGGCGTTCTCCATAGGCAGTTAGTACAGCCCATTGAGAAAATCTGAAGGAGCAAAGCTGTTGCTTATCGGGACATTAAAAGTTATATTTGGCCCCATTTCTGACCATGAATACCTTTGTATTACAACAGAACACATCTGAGTAGTGGCCTTCTTAAAGAAACTCAACAGGAGAGCAGTTATAGTACTAGGTTTAGAAGTTAAGCCATTAATGCCAGTCAATATGTTGCTCACCATGTAAGAAGAGTGAAAATTCACAACACAATCACCTGAATAGGACTTCGGATGAGAACCTACCCACTTTACTCTTCTCACCATGATGATATCTTGGTAGAGCTGTTGGAAGCCACCCACCTCCTGTCCAACCAGTGCACCACCATGTTCTTAAGCTCAGCCCACCTCTCCACTTGTGCATCCCACAAACATGGTACATCTTTAAGGATAATTACATAGGGCATGCCTCGCGAGGATGTTTCAAAGTATGTGGCGAGCTCAAGTATAGGGTATTATTCATAGGCACCATCACACCCCTGGGATACAGGCGGTGGAGTCGGATCATTATGCACTAGGCTCCCGATTTATTTATAAAAGATTTATAATAAGCATGGCCGCCTCAGCAACGAGGCGTCCCAGCGCACCCAGAAAACCAAAGAAAGAACAGAAAGACCCAAAAGCGACAAAGCATCAGATAGTAGAAAACAGCCAGGTTTTTAGACATTTACGAAACGTCAGAAGATTAGGGATGTCACGAATGTGTGCTGTGAGGGAGTTCCAAAGTTTGGCTGCCAAGAGGCCGAACGATCGCCCCTCAGCCCTCGCTCTCCAGACTCGGGGGACACAAACAATCCCACAATTGGCACATCTCAGAGCACGCCTGGGCATATAGTGCGTCAATAAGCCAGATAGCCAAATAGGGGCTTGGTGCATCAAGATTTTATGAGAGATGCATAGCACCTTGAACTGAATTCAATCTTCAATGGGCAGCCAGTGCAGCTTGGAAAGCACATGTGCCGCCGACTGAGATCTTGGTAGAGCCACTAACATACGTGCTGCTGCATTCTGAGCCCTCTGTAGGCGTTTAATACTAGCTTTGTTGGCACCCAGATATAAGGAATTACCATAATTAGGCTTTCCTGTTTTCAGTTTTTATTTTTGGCAATTCTGGCGGGGTTTTTTCAGTGTTTTCAATACCTTAAAAAACAGTTGTTATCAGTGGTTACAAATTTTCGTGCCACTAAAAACAACAGAAAAAGTGTTTTTCCGGTGTTTATGGAACGTTTTGCTTTTATCATTGCTTGCTTTCTGCACTTATAGAACATGATATATAGACAATGTATGATAGTGTATATGAGGTCCAAATAGAGTTTTGCAAATTAAACTTATTGTAATATACACCATACCATTAAGCATGGACGGAATTTGTAAATTTGCGATACGTGAATTCGCGCGAATTCGTAATTGCGATTCGCAAAAACCTGCCAAATTCCGCGAGCTTGTGAATTTTTTTTTTGTGAGTTCGCGAGTTTTTTTTAACCAGTTCGGGAACGAGAACTTGCGCATGCGATCGCAACGGTTACAACCATGTTGTTTCCACTTAACCGGCCTGCTCGCGATACCTTTTTCCTGTTTCGGGTCGAATTGACGTGTTCACGTTCGCAATGTTCTATTTAGGGTCGCAATGATGTGTTCGCATTCGCAATTTCTTGTTTCGGGACGCAATGACGTGTTCGCGATCGCGGCGTTGATCGCCCAGCTACTAAAATTTCGCAGCGCACGCAAACAGGGAGGAAAACTCATCAGCGAATGCAGAATCATGGTAAGTCAATGCAGCACGCGCGAGATTGTATTTTTGAAGGGCGAACAAGAAAAAAAAAAACGCCAACTCGTGAATTGCAGATTTTTGGGCAATTTCACGCGATTTGCGGATGGCAAAATTGCCAAAAATTCGTAAATTCCACGAGCGGAACAAATTTTCCACCCATACTTACATAGAATACTTCTTCAGTGAGTATTTGGTCATGTGCGCTCGCCCTTTCCTTCCCATGTAAATTTCTGTGAAAAGACCCTCTCTACATTGGCACTTGAGACGGGCAAATCCAAAACAGCCAGTACACAATTTGTTAACTCTGGCCACTGACATAGCTTTCCCTGCCAATACTGGTTACTGTGCCAAAGTCACTAAAGGTGTCGCCCAGCCGACTCTCAAGGAGAGGTTTCACATCTACACCAATTATGCTGAACACTTGACAGATAAGGCTTTTTTCAAGCTCTAGTTTTTTAATTATGTCCACTACAGAAGGTATGTTTTCCTGTAAAAATCTAATAATGCAGTAGAGTGCACTTTTTTCACATCACTATGTTTATGCGACCAAAGATCCTCACATTTCTTGCCTTTGGCACCATCACTCAGCAAACATTCTGTAAATTGTTGCCACATGGATAATATAGCATTCATAGCCCGTTGGAGTGAGAACCATCAGCTAAGGGACACAGTTGAGATGGCTCATTCTTTGATGCCACACAAAGCACAACATTATAATTATTTGCATTTTAGTTCCTGTGCATAAGGACACAGTGCACCAGAATGGACTAAAAAGTCAATGGCATCCCTCATTAACTCTGAAGATTTCATATATGTAGCTGAATCACTGCAAATACAAACAATATCACTCAAATCTTTGTTGAACTTGGAAAGAATTTTTTTTTGCAGAGCATTCCAAGTGACACTGCGTTCCATGTTTTCCTAAAGTCTGTTGTCACATTTTCATCAATATCCTTGATGCTTGGTGATTGCACTCTTTATACATATACTTGTCACTATACCTTGCATCAAATGTTTAAATCCTGAGGAGTTGGCAATTCACCTACTGTCAATACTGACCCACTAGAAACTGTGGGCTGATGTATTAAGGGTTTTTACCCGTTTTCGTTTCAAAATGCTTTATTCGGTTTGTACAAGTACAACCATATAGCAACATACAACAATACTGTATGAAAACATATTTGTGTAGGTTGAAATAATGAAACTTATTTAAAATTGTATCAATAACCATGCCAATCTTGTTAAGCCCATAAGATATATCTCATTGATATACAGAGTTCAATTTGGTCACAGTATATTATTTAGCAGCAGTTAAGGTTTAGTGCGAAACACGCCAGGTATAATAGTGCAAATCAGAAAAGACCTTTGATAGGCATAAAGTGCAGTTGGTATGTGCAAATATGCAAAATTATAAGTAAAGTGCAACGTCTGTATGGTCTCATAGATATTAGAAATCATAGGTATTTTAGCAGCGGTTTGTTTTAAAAGAATTTGAAAAAAGACATTAGTGCAAGAAAAAGTGCAAAGCCGGAAGGTAATCATTATCAAGGATACAATCAACAAGTAAAAATACAGAGTGGATAAAATTCATATAAGGGAAATGCAAAAGTTTAACAGTAACTCACAGTTGTTCATTAGATGTGTTTACCAACGGGGGATAAAGGAAAGAAGGGGGCTCATATAATAATTGATTTCCTGTGCCCAATACATTTAAGAATATAGATGGCTACACGGTAACACACATTCGGGGAGGACAAGTCAAACAACAGTTGCATTGCAGCTCTTATATTGCACGTACTGTATTCCAAAAATAGTTGCTTCAGATAAAACTTTCTAAAACCTGTATAAAAATTACAAAATAGTAAAAGGGTTTTTACCCATTCTCGGTGGGTAAATGTGATTACACATATCAGGAAAGCTTCTTATGAAACAAGCCATTTTACCTAACAGTGAAAGAATCAAATGCAGCCAAAATATCAAATATGATTTTGATATTTCCTGATTCTCTGCAGTTTATAAAATAATTAAACAAGACCTAAAACATGCTTCTAAACCCTGCATCTTTAGACCAAAGACCACAAAACTGAAAAAAGCAAAAGGAAGAAGAAACAATATTTTATGGTATCCCTAAACAACAAAACTCAAGCAGAATAAAGTTAGCCCAGACTTTGTTACTTCTAGCTTGTATAACAACGTTACATTGTATTGGCCCTGTCAGGAAGTAAATAAATTACTTTTTCACTCTCTTTTTCCTTCCTTTGAATGGCATTTAGTTTGTGGTTGTGCAGGTGTTTTTTCAGTCTTTATATGTTTTCACTGGTGAGGGCTATTTCTCTTTCAGTGGGGATTTTCTAAGTTATTATAGCTTTAAATGTAAAACCCCCCAGCCTAACCATAATCAGGCCTAGCAAGAATGGAGGCCTGCACAATAGTTTGGCACACAAAAATCCAAGCAAGGGCCTCAATCCTCTCAAGAGCCTAAAGCAGACAGTGACAACAACTCTTGTCTGTTTCTCAAATGTCAGTCCAGTATCGAGCCAGACACCCAAGTTCTTTACAGTCTCCTTGGGTGATGGGGCGGATTTAAGATGGTCAGGCCACCATTGTTCGGACCAGAGCTACTGATCTTTGCCGAACAATAGGATCTCGGACTTGCTGGCGTTTAATTGAAGACAATTAGTCTTCATCCAGTCCGAGATGATTGACAGATCCTCCTTAAACTTCTCCAGATTTCAGCGGCAGTTTTGGGAGAAGGCGATCACCAGCTGGGTGTCGTCTGCGTAGGACACCAAGGACAACCCCCTGCCTCTAGCCACCTCCGCCAAGGGTCTCACGTAAAGGTTGAATAAAAGCGGGTTCAAGATGGAGCCTTGAGGCATCCCATGGCGCAGGGCATGGTCCTGAGAGTGGAAAGGTGGCACAGAGACTTGAAAAGACCGCCCTGCCAGGAAGGAGCAAATCCAATCCAAAGCACCGCCCCTGATTCCAGCCGCCCAGAGGCGATCGAGGAGGATCGCATGAGACACCGTATCAAAAGCGGCGCTTAGGTCCAATAGGAGCAAGGCCGCAGAGTCTTCCATATCCAGCCTGCTCGGGATGGATTCCGTTACAACCAGATCGCCCGATGACAGATGGATTGGTTGCCTTACTGCCCTCCAAAGCACCATGATACCATTCTTGCTGCATTGATTTCATTAAGGGCATTTTTGGATGCTCGTCTGGTACTATCTCAGGCAAACTCCAAGCTCTCTTTTTGGCTGAAAAAATTCAGGTTATTTATTGCGCCGAAGATGGCCGCAATGGTAGACTCAAGCAACTTACGTTTTTCAACAGCAGTATCCATTTTTCTTCAAATAACCTCCTCGATTTGACAGTTTAAGATAACAGCCACCTAAGCTAAAGACTGCTGCTGTGCCATGTTCTTGTCCTTTCTTATTTGCCCACAGCTCTAAGTGCCCTTGATATTCTCCAATATAAGTTAATTACCATTTTGGTGTGCATTTCCAGGGTCAGCTTTCTTTTTCTTAGTGGGTGGAGCCCCAGTCAACCTAGGAAAGGAGGCCATGTAAATTAATAAAAGGACATTAGAAATACATTGGTTGGACTTAGACACAGCTTCAGTATTAGTTAAACCAACAAAATGTTTCTTAATGCTAATTTCAGGGCCCTTAGACTTAGGATCAGTGGCTAGCTCATCCTTTCCCACATATTGCTTAATATCTAACCTTCCTTCAAAATTTACAATGTCATTTTCAATTACCCCTTCGCTTTAGAATAAATATTCACATAAATGAAGAGGCTGAATAGTCCTTCCCTCTGATCACGGCAGCCTATAGTCTGCCCTTAATTAAACCTTATGTCTGAGCCAAATCAGGTGACCCATCCCAGCCTCCTTTGGGCTCTGATGTTCTAATACAGGTCTGTCTTGCCCGGTCAGTGGCGTAACACAGGCCTGGAGACCCCGCGGTGCGAGGGGCCCAAGCTGCAGGGGGCTCCCTCAGTACGGCACTCATGTCGGAGAGCTCCTGTATAAATTCGGAGAGGGTGCCCCAGCATGTACTTTGTAGGGGGCCCCCCTCAACTTTCCTTATGTCACTGGGCATGGGTGCGTCCCGCACATGTCCTGATCTGCAGTTTACTATGGTGGGGGATATAGTGGCAAAAGCCCCATCTCTGAGCCAGCTGGGGGGCTGTGGAAGTTGTATTACAGTGGTATTGATATTGCTTGCCTGAATATGAGTGGGCAGAGTCAGAAGCGATATTAAGGCATCAGGAAAAATTTGACACAGAGAAGGTGGGATTTAATTGGATGCAATAATAATCTCATAGTTTGATTCATTTACCCCACTAAAAGACCATGTTACGGTAAATACTATGCACTTTTCCCTTTTGAATTCTGGCAGGTTTGACCTGCTGAAATGTAACAAAGGGTGAGGTCTGTATATATCTGGCAGTTACTGTGTGCAGTACATACTGCACTGCTCAGAATTCTGACCCATGCTGATACAATGCTTTGTTCAAAAGTCCGAAAATATTCTGACCAACTAATATTTAGTTCCTGTGTATACTAATGTGAGTGATATTCTAGAATCATAAACGATGTTGCCACTAATATGTTTTAGCCACTGTATTTAAGGCGCTGGCTTTTTTTTAATATCATTTTCAGTAGGAGTTAGCAGATGATAATGCTGAATAGAGCTCTTAATTGTTAATGGTGTGTAATTTCCATAGAGAATCACTGTGTAGGCGTAAGTGAATTTTTCATCTTTCTGTAAAAAGGGATGGTGCAATTTCAATCTAATTTTGATATGTGATAATGACCAAAATCTTGAGCATAAAGATTTTATTAATTTTTACTATGCATTTTGAAGTTGAATTTATGTCCATTAGCGAAGACTATTGAGGATCATATACATAATCAAAGTGTGCAGGATAAACCTAAAGTGTACATTAGCATACCAAATAAGAATGTCACCATTCGTCTATACCATGGATATGAACCAAATTTCCTTCCTCCTGTTCTTCAGCAAGAGGTGTGCTACCACACAAAGAGCAGTGTGACATTTCCCTTGACTCAAAATGACAGAACATGCAAATACATGATTGGGTTGTTCTTCTGAAATGTGGTCTATTAATTGTTTTATTGGTCCAATGACAGATGGATTGGTTGCCTTACTGCCCACAAAGCACCATGATGCCATTCTTGCTGCACTGATTTAATTAAAGGCATTTTTTTTGGATGCTCGTCTGGTACTATCTCAGGCAATCGCCAAGTTCTCTTTTCGGCTGAAAAATTCAGGTTATTTATTGCGGCAAAGACGGCCACAATGGTGGCTCAAGCAACCTAAGTTTTTCAAGGGCAGTATCCAATTTTCTTGAAATAACCCCCTCGATTTGACAGTTTAAGATAACAGCCACCTAAGCTAAGGAATGCTGTAGGGCCATGTTCTCGTCTTTTCTTACTTGCCCACAGCAATAAGTGCCCTTGATATTCTCAGATATAAGTTAATTAACATTTTGGTGTGCAGTTCCAGGGCCAGCTTTCTTTTTCTTAGTGGGTGGAGACCCAGTCAACCTAGGAGGAGAGGTCATGTAAATTAATAAAGGAACATTAGAAATACATTGGTTGGACTTAGACACAACTTCAGTATTAGTTAAACCAACAGAATGTTTCTTAATGATAATTTCAGGGCCTTTAGACTAAGGATCAGTGGCTAGCTCCTCCTTTCCCACATATTGCATAATATCTAACCTTCCTTCAAAATTTACAATGTCATTTTCAATGACCCCTCCACTTTAGAATAAATGTTCACATAAATGAAGAGGCTGAATAGTCCTTCCCTCTGATAACGTCAGCATATAGTCTGCCCTGAATTAAACCTTAAGTCAAAGCCAAATCAGGTGGCCCAGCCCAGCCTCCTCCGGACTCTGACATGCTCAAACCGGTCTGTCTTGGTCCGGTCAGTGGCGTAACACAGGCCCCCGTAGCCCCCCACAGAGCGGGGGGCCCAAGCTGCAGGAGGCCCCCTCAGCACAGTACTCAGGCTGGAGAGCTCATGATTAAATCCATAGAGGGTGCCCCTCCATGTACCTTGCAGGGGGGGCCCTCAACTTTTGTTATGCCAATGGGCCTGGGTGCTTCCCGCACATGTCCTGTTCTTCAGGTTACTATGATGGTCGGTGTAGTGGCAAAAGACCCTACTCTGAGCCAGCTGGGGGGCTGTGGAGGTTGTAGTAAAGTGGTATCGATATTGCGTGCCTGATTATGTGTGGGCAGAGTCAGAAGCGATAATTAAGGCATCAGGAAAAAAATGGACACAGAGAAGGTGGGATTTAATTGAATGCAACAATTATCTTATAGTTTGATTCATTTACCCCACCAAAGTCCATGTTACGGTAAATGCTATGCACTTTTCCCTTTTAAATTCCGGCAGGTTTGACCTGCTGAAATGTAACAAAGGGTCAGGTCTGTATATATCTGGCAGTTACTGTGTGCAGTACATACCGCACTGCTCAGAATTCTGACCCATGCTGAAACAGAGCTTTGTTCAAAGGCCCGAAAATATTCTGACCAACTAATATTCAGTTCCTGTGTATACTAATGTGAGTGATATTGTAACATAATAAACAGGGTTGCCACTAATGTGTTTAAGCCTCTGTATTTAAGGGGCTGGATTTATTTTATATCATTTTCAGTAGGAGTTAACAGATGATAATGCTGAATAGAGCTCTTAATTGTTAATGGTGTGTAATTTCCATAAAGAATCACCGTGTAGGCGTAAGTGAATTTTTCATCTTTCTGTAAAAAGGGATGGTGCAATTTCAATCTAATTTTGCTATGTGATAATGACCAAAATCTTGAGCATAGAGATTTTATTAATTTTTACTATGCATTTTGAAGTTGAACTTATGTCCGTTAGCGAAGACTATTGAGGATCATATACATAATCAAAGTGTGCAGGATAAACCTCAAGTGTACATTAGCATACCAAATAAGAATGTCACCATTCATCTATACCATGGATATGAACCAAATTTCCTTCCTCCTGTTCTTCAGCAAGAGGTGTGCTACCACACAAAGAGCAGTGTGACATTTCCCTTGACTCAAAATGACATGACATGCAAATACATGATTGGGTTGTTCTTCTGAAATGTGGTCTATTCATTGTTTTATTGGTCCAATGACAGATGGATTGGTTGCCTTACTGCCCTGCAAAGCGCCATGATGCCATTCTTGCTGCACTGATTTAATAAAAGGCATTTTTGGATGCTCGTCTGGTACTAACTCGGTCAAACGCCAAGTTCTCTTTTCGGCTGAAAAATTCAGGTTATTTATTGCGGCGAAGACGGCCACAATGGTAGACTCAAGCAACCTACGTTTTTCAAGGGCAGTATCCAATTTTCTTGAAATAACCCCCTCGATTTGACAGTTTAAGATAACAGCCACCTAAGCTAAGGAATGCTGAGGGCCATGTTCTCATCCTTTCTTACTTGCCCACAGCCATAAGTGACCTTGATATTCTCAGATATAAGTTAATTACCATTTTGGTGTGCAGTTCCAGGGCCAGCTTTCTTTTTCTTAGTGGGTGGAGACCCAGTCAACCTAGGAGGGGAGGCCGTGTAAATTAATAAAGGAACATAAGAAATACATTGGTTGGACTTAGACACAACTTCAGTATTAGTTAAACCAACAGAATGTTTCTTAATGCTAATTTCAGGGCCCTTAGACTAAGGACCAGTGGCTAGCTCCTCCTTTCCCACATGTGCTTAATATCTAACCTTCCTTCAAAATTTACAATGTCATTTTCAATTACCCCTCCACTTTAGAATAAATGTTCACATAAATGAAGAGGCTGAATATTCCTTCCCTCTGATAACGTCGCCATATAGTCTGCCCTTAATTAAACCTTAAGTCAAAGCCAAATCAGGTGGCCCAGCCCAGCCTCCTCCGGACTCTGACATGCTCAAACCGGTCTGTCTTGGTCCGTTCAGTGGCGTAACACAGGCCCCGTAGCCCCCTACAGAGCGGGGGGCCAAGAAGCAGGAGGCCCACTCGGCACAGTACTCAGGTTGGCGAGCTCCTGATTAAATCCAGAGAGGGTCCCCCTCCATGTACCTTGCAGGGGGGGCCCTCAACTTTCCTTATGCCAATGGGCCTGGGTGTGTCCCGCACATGTCCTGTTCTGCAGGTTACTATGATGGTCGGTGTAGTGGCAAAAGCCCCTACTCTGAGCCAGCTGGGGGGCTGTGGAGGTTGCAGTTCAGTGGTTTCGATATTGCGTGCCTGATTATGAGTGGGCAGAGTCAGAAGCGATAATTAAGGCATCAGGAAAAAAATTGACACAGAGAAGGTGGGATTTAATTGTATGCAACAATTATCTTATAGTTTGATTCATTTACCCCACCAAAGTCCATGTTACGGTAAATGCTATGCACTTTTCCCTTTTAAATTTCGGCAGGTTTGACCTGCTGAAATGTAACAAAGGGTCAGGTTCTGTATATATCTGGCAGTCACTGTGTGCAGTACATACCGCACTGCTCAGAATTCTGAACCATGCTGAAACAGAGCTTTGTTCAAAGGTCCGAAAATATTCTGACCAACTAATATTCAGTTCCTGTGTATACTAATGGGAGTGATATTCTAGCATAATAAACGAGGTTGCCACTGATGTGTTTTAGCCTCTGTATTTAAGGGGCTGGCTTTATTTATATCATTTTCAGTAGGAGTCAGCAGATGATAATGCTGAATAGAGCTCTTAATTGTTAATGGTGCGTAATTTCCTTAAATATTCACTGTGTAGGCGTAAGTGAATTTTTCATCTTTCTATTAAACGGGATGGTGCAATTTTAATTTAATTTTAATATGTGATAATGCCCAAAACTTTAGCGTAAGGATTTTTTATTAATTTTTATAATGCGTTTTGAAGTTGAACTCAAGTTCATTAGTGAAGACTATTGAGGATCATATACATAATCAAAGTGTGCAGCATAAACCTAAAGTGTACATTAGCATACCAAGTAAGAATGTCACCCTTCGTCTGTACTATGGCTATGAACCAAATTTCCTTCCTCCTGTTCTTCAGCAAGAGGTGTGCTACCACACAGAGCAGTGTGACATTTCCCTTGACTCAAAATGACATGACATGCAAATACATGATTGGGTTGTTCTTCTGAAATGTGGTCTATTAATTGTGTTATTGGTCAGATGACAGATGGATTGGTTGCCTTACTGCCCTGCAAAGCGCCATGATGCCATTCTTGCTGCACTGATTTAATGAAAGGCATTTTTGGATGCTCGTCTGGAACTATCTCTCCCTTGACCCAAAATGACATGAAATGCAAATACATTATTGGTTTGTTCTTCTGAAATATGGTCTATTAAATGTCTTTTTGGTCCCGTGGTTAAATGCATATTTTGGACTCAGTAACATTTGCATTGATACATTGCACGTTTGCAGCCAAAGTCAGGAAAACCCATGGTTTTTGTTATAACTGTTACTACAGGTGGGTGATGATTAGACAAGTAATGACAATAAGCTAGAGCTCACCACCATAGCTGTCCCGGCGTACTGCACACACTTGCAAGGGGCTGAGAGAACCAATTTCAGCAATATTGTGAGGAGTGGTAAAACTACACTACACACCCAAATGAGCAAGACAATGCAGCCCTGGTGTTGAAAGTGGTGGCAGATGTATGTTTCATCAGCTGCAAGTAAGAATTATATTAAGCACCTAGCTTTAAATACCTCAGTTCAAGGCAAGAACATCAATAATACTTCAGATACTTACCGATAATCGCATTACTCCAATGCTACTTCCAAACCCCACTCTTCATGAGGTGTTTCCACACACAGGAGTCAGGTCCTCTGATGCTTCCCTAAAAGAAAACATGTAAACTTCCCCCATCCTCCGTGTGTGTCTACAAAGAATGTATGACATTTGTTTTAAGTTTAGAAAGCTTTATTGAGTATAATAGGCATAGTAAAACATCATTACAGAAACAATGGCATTAATAAGAAATTGCACGGATATTGAACAATTACCATCTTTGCAAAATAATCCCAAAAAAAGGGGATATAAAAACTATACCTAGAGAAAGAGCTTTTTAAAGGTATTTTGTATTAGGGGAGGGAGGGAGAGTAAAGAGAGAGGGAGGAGAAAGAGGAAAGAGGAAAAAAGGGGCACTGTATATTATAAATGCACTTCTAAAGGTACCTTAACAAAGTGAAGGTGAAATGCAACTAGTAATAACAATTTAAGAAGAAAAAAAGAAAGAAATAGGGATAAAGGGTGAGCTTTAAGAAACATGTCTAGATAGGAAACCAGTTCCAGTTAAAGGTAACCATATCAAGTCTCTTTTAATCAATAAGGATGCTGTGGTAGCAAAGGCACAATCAAGTGTATGATGGTGACATAACAGGTCCCACCATGCACTGTATGACATTTTTGAAGTGTCTTTCCAGTTGGTTGTGATTATCTGAAAGGAAATGGCTAAATATAGATCGATAAATTTACGCACATTACATTCAACATTCCATATCGGCGAGGAACCGCCCAGAAAAATATGTACCTTCTTAAAAGGGAAGTCTGTGGCAAAACGTCATTTAGTTTAGGCTAAATGCGGTACCAAAGGGATTTTACCAGCGGGCAAAGAAAAAACCTATGAACGAAATCACTATCAGCACATGGGCAGGACCAACTTTTTTTGGAATCAAGTAATTTAAACTTGTGTAAGTCAGTAGGGGTGAAAAAAGTCTATTGTAGAAAAAATATAGAGTCTGGGTGGTGCTATCGACATGGGAAACGGATTGTATTTTGGACCATATAGAATCCCAAACCTGGAAGGAAAATTCTTGAGCTAGATCCTTTTCCCATAAGAGTTCAAGTTTGGATTTGGACCTAACAGCAGTGGAGTGGGAAAGTAACTTTTAAATAGCAGCAGCTTTAAGAGGAATAGAAAAGACTGGGGGAGGGGAGAGGGTTGGAGCATTAGTAGTCAGGGAGCTAGCATAAGGAGTAATAGAGGCTAGGGCGTTAATGAGCAAGGGATGCTGAGAAGAGTGCACGTTAGATATGCCGAATAAGTCACGTAGATCTGAGAAAGTCATCGGGGAATTGTCTTTAAGTATATGGTCATAACTGATAATACCTTTTTCTATCCAGTCCTTCCAGAATAGCGCTCTATTATTAATCTTTAGGAATTTGTTATACCAAATCGGAGATAGAGAGTGAGAGTCAACATAAGATAGAAAAGAGGGAGATATTGAAAGAGCAAGTGCTTTGGAGTGTTTAAATATGGGGTTGAGAAACCGCTTCGGAGGTTGGGATAAACGAGTAGCTAAAAGGAATGAAAAAGGAGAGAGTTGCACAAGCTCAATTGAACTCCAAGCAGTCAAGGGAGGATTAGATGAGTCTGTTAAAAAAGGCCAGATTTGTTTTAAAGTGAACGCTGAATGAAAACGGGTGAGGTTAGGAAAGTTGACTTCCCCTAAATCCTTGGGTTGTTGGAGGCAGGAGAGAGAAATCCTAGCTTTGCGTTTTTTCCATAAGAATTTTGTTAGGAGGCGATTTATGGTTTTAAAGAAATAGAGTGGAAGGGAGATGGGGAACATGGAGAGGTAGAAATTGATTATGGGAAGAAGCATCATTTTGATAGTTGAAAGCCTTCCCACCAGGATAAGAAGAGAGGAGACCAACCATCAATGAGTGCAGAAATCTTCTTAAGTATGTCAGCGTGGTTAATTTTGACAGTTTCTCTAAGAGTGTTAGCGTAAAGGATACCAAGGCATTTAATACTGCTGGAGCTCCATTCAAAGCCAGAGCCATGAAACATATGGGAGAGGCAAAATTTGTTTAGAGGTAAGACTTCAGATTTATCTATGTTCAATTTGTATCAAGAAACTAAGGAATATTCGTTTTCATAAAGAGAAATGTGAAGGTAAAGAAGTGGACAGATTAGAAATGTAGAGGAGGATATCATCAGCATAAGCAGTGAATTTAATATCGATGTTCTGAAAATTAAAGCCAGTATAAGATGGTGATCTCCAAATTTTTTCTAAAAAGGGTTTTAAAGCGAGAATAAAGAGAAGGGGTGAAAGGGGACATTCTTGTCTGGTGCCTCTATGAAGAGAAAAATAGTTAGATTGAGAGCTCTTAACCCAAATGGAGGTAAAGGGGGAAGAATATGGCAGTTGAATTTCTTGAATAATATGAGGGCTAAAGCCGTGCCATTTTAGTGCTCCAAACATAAAGTCCCAGCTTACCCTGGCAAATGTTTTTTCAGTATCTAATGTGATAGCTGCGACTGGGGAGTCCATTTTTGAGGCAAGATGGATAATATTAAGGAGAGTTCTCGAGTTGTTGATTATAGATCTACCTTTGACGAAGTCAGATTGATATATATTAATTAGGACAGGAAAGACTTTGTTAATAAGAATGGCAAGAAGTTTGGCATACATTTTATAATCTGTCTTGATTAAGGAAATGGGCCTGTAGTTTTTGCAAACGGAAAGGTCTTTGTCTTTTTTAGGGATTAGGCAAAGCATTGCTTGTGTGAAAGATCCCCTAGATTCTCCTGTGGTAAGAAAATGATTGATCAGTGAAAGTAAATGTAGTATTAAACTGGTCTTGAACTGGAGGTAAAATCAAACCGTGAAGCCATCCGGACCAGGGGTTTTGTCTTTTGGTAGGAGAGTAATGACATGGAGTATTTATTTTTCTGAGAAAGGAAGGTCTAGGGACGAAAGATCAGGAAGAGAATCGGGAGATTTAGGGATAGAGTGAAAAAAGGAGTCAATTTGTGCAGAAGAAGGAGTGGATTCTGGAGTATAAAGAGAACAGTAATATTGAACAAAACAGTCAAGTATCCTATCATCCGTGGTCTGACGAACTCCTTGAGCATCAGTAATAGCAATAATTTTGGATTTTTGCTTTTTGATTTTAAGATAATTTGTAAGGGTTTTACCTGCTTTGTTCCTCCATCCATACATTTTTGCATTGAACTTGAGGAGATTATTACATGCAGATTCCCAGAAGTGCTTGTTATATTGTATTTTCGCTTTAACGAGGGAAGATAGTGAATCAGCAGAGTTTGTGGTTAAATATACATGTTCAAGCTCTCTAAATTGTTTAAGGATGAGAGATGATTGTAAAAGGGCTTTTTTCCTTTTCCGAGATACAAAGTCAATAATAAAGCCTCTGGCAGCAGCCTTAAAGGCATCCCAAATAAAGTGAAAGTGAGAAGTAGAGTGTAGGTTATTGTGGAAGAATTCCTCCATGAAAGGCGTGAATTGCGCAATGAACTGGGGGCCCGATTCACAGAATGAACTTAAAACTAAATCCTAAACTTACTACTATTTGGTATTCACAGATTAGACTTACTACTTTCGGGATTCACAGAATAAATTTACTACTTTCGGTATTCACAGAATAGATTTAAGACTACTAACTTTACGTCCGCACTCGGGCCGTAAATTACGGCCCGGAGGCGGAGTTTCCGGCTTGGGGGCGGAGCTTACGGCCCGGAGGCGGAGCTTCCGGGCCGGAGGCGGAGCTTGCGGCTTGGAGGCGGAGCTTCCGGCTCGGAGGTGGAGATTTCAGCCATGGCTAAATACCCACCTCCGAGCCGGAAGCTCCGCCTCCAAGCCGCAAGCTCCGCCTCCGGCCCGGAAGCTCCGCCTCTGGGCCGTAAGCTCCGCCCCCAAGCCAGAAACTCCGCCTCCGGGCTGTAATTTACGGCCCGAGTGCGGACGTAAAGTTAGTAGTCTTAAATCTGTTCTGTGAATACCGAAAGTAGTAAGTTTATTCTGTGAATCCCGAAAGTAGTAAGTTTAATCTGTGAATCCCGAAAGTAGGAAGTGCATTCTGTGAATACCAAATAGTAGTAAGTTTAGGATTTAGTCTTAAGTTCATTCTGTGAATCGGGCCCTGGGAGTCTAAGTGGAGAGAATTATTAAAGTGCCAGCGCTGAGAGGGGAGAGGAGGCGAGAGGTAGTCCATATTTAGAATAATAGGGGCATGATCAGAAACAAGAATGGAACCTATTCCTGAGTTAGTCATAAATTGGAAAGCGTGTTGGGTGAGAAAAATATAGTCAATACAAAAGTGAGACGTATGAACAGGAGAAAAGAAGGAGAATTCTAATGTGTCAGGGTGAGATATTCTCCAGGAATCTATTAAGCCTCTGGAAGAGATAGCCCTATGAAAGGACTTCTGCATTTTATTGGGAACATATCTGGATTGTGATTTCCGGTCTAAAAAGGGATCCATGAGTTGGTTACAATCACCTCCTACAATTAAATCATCAGTCGAATGTGAAGAAAGTAGTGAGTAAAAATCATTCCAAAAGGTCAAATGAATGCCATTAGGGCCATAGACATTACAAAAGGAGAGTTGTGTGTTATTAACAGTAGTATTTAAAAATAACCATCTGCCATCATTGTCATAAAAATCATTATGCAACTGAACATTTAACGACTTATGAAACAAAGTAATAACACTGTTTTTGTTGTTCACTGCTGGGGAACAGAAAGCTTCTCCAACCCATTGTTTGCGCAGTGAAGACAGGTCTTGCGAATTAAGGTGCATTTCTTGCAACAATGCAACTTGACATGTTAATCTCGCTAAATGAGATAAAACATGTTGTTTCTTAACAGGGTTGCGAATAGAGGAAGAGGAACACAAATGTCCAGAAAAAGAAGGTAGGAAAGAAATGATGACAAAAAGCACCAGGGCTTCAGTCATAGCAAACAAAAAAATAAAAAACATTAATGTGAGAGGTGAAACAGCAAAAGCAAAGACAACCATCGCACAAAGAGGGGCACCGAGAAATAACGTACAGTTTTACATAGCTATTAAAAGGGAAGGGAGAGGAGAAAAAATAATGAATAAATATGACAAAATGGAAGGGAACTTACCAGACACTAGAATAACTAACAACGATTTGGGTCAGACATTATGATCAGACAGAAGGTATAGACGGGGTCTTCGACAACAGCACAGGGAGAATCTATACAAAAGGAATAAGGTACAAACATAATACAATTAGAAAACGTGGTAAGAACAAATTACAACCTAAAAGATAATAGGGTTAGTACATAACAAAATAGACAATCAATTTTTACTAAGTTCCATAAGTTCTCCTCGATGAGTCTGAATGAACTTCCGAAGGTCTGCGGGATCTTTAAAGGAAAACGTTCTGTCTTTGTAAGTCACCTTGAAGAAACAGGGATGAATAAGACCATATCGAGCGTTCATGGATTTCAAAGCTGGTCTAAGATCGAGAAATTCTTAGCGTATGCTGGCTGTTGGTTTAGATACATCTTGGCTGAAGAAGATTCGATAACCGGACCGGAACATCTGTTTAGATTTCTTGGCAGCATTAAGGATAGCCATAAGGTCAGAATACAACAAGAAATAGGCAATGACACCTCTTGGTTTGGTAGAAGAAGAAGCATTTTGAGGTCCAAGATGATGTGCTTGTTGAATATTAAAATCCATTGATTTGGAAAGGCCAACAATCGGCACGATTTGAGTCTTCAAAAAGGAGATCACATCTGACCCTTCAGAGCCCTCCGGGATACCATAGATGCATAAGTTATTGAGCCTATTGCGATTTTTCTGTGGTTTTCTTGAGTTGGGTAACTTCATTGGTGAGACTATCAACCTTGGCGATAACATCTTGAGAATCACTTATCTTTTGTTCAACAACAAAGAGTCTGGAATCCAGACCTGACCATTTGTCTTCAATTCTTTGAAGTGTAGCTGAAGTGTCAGACATAAAGGGGCGAAGAAGACGCAATTCCTCCATGACATCCTCTAACGTGAGGTAAAGAGGCGATTTAGATGGGGAGGGGCTTTTCTTAAGAAGCTTACTGGTATTTGCTGCAGAATCCTTGCGACCTCCTGAAGAATTTCCTGTGGTCCCATGCTGTTTGTTAGATTGCAAGTGATCCATAATGAAAATAAGGATACGACATTCGCAATGAATTACTTGTAAGGAGTAGGAATGGGCACCAATCACCAACAAAAATGGGCAGCAAGGTACAAAATCAGAAAAAGCTCATAGTAATCAGCCCGAACAGCATTAATATGCGTAAGAACCACTGCCCATAAACAGTATCCACTACTGCGCAAAAGGCAACACAAATGAAGGCATAATACTGATGCACAGAGAGCCCAGACTGAGCAGAGCAGGGTATTTCAATAAAGCGTCACACAAAAAAACAGCAGGTATATCCAATGACAGGAGACCCAGCGTTTTGTTAAATTATTCCAGTAGGAAAACATTAAGAATAAAATGAGGGTGACGATGGAGCCATTTTAAAAAGAATAGGCTTCATATGAGACAAACCAGTCACTAAAAATCGTATATTTAGCATAAAATAATCTAGTTTGTAGTGGGTGGTAGAGTAATGAAGCGTATTTAATGCAAATGCGCCTTCTGTTGAGGAGAATGCATTTCAAGTTATGCGCTGCGCTTTGAAAGTTCACAAAATGGCAGCCGCAATATTAAATGCTGAGGCGGCAAAAGAAAATGTAAAACGAAAGTCTAATACGGCATAATTTGCGTCGACAGTTGGCCTGCACACTCCTGGCCACTTCCGACATTACATACCACCTCGTAGGTACCGGCACTGCGGTTTGAATGTCCCTTCGGTATAAAAATAGCACTCGGCGTTCCGGAGCTCCTTAGTGCGCGGCCATCTTGGTGCCGTCACCGCGCACTCTCCGAATGTATGACATTTCAAAGCATACATTCACAAAACATGGCTTTACAATTCAGTCATTACTATGACTGTGTTGTTACCACGAGTGCCATTACATCGCAAGTCGTATCAACGACTTACTGTAGGGGGGGCAATGGACTTAGGAATAGCATTAATTATGATTCCTACTGCAGTTTGTGCAACAGCAGAGAAGGTGTTGGATTTAAAATCCAACACATTCCCTGGTGTTGTATGCCAACTACAGCAAGTCGTTGATACAACTTGCGATGTAATGGCATGCGTGGTAACAACACGGTCGTTGTAATGACCGCATTGTAAAGCCATGCATTGTGGAAACAGCATTGTAAATGCTATTTTCCATCTGCAAAGGACCACCGACACCGAGATGCCTTCTGAGCAGATTACTAAAGCAAACTGCAATCAAATCTGGACACACAGCAGGGGTGTGTGAGGATGTAGGACAAGGAAGGAGAATTACTGGTAAATAATCAAAGGGTTACCACCTTACCACTTCCAATACCAGCCCTCACACTAAGAGAATATATCAAAGTAGACAGGATGGAAATTGGTCATCCACCAAGTTAGCCAGCCATAAAAGCAAAGTTCACATATAATGAAGGAAGGATGTAGCCCAGAAGGCCAACAAAGTCTCAACTACCAGAGCCAAAGCAATCCAACAAACTCTAGAAGCCATAAAGGCAGAGGGCACATCCTGTGTGCCCAAAGCATCAGAGGCCCAAAATTAGGGAACTCCTTCATTAGGGACCCACAAGAGACAGCAAAAGAACCAATAAAGTCAAAGGCTACATCACTAAGCCATAACCAGAGATGCAGTAAAAGAGCCATGAGGGACCAAAAGATACAAACACCGTTCAACAATACAGGTACTCCACAGTTCGAGTAAAAACAAGAAGATAACATCACTAAATCCACCCCAGGGGGAGGCAGAAAAAGTAACACCATTTGTGAAGGCCCGGTCTGTGTTAGGCCACAGAGACTCCCAAAATAAACCCAACCCCAGGAGCTCATGAAGTTGCTTAGGAAATGCCATACATAGATACCACACCACACCTAGAACAGAGTACAAGAGCACAACTTGCCTGAAAAAGGTCTCAAAAGGCACACTAAAGGGAAAACCAGAAGCAGGGCCAAAAGTCACCATCAAGGTGACAGATTAGTGTCCAACACACGGTGGGGAAAGATTCAGCCCAAAGAAACAGGCAAATCATTGAAAAAAATTCCAAAGAAGGCCCCATCAGATGTACGCCCTATGAAAAGTGCAGGACCTAGAATACCACTTAAAGAGATAAGCCCAAAAGATGAAATACTTAAACACCATGTTTCAGGGAATGCCTACTCACACAAGAGCACATGCAAGGCCAGTCACGTGCAGGGGCTCCAGAATCCAAGCAGAGTGAACCAAGAAACGGTCAAGAACCCATGGCAAGGAATAAAACAGGCAAAGCGCTTGGCAGATGTAGCAACTGCAGAGTTCCCAATAAGAAGTACCACGCAAAGTGCATGACCAGACAAAAGTGAGAGAGAGAGGAGGCCTAATACCCAAACACAAGGGTATGCAACAGTAGGTAAAGCAGGTCTACAGAAGGTAAAATTCATAGCCCATCAAGGAACAAAGGATAAGGAATGCAGAGCCAAAATATCCATCAGAAAAGGAAATAGTGAGAAGAAACATCTCCAAGGCATCTCATTCTCTAAGCTCCAACACCCAAGAGGCGCCCAGGCCTGCAGACATCCAGAAGAGCAACCAGAGGTCCAACAAAGTGCATAGAGGAGCAGCAGTGGAGCACTCTTTGCAACAATGACCACACAAGCATGACAGACATTAAAGGCAGAACTATGAAAGAACAACAAAACTGCAGAAAAGAGATAACCCCAAGGGTAAAAGTCTATAGACAGGGGGTAAAACCAGAGCAAAAATACACATTTTTAAAGACACCAAGCAAATAAGGTGTAGAGGTTTTGAAGTAGCAAGCAGAAAAAGATCAAGGTAAGGCGTCCCACATTAACCCATGCACAAAGAGGCAAACATTAACAGAAGGAGAGAGCAGCTAAAAGTGACGAGACAGGAATCCCATAAGTGTCAAAGAATGAATCTCCAAGATGAGCATGCAAGGCCACAATACACAAGGGGAGCAAATATACAACAAACAAAGAATACAATGACTCAAACCAAAGAACACGTGGACCCCTCTGCAGCCCGCAGAGAGCAGGACGAGAGACCCATTATAGACCCCATTGCCAGGACACAGACAGTGCCCAATGAGCTGTTATCACACAAAGCATCAACACCAAAAGTGAGGCTGTGAAAGCAGAGAATGCCATAGAGAAAAAGCCACCGATTGGAATGCAAGGCCATCAAACTTATTGGGGAGCAAGGGGACGCCCCCAATAGTTCTAAAGCACCTCCCGGATAAAGTAAAGTTCCAACAACATATACATAGGACAATTTCCCACCAACCCACCTGCAAAGAAGTTGTCTGGAGGCAAAATTCACAAAAAAACAGAAGCTTCCACGGCAAAAACAAAGACAAGCTGGGAGTCCACAATGCTTCAACTCCCACAGCACTGAGAAAGCAACACAAAACCTGCGAAGAGAGACAGGACATGGCAGAGAGGAACCCCTGGTCAGTAACCACAAGCTCTAAGAGCCAGCAATAGGAGTATACCTGTAAGAGATCAAGAGCCACAAGGAGCCCAAGTTAAAACAGGCAGAAGGGCCAGCCTGAAGTAAAAATACAAAGCTCTTCACGTGAGCCATAAAGTGAGGAGTAGAAGAAGGGCATACCTCTCAGAAAATCCCAAGCCCAAATTATGAAGGGAGTGGGCCAAAGCAAGATGGTGAAACCAAGCTCCCATCGGTTAAAGAAGAATACAACCACAAGCAAAACCATCAGTGGATACCAGAAAGTAACTCACAATACCCCAAACAATGTCATTCAGTGCAATGTGTCATACTAGGACACATGTGTCCAACTCCTGCGCCAAGATATTCCATAGATGAAAGCCAAGGGAATAGCCCAATGTAAAACACCAACCAGAGAAAAAATGAGGGCAGAAGAACTACACTAGAAGTACCGACCACTACTTTGAAAAACTGCATGAAAGCAAAAGACAAGAGGCATAGCACTTTCAGAGAATGCCCAGCACAACCAAACAGATAATAGGGTGTCTGGGGAAACCCATCGGCAACTGCACACATCACTCAAACCAAGCAATCAGGAGTGGAATGGCGGGCAGCAGGATGGAGCAGAGAGGCATAGACTAATTCCACATGCACTAGGCCAATGTATACAGAGCAAGCAAAACCATTTCTAGCTGAACACAAGAAACAGCCTCATGACAAACGCAGGTCTTTATGAACAAGAAATAGAGATTGGAATAGGGCAACTGGGCCTGGGAAAACTAAGGCACATGCCTCCCACCCGCACAACAAATTGGGGGGGGTGAGGAAACTGTCAACTAGTGAAGGAGCCAGTGAAGGGTAGGACAAAAATCAGAATTAATAACGCTGCTCCTAAAAAATTCTGTAGTGAGTGAGAGTATACACGCAGACCCAAGACAAGGAGACAGGGAACACATCCCACAAGCCTGAATCCTCAAAGGGCAAGTAGAGGAACCATCAACACATAGTCCCAAACAAGCCCAGTATGAGGCATGGGTGCACGCCAAGTCAACAGAAATCATGCCACATGCAAAGCCAGCAAAAGTCAGGAAAACACCCCACAGTCTGCAGATAAGCCTCAAATGGTACACAGGGCAAGCATAGACTAAAGGTGAGATTTCTGATTAGGGTCGTCCTTTGTAGAGATAGATGGAGTGGAGGAGTATATTTTTTTATTTTAGGTAGGCATCGAGGTGCCTATCTTCAGGGTGTGGACAAACCTCATCTTGTGATAGGGAGATCCTTTCTTTAATCCCAGTTGTCATCTGGCTTTGAAGCTGGTGTCTTAAATCAAACGCAGCCTGTCTGCAGAAGAGGGTAAACTCACTTCTCACGTTGACTCTGAGATAAAACAGCTAAGATATGAAAGGGTTTTACTTTCTAAAGCTATATTAAAAAAAATATGTTTATTCTGGGTTTTTCCCGTACAAACAACATGTAAAATAATTTAACGGAATTACATATTTACAACTGTGATTAATTAATGAAGAGAGACAAAATATATGAGACATTTAAAATCTGTATCTATAATATCCCGTAAAAACTATAAATACCACCACCCATTGATCTTCCTTAATTCTGAACTTCCTTTCACATGATCCATTTACAATATAAAAACCTTGCTAAACTGTAGACTATCATATCGCTTTTGTCCGATCTAAAAATGATCAGTGCTACCAAGTAGCCTACATACTGGGGGTTATATTTACAACAAACTGATGCAACGCCGCTCCGCAAGCCAGCCTGCTGCGCCGCTCTGCACCATAAGGAAAGTGCAGAATGTGTCCTATTTACAGCAATACGACACATCCCTGTCCTTTCCTTTACGCTGGATGGCAAGTGACTGCCTAGCGTCAACTCAGGCACCCTTGCATCATGGTAGGAATTACTTTTTTGTGCAGGAAGGGATACCTTTCCGCACAAAAACAATCAATGTATACGTTATCCTCCTTCTATGTGTGTTGCTGAATGCAGCGCACATAGAAAGAGGGAAGAGCGATGAGAAATAAATATATTTCTCCTCGGGTAGGCATAGGCTTTTGACACCTTCCCTGGGTTTCAAGTCCTTGTAAGTCTGGGAATGTGTCAAAATCCATGGGTGTTGTGAGGAAACACCCACCACAACACCCATTGAATGCATCTTTGACGGAGGAGGGCAAAGCAGTGACTTGCGCTGCTTTGTCTTACTCAATATCGACAAGGCCATGAAAATCCACACAGCGTGGCTTTGCTTGGCCTCGGAGATCTAAGTCTGCAATCTGTGCTGCCGCTGTGTCTAAAAAAGTGAAGCAGCAGCGGCTCCTTTTAAATATACCTCTGGGAATATGCATTTTTCTGAGGCCGCTCATAAGCTTTGCAAAAGAACCTCAAGTGTGATACAGTTTTCTTTTCCCATTTACAGCCTGGACATGTATCCATTACCATGCTTGAATTGTGCCATTTTGAGCAAAAACTCATTGCTGGGAGAGTGACATATTTACATTTTATATGCAATTGCCTTGCAGAAGGCGTGATGATATAATCCATAAATGGTTCAAAGTAGTAGCTCCGTTTTAAATCCAGAAAAGGTCCTGTAAACAAGTCTAGTGGTGGTGTAATATAATAATTTACTGAGGCAACCTGCCAGTACTTATCTGCAAGCACTTTTTTGTCACGAAATGTGCATTCCCCCTATTGTCTTCCAGCTCGATCAACCATAGGAAGGATAGATTTGAATTAACTTTTCCCCGATTTCCCATAGATCACTCGACCCCAGGAAGGCTTCCTTTGAAAGAACAGTTTTAAGCCATATAATCTTATGGGAAGTATCCTAAACTAGAATCTCTTCTAAAGTTTACAGATAATCTAATAATTTTTTGGTGCACCCCAGTCTCCTCCAGAACACCAATACACTCAGGTTGGCTTTTGGGGCAATGGGTTTAATACCCAAATCAATATGCAAGGGTATTGATGGTATGCTCTGTGGTAAATCCATTAAAGTTCATAGATTAAACGACTGTAATGCTCATGCACCGAAACTTGGCAACTTCTTACTTACTCATATGGCTTACACTGATGACCTTGTGCTTCTGAGTTTAACTAAAGTGGGCCTGTCTAGACTACTAGCAGTTATGACAGAATTCCTGGCGACAAACAACCTTGCTCTCAATCTGTCCAAGACAAAAACAATGCTAATAACCAACCGTCGTTCAGCGCATCTTAAGATCATGCTTGAAGGAAAACAACTGGAAAGAGTATCAAATTATAAATACCTAGGATACTATATCGACGACAAACTTACCTTAAACGCCCAAAAAAACTACATGAAGCAAAGAGCTGGAGCCTTAACATTTGCACTAAGCACACTGTCAAAAAAACTGGAAGGCCCCTTGTTTACACCCCTACTGACAGTGATGGCCACCAAAGTACTTCCTACCTTATCAGATGCTAGTGTTGCAATGCAGGGCAAGGATGCAATCATCTTAAACAATCTTATTACAAAAATCTACAAGAAGGTTTTACAACTTCCTAGCTCATCTTCACCAGCTCAGATGCGACTAGAATTTTGCCTAACGAATGAGTCACTGGGAAGACTCTACACAAGCATCATAGTATGGTACTGAATCAAAATGAACTCCACAAATAACACTATAAACAGATTCTTGTGGCTGGAATTAAAAAGCCAACAAAACTCAGCAGTTAAACAATGTCTGACTTGTGCTCTGGAGCAAACATGTACCGCCAACCTGTGGGCCAAAAACCTGCCATTCACTTCCTTTAAACAGGCACTAAATAAGGCGGCCAAGTTTCACTCGCTGATTACTGATAAAGCGATCTTTTCAGACTGCTCCCATTCCTGGTCTGTGACTAACAGCTACAAAAAACTCTCCCCGGCAGCGTATCATGAAACAACATATTCGGTCTTCATCAAAAAAAGGCTGATGGCCCTGAGATTCGGTAAATTACCAACTCTGGCAGACGAACCGACCTGGAAACTTTCAGACTCACACGCCTGTCGGTTATGCGACACCACAAAAGAGAATTTAATCCACATCATATGCCACTGTAAGATTCTGAACCAGGAGCGCCCGCACTTTTTAAAGAACATTTTTAGGATTAAGAGGCTACGTACCTGCAGGTCGGCTATTATTGGTGCTCTTGACCCAACAGCCCCTATAATCAACTGCAAGCTGATAAAGTTCTTGACTGCCTTTGAAAAGCGCTTGAAAGCAATATGAAATTTTAAAACAATATATCCTTTTTAAATTTCATGTTTAAAACGTATTCCGAAGAATTTTCCTTGTTTTTATTGCAAAAGATAATTTTCACTTGCTCGTTTTGTTATGGTTTTAATTAACTAAACAATAAAGTTATATATATATATATACATTAAAGTTCATAGAAATGTATTCTCCACAGATGCTAACTGCATCAGTTTCTTATTTCCCCATAACTCACTGCCATAAAAAGCCCCTCTTAGAACTTGAATATTGTAAATTTGTATAGCCAATGAAATAGACCTGGAGGAAGTGGATCTATAGAATCTAAGTATCCCTGTGGTGCTCTGACGTAATTTAGGGATGGGTAGTGTAGCCTCCAAAGGAGTTTGTTGATAAGAGTCAGTTAGTTGTTTGATAGTGGTATGCAGGTAAATTAATTATCCTGAGTGAATTTAATTCTTAACGATGGAATGAAAGGATATACACTTATGACTAACTAAACAAAACAGAACTTGACTATCCAAGAAGATGTAGACAATTTTCTTAAGATAAGGCTGGGAGTCGACGTTTCGGTCTGTTATTATGTATTCAGTTGAATGTAGGCCGTTAAGCTATATTTCTGGTCTGTTGTCTAATTGGCTGTATCCACGTGTATAGTGTAATTATGAATATCTAATTTAGTTTTCATTTGACAGTAAAATTGTTTTATTCTATTTTAATAGGGAGTAACAATACTAACATTCCTCCGTCCTGATGATGGTCTTAGAGATTTACCTATAAAGACCGAAACGTCGACTCCCAGCCTTATCTTAAGAAAATTGTCTACATCTTCTTGGATAGGCGTTCCACAGGCTTTACAGTGATTTTGATTTACTGTCCGATCCTCATCCTGTATTCCTGTTTTACATATATTTTTTCTGTATTGTATTTCCCTTTATGAATGAACTTTGATAAAATCTATTTTTTGCCTATACACATGTCCATTGGTTTTTGTCACAACTGTATTGTTTAAATGTCAAGTTCTGTTTTGTTTAGTTAGTCATAAGTGTATATCCTTTCATTCCATCGTTAAGAATTAAATTCACTCAGGATAATTAATTTACCTGCATACCACTATCAAACAACTAACTGACTCTTATCAACAAACTCCTTTGGAGGCTACACTACCCATCCTTATTACGTTCTTACCCAAGCCCCCAAAGGTTTATTGGGTCGCTCACTTTATTTCCTGATGTAATTTAAGCACATCCTTTCCAATTTGTTTTCTCCAATCCAAATTAGGGGTGATTTTGACACCCTGCTACTCTTTCTAGTCTCGAGTTGCCCAACATAAACCCTCCTTTAACAGATTAATGTTGGTAGAGGAACATACATTTGTTTTTGGTGGTGTTTGTCTCTAAGCCTCAAGCAATACAAAACCCTACAAACGTATCCAATAGCAATTATACACCCCTGGGTATTTTGGAGATGAAGAGTGTGTCATCGACAAAATGCAATACAGGCATTCTGGGACTGGCTACTACTGCAACAATCATTTCTGCAGCTCTTAAGATGACTAATCTTTTATATAAAGGGAAAATAATGTTGGTGCCATGACACATACCCTGTCGCACTCCCCTGTCAGTTAAAATGTGGTCAGTCCCTTCACCCTGTTCCTCCTACTTCACTAGGGCATAGCTTCCACTGCTCGTGGGTATAATAACTGAAAATCTTTAATCTGGGACCCTCATTTGAGCTAGAAAAGCTCACAGTTTCGAGGGAGGTATCAGATCAAAATTCGACCTCAGACGTACAAATATAAAGTACAGGTGAATCTTTATTTATTATAACTGTCTTCCAGTAGATAATATAAAACCTATGGACCTGATCAATTATGGTTACATTCTTCCTGAAGCCAGTTTTATAGATGTCAGAATATGGTGCATGTCAGCCCATTCGTATAATTTGTCTAGGACTTGATGACAAAGAGGTTTTGAAGGCTATTGATCAAACGATCAGCCTTTAGTTACATGGGTTGTCTGTATTTCCCTTTGAATACATTTGGACAATTTCTTTTCCATGCGAAAGGGATTGGATCACCACTCAGAATGGCTTCAATAAAGGGTTCATATATGGTACCCAAAAGTCTATATTATCAAAGAAAGAGAGGGGGGATTAGGAGCTGATAAAGGTCCAGTGCCCGTGCTCTGAGGCTATGATCAGAACAAAAAGGGAATTCCTCTTCCTAAGAGATACAGAAAGGATGTCTAGGTTCAGGACAGGATATAGGGAACAGTCAACAAGACTGTTTTTGTTGCCCTTACACATCCCTAGGGATGTCATGCTTCATCATCGGGTGGGTACTCCTCGTCGGGCCAGCGCTGCAATGCACTACAGGCCCCCCGAAGCGTAACATTATCGGTGATGTTTAGGTTTTATTAACATTTGATGAGTGCGAGGGTGTCCAAGGTGGGGTGGTGCATAATATGTCCGACGATGTGAGTTAAAACTAACTAGGGGATATCAAATCAACCTTTAAAATGTAGATTTCCCTGCCAAAGGAAAAAAACAAGAGATATTGCTGCTACTTAGAGGGTTATAATGTGAGCAAGCAGCTTTGTGTGATTTGGGGGGAATAAAATACAGGTCAACTTGTTCCACACCTTTGTGGTCTCTAATAGGCTCTAATAGTTTGCGCATGAGCTCAGCCATGATAACATTTGGCAGGTATATTGCGCAACAAACAAGATTAGAAAATATGATACACTAATTTCAAAATTGCCAAAAGTGTATTTCTTTAATGCATAGAAGTTTTTCACCTTAATACATCAGATTATATCTCTGCATAGATTGACCTTTATTAAAAAGGATAACATTTAGAAGCATTCATGATTCTCCCCAAACGTCAATGCCATTAGTGAACTAACTGGCAAGTCAGTAGTCATGTAAACCCTAAACCTGGGTTAAATTTCTATTATAGATAGAGCAACATAGCAGTCTGTTGAAAAAAATATTAGAGGTGCTTCTACAGTGCACATCCTGTATGTAAGCATTTAACCACTCCCATGCTCAGGACGAGCGCAGCTCGTCATGAGCCAAGGTGGTCGTGTGTTCATGACGAGCTGAGCTCGTCATAACGGCCAAAACGCTCGCACACGGGGCTAATTCCCCCGCTGTGCGGAGCGATCTAAAGAAACGGGCGTGGCCATGATGAGCTGAGCTGGTCATGAGCACACGGCCACCGTGGCACAGGGGCCCTGTGGGCGCCCCCGCCCCCAAGCACAGTGGGGGATTTGGCCCCGCAGGCAAGGGGTTAAAGTCACAATAAAAAAGAAGGCTCTGTGAAATAAAATGTTTGCCCAGTATTGCACAATTTTGACAAGCAGGTATGCAGACATGTGTCTCTCTTTCCCTCTCATTTACATCAAAGTTTTCTGTTTGGTTTTTATTTTGTGATCGCGATGAAAAAACTGACACAGAGATAGCAGACCGAAAACAAGATCCCAGACCCAACTGCCAAGCCAAGAATGCATTTATCTGGGAAACGTCACATGGCAAATACCCCCCTCATGAAGCTATGCCCCTGCGGGTTGCTGAAGCGAGCCCACTGTGATATCAGACCATGACAGTTCTTTAAAACGATATGCAAAGACCTAGTGGCTGATTTAGAGCTTGGCAGATGACTTACTCCAACACAAAAGTCCACCTTATTACAAGTTCATTATATCCTTTGGTACTATCAATAAAGCACACAGGCTATCCGTAACGTGTGTGACTGAGTAGCCCATTAGCTAAACTCAAAAACAGTCCCATCATTTTCAAGAGGGGCCACTTTCTGATCAGTTCGCATTGCACAGTCGATGTGGTACTTGGCCTGCGCCTCTTCTGCGGCTGTGTCCAGCCAACCCAACATGGCCTGTTTTTGCCAGTAAGGTGCGTGTCTACAAATACACTGGTTTGCAACATCCATACATGGGCCCAAAATGACACATCTTTTCGAGGGATTTTTTCCCCACCACCACCTTGTTACCCGCACTGTGCATGCTGGCAACATGCAGGACAGAACCACCTGACATATGTTTGACTAGCAGCCAGCAGCACCTATTGTGAAAAGTTGGACTGTCAAATCTGTGCAACGTGCCAGAACAGTGACGAATGCCAGCCACAGAGGAGCAGCATGTCAGAATTTAATTTGTCCTAATGAGCGAGCCGGGGGTGGTAAGCAAATAAATCAATGGCGACTTAATCCCTAAGAAAATGGTAAACACGAAAATATGACCACCTATAATAAAAAATGTGCACTAAAATGCCCCTTTTTTGCCATTTTGACGTTGTTTTTTGGAGGAGGGTTGGTGGGGTATGCTCACTCCCCGCAGTAGGGGGCTGGTATCATTATCAAACCTTTGCCGAACCCAGCTACAGCCTTTACCATCACAGACGCACACTTGCTCTTTCGCGGTAAGCGTTTCCCTTAGCCACTGAATTTGTAAGACACTTAGGTGTTTGATTAATGTCAAGCTTAGGAGTTTCACATGCTAAATTCTCGCTTTTATTTGTATATAATTCACAGCACTCCGTCTACTTTAGTTAAGCAGCTGAAATGCACAAGTTATTTTCCTACCAGCACGAGTCAGCAACTTAACGCACATGTTTTTTCACCTTGCACTTTAGACTTTATTATTTTAACTATAATCTTTTTTTTCACGTTATATCACCCTTCATTGTGACAAACCAGTTTTTTAACCACTCACACTGCATGAACTCGCTGTTGTATAATTATTTAGCATCTATTAGGCAGCCTATGAACTATTTTTTACATGATGTAAAATATAAGCATTTCTTCGTTTTTAGAAATATATCCCCAGATGAAGGCATAATGGAAATGCCGAAATGCATTGGGATGGTATGAGTGCAAAATGTTAATGGAACAGGAATAGCAGCAAACGCTTGTGAACATAACAAGCTATGAACACATGTGAATAAAACATTCAGACTACAACTTTTGGAGTAGAGTCATAATCTTTTTGTGAAACCTTGATTCAAGGACATTTTTGGATCCTAGAGGACATCTCTCAGTGTTGAGAGTGCAGCCCTTATTTCTATATCATTATCAAACCTGCCAGAGCTGTTTTTGGCTGCAAGGCCTGCCCTGCCTGCTGACTTTTGTTTTCGGATGTTACACATGCGATAATGAAAAAGTTGTTCACCCTTTGAGCTCTAGGGGTTCTGACAGTAAAACAACTGTTGTTGTTTTTTTTCTGTTCAGACATGAAGTTTAGCTTGCTTGTAGGGAGCTTAATCAAAAGCTGCAATAGCATGTGGAGAAGTAATTCAGAAAAAAATGAACTTTTGTTTAAAAAGACAGAGTCATGACGGCAGGCTTGAAATTCATCTTTGTGTAGCTAAGCATGTAGAAGAGAGCGTTTGAAGAGAAGGCGTGGTTCCAGTCATAGGGCCAGATGTACATAAAATTGGATGCAAAGATTTGCTTGTGACTAGAAATCTTGTGACCAGTGTGGTAAATTGCGAAGTGACCTATCCACTAATAGGTTGTTTCAAATTACTGATTCGTAGTTGGTCGCAATATCCAAGTGAATAATTAATGAAGTAGGCCTGTAATTGTGACCTACTATTAATCACAGCCATCAAAGGGATGGTGGCCTGCTAGGATCAGCAGACCACAATGTTCTGTTTGCTTTTTTAAATACAACAATTTTTTTTTTTTTACTGAAACCTGGTTTCCTTAAAGGAAAACGAGATGCATTTAAACAAAAATCCAATAAAAAGTGTAATTTTTTTTTTTTAACCCCTTAAGTGCTTCGAACGTTCGGCGGCCGACGGCACCACTATCTCGGGAATGCTGCTGTCGGCCGTTGAACGTTCGAACTGCACCTGCGCAATGGAACGTCCAGCACTGGAGCTGGACGTTCTATAGCTGCTAAGGTGTTAGCTAGGCAGTGGCCCATTGGACCAATATCCACTTTAAAAAACATTTGTTTTCAACATTCATAAAGAGGAAGGGGTCTGTGAATGGGTTACCACATTCTTTGATGTGTTGGTAAAATATTAATGTTTTGGGACCGCATTTCAGCTGCAATCATTGTTACATATCTGTATCATTCGGATTTGAAAGGGACGCCCTAAAACACCCCTTCCAAATATAGTTATTTGGTCACAAACTCAAATTGCAGTATGGTAACACGTTACCAAGGGGCATGTTTATCAACCTTTTTTTTGTCGCAAACGCTGCGATTCGCAAAAAAGCAGCGTTTGCGACTAAATATTTGCAAAAAGGGTTGTATGACTCAAATCGCATCGCAAAATAAGAAATAGCAAAAATTTTGATTTCTTACATTGCGAGAACATGAAATCTGCACCCAATTTTGTGATTTCTTAAATTGCGTTGTCCTCTGTTTGCGAAATTCGCAAACTGGATATCGCAAAATAGGAAATCGCAGTGACATGTAACAAAAAATCACAAATTGCAAATTTGTGAAAATTGCAAATTAAGAAATCACTATTACCACCAAGTGTATGCAGGTGGTACCCAGGTGGAAGGTATAAAAAGCAGCCCACAATGCAACAAAAACTTCCACAATGGCAGCACTATATGTGATAGCCAGGAGGCTGCGTATCCGTGCCCTTGTACAGAGGAGACTGAGACAGGAGCGCATATTTAAACTGCGCATCACGCTATTCCAGCGGACTGAAGAGGACATTCATGAGAAGTACAGGCTGCACCCACACCATCTTGGACCTGATTGAGGAGCTAAAACCCTTTTTGGAACACCCAACATGCAGGACACAACCAATTCCCACCCATGTGCAGGTATTGTGCTCACTGCACCTTCTGGCCTCAGGGAGTTTTCAAAGAGTGTTGTTCCGTGGTCCGAATTGGGTTCGATAGTTCCGAAACCCAATTTATAAAGATCGTCGGAAATGGACGATCTTGGTCTCTACAGACCGCAAATGGCGAGTGTAACGTGTCTGAGTGTTTTCGTATGAATCGATATAGGAGAACACTCTGCATTTGAGGATTTAGTTTGAACCTTCGGATTCCATCTTGTATGTGGCAGCCATCTTGTATGGTTGCCCTAACATAGGCCCTATGATTGTGGCCGAACGAGTCCTTGACACGTACGCCTTAGTTGACTTCTGGTTGACCTGGCCGAACTGACTCCTCGCCTGGGGCGAATCCCGCTGAGCCAGTTCCTTGTTCAGCAGCTGGCCTGATAAAGATCAAAGAGCAGGACGTGCCCTGACTTTATGGCACACCGTTCCCATTCCTCTATCTCCTTTCCATCTGTTTCTACCTTTCCTTTACAACATGTTCATCGATCTGGGTTGATGGTTTTATGGTGGGTTTGTCCGGCCTGATCGAACAGGAAACTTAGCATATGTGCTATCGTTTTGGTGGGCTGGACAACGGAAAGTGGGATTAACTTTGACTGTCGTGATTCGCTACTTTTTGAAATGCTACTTGTCCATTGGTCAGTTTTGTATGCACCAAATGTAAATTGTGATGTTGCCAGAGGCATAATTTTCGGCATAAAAGGCAGAGTTTCGTTCATTGAGATGGTGCAGTCTCTGTCGAACTACCCGTGTGTACTTCGTAGACCTCTGTCCCTGGTTGCATCCAATAAACTTTAGTCTTTGACGTCATTGAGAAGTATCCCGTGTCTCTGTTTGCCAAGACTGGGGAATCCGGGGTCTTTGGGTGTTGCCCTGACACCGCTGGGTTATTGTAATAGTATTGGTTCCGAGAAAACCCTGTACCTCAAGAGTCATAGCAGAGGTTGGCGGGGTGTCACAGAGTGCTCTATCTCGCTTTTTCCATGCCTTTTTGGATGCATTGCTGAACAGGCTAGCACATATATACTTCCCTAACACCCAACAGGCATTACAGCAAACCAAACTTGACTTCTATCAAATTGCACGTTTCCCCCATCTCATTGGCTGCATTGATGGGACCCATGTCGCCCTGACACTGCCAGCAGCCAGAGAATATGTGTTCAGGAACTGAAAATGCTACAATTCCCTGAATATACAGATTGTGTGCAATGCAAAGTACATCATCAACGACATTGTGGCAAAATAGCCTGGCAGCACACATGACTCTTTCATCTTTCGACATAGTGGGATACATAGACATCTGAGTGCTGGAGAGTTTGGAGAGGGATACCTGCTAGGTAAATCAATAGCACACATACATACATCCATCCACTACTCATTTTGGGGGGGAACATTGACTTACCTTTCCTTTCCATCCATGCAGGTGATAGTGCCTATGCAATGCGAGACTTCATCCTAATACCGTATCTGAATCCAGTAAATGTAAGTGAGAGGAGGTATAACAGGGCACATAGATCAACGCGCAGCGTCATAGAACGCACCTTTGGCATCTTGAAGAGCCGTTTCAGACGCCTACATAAAAGTGGAGGGGCACTGAAGTACAGCCCTGAGACATGTTGTAAAATAGTGACAAGCTGTGCAATGCTCCACAACATGGCAATGAGGAAAGCCACCGAAATTGATGTGAGCGACTCAGATACATCCTATGATGACTGCCCACCTCCCCCTGGCAGGGCAGCAGCAGGAGTAGGGGCAGCTGTTGGATGTCAGAGACGGTCTGAGATCATACACAACTATTTTTAAGTAAGAAATAAATGTAATGATCAAGAATTACTTTTGTAACATATGATGTGTTTATTCACACATAACACACAATAATGTTAGCAGTACCCAACACATGTTTCAACACAGTGATATCACTGATGACTATGTCCATAAATCCGTTAAGGTTGGTTGCTTTACCCCTTTTAACAATAGTGTCATTGTCTACTTCACCTCCTCGGGTGAAAGCTTGGGGCAGAGCGGTGTTCTGCCTGTGTGCCCTCCGTTGTATGGCTAGCTGCAGCACCATGTCTTGCACTGCGACGTTGTGTAAATGGCAATGTAGGAGTGATGCTGCTCCTACTGGAGGTCTCTTCACTCTCCCCAGAGACCATTAGTGTGCTGCCACCAGAGTTAGCAGTTTGCCTCTGTTCCACTGCATTTGTTACTTGTTCAATCCCTCTGGCAATGTCTTGGCAGCAGTGTGTCATCTGCATACGCATAGTGATGCTGCAACGTGTTAGGTTGCTGGTGGTTGTGCAGAGGCGGTTCACTGCCTTAGTGTAATTGTGCATACGTGCATTGGCACTTTGGGCAGCCCTGTTCCTGGCACTTTCATTGCACTCTAGTGTAGCGCATAGCTTTTCAATGGCACCTGCCATGGCCATCATGCCCTTACCCATGTGCCGCTGATTTTTATTTAAGATGTTCATCGGCATGTTGATAGAACACAGTGCTTTGTGTTGCAGGTGCAGCACTTGAAGCATGTTCTGCTCCAGTCCTGCAAAAAGAGTGTGCTCCTGAACATTGCCACTGCTGCTCCTGGGTGTGGACCTACGTGATGCATTTGCTTCCGACCTTTGTTGTGGTTGCAGTTGTCCACGACTGTCACCTAGTTCCTGACTGTCACCTCTATTGTCACTTGCATCCCCAGTGCCATCTAGGTTGTCCTCCAATGGAGCCAGGGGGGCACATATGTACGCTTCCTGCGTATAATGGGTGCTTGGTTGGATTCATCACTGCTATCCCCTTCATTGGAGTGTTCCAAATTAATTTGGGAGTCCTCTCCCTCTGCATTATCCCCTGGTGCCCTTGATTGGGTTGTGGATGTAAAGGGGGACATATGAGTTTGTGTTTTGTCATGCATTTTGGACTGAATAAAGTTTTCAACTTTTAAGTTGTAAGAATCCTGATACTGTCATTTTGCCTTCACTGCAACCCACAATCTACGCATGATTTTACAAGTCTCATTCACAAAGAATCCTTCATCCAACTACAACTCCCATAATGCATTTTCTGCGTGTATTTTAAGGAGTGGACCGGAGTGAAATATGTTTTCTTCATGTCACTTATTCTACACAGTGTGCATGCAATGTGTAGCTGTGTAATGATTATTTTCCATGCATCTTACCTTGACTACTGGATGCAGGGTCGGAGCTGTCAATCTCAGCCACTCCACAAACACTCTCAGGCAGGAGAGTGGACTCCACAAGCTCCTCATGGGGTATTGGCTGTTCTGCTGTTGATGTTCCTCCCCGGTCTTGTGTGCCTCCTTCAATCTGGCTGCCACCCTCTCCTTTGACCTTTGGCGCATATCATACTATCTTTTGCGCCAAGCAAGCTCTAAGCAGCTCAGCCTGAGTTGATCAACTGACACTGTGAGCCAGAGAAAGGCACTGTGAACTACAGAGTCACCCAGGCATTCTATGATGTCATGAACATTCTATCCAGTGAAGAACAGCAGAGAAGTAATTTATTACACTATCCTTCAGATACAAAACCATCCCCTTGCTAAGGTTTCGCCCTGATTTATGTTACAACTTGACATGATAGTACTGAGATATCCACAAAGCTCTTATATGGCACCTCTGTCCTGAAGCCGATAATGCTCTGCTAGTACTCCAGCCCAAACTGTCCTGTCTGGTCTCATCTGAACAGGAATATATGCAAGCCCAAACCACTTTTTGCCTATCCGGGACTCTTTAGTAGGGTACAGGAGTATGAGACCCACATTTTAGCATACAGTGTGGGTGTCATCCTGTGAAAAGCAAACGCGATGGGTGGAATGCTTAAATTAACCGGAGCCACTGGTAATTGCTCAGGGCTGCATTCCAGTCAGTCTTTCTTTGCACACCGTGCAACCACAGACCTAAACCAGTCATTTGCAAATCAGCCTTGGTCCTGCTCCAGTAGGAACAGTCCAGTTCATTGATGTCCATCACTTCATTAAAAGCATGTCCTTCACCTTTTTAATGTCAACAAAATGAATACATTTAAGAATCAATATACGAGCAGCTGATTCTTAAAACTGAAGTTAGATCTCAGTCACCATGGGTGGAATATTCTGACATTTAAGGACTCTTTAAAAAGAGGGGCAGCTCAGAAATATAAACAAATACAAGAAGGGGTCTGGGCACTTTCTTGATTCTCTTCATTAAAATCTCTGTTACCCCCCTATCCACTTACAAACTAGAAGAGGGGAAAAGATGCCAGCAAGAGAGGGAAACTCCAACTCGAAAATCACAAATATAAATTGGATCCACCCTGTGACAGACAGACAGTGAGCAACTGTTTCAATATTTAATTATTATCTCAAATAGTTAATTACCAGCCATCTGAAATGTGCCTCATGTTGATGTTATCAAGTTATCTCCTAGGAGGGAAGGGTGGGTCAGTGAGTTTAGCTCAGACAAATGCACACCAATGGCTCCTGGTGGTTTGCTCATTTTTGGAGTTCTTGTGATTCCCATTTGTTAGATATTTAGCCATAGGGTGATCTTTCCCCAAAGTTTTTGCCTCACCTCCTCTGTTTTAATTACATTCTTTTTGTTGGCCTTAGGACTCTGCTAGCCAGCACTAAAGTGCTTGTGCTCATTCCCTAAACCATGGTTACATTGGCTTATACCTAGTTGGCATATTTAATTTACTTACTAGTTCCTTGTACTGTAAAATATGTCCAGGACCTGCAATTGCAGCCTGCATGTAGTTTTAAACTGCCATGTTGACTTGGCATTAAAACCACTTTGCCAAGCCTTAAACTCACCTTTTATTCCATATGTCACCCCTATGGTGGGCCATGGGAGCCCATAGGCCATGGTGCTGTGTAATTAAAAGGTTGAACATGTACTTTTAAGTTTTAAATATCCTGATAGTGAAAAAACTCCTATCTTCGGTTTTTACTACTGTGAGGCATCCAGCTCCCATAGGATACTATTGGGGATTTCTTATTACATTTATTAAACCGTAATTTCCCATTGGGAGCTGGGGGGTACATCATGTTTGGTTTCTATGCAATTTTAATGATAAAACCTCTTTAATGGGAAAGTTGGGTTTTTCAGTCCTATTTTGAAAATGCCACTTTTAGAAAGTTGGTATTTTCCTTAGCCTTATCCCTATTGTGTCAATAGTCTGGTCTGGGTCACATGACTGGGTGTAACTGACAGACTTTGTAAATTCCTCCCAGACAGCCACACAATAAAGGGATTAGGTGTGCCTGGGTGAGCCATCTGCAGGCAAGATAGAGGGACGGAGCCAAGCACAGACCCTCTTACAAAAGAATAGCCAGTGCTACCTTCACGCAAAGGGCCTAATGACCCTGCATTGTCACTTCGAACCAGCTTGGAGCAAGGGAAGGTGAGGCAGGAGATTCGATGCCCTTCAGAGACACTGTCTAGACGCTTCTCTGACCTTCCAGAACCAGGGCACCATGGAATAAAAGTAGACCTCAGACACCAACTCTTCAGTACACTTCTGGAGCTGCAGATATCCTGCCAGGAAAAAGGACTACTGTGCTGCTACAAGACTGCCACTCTGCTGGACTGCTGTTCTAAAAGAACTGCTGCCCTGCTGTGCTGACCTGCTGCCTGCTGCCATCTTGCCACGGGAAGAAGAACTATACTTGCAAAATCATCTTGAACCCAGGACCCCAGAGAGACTCTAAGGGCAAGTCTGCAGGCTCCTGATCAGAGCCTCAGAGACATATTAGGCCTATCTCAGGTGTGCTCAACAATTGCAAATACAGTAATGTAGGCCTGAAACTAGAAAGACCCATGCCCCTCCAGGAACAAGATTAGAAAGGCCATGGTAAAACGATCGTAAAATTTATAAGCAAAAGTCAAATGAAGGAGACTTTAGGGGATCTTTCATCACATGGACATGCAAGAATTGACAAATGATTATGTGGCCCAAAAATAAAACAAAGAAAACATCTAATGATTCCCATCCTAAATCTAGTTATTTCACACATTTTTGGGATAAATTTCAAGTAAGGCTCCAGGCCAGGGGTGGTCTGTATTAAAATATATTCCTCATTCTGTAGCTTGGACAACTGTAATGCCTCCCTTTCCTGCTGCCTCCAGTCCAGTAAGACCATCTGATCCAAGTCATGTCTATTTTAGTAAGAGTGTGTGGCTGGGAAAAAATAGTTGGTCTACCCAAAACTGAACACATTCCCTTAATATGTGTGTATCAAAATAGTGGAAAGTATTTTTCTCCACTAGGCAGGAATAATGTAAAGCGGGTGTGGATAGGAAAATTGCTAAGCAGACCATGTTCCCATTGGCATGTATGCGATTTGTGCATAGTGCAAACCTAACTAAAGAGCAGTGGAAATGTTAGCAGGGCACAGTACTTTGTCAAAGTCAAGTATTCTTGTACAATTGAAGGGAAAGTTAGGTTGTGAGCATAGATGCGCAATGTTATATCATTGTGATGCTGTGTGTTTTAACCCTCTTTTGGGCAGTTTGCGCTTAGGCCTCCATAAAGTTTTGTTCACATAAGCTATCCACATCCAATTTGTGTCCTTTTTCCCAGCATCCTTGGGATTCTAAAGGTATCTAAGGTTTGTGGATTCCCTTGAAGGGGACCGAGAAATTTGCCAAAATATGGCAAATTTTTTTATTTTTTATGAAGATGACGCAAAAGTGGTGCAAAGGAAAGTGTCTGCTTTTTTCTTGCAAATGGCATCAGCCAATGGTTTGTTGTGCTAAAGTCACAAGCTTCTTAGCTTTCAGGAACAGACTTGAATCAGAAAACCAGATTTTTCAACAAAGTTTTGGCATTTTCCTGGGAGATAGCCCATTTTTCCTATTTTTTGTGCTTGCAACCTCCTTCCAGTTAATGGTAAAAATGGGTGTGGAAATCATGGTGGATACTAGAAAGCTTTACATTTCTGAAAAGTAGAAACAATTTTGAATTCAGAATGGGGTCATTTGTGTAGATCCTTCAAGGTTTTCCTATAAAAGGTTAATAGTTGAAATGAAACAAAATTGAAAGTGAGATTAAAAAAACTGCCATTTGGTTCCACATTTTCATCTGTAACTTATTAATATGACAGAGTTTGAAAATCAATATACTATTATGTCCACTGGACCCTTCTGGTTGCGGGGATATAAAGGGCTTGTAGGTTCTCCAAAAACCCGAACTGCCCAGAGCCAACAACCAGACTGCATCTTACAATGGTTTTTCATTGTGTACCGACTATACAGCAATTTTTATGGTAAACTAAAAAGAATGGAAAAAGGGCATGAAGGGAAACTCTGTATTTCTGAAATATTCACCAGGAATGTAGGAGCAGTGGTTGTATGTACAGCTCTGAATGTATGAATACCCTTACAGGCATGTTGTTCAGAGGACATTTTGTAGAATGTCTTCTGTGTTACACAGTTGCTTACATTTGAAAAGCACAAATGTAGAACTTTTCTAATGGTAATAACAAATGTTCTACTATTCTGTATTCCCACATATTTCCGGATAAAAACAGTACCCCACTTGTGTGACTGGGCCTTGTGCCTATGACACAAAACACCCCAAAACATGACCTAGGAGACATCAGAAACCGGCACGGATGAGACATAGACATATCACATTTTTCCACTGAAAAAACTTTGTTTTTGCTGTGTAGATAACTGTGGACTTTGAACCCCAGCTCAGCTGGCACGTAGGAAAACCTACCAAAGCAGCACAGTTTTAAAAACTAGATACCTGGGGAACTCCAGGATGGGATGACTTGAATGGCTTATCCCCTGCAAAGCTCAAACTGTGCCTAAAAACAAATTTTCCTTGCACTTCTGTGAGGAAAGGTCCTGGAATCAGCTGGCAGCCACAAATTTCCTAACACCCAGGGTTTCCCCCAGGTCCCACAATAAAAATGCTACCTCACTTGTGTGGGTGACCCAAGTGCCCACAACAGGAAAGGGCCCAGAACGTATTGTGGAGGCATCAAAACTATCTATCACAAAACAACCTGTTTTAGCAAGCAGGGTATCTGCAATTTTGGTCCTGGGCTCGGCAGCCATCTAAGGAAACCTACTAAACTCAGACATTTCGGATGAACTAGAAACCCGGGGAAGTCCAGGGAGTTGTGCCTACCATGGATCCCCTAAAGTTTTCTTACCCAGAATCACCTGGAAACCATACATTTATATTAAAAGTCACATTTTCCTCATATTTCTGTGTGGGAAAGTTGTGGAATCACTGGGCCAGCACACATTCACTACCATCTGGCATTCCCCTAGGTTTCCCAATAAAAATGATACCCCACTTGTGTGGGTGGGTCAAGTACCCACAACCGGGAAGCTGCCAGAAAGCATTGGGGAGACATCAAAATGACCTATCACAAAACAACCTATTTTTGCAAGGGGCATCTGAGTTTTTGGTCCCAGGCTCCGCGGCCATCAAGGAAAACCTACCAAACCCAGACGTTTCAGAAAATTAGACACCTGGGGGAGTCCAGTGAGGCTTGGCACAAAAGCAGTCAGGCTTAACTTAGAGGCAATGTATGAAGTATTTATGCAGTACTCAAACAGAAATAAACAAAAAAAGAAATATCCCACAACAGGTGCACAGGAGTTTCACATTGATGGCGGCATGGGCAGCAAATCTTGATATGAACGGACCCGTTTGTGGTCGCAAAGAGCCCAAAACTTCAGGATTCCTCTTTTGCATTGAAGAGAATTTCAACTGTTACCACATCAAGGGTCCTCAACTTGGGAGACACCTCTTGGGGAATCAGGAAGTCATGCCAGCAGAGACAAGCAGGGCTCCGCAGGTCCAGATGCAGGTGTAGGCAGTTCGAAAACAGCAGGTGAGCTGGGCAATTGCAGGGAGGCCCACAGGTACAGGATTGCACTGAAGAGTGGGTCTGAGAGTTCTATGTTTATACCTGTTGCCTTCTGCAAAGTGGAAGAAGCTGCTGGAGCCTTTCACACACAGAGAAGTGTGGAATTTCCTGCCTTCCTGCCTTGATCCTAGGATGCCTGGAGTCACAATAGCCTAGTGTTCTGAGGCGATGTCTATGAAGTGCAAGTAGGGCTGTGCACTACTCCACCCCTCATCCTGCCAGAGTGACCCATCCTGTCACCACCCATTCCCTCTATTGCATGGCTATCTAGGAGGAATACACAAAGTCCAACTGCCACTCACACCTAATCATGTGACCCAGGCACCAAATACTTAGGACAAGAAAATGGCAACTTTCTACAAGTGGAGTTTTCATAATTGTGACTTAATATCTGACTTTATAATTCAAGAGGATTCAAAATTACAATTCTTTCGAAAACATGATATTTCTACCTGCTACCAAACAACAGTTATCACTTATTACATGTAACATGGTTACCCAGTGTTATCCTGTGGGAGAGGTGGCCCTCACAGTAGTGAAAAACACATTTAGAAGTTTTTCACTCTCAGGACCCATAAAACTTAAAAGTACACATCCAACTTTTTAAATACAATGCACTCTGCCAGATGGGTTATTTACAGTCTGCCTTAGTGGTAACTTATATGTATTAAAACATGAGGGAGTAGTCATGAAAAGAGGTTTAATGAAGGTGTGTACCTGACAAGAGGTTTATTTTGCCATTTCGTAATGGCAGTTTAAAACTGAACCTCAGGCTGCAAATGGCAGGCCGAGACATTGTTGAAAAGGCGACTTAAGTGGATACTCATAGTTAGGAGTACCTTATTAATATTTGATTTTGATTACCGTAAGACACTGTGGACATGTAGCGGGGTAATTCCTTTTCGTACTGTAGGCTTCTAAGTGACACTTGGTAAGCCTGGCATTAGGCAATATCTTTTCCTCTGCCGAAAAGAGCACATCCACAAAGTAGTACCCTTCAATACCAGGCACTGCTATGGCAAAGTGTGCTTTTTGAGACCCAAAAATATTTTTGCTGTTAGCCAATGTGTATTTAGGCTTGGCAACTGCCCCACTAATAAAGTTTTACAAAAACCATGACAGAACAAAATGCGCATGTACCCATTTAAAAGGCTGATGGCCAATGTCAGGCCTATTGGCTTTGCTAGAGCTTGTTCTGTCGTACTTCCCTGCAGTTAAATCTTTCTTATTTAATAGTAGCTATTTATTTCCATGAGCTGAAACGAGGACTACATGATGTGCCACACAGAAAATTAATTGCACTTGGGAGTTTCAGACACTCAGGAAATAGCTGTTTTACATTGTTAAGGCTAAAAATATGGTGTGGAATAAATATGAAATCATATAATTGGTCCCAAAGAGGTTATCAAATTCACAAATGTAAGGAATATTTCCATTTAAGATTAATGTCAGCAGAAAAAATGTAAATTGGCAGGGCTTAAACGATAGCTCTATAAAAAAAAGTATCCCTGGCTTTTGTTGAGCTCATGTAGCTTTTTTCATATACATTTATAAAGGATACATTGACGCATTATCTGAGCATGTTTGAGATAAAAATAATGTTGCAAATTCTTGGTGGAACAGGTGTGAGTGTGAAAAAAGGAATCTTACTATAAATCAGGACTGGCTTCTGGGCTATACATTTAAGCTAAAAAAGAACACCAGTGTGGTCAGTTAAAAAAAAAAACGGTGTGTGTCAAATATGTGCACAAAGTGAACAGAAACACTGTAAGTAAGGTATAGTAAGGTATGGCAATAATCTGTCACGTTACATTACAAAAACCCTTGAAATTCAATGCCAAAACCCAAACCTTAAAGTGACAGCATAGGTAGGGCAATAATTTTTACTTTATATTTAAAAAAAAGCCTTAGAAATTCACTGAAAAAACAAAGCAGTCTTATAGTTAGTTGAAAATGTTACTTACAGAATAACATTTTAAACTAAAAAATGCTGAAAATCGACCAGTTAATACTGCTCCCTGCAGGCGGGAGCAATAATTTATCTGTTTTCCTACCTGCATCAGTGTGGGCAGGGAAACAGATAAAAAGTCAACTCCCAGCAGACAAGAGCATTTTCAAAGCTCCCGACCACTGGGAGCCAACCTAATATTTGCTCCAGATTGGCAGAGATTAAAAAATGCTTCCGCCAAGCAAGAGCAAACACAAATTTCCCTGTCTACACAGCTGCGGGCAGGGAAACCGCTATGTTCTGGGGGTGGGCTACCTGTGACATAGCTACTGAACCACCCTCTCCCTTAAATTATTGTCCCCAGGAGAGGTCACTCCGGGGCCTTTAATGGCTCGGGGAGGGGGGCTGCATGGCCCTCTCCCCATTTTGTTAAATTTGAGCCCTGGTAGGGTAAGCTCCCAAGGGCCATTGGCAGCTTGGGGAGGAGGGCTGTGCCTCTGCCAATTTTGTAAAATTTTAGACCCAGGGGCAGGCTTCACCGTACCTTTGGAGGATCAGGGAGGAGGGGCAGGTGACCCTCTCCCCATACAAAAAAATCTCAGCACCAGAGGTGGGCTACCCAGGGCCTCTGGAGGCTTGGAAATGGGGTCACATAGCCCCTCTCCCCTTTATGAATACAGCCCTGGGGGTGGGTTACCTGGGTCATAAGCTTTAGAATTGCGGCTCGACCACCATTTTGTTTTTAATCTCATGAGTCCCACCGGATCATTGCAATGTTTGCTGAATTTTTTACAGTTTGGGCCATGTGAGGATCCCTCTTGGTCCCCCCATGGGACCTAGAGGGTCAGGGTTTCTATATCAAGCCCGCTTAGATATATTTTTATAGCTTCTGGACCGGGGACTAAGTGCCCAAGTGCTGTATTAGATGCCAGTAATGTTTTTCTCATGTTGCTGGCAGCCAATCAGAGCACTCGCTCCCACAGGAGTCTGACTGCTGCAGTAGCAAGATGGGCTAATCAGAACATTCTATTTTAAATTGGTGCACTTGAGAGAGTCTCTCAAGACACTCACAGACCCAACTGTCCAGATATTCAATCATTTTCGTCCCTTCATTTCTCTAAAACTACAGAGCAATTTACACCAAATCAAAAAAAGCACAATCTGCGGACCCCGATCTAGCCTCCTACCAAATGTGGTGTCATTCTGTAGAGCACATTTTTCTGTAGCCTTGCCTAAATAAGTCTATTGTAAATTCATGGTCATTTTTCATTGTGGACCCCCCCTATTTTGTCAAGCCATGCTTGACGGATCCCCGTAACCTTTCCATGCACAAACCAGTCAAAATGCAGCACCTTTTTGAAAAGTTTCATGGTGATTTGTCAAACGGTGTCAAAGTTATTAGCAACACTAAAAACACTCTTACTATGGAACAGCTGACCTAACTATGAATACCTAGAGATGACCGCCACTAGGAGTGTGTAGGCTACCCTTGTTTGTTGGATATGAAGCGGCTGAGCCCAGCCGCGAGAGAAGCCCACCGCGGGTGAGCGGGCTTGTGCTGATGCCACTGCGGTGTCACAAGTGAAACGCGAGGTTGCATTCATGAAGAGGACTGGAAAAGACAGCAGGTATTTGCAGCAGGATTTTGCATTTACCCATTCGGTTTTGTGTATGCCTTTAGAACTGCTGAGCAAATGAAACTGACTCACTTGAGAAAACAAGTCTGGCACTACAAGAACTATAAGGCTGTGAGGAAGGCCACGCACACTGAGGCGGGCTCTTGGAAGTTAAAAGGTGCGTGGTAAAACTGTCTTGGGTAAAGCAGAATGCCATTGATGAAGGGAATGGACTCCCGAAACGCGTCTGGTTTGGCGGATTAAATATGATGACTGCTACCTTGTTGCTACCTGAATGCAGCTGCCATCCATAAAATTAGATTAGAACTATTATACCTACCTCGAGGCTTCTTTCACTGGGGCTAGCCTTGTTTGTTGGATATATATATATATATATATATATATATATATATATATATATATATATATATATATATACACATATATATATATATATACATAAGTAAACTTATTCCCAAAGAACGAAGCAGGACCCAGAGGGGAACAGGTAAGGCAGACTTTATTGCTCTGAGACGAGTTCTAGTGGCGGCAAAATGCATTTCGGCGTGGAGTGCCTTCTTCAGTGCCCAACACCAGATGCAATCATGTTGACTCGTTCACTCCTGCTGCCTTGAAGATGACTGGTGTTGGTCCGCTCCTCCCCCAAGCAATGCTGCACACCTGTGGAAGTTCGTTGAAATCACCCGAACAACCACTGCCAGGATGCAACATGTTAACAGCATACTGGATCAGTAAAATAGGGGGAGTATGGAGATGAATCTCTGCTGCTGCACCAAAGGCAGGACGTGATGATGGCGTTGACTGTCCCCCAAACAACAAGCCAGCTCACGAGTCCCCTCATACCGCCACAACCTCTGAGCCAGCGAGTCTATAGAGCAGGGACTACAATGCGGGAGCACAATGTCCAAGCAGAGGTGCAATACCTCCACTACTCAGGGCCCCCTGGAACAGAGGTGAGTTCCGGACCAATCAAAACCTGGAAAAAGTAGGGTGCAGTGAAGCGGTGCCAGCTTAAGTCCAGATCTGAGGCATGGCGTGGGTTCCTGTACTGTGCATCTGGCCAGCACAGAGCATATGAAAGTAAACTTCTTCCCAAAGAGCGAAGCAGGACCCAGAGGGGAACAGGTAAGGCAGACTTTATTGCTCTGAGACGAGTTCTAGTGGCGGCAAATGCATTTCGGCGTGGAGTGCCTTCTTCAGTGCCCAACACCAGATGCAATCATGTTGACTCGTTCACTCCTGCTGCCTTGAAGATGACTGGCGTCGGTCAGCTCCTCCCCCAAGCAATGCTGCACACCTGTGGAAGTTCGTTGAAATCACCTGAACCACCACTCCCAGGATGCAACATGATAACAGCATACTGGGCCGGTGAAATAGGGGGAGTATGGAGATGAATCTCTGCTGCGGCACCATAGGCAGGACGTGATGATGGCGTTGACTGTCCCCAAACAACAAGCCCGCTCACGAGTCCCCTCATACCGCCACAACCTCAGAGCCAGCGAGTGTATAGAGCAGGGACTACAATGTATATATATATATATATATATATATATATATATATATATATATATATATATATATATGTAACCTACTGGCGGCCTAATAGTTAGGACCTATTTTCCATAGGAAAAGTTTTTTTTTTTTACCAATACCTTTGGCGCCGGTTGACGAATCTTCCCAAACTTTTCCTAAATTTTGGCCTGCCCTGGTCAGCTCCTGTCTTGAAAGTTTCAGGGCGATTCATGAAGCAGGGCCGAGAAAAAAATGGGTTCCAAAACGCATTTTCCCCGTGTTAATTTCCATAGGAAAAATTGGAACAGGCTACAGGCCGGAACTGCTGAACAGAATTACACCAAATTTGTCAAAAATGTAGTCCTTGGTTCAGAACGCGACCTTTTTTTTAAATGGTGTAAATCCATTCATTAGTAGAAAAATATTGAGATTTGAGCACCAAGGAGGGTAGAACCGAGTCACAAGAAAACAGTGAAAAAGAGGTTAAGAAACAAGAAAAGGGGGCAGGGTAGAAACACCCTGACCTCTAAGGCCAAAAAAACATTTATTTATTTTTAAACAGCAGAATTTATGTAGAGGTCGCGAATCTCTCTGAATTCTTCTTAAAAATGAAGCACTTCATTTTAATGAGGCCCCCGGGTGGCCAGGTCCCCGGGGCCAATGCTAAAATGAAATAGCGGGGCCCGTGGGGGCCTCCTTAGCCCAGGGGCTTCTTAGAAAGTTAATTGAATGCAGGGGGACCGCCACATCCCCGGGGCACTCTTTATTCAAATTCGGGGATCTGTTATGGACCTTCAACCCCAGGGACCACCACCTGCCTGGGGCTTTGAAAACATTGGGAGGGGCCCCCCTCCTGGAGCCCTTGATGGCCCTGGGGACCACCACCCCCCAGGGCCGGCTCCTGTAATGTCCCGGGTTGCCCACCCCTGGGACATTGCTGTCTGCTATGGCAGGGCGGGAGCCGTGCGGCTACCCACCTATTACAGCAAACTCTGCTTTGCTTCAATGAAGCAAAGCAGGTGCGTTTGAGCAAGGGAAGCTTCATGATAGCAGCTCCCTAGCTCTAAAGCAATTCGGCTCCTGCAGGAGGCATTGAGCCAGTGGGGCCGTGGGGGTATTGGGTCTCCGCCCACGGTACCCAACGGAGAGGCCCTGCCCGGGAGCATGGGGTCCCCGGGGCAAGAAGTGGCCTGGGAAAGGAGCCACGCAGTCCCCCTCCCAATAAATATATATATTTTTTTTAACACGCAAAGGCTGGCCCTGGGGGATGGGGTCCCCGGGACCCCCGGGCCATAATTGGCCTGAGGAGGGGGGCTGCGTGGCCCCCTTCCAGTTTTGAATAAAACAAATTAGAAAGGGGCAGGCCCTGGGGGATGGGGTCCCCAAGGCCCCAAAAATGTAAAAGAAGGGGGCCACACAGCCCCCGTTAAAAAAGTGAAAATAAAAAAGTCGGCAAGATGCCGGAGGCCATGCCCCCTTTCTCCACCACTCTGCAACTGCGCCCCCTGGCATGTACTAAGTTGGGGGATTAAGTCCCCATGAACAATGAGGGTTCCTGGGGGCTAACTAGCACAACAGGTCCCTCAAGTATGCACCACAGAGCTGCGTTGCAGAGAGGTAGTCCGAGGCCATGCCCCTTTTTACACCAATCTGCAAACGCACCTCTTGGCGCACTGGTGGTGGGTGGGTCCTGAGGACCTCAGGACACCAGTGGACTTCATCCCCCGAGAATCAGTGCACCAAGAGGAGCGTTTGCACAGTGGTTTAAAAAGGGGTGTTGCCTCGGACCACCTCCCTGCAATACACCTGTGTGGTGCTTACTGGAGGTACCTGACGGGTTAGTTGGCCCCCAGGGACCCTCAGTATTCAAGGGGACCTAATCCCCGAACTTAGAATACGCCAGTGGCGCGTTTGCAGAGTGGTGGAGAAAGGGGGCATAGCCTGTGTCCACCTCTCTGCAATTGAGCTCTGTGGCGCTTACTGGAGTACCTGGGGGCAAGTTGGCCCCCAGGGACCCTCAGAATGCAAGGGGACTTAATCCCTCATCTTAGAATGTGTCAGGGGGCACGTTTGCATAGTGGTGGAGAAAGGGGGCGTGGCCTGTGTCCACCTCCTTGCAAACGAGCTCTGTGGCGCTTACTGGAAGTATCTGGTGGACATGTTAGCCCTCAGCTACCCTCTGTATTCAAGGGGACTTAATCCCCAACTGAGAACGTGCCAGGACGCTCGTTTGCAGAGTGGTGGAGAAAAGGGGTATGGCCCATGTCCATCTCTCTGCAATCGAGCTTCGTGGCACTTACTAGAGGTGCCTGGCGGGCGTTTGGCCCCCAGGGACCCTCAGTATTCAAGCGGAATTAATCCCCCAACTTAGAACGCGCCAGGGGGGGCGTTTGCAGAGTGGTGGAGAAAGGGGGTGTGGCCTAGTATGTGAAGTTAGCAAATCAGCTGTGTGGAATTTACTAGAGGTAATAGGAGGAGTAGTTGGACCCCAAGGTTGATGTTGGGGGCTAACTACCCCTGGTGTTACCTCCAGTAAATCTCACACAGTGGGACTGCTAAGAGGTGTTCGGAGGCCATGCTCACCTTTCTCCACCACTCTGCAAACATGATTGCTATGAAAAAAGGAAATTCACTGAAAAAACCATAGGTTTCAGGGACGTTATAGTTAGAAATTAACATTTAAAAGAACCTTTGAAGTTCACTGGAAAAAACATAGTTAGTTGGACATTTCACTCATCCAAAAGCAGAGAAATTCGGCCGTTATAGTTAGTGGAGCTAACTATAACTTACACCCCCGCAACGCACTGCTGATGACGTCACATATTACATCACTCATGACATAGTCAGTGACATCACTGATGACATTACTGATGACATCTCAAATGACTCGATTCATGACAACCTTTTATACACCCACTCTGGTAACCCTAACCATGTGGCTTCTGCCATATATATATATATAAAGTAGCCATATGAAGAGATTTTCAGCAAAACATGATGAATACTAATACCCACGTATCAGAAAAAAGGCGTTTTGATTTATGAAATAATACATTGAAATTGAAACGAGTGGTGTGTTCAAAGTTTTGTTTTGAAGGTGCGAACGGTACAAAGAGCAGAGTAAAGATACATAGAGCAACAAAGCAATGTAAGAAAAACTTGATTGTACATATTTGAAGGTTCAAACTTTATCGCTCAATGACGCTTGGGAATGTCAGATGCACTGTCACTTTAATGGGAGGGTGAAGTATTTAAAGCAGAAGATGGGGGCTTGTAATTGTTGTGAAGAACTTGACTCTGCTTTTCAGGCTTGGACTCTGCGTTCCTAATTCGCCTATGTTTATTTCACGTGCTTCGATCGAGGGAGGGTGTTGTGGGCTGAGCCTTGCACTCACAAAGTGTTAAGTTGGCATGGGTTTATTAAAAACTTAAACCCCATTTTTACTTTCCTCCTCTGCTTTGCACACGACACGTACTTGCGCTATTGTTTAGGGAACATTGAGTATTTTCTTCACATGAGAATAACTTGTTTTGCTGCATTTCTAAGCTGTCTCGTTAGTTTAGTGTGTATAGTGAGAGCATGGAAGATCAAGGTTATCTTTGATACTGTGTCTGTCTGTTATTCGGAATGATCGTCGCACGTTTGACCCATAACACTTATGCAGCTGTGGTCACCTCTGATACTGGCACGTTTAATAATACATTGTGGAGGCATAATTGCACACAGTTGGAGAACATTGGTATCCTGACAGTTTGTGCAGACCTCAATGTGATCCACTACTGCTGAGTACCAGAGGCATGGGTCAGCCAATCTAATCCTATGAGACCTTCTGTAGTTATAAACTAACCTGCTGGGTAAGGAGGGTGAAATGTAGGTATATTTTAAATGTGTTTTTCCCTTCAGCATTATAGGATGCTTTCTCCCTTTGTATTTTATGGAATAGTAACAATGCTGACAACCTTGTTTTTGACAATATGATTGGTTGTATTATCTAAGGTACTGCACATGAGATCACGGCGTTAGAAATAAACATTTCAAACTTGCATGCGTCTTTATTTACTCCTTGTTGTTGACTGGTGTAAGACTATAATGAAAGAGTGCTCTTGTTAACCACCTTACTTGAGGTAATCTAAGTCGCATGTTCTGGGTTGACTAGTCATTGGTGTTTTTGCTATAGGACGACGAACCAATGAGTCACTGATTGCTAGTCTAGTAGGAGGTTTGGGTCCTAAGGTGGGTTTTGGTACACCGTAATTCACTGAGGTCCTAAGTCTTTATGCCCAGTTCTGTGTAGGAGCAGAATTCCTGGAACAGTAGTTACAACAAAAAGGCTTGATAAATTGCCTAGAGTTTGATTCAGAATATGAAATTGAAAAATAATTGATAATCCCAGGCAAGAAAGGGAGCAAGTGTGCAAATTTAAAGTGCCTTCGGCCGGGGTAGTTGTTACAATAAAAAGGTTCGATAAAGGCCTGCACTTTGAATAGGAATATGAAATAGAAGAATAGTTGATAATCATAGGTAAGGAATGCAGCAAGTAGTTGTGTGTATGTGTGGATGATGTGTTAATTGAGTGGAAGACGAAAAAGGTGAAAAATAAGAAAGGCTGGAGACACGCAAACTACCCACTGCATTGTCAGTGAAGTGGATCTTTGGATTTCCAGCTCAATACACAAATAGGGTGTTGGATTCCGCAGTGGGAGCAAGAGAAATGAGTACCACATCTAAGGAAGCAAGCTAGTGCATAAAGTACACACAGTTGGGCAGATTTACAAGCCCCTTGCGCCACTTTTGCATCATATTTAACATGGGAAAAATGACGCAAAAGTGGCGCAAGGGGCTTGTAAATCTGCCCCAGTGTGTGGTAGAAAAGGAGCAAGAAAGGACGGAAGTGTGCAAATTACCTACTGCTATTCACGGGTAGTAGTTACCAAGAAGGCTGAATAAAGGGCCTGCACTTTGAATTTGAATTAAAGAAGAATAATTAATAAGCTCAGCCAAGAAAGGCAGCAAGTAGGTGTGTGGATTTTTGAATGTTGTGTTGATTGAGCAGAAGATGAATAAGGTGAAAAATAAGAGAGGCTGCAGAGATGCAAACTTTCCATTTCTTAGTAAGGGAAGTGGGTATTTAGTTTTCCAGTGTGTGTGTGTGTGTATATATATATATATATATATATATATATATATATATATATAGTGAGTTTTGCTCTTCTGAAAATAAAACACTGCTAAATGCATTTGGAGTCCGTGGTGGTTGTTTCCAAGGAGTTTTGGATTAAAGAAAACGCTGTGAACGTATATATATATATATATATATATATATATATATATCTTCGAATCTTCATGTTCCTAGGTTTCACGGCGGATTTAAATACACCATGTGCAAAAGTGCAAAATCTATATATATATATATTCACTAAAAAAACATAGGTTTTAGGCACGTTATAGTTAGGAATTAGCATTTAAAAAACCTTGCAAATTCACTGAAAAAAACATAGGTTTCACACATGTTATAGTTAGGAATTAGCATTTAAAAAACCTTAGAAATTCACTGAAAAAAGCATAGGTTTCACACATGTTATAGTTAGCTGGACATTTCACTCATACAAAACCATTGAAATTCCCCTGTTATAGTTAGTTCAACTAACTATACCTCAGGCGCCCACAATGCATTGCTGATGACGTCACATATTTCGTCACTCATGACATGGTCAGTGACATCACTCATGACATCTCAAATGACTTCACTTCACATCATCCTTGTGAAAGAGAGGCAGACCTCATCTTACCCTAATATAACCCTTGATACACACATTCAAAAATAGAAACTAAAACTTACAAAAAAATGGAGATGCAAATACCAGTTAAAACAGCCTATTTAGTAATTCCAAAATCTACGTGCACATCCACTCATTCACCAACAGTTCTATGTAGCCACTCATACATGTACTCACTCATCATATGTACTCATACACCTATACATCCTGTTATACACCGACACTCATCCATACAGTTACTGACACACATACTCACACATGCAAATAAACTATCAAACATCCATTTATTTGCATATACAGCTATACACACACCACTACACTTACTTTTAAGAAACGTACACATACTTACTCTCTTAAACAATCAGTTATATAAACACATACTTATTTATACAGGAACTCTTCCAATCTGTCACTGTCATATATCCTTACTTATTATATACATCGATACTCACATATACTAGTTTAAAACATATGTACTTACTCAAAAAGTGTCAGGACTGGTCTAGGAGCAAAGAGGCACAAGCGTCCTGGTTATACCTTTAAGGTAAATCAGGGCTATTCATTTTTGTACTCTTCAGACAGTTGGAACCAGTTAGTGACAGGTTCCTTTGCATTTTCTTAAAAGCACTGATCTTTGGCATTTGACACTCCCTAACATGGCGGCGCTTTCAACTCAGTTAGCGCTCTAGCCTTTGCATTGACGTGTGACAGGTTGATTGTTTTGCGCGTTCACCTGTTCCTCTGCGCACTTCAACTAAAGTTTTCAGCCGGTGGGTCACGAGAATTCCTGTCTGCGCCACAGTATGTTTACTGCCCGGCAGTATTCCTGAATAGATTTCGAAGCCAGTCATTTGTCATTTCCAGACATTCTTCGATGAGGTCTTCACTTGCATTTCTGTCCGCAAGTGTTTTGACAGAATATTTGGTTTCCTGGAATCCCAAACATATTAAGGTAAAACTCAGATTTAGTTACATGTGCATTATCTATTTAGAACTAGGATTCCTTTGAAAGTACGGAACTGTAGTAAATTGTGCTTATTGTTGCAGGTGCAGATAATAAACAGAGTTGAGAACAACCAGTGAAGACACCAGTGTGGCAGTCTCTCTATCTCTCCTATTCCTCTTTCCCCCCTGTTTCTAACATCAAAGAAATTCTGGTTTAGAGGCATTGGGGAGTTGGGAAATATTTTGCGAGGTCTTCTCCAGCCATTCGGTTCCTGTGGCGTATTTTGGAACAGGTACTGGTTCTGACAGATTGAAGTGCCAATTGTCAATCTCTAACCGAGCAGAATGGCTAAAGGTTTTGATGTCAAGACGTTGGCATCCATTTTAGAAGGATTACAAAAGCAATTAAGTGAAACTAGGGAGGAAGTAAGAAAATCTAATCAAGAGGCTAGTTATTTAAGGCAAAGAATAGATGAACTGGCAATTAGCCCTAGTCCTAATTTTAGTTGGCAGAAACCCTCCTCTTTTTCACCAACTCCCTCGACTTCTGAGTTAACCACTTAAGTCATCCATGCCATGTCCCCAAACATTCCTTTAGCTCCTCCAGAAAGATTTCAGGGAGACCCACATAAGACTCAGGTTTTCCTCACACAGTGTTTGTTGCATTTTTTGTGCAAGCCCATTATCTTTGAAGAAGATCAGTCCAAAGTGGCGTTCATGCTGTCTTACTTGAGTGGAGATGCAGCTGCCTGGTCCATGCCGTTAGTTACTACCAATGACCCAGTGTTGTACAACTTTGAAGAATTCAAGACTGAGTTTTTACGGATTTTTGATCGCAGAACCAACTCCCAGACCACGGACAATGAGTTGTTGGATCTGAAACAGGGGAATCGTGAGTTAGTGGCTTATTTAGCTCCGTTTAATAAACTCATAGTAGAAACCAATTGGCCAGAGGCAAAACAAGCTGCCATGTTTTACAGAGGTCTTCGAGATGAGTTAAAGGATGGGCTAGCTCAGATTCCAAAGAGACCAACAGACGTGTCAGAATTAATTGATCTTGTGCTGCAGATTGACCAACGTCAGACTGAAACAAGATTTGAACGACGGAAGGAAACTCGCCCAATTCCCCCCAGATTTGGCAGGAGTAGAGCTGCAGCATCGAAGCCCAGTGAAGTTGTAACTCCTGAGGAACCCATGCAAATTGGCACTGTGCGGGGGCCTTTGAGTAAAGAAGAACGTGAAAAAAGACCACAAGGAAAGTTATGTATGTATTGTGGGGGTTCAGGTCATTTTGTCTGAGAATGTCCAAAGAAACCCAAAAATCAATCATGGGTAAAAGACAGGCCCCACCAGTAGACGGAGTTGCTCTGGTGGGGGCAGTTAAAGAGACAACTCCAAGTGTCCAGTGTCAGAAGGTACCTGAAGATTCTGGCTCCGCTGGAGTATCAGACCCAAGGAGATGCTAAGCTCCCAATTCCCCTTCACCACTGTGCCGGATTTCTCTTGCAACAGTGATAACAGGGAAAGGGGAAGTGGATAACAAACAGAGAGACTGCTCACACAAATATCTTCTCCCGCTCAAGGAATGATGTAGATTATTCTGTAAAACATAAGGACAACATTACTAAGTTCTGACCTCTCAATACCCTGGTTCCTAAACTCTCTCCTAGAACACCTAACCTCAATTACCTGTGGGAATGTGAGCTTTTGCTGCTCTCTGATAGACCTTATATCTTTACTGTTTTGGTGAAGATTGAAGAACTGACCAGTTGACCAGGAGAAGTTGAAGATAGTGAACTGTCCCGCTGCACAGGAGAAGTTGGAGGTACACAAGAATATATATATATATATATTTTCATCTACATGAAGTACTGTCCTTGAATTAGAGTAGTTGCTCCTGACAATTTTCTCCGACTGTTCAAACAGGGAGTTCCAAGAAGGCAATGGAAGTTTATGGCTGACTACAAGCGCAAGTCTTCAAATAGCACAAGAACACTGAAACTCAGCAACTGGAATACAGTTCAAGAATAAACCAAACTGGTTCGAGCTCACCAACAGGAGGCTGCTTGTCGCTTGACAGCTCTGCAGGATCTGGTCTCTGACTCACTCAGCGCACAGGCAACAGCTGACTGAAGAATGAGGAAGTCGCTCCAGGCAAGTCGCTCCAGGCGCCCAGGTGAAGACACCAATTTTCGAAGCGTGAGGACAAAGGGGCGGTGAACTGCTAGCTAGGCTGAAGGAAAGGGGAATGCCTCGCTAAAGTCCGAGAGGCTCAAGCGAATGAAACGTGAGGGAAGGGAGCAGCCGAGAAAGCCGCCGAACTCTAGGAAAATGCTCAGGAAGGTGATAGGAACTAAGGAAACACCTATCCTGACTGAAAACTTACTTTAGCTATGAATAAATACTATGACAGAGAGCGCGAAAGAATACGTTCGCCTCTCAGGGATAATACCGTTGAAGTGCGCCGTTTTTAGAACGCTCGCGCTCCAAGTCACAGAGACGGCGTTCTAAGGAAAACACTAGAACGCTAACTGGTCCCCTGACAATGGCAACAAGGAAGTGGGTGTTCCAAGGCGCAACGATAAGTCGCCACTAGAAAAGTCCAGTTGAGAGAAGGGGGGGAATACTTGCTGATGGAGGGAATCTGCGAAGAGCTGCCTGACCTGAGTCCAATCCTGACAGTACCCCCCACCAAAACCCCCTTCCTAGGCTTGTGTGGATAAGTTTTGTGAAACTCTCTCACTAGTCTGGCTGCATGAACATTAGAGCTGGGTTCCCAGGATTGTTCTTCGGGACCAAAACCTTTCCAGTCCACTAAATAGAAAAGCTGTCCCTTCCTGATCTTAGAGTCTAGAATTCTCTTAACTTCATATTCCTCCACTGAGTCTACCTGAACTGGGACGGGTGGAAGGACCTTACGCAGATTTGGTGGATTTTTCCGAATCAAAGATACATGGAATGTTGGATGAATTTTCAATGTGTTTGGCAAATGGAGTCTCACACTAACAGGATTTATCATTCTGTCCACTGAATAGGGTCCCACATACCTGGGTTGAAACTTCCGATTTCCCCGCAAGCGCATGTGGCGCGTGGAAACCCAAACCTTCTCCCCAGGAAGATAAACTGGATTTGCCTTGCGACCCTTATCTGCTTGCTGCTTAAAAGCTGCCTTAGCCTTGACCAAATTTGCAGTTGCTGACTGCAAAGCAATCTGTAACTTATGGATAACTTCCTCAGCAGCAGGAACATCCCCTACAACTCTGCCCACCAACATATTGGGATGTCTACCTGAACTCAAGAAAAAGGGAGAAAACCCCGTGGCGGTATGCACTGAGTTATTATAGGCAAATTCCGCTGGAGCTAGTAAAGATGGCCAATCTCCCTCCTGGTCCAGCAAATACAGACGCAGGTACTGTTCTAAATCTTGGTTCACTCTCTCCGTCTGTCCATCGGTCTCGGGATGATAACCAGTTGACAAACGAGAATCCACCCCCAGACCTCTTAGGAAAGATCTCCAAAATCGGGACACAAACTGGGACCCCCTATCTGAGATCACTACTTTTGGGATTCCATGCAACTTGACTATGTGTTGAACAAACAGAGTGGCCAAATCAGTAGCATTAGGGAGACCCTTGAGAGGAATGAAATGACTCATTTTGGAAAATTGATCTACCACCACCCAAATGACAGACATCCCTTGACTAGATGGTAACTCAACAATAAAGTCCATGGAGACGGTGTGCCAAGGATAAGGTGGGACTGGTAATGGCATTAAAAGGCCTTGTGGGGATTGCCTGAGACTTTTCCCTTTCAAACACAGTTCACAAGTGGCTACATACTGTCGAACCTGAGCTTCCATGCCTGGCCAAAGAAAATTTCGTTTTACCAGCTCCAAAGTCTTCAAAACTCCCTTGTGGCCCGCCAAGGGCTGATCATGGAACATTCGAATGGTCTCTTCTTGTAATTTCTCTCCAGGGACAAACATTTTCCCTTGAAAATAAGGTTTCCCATTTTCCACAAGACGATCTGGACCCTTATTCTCCCAATTCATGTATTCTTCTTTTTTGAATTCCAAGACTATCTTCTCTTCCATCTCGTCCTCTACAGTCACTGCAACGATCTTATCCGCAGGGATGAGGAACTTCTCAATTTTCTCCTCTGAATTCTCTCCCACATTTAGTCGAGAGAGGGCATCAGCCTTTCCATTGGTCACACCTGGCTTGTATGTGAGAACAAAATCATAATCAGCAAAGAATAAAGACCACCGAAGCTGCCTCGGGGTCAAGGTTCGCGCCGACTTAAGAAACTGCAAATTCCTATGGTCTGTAAACACAGTTACCACATGCCGGGCTCCCAACAAATAATGTCGCCACTCAAGAAACGCCACCTTTACTGCCAGCAACTCCTTGTCAGCTATAGCATAGTTTATTTCGGCTGCAGAAAGTTTTCGAGAGTAAAAGGCTACTGGATGAAGTTGCCCCGTCTTCTTATGGCGTTGGGACAAAACTCCCCCAATGGCCAGATTGGAGGCATCTGCCTCCACAAAAAATGGTTCCAACGGATCCGGGTGTTGCAAGATGGGTGCCGAGACAAAGGATTCTTTGAGGAATTGAAAAGCGCCTTCTGCCTCGGTTCCCCATACAAATTTTTCGTTCTTCCGCAGCAAGCGAGTAATGGGGCTCACCTTCTCTGAAAAATTCTGGATGAATCGCCGATAAAAATTGGCGAACCCTAAAAAACTCTGGATTTCTTTCACTGAACTTGGAGCTGGCCAATCTCGGATCGCCTTGAGTTTGGATTCATCCATGGAAACTCCCTCTGGGGAGAGTATGTATCCCAAAAACTCCACCTTGGTTGCATGAAACACACATTTCTCCAACTTCACAAAGAGTTGATTCTCCAACAGACATTCCAAAATGGTACGTACATGCTGGATATGTTCCTCGGTACTTTTGGAAAAAATAAGTATATCGTCAATATACACCACTGCGAAGCGGTCAAAAAATTCACGAAGGATGTCATTCACAAAATTTTGAAATGCCGCTGGCGCATTGCACAACCCAAAAGGCATGACCTGATATTCGAAAAGCCCATAGCGAGTTCTGAAAGCCGTTTTCCACTCGTCTCCTTCTGCCATCCGGACCAAGTGGTAAGCCCCCCTCAAATCCAATTTAGTGTAGACCTGGGCCTCCTTTACCTGATCCAAAAGTTCTGAGATGAGTGGCAATGGGTATCGATTCTTCTTGGTCACCAGATTCAAGGCCCTATAGTCTATACAAGTCCTCAGACTTTTGTCTTTCTTCGGAATAAAGAAAAGAGGAGAGGAAACTGGGGATTGAGAGGGCCTGATGAATCCGTTAGCCAAATTTTCGTCTAGGTATTCTTTCAAATGCAGATTTTCAGATTCCGAAAGAGCATATATACGACTACAAGGAAGCGAGGCTCCTGGTTCCAACTCAATTTTGCAGTCGTATTCCCGATGGGGAGGAAGTCTCTGCGCTCCTCGTTCATCAAAAACTGCTTTCAAATCTAGATACTGTGCAGGAATTTCGGGGAGTTCCACCAAACAGATTACTTGTGGTTGATTGGCCAAACAGTACCTGTCACTCGACTCCGTCTTCACAGGATGAGAGTGGAAACAATGTTCCAGACAAAAATCAGAGGTCAAATCTACAGTTCTCCTAGTCCAGTCAATTTTCGGATTGTGCTCTGTTAACCAAGGCAGACCCAAAATCAGTTGGAATTGCGGAGCATCAATTAAACTGAATCGAAGATAACTCTTATGCTCTCCAGGGCCAATAACTGAGATGGTTTCTGTATCGAAAGCTATCGGTCCGGAGGATAACGGGGTACCATCCACGGCTCGCACAGGTTCCGGCTTTTCCTTCCTAACAAAGTTAATGCCCAATCTTTTTGCAAACAGAATATCGCAAAAATTTCCGGTAGCTCCCGAATCAATCATGATTGCTACATTGGCACTTTGTTCCTTTCCAAATATTATTTGACAAGATAGGATGAGATGCGGTGCCGATAACTGCATGGTGTTTGACAATGACTGAATTAATGGAGTTGTCTTACATTCGGCTTCCACCAGGGCAACCCCGTCTACTGGTGAAGCTTGTCTTTTACCCACGTCGAAGTCTTGGGTCTTCGTGGACACTCCTTGACGAAATGCCCAGAACCACCACAGTACATACATAACTTGCCTTGTCTTCTCTTTTCCCGTTCCTCCGTACTAAGCGGTCCACGGACTGTTCCAATTTGCATTGGTTCCTCTACTGTGACTTCTTCCTTGGACTTAACACTCTCAGGCCGCATGCGATCAAATCTTGGAGGAAAGGTCCGAGTTTCTTTTCGTCGCTCCTGACGTCTCTCCGATTGCCTCTGGTCAATTTGAAGTACTAAGTCTATGAGTTCTGAGACGTCGGTAGGCCTCTTAGGAATCTGGGAGAGTCCATCCTTCAGTTCGTCACGTAGACCTCTGTAGAAAATTGCTGCTCTTTTTTCTGAAGGCCAATTAGTCTCCACAATAAGCTTATTGTACTGCGCTAAGTAGGCCACCAACTCTCGATTTCCTTGCTTTAAATCCAGTAACTCATTATCTGTGGTTTGAGAGATTGCTCTTCTGTCAAAAATTCGTAAGAATTCTGCCTTGAATTCCCGAAAATTGTACAACACAGGATCATTAGTAGACACCAAAGGCAATGACCAAGAAGCGGCATCTCCACTCAGGTACGACAGCATGAACGCCACCTTGGACTGATCTTCTTTGAAAATTATTGGCTTGCAGAGATAGTGCAAAGAACACTGAGTGACAAAAACTTGTGCCTTATTTGGGTCACCCAGAAATCTCTCAGGAGGGGCTAATGGAATAGTGGGGGACATGGCATGCACTACCTGTGTGGAAAAGTCACTGGTGGCTGGCGAAGGATTAAAGGTTTGTGACTTAGGACCCCCAAAATCAGGACTGGGACTAACTGTGAGTTCATTTATCTTTTGACGAAGAAAACTAGTCTCCTGATTAGATTTCCTAACCTCCTCTCTGGTTTCTATTAACTGTTTTTGCAAATCTTCTAAGATGGATCCCAAAGCCTTTAGGTCGAGTCCTTCGGCCATGACACCCAAGCGGAATTTCAGCTGGCACTTCAATCTGTCAGAAGGTACCTGAAGATTCTGGCTCCGCTGGAGTATCAGACCCAAGGAGATGCTAAGCTCCCAATTCCCCTTCACCACTGTGCCGGATTTCTCTTGCAACAGTGATAACAGGGAAAGGGGAAGTGGATAACAAACAGAGAGACTGCTCACACAAATATCTTCTCCCGCTCAAGGAATGATGTAGATTATTCTGTAAAACATAAGGACAACATTACTAAGTTCTGACCTCTCAATACCCTGGTTCCTAAACTCTCTCCTAGAACACCTAACCTCAATTACCTGTGGGAATGTGAGCTTTTGCTGCTCTCTGATAGACCTTATATCTTTACTGTTTTGGTGAAGATTGAAGAACTGACCAGTTGACCAGGAGAAGTTGAAGATAGTGAACTGTCCCGCTGCACAGGAGAAGTTGGAGGTACACAAGAATATATATATATATATATTTTCATCTACATGAAGTACTGTCCTTGAATTAGAGTAGTTGCTCCTGACAATTTTCTCCGACTGTTCAAACAGGGAGTTCCAAGAAGGCAATGGAAGTTTATGGCTGACTACAAGCGCAAGTCTTCAAATAGCACAAGAACACTGAAACTCAGCAACTGGAATACAGTTCAAGAATAAACCAAACTGGTTCGAGCTCACCAACAGGAGGCTGCTTGTCGCTTGACAGCTCTGCAGGATCTGGTCTCTGACTCACTCAGCGCACAGGCAACAGCTGACTGAAGAATGAGGAAGTCGCTCCAGGCAAGTCGCTCCAGGCGCCCAGGTGAAGACACCAATTTTCGAAGCGTGAGGACAAAGGGGCGGTGAACTGCTAGCTAGGCTGAAGGAAAGGGGAATGCCTCGCTAAAGTCCGAGAGGCTCAAGCGAATGAAACGTGAGGGAAGGGAGCAGCCGAGAAAGCCGCCGAACTCTAGGAAAATGCTCAGGAAGGTGATAGGAACTAAGGAAACACCTATCCTGACTGAAAACTTACTTTAGCTATGAATAAATACTATGACAGAGAGCGCGAAAGAATACGTTCGCCTCTCAGGGATAATACCGTTGAAGTGCGCCGTTTTTAGAACGCTCGCGCTCCAAGTCACAGAGACGGCGTTCTAAGGAAAACACTAGAACGCTAACTGGTCCCCTGACAATGGCAACAAGGAAGTGGGTGTTCCAAGGCGCAACGATAAGTCGCCACTAGAAAAGTCCAGTTGAGAGAAGGGGGGGAATACTTGCTGATGGAGGGAATCTGCGAAGAGCTGCCTGACCTGAGTCCAATCCTGACATCCAGCAGTTAGTGAATACTCTTCAATCATCGGCTCCACATCTAATCATTTCTAGTCAGATTTTATTTCGAGAGAAGAAGGTGGAAAAGATTTCCGTAATGATTGACTCTGGAGCAACTGGAAATTTTGTGCGATATTCAATTTGCTAAGTCTTTGGGAATTTCTTTCGTCAAGAAAAAGAAACCTGAACCTGTGAAAGCTGTGGACGGAACCAATCTCTCTTCGGGTCCAATTATTTATGATATGGAGGAAACCACACTGTTTGGTCCGGAGAAGCATCAAAGTCGAACAAGTTTTAATCTCATTGACGCCCCTCAATTCCAGTTGATTCTGGGATTGCCTTGACTCACTGAGCACAATCCAAAAATTGATTGGGCAAAGCGAACAATTGAGATGAATTCAGAATATTGTGTAGAACATTGTTTTCATCCAGTCAAGATTGACTCTTGACCATTCCCATCTGTTTGTTTGGCTGAGGAGACGCGAATGATCTGTATCGTGGAGTTCAGAATATTCCAGAAGAGTATCAAGATCTGGAAGCAGTGTTTAATGAGAAAGAAGCCTTGAAATTACCACCCCACAGAGAGTATGACTGCAGGATAGAATTGGATCGGGAGCTTTGCTACCTTGTAGTCGTATTTATGCGTTATCACAAGGCTGAAAACAAGCACTTAAGGGAGTACCTTGATCAATTTCTGGCCAATGGCTTTATTCATCCGTCTCAGTCGCCAGTTTCCTTGCCTCTTTTCTTCCTCCCGAAGAAGAATGGGAGTCTGAGAACGTGCATAGATTATCGTGCTTTAAACTTGGTCACGAAGAAGAATAGATATCCTTTACCCTTGATTTCAGAGTTGTTGGATCAAGTTAAGGAGGCTAAGGTCTATACCAAACTCGACTTGAGCGGGGCATACCATTTGGTTCGCATGGCTGAGGGAGACGAGTGGAAGACGGCGTTCAGAACTCGATTTGGGTTATTTGAGTACCAAGTCTTGCCTTTTGGTCTTTGCAATGCCCCGTCTGCCTTTCAGCATTTTCTCAATGACATCCTACGAGAGTTCCTGGATCGCTTTGCAGCGGTGTATATCGATAACATCCTAATTTTTTCTAAGAATACGGAGGAACATGTACAACATGTTCGTTCCATCTTAAAATGTCTGCTTGAAAACCAGCTGTTTGTGAAATTGGAAAAGTGTGTTTTCCATTGTACTCAAGTGGAATTTTTAAGTTTCATCCGATCTCCTGAAGGGGTCTCTATGGATGATTCGAAGGTGAGAGCTATAAAAGATTGACCAGCTCCACGATCGGTCAAAGAAATACAGAGTTTTTGGGGATTTGCAAATTTCTATCGACTATTCATTCCAAACTTCTCGGAAAAGGTTATCCCCATCACTCCATTGTTAAGGAAGAATGAGAGATTTTTGTGGAGTGAAGATTCAGAAAGGGCTTTCCAATTATTGAAAGAGGCTTTTACTTCTGCACCAGTTTTGCAACATCCGAATTTGATGGAACCATTTTTTGTCGAAGCAGATGCTTCAAATTTGGCAATTGGAGGAATTTTATCTCAAAGACATAAAGACATGGGTCAACTCCATCCAGTAGCATATCGATCTCGAAAACTGTCAGTTGCTGAGATTAATTATTCCATTGCAGACAAGGAGCTGTTGGCCGTCAAGGATGCCTTTCAGGAGTGGAGGCATTACCTCTTTGGAGCAAAACATGAAGTCACCATTTTTACTGATCATCGTAATTTGCAATTTTTAAAATCAGCCAGAACCCTTACTCCTAGGCAGCTTAGGTGGTCTCTCTTTTTTGCTGATTATAATTTTGTACTGACCTACAAACCCGGAGTTGTCAATGGAAAAGCGGATGCTTTATCCCTCTTAAATGTTGGCCAGACTAAGGAAGAGTAGAAGGAAGGTTTTATTATCCCAGAAGAAAAGATTGTGAGCACTACTGTTTATGAAAAATTAGAAGAGAAGATCAAGGAAAATCTCCCTCGGGCGAGTTAGAATCTTGGAAGATTGAGGGACCAGAACGTGAAATAAAAGATGGTAAACCTTTCTTTCAATGAAAACCCTATGTACCTAATGATGACCTCAGAAAGGAAGTAATTAAGATTTTTCATGACCACCCTTTGGCAGGACATAAGGGTGTTACAAAGACTCTGGAACTCTTGAAAAGATCATTTCGTTGGCCTGGCATGGAAGCTCAGGTGAGGCAGCATGTCGCTACTTGTGAACAATGTGTGAAAGGAAAGGTAGATCGCCAGATTCCGCAGCGACTTCTCATGCCCTTACCTGTCGCTCCATACCCTTGGCATACAGGTTCAATGGATTTCATTGTTGACCTACCATCCAGTCAGGGTTACACTGTAATATGGGTAGTTGTGGATCATTTTTCCAAAATGAGACATTTCATTCCTTTGAAGTCCTTACCAAATGCTTTCTTATTAGCATTTTTAATCATTCAGAACATAGTGAAACCACATGGGATTCCAAGGGTGGCGATTTCTGATTGAGATCCCCAGTTTGCGTCTCGATTCTGGAAGTCCTTCTTGAAGGGGCTAGGTGTTGATTCTCGTTTGTCCACCAGTTTCCATTCCGAGACTGATGGGCAGACTGAGAGGGTCAATCCGGATCTAGAGCAATATTTACGCCTTTATCTAATGGATCAAGACGGTGAGTGGCCAGATTTCCTGATTACAGCAGAGTTTGCCTGCAATAATTCCATACATTCCTCTACAGGTTATTCACCATTCTGTCTAAATTCAGGTAGACATCCAAACATGTTATTAGGAAAGGTTGAGGTGGATGTTCCAGTAGCAGGAGAAGTAATACAGAAATTGCAAGAAGCATATCAAAAGGCTACAGAGAATTTAGTTAAGGACAATGGTTCTCAAAAGAGGCAGGCAGATAAGAAACGAAGAGACAGTCCAGTTTTTGAGCCAGGAGATCAGGTCTGGATTTCTACTCAACATATGCGGTTGAGAGGAAACCAGAAATTTCAAACTAAGTTTGTGGGTTCACATCCAGAGGTCAAGATGATCAATCCTGTGAGTGTCAGGGTTAGATTACCCAGCAAGCTTAAAATACATCCGACTTTTCATGTTTCTTTAATTAAAAGAAGTCCTACAGGGTTAAGGCAAGTCTCCTCTCCAGTACCAATTCAAATGCAAACTGATGAAGAATTTGAAGTTAAAAGAATTTTGGACTCCAAAATTAAGAAAGGCAAACTGTTCTATTTAGTAGATTGGAAGGGTTTTGGTCCAGAAGAAAGATCTTGGGAACCATACTCTAACATTCATGCACCAAGGTTAATCAAGGAGTTTCATAAGACCCATCCCCAGAAGCCCAGAGAAGGGGTTTTAGTGGGGGGTACTGTCAGGACTGGTCTAGGAGAAAACAGGCACAAGCGTCCTGGTTACACCTTTAAGGTAAAGCAGGGCTATTCATGTTTGTACTCTCCAGTCAGTTGGAACAAGTTAGTGACAGGTTCCTTTGCATTTTCTTAAAAGCGCTGATCTTTGGCATTTTACACTCCCTAACATGGCAGCGCTTTCAACTCAGTTAGCGCTCTATCCTTTGCATTGACGTGTGACAGGTTTATTGTTGTGCGCGTTCACCTGTTCCTGTTCCTCGGTGCACTTCAACTGAAGTTTGCAGCCGGTGGGTCACGAGAATTCCTGTCTCCGCCACAATATGTTTCCTGCCCGGCAGTATTCCTGAATAGATTTCGAAGCAAGTCATTTGTCATTGCCAGACATTCTTCGACGAGGTTTTCACTTGCATTTCTGTCTGCAAGTGTTTTGACAGAATAGTTTATCTCACTCTCTGCTGCATTTTCCGGGGAGGTGCTTAATTTTGTAATTCAAGGAAAAGGTCAAAGCTTCTTGAACTTCGTCTGTCAGAGTATCCTTTTCAGCATTTAACCTCATCGCTGCTGTTGATATTCTCCCCCTGTGCTGGGCCCCAATGATAATGGGTGTGGTCATGACGGAACTATTCCGTCATCAGCACAGCTCAACCGTGTCTGATGACGGAATGGTTCCGTCACCAGCATCGAAGGGGTTAAAGTGTTTCATTTTTCTTCTCAGCAGAATTGGCACACGTTAATTAATTCTGCTGGAATTTTCCTACAGAGACAGGAGACTATATTCTTTGGCATCAATGAATTCTGTGGGTCTAAGACTTTGAAGCAATTTAGTATTGGGACTTGTAGTTTGGCGCTTACTCAATACTTTTATTTCAGTCTTCTCAGAGACTTTCAAAGACCCCATTTCAGTTTTCAAGATATATATATAAAAGATATTCTTTACTCAGTACGAACTCAGCAGAAGCCTTCTTTGAATATAATTATTTTTGGTTCTATTTTTGTAAGTGAACATATACATATATTTATATATATATAAATCGTACTTACCACCTTTATCAGCAATATTGCAACTCCTTTGGAAGTATTTGCCTAGAGGAAGGAGAAAAGAAAGAAAGGTGCCGTTAGACATTTCAATCCTGAGATTAGGGAAGTTATTGTTTAAAAACTTGCAGAATTAATTTAATAGAGGGAAGCTAAATCCCACATATGTTAAGGTAAAACTCAGATTTAGTTACATTTACTTTACCTATTTAGAACTAGGATTCATTTGAAAGTACGGAACTGTATTAAATTGTGCTTATTGTTGCAGGTGCAGATAATACACAGAGTTGAGAAAAACCAGTGAAGACACTAGTGTGGCAGTCTATCTATCTCTCCCATTCCCCTTTCCCCCCTATTTCTAACACCGGAGAAATTCTGGTTTAGAGTCATTGGGGAGTTGGGACATAAGACACTATTGAGACAGTCATTCACTCACTAACACATGCATACACACACTCATCCACCCATACAGTCCTGCACACATGCTGTCTTCAAAACACATACAAACAGTGAGTCAGTCATTAATGCATCTGTTCGCTAAGTAATACCCCCACCAAACCATACACACACTCATTCTGATACTAAAAAAACAACTAATAACCCATATAGACACTCGTGTAGCTATTCACCAACCCATGCAGCCACTTATACACAAAGTGAGACACTGATACAGATATTTACATATAAACATTACTCGCTAATACATGTATTCACTAAGATACACTTAATAAGTCAGTTATACAATCAAATTTACAAAAAAAACATCCATTTTGACACTTATTTACCCATTTATTCTTCCATCGACCTTTAGATATACATATATAAAAATATGTATTTTTCAGAAAGACACACATTCACTGGATGATGTCATCAGTGATGTCATTTGAAATGTCTTCAGTGATGTCATGAGTGATGTCACTGACCGTGTCATGAGTGATGTAATATGTGACGTCATCAGCAGTGCATTGCGGGCACGTGAGTTATAGTTAGCTGAACTAACTATAACGGGGGAATTTCAATGGTTTTTAATGAGTGAAATGTCCAGCGAACTCTAACATGTGTGAAACCTATGTTTTTTTCTGTGAATTTCTAAGGCTTTTTAAATGCTAATTCCTAACTATAACATGTGTGAAACCTATGGTTTTTTCAGTGAATAGATAGATAGATAGATAGATAGATAGATAGATAGATAGATAGATAGATAGATAGATAGATAGATAGATAGATAGATAGATAGATAGATAGATAGATAGATAGATAGATAGAAAATAATATTAAGGTGAGAGGATGTTTGCCACTCTATCACAAGGATGGTGTCATCAATTATGTCATTTGAGATGTCATGAGTGATGTCACTGACCATGTCATGAGTGATGTAATATGTGACATCATCAGCTGTGCATTGCGGGCTTTCCTCGCTCTACATGAGAATCCTGAGAAGACAGTAGTAGTGCGCACTATAGAAACCCAATCTCCACAACAATGAACTTTCTAAATGAAACAAATAACAAGGCCCCCATCAGTTGTGAGACTTAAAAACCACTTGTAAATGTGTGCATAGAGTTTTCTGGGAATATGTATTCAAATTAGATGCTTGGTGGGTACAATTTCTTTCAAAATGTCACTTTGCATTTTTATTTGCTTATTTTGCATAAACTATCTAGAGATGAGACACTGCTAATATACATTGTGATTTCGCCAATCAACTGACGTGCAGATTTTTAATATCAATTGTTCTCTGCATGTTTGTCCTATCTTTTCTGTGCACCCAACCTACACCCATATAGCAAGGGGGTGATATTTCAGTCTTAAACGATGTGTTTATTTCTTACATGCTTCTCCATATTACTTTGCTCTAGTGCTGCGGGGGGGGGGGGGGGGGGGGCGGGGGGCATTACTGTAGAAATCACTGATAAAATGATGCAGCATTATGCACTACCACAGAAACAAGGCTAAAAAAGCACGCATCATGTGCCCGGCGCTGCCTGAAACATCTGTCATTTTCCATAACAATCACATATTCTGTGCTGTGTTTTTTGGAGACATCAGCGACTTCCTGTGTCTTCTGTTGGGGACAGGCTGGCATGTCACCAATACTAAATCTACGTTAAATACAGGAGGACAGTGGGCGCACTGTCTGATTGGCAGTTTTAATGCTTTACAATGAAGTATTCTGTTGTTCAGTTAATAAAGATTATTGAGTGGTGCAAAAGTTAATAATGGATAACTCACTGGGCCAATTCTAAACAGGTTTAATGGTTCGGATTGTTTACAAATGTTGCCCATTTTTAGCACTAAAGGTGCACTCTATTGTGTAATGCTTCCACTGATGCAATTTTCTAATTGAAATAAACATATAAAATCATACAAAAGAAAAAATGTTTTTCAAAACCGAAATGTTGGCAGATAATGCTAGACACATTGGCTTTGGTGATCTTTTTCTTTGCTTGCATTAGTGCCCATGACCCCCTTTCTACGCTATTGTACATTGGACCTTCGATATAGGTAAATGGATATTGTGTCCCCATGACACAGCTCACAAGTTAATTACAGCCATCTCCTCTGACCACTCACAGAAGAGCAAAGCACCAGCTCCTGTGTCTAGAAAAGAGGTGGCACACAAGGATGTATGATGTTACAACGCATACTTTTACCACGCATGCCTTTACAACGCGGTTTTTACATTGCAAACCTTTACAACGCATAGCGCTTTGGGGTGCTGGATAGTGAAAAAAATAATTTTCTATTCCAACTCCAGTCCCCGTGGACACTAGGGAAGGTGTTGGATAGTAAATTAAACGTATTCCCTATCCTAGAGCGCCCCCCAGCGCAATGCGTTGTAATGGTTTTCGTTGTAAATACCGCGTTGTAATGGTAGTGCGTTGTAAACGTTTTGTTGTAAAGGTTGTTCACCGGCACACAAGTGCAGCGCAGAGATAAGTTAACCTAGGAAACACAACAAAAAGCACCTCACTGCTAAAGTCTACTGAATTTCATTTTACCCAGCAGTGGACTTGCAATAGGAGTCTAATTTTCTGTGAACCTTTTAGAAGAAGCTCAGATTCCATTCCTGGCTATTAAATTGCTCCAATTAAAAGCACTGTGAGCTAGAATGGTCAGCACTGGTCACTTTCACGCGAAAAGGGGTTAAAACGGTCACTTACACCTACTGCAATTACAAGGCTGCTACTGCATGCGTAAGAGGTAAATGCAGCTGGGGCACACGAGGTTGCTAAGTGCCGTATTACCTCCTGCTCTGTGTCACATGAATCAGCTCAAAGTGCAGCGATTGCAGGAAGTATAGCAGCATAATGAAACAGGCTGGATATTTTTTTCGATGAAGCACTTCATGTAATAGGGGTTATTATATGATATCATATTTTCTTGGAAAAGAGCTAATCTCACACATTCTTGAGGGGCAATTGTTTGTTTCAATCTATAGCGGTGGTATTTCCAGGTCCCTCCAAAGACATGAGATTTGAGCTGCAGATTTTCCTGGAAAAGCTACTGGATTCGATTAAGTCTGGCTGATATTAAAAATGCATAATAACACTGGATAAATAATGATGGCTAGTTTAGTATCGCAGAGATTTTTGTTCAATGCTTTCTGTAAGTTGAAATCAGAAATGTGTTGTTAATTTCGCTGTGTATTTTAAATGTAAAATGTAAATTGTTACTTGTATAGCGCACTACTCACCCGCAAGGGTCTCAAGGCGCTTGTACGAATACCGCTGTGGAACCCATCCTGGCTTTCCCTGTGAGGCGTCCACTCCTGGGCACCCCCAAGGTGGAGGCCAGGCATCCTTAGCTTTGTGGGGGCCATTGTGGAGATTAAGCAAGCTATTGCCCAGAGTTGCCGAGTGGGACTCCATGATTGGAATAGGCACCGAGGCGAGAATTATCAGGTCCGTGGAATTTTGAGCCAAAGACCCACCGAGCTGTGAAGTAGTGTGGCTCACTGGTTAGAGGCAGCAGACCCAAGAGCAGAGGACGGCCCGGGACCAGGGTTCGAATCCCGGCGCGGCAGGTTTCTGGACCAGGGTCAGCGGACTCGATAATTCTCTCGCCTCGGTGCCCACTCTGATCAGCGATCACACTCGGCAACTCTGGGCATTAGCTTGCCTCATCTTCACTAACGGCCCCACCAGACCGCTGGGGATGCCTGGTCTCACCCTGGAGATACCCATTAAGGGACCATCTCTCAGGGAAGCCAGGAAGGGTTTCGCAGCGGTCGAAGCGCCTTGGGACCCTCCGGGTAAGTAGTGTGCTATATAAATGCCTATGCATTACAGGTGGGGAATTGAACCCTGGTCCCCGGCTAGACCTCTGCATCATGGTCTGCCGCTCTAATCATTGAGCCTGTTTTGATTTGGAGCCAAAATGAGTATGCTATCTAACATGTATATGCTGCTAGTACATAAATCCACTATATCAGCACCATAACCATCATAGCAAACCTCGAACAGCATTCTGGTCTATGTAGTTTTTGTTATCCTCAGTACATTACTGTGAGAGTATTGAGGGGTTTGAGGATTTGTACCACAAAGTAAATTTGAAATCCTTAAATAATTTTCAACACGTCTTGCAGAATCAATACAGGTCAGTTAATAGTGGAAATGTTCTTTTGATTGAACCTTGCTTATTGGTATTTTTCAGAGAATTAAATTCAAAACCTTTTCAGTGTAAAAGCATTAATATGCTGTCCCACCAGTAAATTTTAGTTTTAACACCATGTAGGATATACCCCAAATTTAGGTGGCCCTGATGTATTTGCCATTGCCTTCATACTGCCTTGATTGAAATGTAAAGAACACATCCAATTGCCATTGGTTATTTCATATGGCATTCAGAAATGCTGGCTTGTTATTGGTGCGTTTCAGTAAATGTACCTCCTTTGTGTGCTTAGCTCTCTTTCTGGCGATTTCACTCAGAGAACACTTTGGTTGGCCATCACACTGTACAGCCTGTGATGGCCCGTCCTCCTTGTTCTCTAACTTGTTTTAGTTTGCCTGCCCCTGCTTGTGTTTTCGCAGTCCTCCAACTTCCAAGCTCTCAGTGCAGCCAACCCCCACCCCACACACACACTGAGGAATGCTGCCTGGATTTAAAGTCGTAAATTGAAATAATGGCAGAGCCGAGTCAGGAGCAAAGGTCTGCCACCCCAGTGCTACGGGACTCAACTCTGCCATCCTTTCAATTTACAACTCTCAAACTTATCTCGCCAGAGTTTTATAAATTTATCTGCTTTTCAGCAGTATTTGTATTTATTTCAGTAAGTGTGGTATCTATGGCGCCACTCTGTTATCCTACCACTATTTAAAAGCACTCAGGGATAGGAGGTGGAGGCTCTATGAGCACAGTACACAGAGTCAGCTTATGCATTGTATTTACTTGCTTTGCAATTTTGCATAGCGCTACGTTCCTCAAGTCTGGCAGCGCCGCTCGCTTTCGACTAGGCCGCCAGCCTCTGGTTGCCAAGTGTAGTTGATACTGCACACTGTCACGCATCAGTCCACGCTCAATCACGCCAACAGCGTGACCCTATTACTGAGTGTAGTTGATACTGTACACTGTCACGCATCAATCACGCCGACAGCGTGAGTCTGGCCCTACCCGAGTCCTCAACTGTCAACCTACAAGATTTTCAAAATCTGAAACCTACTAACTGATGAAATATGACAATTTTTCTATGGCGCACAAGGTGCTTGTTGGCTTGCTGTAAAGCAGCAAGTCATTTTAAGGCCTCAGCACCGCCCACTGTAGCTTTTAGAACACGGGCCATTACTTCTGGCACGGTTATCAACTCCCTATGCTAATCCCCTATTCAAATGTATTCGCTGAGGCAGGGATTGGGGTGGAAGTGCGGCCGTGGTGAGCTTTCAGCACCCTAGGGATCAAGCTTTCCAGTCCTTAATTTGTACAGGTGGTTGCATGTGGTGCGCACTGACTTCGTTCTGGGATTTCGTAGCGAGGTGTGGCTCACTGGTTAGAGTAGCGAGGTGTGGCTCACTGGTTAGAGGCGGCAGACCCGTAGGCTGAGAACGGCCCGGGACCAGGGTTCGATTCCCGACGCGGCAGGGTCGAGGACCAGGGTCAGCGGACTGATAATTCTCGCCTCGGTGCCCACTTTGGGCAGTGATCACACTCGGTAACTCTGGGCATTAAGCTTGCCTCATCGCTACAACGGCCCCCCACAGACGCCGGGGATGCCTGGCTTCACCTTGGAGATACCCTGCATGGGACCATCTCACAGGGAAAGCCAGGACGGGTTCCCCAGCGGTCATTCGCGCCAGGATACTCCGGTAGTAATTGAGCGCGCTACAAAACACCTTACATTTAGATCTTAATGCTTTTCGTTGGGCTTTCACCAAGAGCAATAGAGATACAGTCAGCGAGAAAGGCAGAAAGAAACAAAAGAAGGAAGAAGAGAAACATATAAAACAGTGCCAAAGGGTGAACGGAAGGCTGAATAAGAAAACGCACAAACGAGAAAGAGACAAGTAAGTGTAAGGTGGTGGAAGAGAGAGGCATGAGGTGGAATGTATACTAGGGTAATCGGCAACCGTGGCATTTGGCAATGAAGGACTCCTCATGAAGACTTTGGGAAATTGCGTTCCCTTTACTAATTTATCACATAGTACCATCTTCCACACCGTTGCTGCAAGGAGGATCACAGTCTCTTCTGGAGAGCTTCAAAGAGGCTTCTTTTCTGCTGATCATCTTCCTTTTCTCTTTCTCTGGCCTAGGCCAGCTCGTGGAGCCAGTATGCCATGGGGCAATAGTTTTACGCTTTTACGGTCTAAATAAATACGTTCTTCGGGTGACATTTCTAAAAGAATCAAGTTTGATTTTTCCAGCTATCCCTATTGCAGGTAACTGTGCCTATTGTCTTCTAGGTGCCAAGACATAGGAGTTCAAAGGTTACATGTCAGGATAGGTGTGTGAAGGGACCACTTATGAGCTCTGAGGTAGCTCTGTGCCACTATGCCTGCCTACTGTAGGGTCTACTGTAGGGCTGAACTGCAGGGTAGTCTGAATTTTTAGCGACAAACTTGTGATAGAGCCAGTCCCCTGTGAGGACTCTGCCCCAGCGCTACGGGGGTCTTTAGAAGCATCACCCATCATACAGTAGTCCCCTTTCACTGTAGACCGGTCACATCTGTCCTCATTATGACCAGTTTGTTAAATGGGCCGGAACTGTCCGGTACGGAGTACCAGCACTTTTTTATTTTGAGGAGGAGAGTACCAGCACTTCTCAAGACAAATGCAATGCCTTTAATTGGAGAGTACCAGCACTTCTCAAGAGAAGGGAAATACCTTTAATTGGAGTGTACCAACTCTTCTTAAGAGAAATGCAATACCTTTAATTGGAGAGTACCAGCACTTCTCAAGAGAAATTCAATATCTTTAATTGGAGAGTACCTGCACTTCTCAGAAACCAGCAGGTACTCTGGTGCAGAGTAGATGCACTTTTATGTTTCCCTTTCAAGCACTACCATGGACAATTGTTCATTAAACAGGTATTTTGTGAATGCAGACATTTCGAAAAAGAATAATTTCAGGCGGTTGGAGAAAGCACAGCAGCCTTTTACTTTGCCGGGTATAGCTAAAATGGGCAGTATATTATAAGGAAATATCTTTTATTTAGAGCGCTAAAATGACGGCAGCAAGAGCTACCGAAAAAAAAATATTACTGTACATATACTCTACATGTTTTAAATTATGAACTCCATATTTTATGCCATTTGAGTTTATGATTTCAAAATTATTTGGTGAGTGAAATGAAATGTCTTACAGAATGGAGTTCATTTACATTGGGAGAGGCTCTTATGGTAACACAGTGTTCCTATTTTCCCTCAAAGTCCTATATTGTGTCTGCCGCACTGAACATTATTCTCTGTTACCTGTAAAACAGAATCAGTTTGAAAGAATCTCTCCTAGAATGAGAATTAATCTGGAAGGTTGTATTTGAGAACTCTTGTTGGTTGGCCCAGGGGGATTTTTATGTTTTTGTTGACATGTTAGCAAAGGAGAAATGTTTGCTTGCAGATACCATAGTACCATACTATTCAACAAGAAATTGCAATGAAATAGGTCTCGCATTTGCCAGAGTTTGAGCTATTGGCATTGTAAATGACAATGCCTTTTATTTGTGTGTTTTGAAAACTTGCAACTGGTGTGTAAATGCGCACTGTACACTTATAGTTGTTGCTTACTAGAAGCAAGGCTGGCAGTAACTGTGCCTTTTTTTTACTGCCAGTCTTGCTTCTCGAATGTATATAAGTACAAAGTGTCAGTGGCGTAACACAGGCCCCCCGCAGCCCATGCGGAGCAGGAGGCCCCCAAGCTGCAGGGGGCCTTCTCAGCTCATTACTCTGACCGGAGAGCTCCTAATTGAGTCCGGCGGGAGCCCCTCCAAGTGCCTTGCAGGAAGGCCCCCTCAAATTTTGTTATGACAATGCAAAGTGTGTGTTTACTCATCGTTTGCAAGTTTTCAAAACACATAAATAAAAGGCATTGTCATCTAAAATGCCCATAGCTCAAACTCTTTCAAAGGCGAGACCTATTGCATTGCAAATGCTTGCTAAAAGAGGATGCTGAACACAACATCACGTTTGCTATGCTACATGCATTTCTACTTTCGGTTAAGATGCGTGTTTATTGAAACTACTCTCTATGGCAGAAGGTCAATCTTGGTCACTCTAGTCTAGCCTGAGGGCAGAATGAGATAATCAAGCTAAAATATAATTAGCCATTCAGGTTTAGAAATGCAAATAGACAAAAGTGCAGATAATTTCAAGTAAACTTCTCAGGTAAGCCCTAGGGTGCCGTTGTCGGACAAATGTCTCTCTTCATTATTTGTTCCTACGTGACATGCAGCTCTGGGAATGCTGTGATATGCACAAGTTAATTGACCTGCAGCAGACTAGGAAAATGAAACAAAGCAGAAGATGCACACCTTTAGGAAGAGTAAGGACACAGACACTCTTAATGCTCAACATGTTTTCACACCTCAGCTAACATCCCATTGCTGATTAAAGAAGCTGGTTTGGTGGGATTTCTCCTTGAAAACTGGTTTTGACTAGACAGAAATTCCACAAGATTGGTGGAATTTTCAGGGAGGCAAATATACAACCAGGGACAGGGATGTTGTTGATCCAACGGTTTGATCCACCAACAACAGTGGTTGAACATCTACAAACCTGCAAGGCTGTGCATACTCACAAGCCTTTTGTTGGTAGGTTCCCACATGGAACATTCTACTGGATTGACTTCTGTCAAAGAACAGAAATGCATATACTTTCTTTGTGGACATGGGGAGGGGCACCAATTGCAGATTCCCGGGAGAGTTCCCTATAATTTTCTGAATTTGTAAAAATCGGGAATGCTCCCCCCAGTAATATTATAGTACCTTACAGAAATAAAGGCAAAACATTAAAAGCAAGTGAGGAAGAGCTTAGATTAACAAAATGGTTTTTAAAGTACCCACACAGCATATAGAAAAGATGCTCAAGAACAAAAGCAAATATGACTCAACAAGGAAGCTGTTTGTCAAAGGAGATTTTTTTGTGACAGCTCTGACTTAATATGTTTCTGGTGCAAGGATGTCCCTAGTTTTATTTCATAGGGTTAAGATATTGCCATGTTACTGAATTCTATTTGCTAATATGAGCTTTTTAGGCTTCAGGTCGAGACCCTTCCACATGTGCTGGGATGGTAAGCAGCCCTTCCTCTACCTCATCCATTCTATATACCTCTGCATTGGACTGCGGGATGCATAAGCGTGAGGGCTTCCACCTGGCCCGTAAAGAGGTAAATTGCCCTTCTGATAAAGTTTCATCATAATATCCCTATCTTGACATCCATTTACCTAGTATGAACATTTAGCCTAAGTAGGACCAGTGCCTGCTGAGGGGTGATACCAATTAAACTTGTCAACTGGCAAAAAGAGGAGCATGTTCATCCCAATTATTTGGCTCTTTAAAAAATGGTAACCCTTAGAAGGATTACAATTTTTTCTTCATAAGGCTACTCAGTTAAGCACAGACAGAAGCAGTACTTTTGTACAAACCAAAGATAAATGTTATACTCTTTAAAACACGGGGTCAATTCATTCATTCCCACCGAAAGGTCCTTGTTGCTACTCAGTCATAGGTCCTCTCTACTCCACATCACATCATGCAGAGTAGGCATCTTCTGTAACAATACACTCAACACTGGATCAGTCCCTCTAGAGAAAATACTGAATGGACCGCAGAAAACACTGACTTCAAGCCCAGGGAACCCACTGTTTCTTTGACCCTAGGAAAGCGGCCTTGATCAGTGATCTCTTGGAAACACATAGTTCCATATTAAACTTGATGGCCATCACTAAGCCTAGATTAACCCAAATCACTCAGTCATACCATCAGATCTTCAGCCAATCTTTCCCACAATTTCCTCAAGCACCAAATGCCAAATAACAACCACAGAGTCATTAGAGATTGGCATTATAATCAACAGAATATTTACCGTCACAAGGGTGACTAACTATCTCGATGTAACCACAGGCACTTTTTTCCACCCTGGGATTTAATGTGATGATCCAGTGTATTTTAAATGTCATATTTCTAGTGTGCTTCTATTGATTTAATTATAGTAATACATTTGTTACCACTCCTCATCATCAAAATAACGTTATTTCGGCGAATGAACAACGGCATAAAAAGTATTCTACAAAAAACACATTCCAGATTTTTAAAAGGATTACAAAATGAAAGGGACGTCTATGAAAGCTCAGATGTGTGGGATACGAATAAAAGCGTGATCAATAAAAGAAATTCATTAATGTAAAAACAGAAATTGATCGGTTGACCCTTATCTAACTTATACAATTCACACTAGTTATTTCGGCTTCTTGTCTTTATAGCAGCTAGGAAAAACGAGGCTAACCAAAAACATACCAGGGGATCGAGTAATTGCTGAAGGTAATAAAATGCTGGTCAACATTGTCTAATATTGAATTGACGAATAAGTGGGAGGATGTATCTTTCCTTTCGTTCAAATACAAATTGCAAAAAAAGACACTATGCAAATAATTCTGGGGAGAATGGTTATTACATGGGCATAGTGAAAGGGTATTGATGGAGTAAGATTTTGGGATTTCCTAACATAACCGGATTATAATTTAGTCAGAATCTCTGTAATGTATATCCACTGGGAGCAATTTTATATGGGGCAGAATAGTGGGGTCACTGTCCGGTAGAAGGTATCAGCAGAACTGAAAATCTTTTTTTAAGATCGCTACTGGGTCTTCCAACTAGTTCCCCTATTATCCCCATGAGAATGGTCCTGGGTATTAGATCAATAGGAGAAGAAGTGGCCCTACGGCCCTAACCTATTGGCGCAGACTTTGGGTAACCTGTGAGCTGATGCATTTTAGATCTGAAACTGAAGAGTTATTGGGCCTCCCTGGGACTGAACTATTTCCCAGATTTCCTTTTATAAAAAAAGAAAGTACGAGGATGGGTTTACTAGGTTTTTGGTCTAATCCTGCAGTAGCCTGTGCTGAGTTGTCGCGCGCTGACTTGGTTAAATTGAATCACATTAATAGAATCTCGGATACCCTTAGTAACTCTGGGTTGGGCTCACTTACACTTCAGTTCTTTAATATAAAAGAGGAATATAAAGTTGAGCCTCTCCTAGATGTGGTTTCACCTAGTGCAGCAAGAAAACTCTACTTGCAATTCAGATATGGCACACTATCGCTCAGGGTCTTATCCTATAAATGATAATCTAATAAGTCAGTAGAATACCCGGCTTGCGGGGCCAAGGAAGAGACTGAGTCCCATGTTTTCTTCTTCTGCCTAAAGTACAAATCTATACGGCAGCGTTGGCTTGTCCAACTTTGCAGAAATTTGGGGTTTAGATACCATAATGAGGCCCTCAGAATACTGAAGGGTTAACACCTCTACCCCTATTGTATTCTCTGTTTTGTGCTTCATTGATGCTATGTGGCGCAGGCGAAGATCTTTTTTTATAAAATGTTTATAAGATGTTTGCCTCCTAGATAATGACCCAGAACTGTAAACTTGTGCCTTTTTAACGATGTTATATTTTTTAACATTTTCATATATTGAAAGATAATTGGATTGTGTCCCTATTCTTATGAACTTGTAAACACTAATAATGATATTGATTGTATGTATGTATATTTTATGGTCTATGACCGAAATAAAGATTATGTGACTGACTGGTATATCTATGCTAGAGATTTGTTACAAAAGATTTGTATGAGGTCAAAGTATTGTTTATAGTAGGAGCTAATAGATAACGTCTTACTGTAGTCAAATTGCAGTTGCGGTCATACCTTTTCTTTTCAAAATGATCTAATAGACGACACTTCAATTCTTTTTTGGGTACGGTCAAACATACATTCGGGTCCTTATATAATTCACATAGCTCAATTGCGTGGAGATTGGCCTCAACATATTTTAGCCATTTGATTTTTTGTACTCCTTCTGAATTCAGAGAGTCCACCAAAATATGTCTAGTTAGACTTAGGGTTACCTTCCTCCATGCTGAGTGCCACAAAAGGATTGAGGCACTACGAATTGTATCTGTTATATAAGGGGCACTCAGCTCAGAGTGAACAATATAAGAGGAACAGGATTGCGGAACACCTAGCAGTCTTTTTAAAAAGCCGTCCTCTATAGTCTGCAATTTGGAAGTATCCAATAAGCCCCAGACAGCTGCCCTGTGCGCAGCGATATATAATGTTTTTGCCTCGTAGATCATTTTTGTTACATTTGATGGCTTTGAACAAAGTTTCTTTATAAATCTAAAAAGCCCTCCCAATACTTTTTCCCATTAGGATTCTTCTATTTAGCACCATATCAGGCCCTGTATTTTCCCTGTTAAGAATAATCCCAAATTAATTCAAGGAATTCACAATCTCAAGTTTTCGGCCTTTATTAGACAAAGTGGTGGGTTTCGTTAAGGTCGTAGCTGTCACAAGTACCAATGAATTAGATTGGTTAATCGTCATGTCCAGATTGTTCATACATTTTTACGTAGTCCTCTATGAGTCTCTGCAGTGCATTGCCTGTTCGCGCCTATAGCACTGAATCATCTGCATAGAGGAGTATCATGACAGAAGAAGATTTAATGCGGGGAACATCTGATGCCGAGCCTTCCAATGCGGACTCCACCACATTAGTGTACAGTGCAAATAAAAAGGGGGCGAGTACACACCCCTGTCTGACACCGCAGGTGATTTTAAAATACTGTGTACATTCTCCATTAATTCTGCAGTGTATACATGCTGTAGCGTTAGCATACATCTCTCTGATAAAATTAATTATTCAGGTCTCTATTCCCATGTGCTCCATTATTGCCCATAACTTGAAATGGGCCATACAGTCGAAGGCAGCCGATAAGTCCATAAATGCCATATATAGATGGGGATTCTTGACCTCCATATGCTTTGCAGTTTTAAGAGTTAAATTGAGGCACAGGTCCACCGTCCCCTTTACTTTCCTAAAGCCATATTGGCCAGGGATTAATATATTCTTTTCAGAGGCCCACTCCTCCAATCAATTCAGAAGAACCTGCCCCATTAGTGTTGCTTTCCTATCTAATGAAAATAGAAACTAAAATTGAAATTTAGTTTATTGTACAGTAAATTAAAACCTTTACAAACCTTCTTCTCGTGTTGTATTTTCAGTGCAACAATTTGAACAAAAGAATAAGTCACAGTTAAAACACAATAAATTTGAGATAAAGTGTAACCCCAAAACTCCCTAGGGGGTAACCTAAAACCTTGGAGAGAAAAAAGTACGAGTAATCTGTTTTTTATAATCATAAACTAAGCGGCTTGACAGACAGAGCTATCCTAACTGTTCCAGGGCTTGAGCACAGGATACATGAAGCATCAAAACAAGGTGCTGGGGCATGCAAGGGAAAGTGCAAAGTGCAAGACAACAATGTAACCTCTGCAGGGATTATAGTGAGTTTCATTCGTGTTCCACACCGCATTCATTGTAAACAGGCAATTAGTTCCCTGTGGATATAAACTCAGCAGCAGAGCGATAATAGCCAACCCTGTTAATCAAATACTTAGCAGCAGGTTAGGTGAAATGACAGAAAGCCAAAATGCCTGAGTATGTAAGGAAAGTGCGAAGTGCAAGAGCAGCAATTTTTTACCTCTGCAAGATTCTTACAAGTTTTAGAAGTGTTCCGCCTGCTTTAAAGCAGAGAAAGGTGCCAAGTGCAAAGCAGCTATTTGCAAGAAATCTTGCAGTAGAGTAAAACAATGCATACATTTAAAATCATTAGATACTTAGAAGAGAAGGATTGATCATTTATAAAAATTATTTCTATGGAGTGATCTACCCAGAGCGGGTCCATTTAAAGTACTTGGTGTGCCGGTAATTAACTGTGCTGGAGTTCTCATTAGGGCGTCAGCGCAATCAGCGTCTTGTGAAAGCTGAGTCAGAGTACCATGGTCCACTCGGCTGCATTTCCATCTACTAGCTGGTTGGCCTGTCTTTTAATGCTCAGTTCAGCGGTGGATAACATTTCTACCAGGCAGCAGCTTAATTGGACATCCTCGCAGGAGAAGCGTGCTAACACTGCTTGTCTGCAAGTACGAATCTGTTTCTTGTTAAAGAGTGGTATAAGGAGGGTCCGATGCTCCCGTGTTAGAGTCCTGCATATGGTTAGCAGGTGCACTATGTCCTCTACTCCCTCTCCGCATAGTCGGCTAAGTGCTGGCTTCGGAGGGCGTAGCCATGGCGTCATGTGGTATGCAGATGATAAGATGCCTAGGCAGCGTTTCACGAACTTCTCCTTGATGGTTCTAGAGAAGCTAGTGTAGAGATAGGCTTGGGGTGACACCTAGCTGTAGGACTGTATGGTGAACCAGCCGTGAGTGCGCTCTGTCAGGGCAGCTTTTTTCTGTATCAGTGATTTTTTAACCAAGTTATTTAATATTTTTTGAAGCTTTGGAAGCTCCCTGAAAGCTCCCAAAGTTTCTGTAGCCCCAGTTGGTTGAGTGTGCTGTCCAAATAGCAACTGGCTTGACATGCTTCCTTGGTTTGCAGTTCTTTCCACAAATAGGTATTGAGCGAATCTGGGGGCCCCTTTTGATTTTGTACCAGATTTTAATGAATGAATGCTCCTTTACGGGCGAGCTCTTGTCTTTGTATCCCGAACTCCAGCCTCAGTTTTGCGGGGGATGTGTATCCTGGTAACCCATAAATGATTCAAATTGCTATTACTATTGTGCAATCCAGCGTTTCAGCGTCTCTCCCTCTCATGGCTTCGCTTCCGTATGTGATAGATGGTATAAGTTTCGTCTGGATCACTTTGGTTAAGGGGAGGAGGTTTGGGTCAGAGATATAGTTTGTTAGGTTTCTTAGTGCCACTGCAGTCATTATTCCTCTTTTTTTATGAACTCACGTTCAATCAATCAATCAATCAATCAGGGTACTTGTAAAGCGTGCTACTTACCTGTGAGAGTCCCAAGGCGCTGAGGGGAGAGGGGGTGCTGCTACTGCTCGAAGAGCCAGGTCTTGAGGAGTCTTCTAAAGGCGAGTAAGTCTTAGGTCTGCCGTATGTGGGTAGGGAGGGTGTTCCAGGTCTTGGAGGAGAAGGATCTTCCACCGGAGGTCGTTCGTTGGATGCGGGGGACAGCGGCGAGGGCGAGGCTGGCGGATTGGAGCTGGCAGGTGGGGGTGTGGAAGCTGCGTCTGCTGTTCAGGTAGGCTGGTCCGGCGTTGTGGAGTGCTTTGTGTGCGTGGGTGAGGAGCTTGAATATGATCCTCTTGTCTACGTGGAGCCAGTGTAGGTCTCTCAGGTGGGGGGCGATGTGGCTGCGGCAGGGGACGTTGACGATCAGTCAGGTGTTTGGCTGGGATTCCTGTATAGAGTGAGTTGCCGTAGTCCAGTCTGCTGCTAACAAGGGCCTGTGTCACCGTTCTTCTTGTTTCGGTCGGGATCCACCTGTAGATCCTGCGGAGCATGCGGAGGGTGTTGTAGCAGGAGGAGGAGACGGCGTTGACCTGCTTAGACATGGAGAGGGCGGAGCCGAGGAAGAATCCTAGATTGCGTGCATGGTCGGTGGGTGTTGGCGCTGTTCCAGTGTGGTCGACCACCAGGAGTCATCCCAGGCTGAGGGGGTGGGTCCGAGGATGAGGACCTCCGTCTTGTCTGAGTTCAGCTTCAGACTGCTTCTCCTCATCCAGTCGGCGACGACCTTCATTCCCTTGTGGAGGTTGGGTTTGGCAGTGTGTGGGTCCTAGGTGAGGGAGAGGATGAGCTGGGTGTTGTCAGTGTAGGAGATGATGTTGAGGTCGTGATGGCAGGCCACTTGTACGAGGGGGGCCATGTAGACATTCAACAGCGTTGGGCTGAGGGATGAACCCTGGGGGACGCTGCAGATGATGTCGGTGGCTTCGGATCGGAAGCCTGGGAGGCTGACGCTCTGGGTTCTGCCGGAGAGGAAGGAGGTGGTTCAGTCAAGAGCCTTCTCTTGGATTCCAGCCTCTAGGAGGCGTGTCTTTAGAGTGGGATGGCAGACCGTGTCGAAGGCGGCTGACAGGTCTAGTGGTAAATGATCGCTGTAGTCTTAGGGTCCAATATGGTAATCTATTACTTTTGGGAACATACAGCAGGAGATAAATGTATAATCTACTGTTGTGCTTACTACTGCATTATGAAATGTTGCTGTCTGTAGGCGGTCTCCTAGAAATCTTCAGTTTAATGCTCGAAAGCCCAGCTGCTCCAGGGTCACTAGAAGCCTCTGAGCAATTTTAGTTTGTTTTCCACCTGAGTTGTTGTCCTGTGTTGCTGCATCCAATACAAATGGGTCCTGCTCCATGTGGTAATCTTCAGATATGTTCCTGAACATATTTAAATTGAAGTTCCCAGTGATGGACAAGCTGTTAGTTTGCTCTTCCGTTAGAATTTTCTCAAGTTCCTCCTTCAGCTACTGGCGGCCTTTAGTTCTGTCGCGCGGCTGTAAATAGAGGTTTATGAGGATTATCTGCTTAACCTCTCCCTGTAAGGTGATACTAGGCACTTGCATGGCATCTTGAGGTGCTAAACTGTGCGTCATTGGCTCTATTGTGTAATTGCTCTTTGTAGAGCTGTATGTGGCAAGGCCTCCCTTACTATGGCCAAATTTGGCACTCTTTGTGGTTGGTAGGGAGTGCATGTTGAATCCCTGCAGTGCTGATGGGGATTCACACCAAGTTTATTGAAGTGAGACTATATCAAAATTTTGAGGTAAGATTGCAGTTCCGGGTCCAGAGTCTTATCTCCCATGCCATTGATGTTCCAGGAACAAAGTTTCAGGTTTTTTTTGTTTTGAGTGTGGAGAGCTTAGTATATCATAGATTTTGGCTTTTGGTGTTTATAGTCCTGGATAACCATCTCCACTCTTGTGGGTCTGTGCTTTTGGTTATGTTTGAACTGTGAGTCCACTGGTCTCTGGAATCTTTGCTCTCTGTATTGTTGCTGCGTGCTCCTCGCAGCACTGAGTATGAACGTACACTCGATTCAAGCTGCCTGTGTTCTTTTTGATTATTTAAAATGGTGATTAAGGGTTCCGGATATCTTGGTTTCATGAAGGGCTGTAGCTTAATGCCCCAGGCATTGAGTTTAGTATGTTCTTTTAAGACTTTACCGGCTACATCTCGGGTGGCCAAACTGTTTTAGTTGCTTTCACTCCTGGTTGATCTGGAGACTCCAAAAATTCAATTGATTCTAGGTCATTGGTTTTCAGGTTCTTCAAGCTACTGATGGACGTTAGTGGATGTAGAATTTTTTCCCTGTTTAATATGTCGACCCGTCCCTTTGACTTGTACTCGGGGTGGAACATGATTGTTGTAGGGTCCAGATGTGTTGTTTAGTCTATAGGCAAATCTTGTTTAACTATTGGTGTATCTGTTGACTCAGGGGGTTCGCTTTTATTTCTATTTCCGTACCAAACGTGTTCCTTACACATACCGTATCTGTCTCTGTGCGGAGGCCTGTTGTAATTGAACCCCCATGTGTGCATCTTCTGCCTTTCCTGCATTCGCTCTTTGGGTCAGCACCACCGCTTGTGATTGTGTATGGGGAGGTGCTTCCTTTTTCTTCTGTCCCCTCTTTCCGAGTCAGGCATTCTGGTGACTCTTGGTCTGGTTCTGTCGCATCACCCACCTGCATTGAAGTGTCTCAAGGATCTTCCTTCAGGTCATTTCCAGAATTATTACTCTTGCCCCTGCAAGGTGATATAGTCTGCCTTAGTTTTTGTTTTTGCACCTTACTCTTATGTTTCCCCCACTGGTTGGTGGTTTGCAGGCTAGTTGTTAAAACAATCTTTTCAGAGGGATTACTTTTGAATGCTGTGATGCACTTTGAGGATGACAGCGATCCTTGCCTAATTTGATTTTTTACATCTGTTCTTGTCGGGTCCAAGCCCTCATCGGGCAGTCTTGCTTCTGATGTCAGATCCGGAGTACACTGGGTCATAGCCTGGGTTGTTGAGTTTATTGGTTGTTGCTTGACCTTTCTCATAATGGTTAGTTTTTTTGCTAGTTTGAGTGTCACAGCATCTATGTCAGAATGGAGATTGTCCATTACCGTTGGAATGGTTGCCAGTTTGTCTACGATTGTTACACAGGTACAATTTGTGTCTCCGATTGTGCCCTTCTGATCAGATTGTTGAGATCTGTCAATTTGTCGTTTATGTTTGCGACAAAAATCGAGAGTGAATTAAGGACTGACAGTTGGATATCCATTTTGCCAGACTGGTACTGCATGGTATTTACCAACATTTGCATTGTATGCAGTAGTGTAGTCCAGATATCTTCTTTTTCATGCGGTTTGGCCCGTTTCGTATTAAGCTTTGGAGAGCTGTTTCTTCCTTGAGGCTCTATTTGGGGCACAAGAAGGTATGAGGCAGCCAATTCCTCCCATTCCTCTGGTGTGAGGTAAGATGATTTCTGGTTCAGTTTCCTGAGTTGTTGAAATGTATGGCCCTTGTGTTTTTGTTTTTGGTTTAGCTTGCACAGTGGCTGCTAGGTATTGGCCATGAAGTTGTTCCTGAGTTAGTTGGTCCAGACTTACTGGCGTTGTCTGAGGAGTGAGTTGAGTTTTACCATCCACCATTCTGGTAGGCTTTTGTGTGGGTTTGTATTTACCCGTCTTGGCCTCCATGGGCTTTAGCGCTGAAAGGGATGAGAGGCTGGGTTGCTTTTCTTGATTGAAGTCTTCTTCTGACTATTCTTTGTGTTGTTTGGGGAGTTCAGTGGAGCCTGATTCTCCCCTTAAGGGGATGTTATTATTGGTGGGGTTTCCACGTTCTTGTAACTTGCCTCCTCTTTTCCCAGTTGGTGTGTTAAACATTTAACCAGAGATTCTTCCTTGATGTGACTGGGAGGGGTATGCATGCTGGTGCTTTCATTTCCTCCCTCTTCCATTGGCTCTGCATAGTGTATGGCCTGTCCTGGGTCATCTTTATCCCTCCCATTAGGTTTATTTATGTTTTTAGCGTGATCAGCTCTGGTTGGTTCCGTATGACATTGCTTGTTTGTCCGAGTTCCTTGTTCCCATTGATCTTCTCATCTTCTTCACTTGCATTCCATAGTCTTGCGCTCGACCTTTCCCTGGTGGCTGCAGACTCTCCACAGTCTACCTTTAACTGATGTTGCACTATTTGGTGGGTTTTCATTGGTTGGAGAGGAGTAGGGAGGTTGCTTTCCTTATCGCTCAGGCATAAAACTGACCCGGCGTCTTTTATAAAGAGGAATTTAGTGTATATTTTTGATTGATGGCTTGATTTGGTCAGAGTTTTATGGGTGATTTCATCCCTTGCTTTGGTAGTTGGTTGCGGGCTGGTGAAGAGTGGTGAGATCAGGGGGATTTCCTCCTTCTCCTCCTCCTCCTTTTTCTTCATCAGGTCCTCTTCACTTTCTTTAGAGAATGCCTTCTTTGTTGCCCTGTGCATTTTCCAATTAGGGTTCGAAACCACCTGCTACCTTGCCTTCCCCGATCCCATTGTTGTGGTTGTTGTTGTAGTTGTTATCAATGCCCTTCTCACTTCTTTCCCGCTTTTCCTTAACTGGTCATTGCCAGATAGTCGCTGCCTTGTTTGTCTTTTTCCCCTTATTTCCTGTTTCTTTTCCTTTCCCCTATGTTGTCCGATTGAGTTGACTACCACGCAGTTTCCCACGGTTTCCTTAGTTTCCTTGATTTCCTTGGACGACCTTGCCTGCTCTTGAGTACACTTGCCTCTCTGTGTTTGTTATCCTTGTCACCTCGGTGGGTCGGGGTTGGAACTTGGCTAGGCAGGGTCTGAACTGGATTGAGTTGGTTAAGTTGGTGCTAGGAAGTTGGATATTTGGACATTCCATGTGTGGGCTAGGGTTTTGCTCCTGGATCAGAAGAGATGGATCCAGTGCACACAGTGTGTGCTGTGTATGCTCGCTCAAGTGGCTCCTCTTGCAGTGCCTTATTCCTTTTGCCCTTCTGCCTTCATGCTCATTGTTCCCGTGGTCATGGAGTCATGTAGTCATGTGGAGATATGGCCTTGTGGCTTTCTGGCTTTCTGGGCCTTGGGGGAGGGAGGTTGATAGGATCACAGTCCTCGCTTAGGTTGTTTAATTTGTGTGTTTCAATGCTTTCATTCTGCCCCCACCACACCAGCCCTCCTCTTCTTACCACCTTGCTGCAGCTAGCTAGCCCCCTGACAACTGTATGTGGAATTTCCAGAGAAAATCTAGTGTGGTCCGGTGAGCAGCAGAAGTGGTTGGGCGAGGGGCGACGGCTTGTTCGAGCCTTGATAATGTCAGGCACGCTGGTCCGCTGGTCAGCTGGTCCGTTGGTCCTGTGATCAGTAGGTTGCAACTTGGTCGCTACACCCGCACCCACAACCCCACCCACAACCATGCCCACCTCCAGGTACCTCCAGGTGTCTCTGGCACCACAAGGTAGCAAATGAGTGGGTGAGCAGATGTGCATGAGAGTAAATAAACATGTGGGTGGGTGGGCAGGTAGGCAGGTCAAAGCAAGGGGCAGAACAAAGCAGAGTGGCCCCCCGCTGCTCAGCCCCACTCTGCCTGGATGCAGACCGAGAGTTGCACCAAATCGCACATGCCAGCAAGCCGCCCAGCGCAATCAACACTCTAGCTCGCGGGCTGCTTCCCTGGCGGGGGTGGGGGGGGGGGGGGGGGTAAGAACGGTACGGTGCTGGTTGCTGGCACAAGCTCACCTGCTGCGACGCTCCCCCTCAGTTCCCTCAGCTCCGAAACGCCAAAGGCTGCAGCTCCATAAGTGCGTCAGTTCAGTATCTTATAGGGAGATAGGCTTATCATTTGTAGTACAGCCTTATCCCCTTTCTTAAAAATCGGAATTATGACCAATTTTTTCCAGGATACCAATGGGCCTGTTCGAACTATGGTGTTAAACACATTCGTAAGTAATGGGACCCAGAGGTCCTGGTTATCCAGGAAAAAGTTAATTGGGACCCCATCAGTTCCAGGGGCCTTAGATCTCTTAGACTGATTCAAAGTGTGTTTATGTCATACAGACTAAAGATTAAGAGGTCTCCGGAAATAGAGATTGGTAATGCCGCATGCAGGGTTTTTACGTGCCCTAGATTCCCAAAAAGTGCTCCAAAATGTCCAACCCATGTACACTCGTCCACATGGGACTCTAAAGAAATCTCCTCCTCTCTTACGAAAGGATCATTAATTAGGGACAAAAGTCCCTACTGCTGTTTAATGCTGCTGCTCTTATAAATTCTACCAGGTCTCCTCTCTAAGAGAGTGGAATCAATGTAGTCTTGCTTTTTTGTATGCCAAACGTAATGACTTCACAAAATTCTGATCTCTGTGTTTTGACCTTAGGGTATCTTGTAGATTTTTGAAGGGCCTTTTTACAGACCTTATCAAACCAGCAAACTGTCTTGTGAGTCCCCTTTAAGACCTAAGAAAAAAGGTTATCCTTGATCTCCAATAGGATCCGCTCAAAGGGTGCAGAGTTTAAGAGAAGGACAAGGATAGTTGTCACACAAAGTTGTTGGCCAGGCAGCTTTACACCTCATGTATAGCTCTCACCGGCCCCAGCTGGACATCTATACCGTGGGTAGAATCGTCCTCTGGGGTTTGATTACAGTGCTCTGGAAGAAAACATTAATGGAATTGATAGAACCTGTTGCATCCACTGACTACACAAGTGGGTTTGGAGGCATCCAAATCTACTACAGCAGTGTTAAATGACAGAATCAACTTTATAATTTATAGTCAAACCATAATTTCCTGCTTTACTACAGGCCTTCCTGAAAGCACGTCCCATACAATTCATCACACCTTTGTGAAGTACTTGTGAAGTACATGTTACACCTTCTTCCATGCGAACACATCAATGCAGCAACTAGTCCAAAACTCTTTGACACCAACAAAGCAATTAACCAGGAGAGGCTGCACTTTACTTCACATTTTGGCAGTGCATGCTAATAAACAGAGCATCTTTATCAAGTTCTTCCCTGTGAGTCTTTGCTGAAGCAATCTAATGGTAGTGAAGTTTCATGGTACTCCGTTGGGGATCAGCACCCGCCCAATAGAAAGAAACTTGCACCAAGAAACCATCTCCAGAACAAATGATGTAGGCAGAATTTTCCATTAACCCTAGAATCTCAGAGTCCACTTGCACCTCAGGTAGAACTCTGTCCTGTCTGGATAATTTCCTTCCAGTCAATACCATTTATCTGGGGCACCATATCAAAGAGTTTGAGACTTTACGTAAACCACCTGCAACTCACTATTAATAGAGGTAATTGCATTCAAAATTGATTTTAAGTGAAAAAGTAGCTTTCTTCAGCGGGCTCAACCTCTACCTCATGCCACTTAAAATCCCTCTTCACCAGGTCAGACCTTCAGGAAGAATGTTCCTAAACATTTGAAATTGCCTCTGTTTTTGATTGCCACATTTAAATATTATTTTTTGTTTTACTTTAGTCTTTCTTTAATCTCCTAAATATTTTGTGCCACACGCATCACTTGCTACTTTTTAGTATGGACCAACAAGCCTAAGGGTGCATTTACTTCCTGTAGACCCACCCACCCACATTCTGGCAAATGTAAGACTTCCGCAGTGACCTGAATGGAATCAGAAGGCAGCCTATTTAAGATGGAAGTTGCTTAGGGCTGTGTGTTGGCTGTTTGCTTAATGGTCCACAAATCACCAAGGACCTTCTCTTGCCAATAGCCACCTTCCTGTTCAACCATGACTGTGGGACCATCTAGGGCCATGGAAAGTGCTTATTTAAAAAGAAGTAGCAACAAGGGATTGTGTATGTCACTCTTTGCAGAGGTGACTACCCGTCCTGGGTTCCCTTATCCAGATGTTTCCTGCTCACTTGACCAAAGGCAGATGCAATAGCAATCAGCAACGCGCTAGCAGATAGAAAATGTAAGACTATGACTGCTCAGGGCTGTGTGCTGACTATGGAGGGCACAAGAAGTCCAAAGGTTCCCTCCTAATCAACCTCAAGCAGTTGCCGCAAACTGCCCTTGCACCCTTCATTGCCATTTCATGCCTCCCAGCCACTTCTGAAACCTGGCCCCATGACCAATGAGAGGCAGATAGCAAGCCCTTTTAGGAAAGCTATGGCTCTTCAGGGATGTGCGCTGGTATTCTGAAAAAAAGAACTACATGTTCCAAAGTGCACTTTGTTGTAATTTCTTACTTGAATCATCATCCACACATAAGGAAACACACTCCAGTCACCAGCTAGACAGTCTATTCATGAGGACCAATCTAAAGGGCTGAACGGGTGCTCATTTGTCACAGCCCAGAAGGTGTTATCCTGAGTTAATAATTTTGCAGCATAGACTGCTTGAAACAAACAACTCAGATCCAAAGCCCCCAAATGGGACATTAGAGATTTCTCCAACTGAGAGAAGAACAATGGAGAAAATGAAACACAAATATATGATACATATTAAACCAGTCCAAATCATGGGTAATCCAGACCTCCATACTGGAAAGTACTGAAGAGTAGTATTGTCTCAGGACATAATTTCTTTGAACCACCAAAATATTTTCAATCTCAGTCTGAAGAAAGCTAATTTAGACCAGAGACACCACAGTTCATTGGACAGCTATGGAAAGGACTAGAAAACAAACTAAATGAAAATAAGAGTACCTATAAAAATATACCAAGTGATATAATGTTTAGGGAAGAACTAAATATAGCTAAGAAGAAGGATTCTGTTGGATTCCAGCATCTCTCAAGTGACAAGCAGGAACCAGCAGAGAACAGAGGCAGGGATTCAGGTACAAGTAAGAAAGCACAATGTAAGCATGTTACAATAGAAACTACATATTTGGGAACAAGAGGAGCTCCAAGCGAGAAGCCTAAATTGGTTACTTGTTGGAGAACCTGAGTGTCATAACAAAAATCTGCCTTTAGGTTTTAAGGTAGTTAAAAGAAAATATTACTGTCAGTCAAAGAAGAAGAGAAAAAGAGACGAAGCGAAAGCAACCAAGAGAACCTTTCGACTAACTGTCCTTTTCGAAGGTATGAAATGAAGGTGGCCGTAGAGCCACTGAATGAGAATGGCGATTCTCTAAATATAATGAAAAGAGAATTAAGACTCAATTAAAGACACAGAGGCTAACATTATGCATGGCATCTATTAATGCCACTCTGCAGCACCTTTAAACAGTATTCAACAACAAAAATCTAGAGTTAGAACCCTGCAGTCCATAAATAATCCCATCTCAAGACGGTGAGCAGCCTTTACAACGCAGGCATTACCACGCGCTGCCATTACTACGCTGATTTTACAACGCAAGTCGTTACAACAACTTGCGCTGGAGGGAGCAGTTGGATAGGGAATAGTTTAATTTTCTATTCCAACACCTTCCCTACTGTAACGTGGGCTGGAGTTGGAATAGAAAATTAAACTATTCTACTACCCAGCGCTTACAGCGCAAGTCGTTGTAATGACTTGCGTTGTAAAAACAGCGTTGTAATGGCACGCGTGGTAATAGCCCGCGTTGGTGTGACATACAACACGCAAGACACTCTTCTTATTTGAATGCAGCTAAAAAAAATCTTGTCTTCTTTTCTTTGCTTCACTATCCACTGTCACCTATCCTCCTCTCTTCCACTCCACAAAGTCTCAATAAAGAACATCAAATAGTCACTTTTGAGGAATCCTACTCAACTCTTACATCCAATATTCCTCTAACTATTCTTGTTATTTAACTCTAATTATACTGTATATATAATACTTTACCAAATGTCCTTAAATTGTCATTACTCCATAGTCATCATCATCATAGAAACTTTATTCGGCATTTGAAAACACCATAAAAGTACAATTTAAAACAATATCATATATATACATTTTTCCTTTCAAAAGGATTTTACAAACTGATCTATATACAATCCATTTGATTCTGATCCCATCCCCACATTTTACTCATATATTCCTTAGGGATTCTTTTCAGCAGACCTCTCTTGTCTCTCTTAACTTGACTGCTAATCTTAAAAAACTCGTAATGGAGAGTAGAGTCAGGGGGTCTTGTGCCATTTGCAAATATAAAAGGGTCACCATAGCCTGTTTGAATGTATTCTTCTTCAGCAAATCTACTCCATAGTCAACATGTACTCCCTGTTGTTTTTCCTCCTCTTCCTTCCATCTTTTTTTTTTTACATTGTTACTCCTCTTTGCTATCTGGGTCATAGTGGGTGGGATAATGTCTGCCTCTGTGAGTTTAATGAAATCTTGATTATCTTTTCATTACATTTAGAGAATCACAATTTCATTTCACGACCAGAGGCTACCATTATGCGTGTTGAAAGCCCTTCAACACAACATTTGACACATGCTTTTTTGGCCTAAAATATTGTTTTGCAAATGTCCCTGCACTTGAACAATCAGCCGCCTTAAGGATTTCTACCAAATGCCCACCAGACATATATAACTTACTTGCCACAGCACCTCTCAGAGAATGCAGTTTAAATTTGTTCACATCAATTCCAGCTTGGATCATAATGTCTTTTACGTAGCTTGCATTTGTTGCCGCACTTACCGCTTTGCGTGGTTTAAAATACAAAATCAAGAATTGCTTTTCTCCATGACTTCTATATTTCAACATTCTCCCTTAAGACTCATAAAAACAATCTGCAACACACAATTTAGTCTTATAAGAAAATCGTGGATAAAAGACTGACTCCGACATGTCTTAGTCCTCTTCCATATTTTAAAATGTACTCCTTCTGGACCATAAATTCCTCTACTTAACCTCCAATGCCTTTATGTCAGAAGACATCCTGCATGATAACAGCCATAAAAGTGTTACCAACTTCTCAGAAAGCTTCTTTAAATCTCAATACCTATTTAGAGGCCATTCTTAAAATGATGTAAACTGAAAACCATATTTGTATCCCACAGAACATCAAATCGTGCTCTGGGTGGTGTCCTCAACCTCATACTCTTCAATATTCTACAAATCATCACAATTCTACCAACTGATCTACCATTCACTTGATCATGTCCTGCAGAAACTGCTGATCTGTAACAATTCATTGTTCTGTAGCTTAATCCTTTCTCATACTGTTACACTAAAAAATGTATCACTTCCACAATTGGAGCTTGTATGGAATCCAAATCCATCTCCAAACACCAACTAGTCCATACTCTCTAAATCCCTTTATGCCTTCTTCTGGTCCTTGGAGCCCAAAATTCCTCCAAGAACTTTGCAGCCCTACTCGAAAGTTCCTGCAGGCAACTAGATCGCCTGACACCTTCCAACCATGAATGTTTAATATTCCATCCTGAACCAATACCTGAGATACCCAAAAAGGTGTCACCCAAACTATATCACATCTCCCTCCCTCACTTTACCAGTCTCTGTAACATTGTGAAAGGAGGAAAAGCATAAGCTCTCTTCCCTTTCCAAACTTGCTTCAGTACATTCACTGTACTCACCTCTGGATCTGACATCCAACTGTAATAAGTTGGTAACTGGCAAGTCAACTAGCTTGCAGATAGGTCTACCTCTAATAGTGTTTATATCTCACTTAAAACTCAGGGCACATTCAAAAATGGCAAGGCCACCCTTGAGCCTCCTTCCCTACTCCTGTAATCCAACTCAACAAGACCTTACATGATCGCTCCGAGCTCACTCAGCAAATCCAACTACTCCAGCGACTGAACTCATCTGTGGATCACTGCACGGACACTACATTTGTACTGTATACATCTGAGATTACTTATTTTTTTTCTGTTTTGTTACACTCATTCTTTCTTGAATGACCTCCTAATCTCTATCGCCGCCCACTCATTCATTCATTTTGCTTTGTTTTTGCAGTCACTGTTTAATCTTATTGTTTCCATCATTGATTCCTATATTTTCATTGTCTGTATATGTTGCTTTGCTTTTGGAAACACCCAAGAAAAACTTTTAAAATCAAAAATGGCACGGCCATTCCACTCTTGTATATTGTCCAACCACGACAACAATTCCTTCTTTGCCTCTTTACTCAGTATTATTCTGTCTCCATACAAAAGCCCTTACCTCTGTGCTTCTCCTTTCAACCTCTGTAAAGCAAGATAATGCAAAGGCTCTGGAAATATTGCTTGGATAGAAGAAGATAAAAATCCTATCATCAGAGCCAGATCCCTTAATTAAAGAAACTCCCTTCTCAAAACCCGAGTTCTCTTTTTCCTTGTCATCTTCACCTTTCTCTCTGGTAGCTGTAAAATTAATTTCTTTTTGTCTACTTGGAAACCCAAAAACTTCAATCTCTGAGATGGTTTCAAAATGAATTTCTAGATATTCGCTTTAAAACCTAACCCTTCCAACATGCTCATAACCTACACAAACCAATCATTAGCTGGTTCATAATGTGGGACATAATCAAGATGTCGTCCAAATATGAAAGCAACCTTATTCCTCTCTCCCGTAACTACGCCACCGGTACTCTCATGACTTTCGTAAAACTCCATGGTGCTGACGAAAGCCCAAATGGGAAGCATTGAAATTGGTACAATTATCCTCTCCAACGGAAATGTAAATATCACCGACTCTCCTTCCCCATGGGAATTGTGAAATACGCATCTTTTAAATACAATTTTACCAACTAGTCATTATCCAACAACAAATCTCTCAATGGGTTCACATCATTTTGAAGTGTCTGCATACCAATTATTTGTTTAACTCCCTGAGATTGATCACTGGTCTCCACCCGTCCTTTTTGTATAACCCAAAAAATTGTACTTATAAAGCACGTTGCTGTTTCCTCTAAGCACACCACTGCCCTCTTTTGTAACATGAACTGTATCTCAAAGTCCACTACTTTCCTTCATTCCTTGCTTACTGCCAATCCTCTTGGCTCCTTTCTCTGTAGTGATAAACTTATGAATTCTATTCTATACCTTGTATTATTTCCAATACCCAGGGAACCAAATTAACTTTTCCCACTCTCTTATGAACTCTCTCCAACATCCCCTTACTCATTTTTGGTAAGAATGAAAAATAATCTCCTTACTCCCCTTGAATTCTGGAACTTTTACCTTGTGCACCTAAAAACATTCCATTTCCTAATCTTCCTGTTCTTCCGTGATTTGGGTAGAAGCCAGTTGAGGCCTGCAAACCTCTTCCTCTGTATTGGGTGTTTTTACTGGGACCTTTGCATGCCCCCTGCAAACATTGGGTCCCATTCTAGGGGTTTGTCCAAAACCTCCTCTGCCAAACACCTTCCTCACATTCACCTGAGACTTATCCAGGGCTGTAAATGTGGCCACATATTTGCCAAGACACTTTACAAGCCCTTTACCAAAGAGTAGAACCTTAGCTTCATGGCTGGGCTCTCTCTGCTTCATGTCACAATTTGGGTGTTATTTTCATACGTATTGCATTCCTCCTTTCTGTTATTAAGCCTGCATTCGCATTACACAACAGCACCAGTGCTCTCTGGTTTCAAACACTGAGCAGCTCTACCTCAACTGGAATATCATTCACATGCGCCTCCACCATCATAATCATAATCCTGCCTATTGGACCCATCAGATCTAGAACCTTAATTTGACAGATTTTTAATGACAGTTCTAGTCCCTTCTCTACCCTATCTGAATAAAAATCATATTAACTCTGGATCTAAATTGGGCATATTGCACACCTTCTCTTAAATGACTGGCCTAGAGAACTCTACTCTCAAAACCTGTCTCACTTCCTTGTCCAATGGTTTTCATATCCACTCCTTAATAAACCTACCACATGCTCAGTGGGTCACCAGTAACCACTTCATCTCCTCACTTAATGGATCCATAAGTACCTACGCAAATGAAAATTCCTTCACATTCACAATATTAATTCCCAAATTCTCCATCCTGCAAGTCTAAAATATATTCATCCCAATCTTTTTTATTTTCAGGTATTGGCCTACCATTAGCTCTGCTGCATCCATCTCCTTGGGTGTCACAAAGGAATAACGGATGCCCCAGTGTCACAAAGGGTTTGTAAGGGTAATCTGACAACGATACCTGAAAAGCAGTGCCCCTTCCCGAGACGGCCCAGAGGGACGCCCGGAGTACCAACGGGCAGAGCGGTGCTCTATCTACCTGAGCCGCAGCCAGGTGAGGCGAAGCACCCATGTTCTACCAAGAAGGTATCTGGTAGATCACTACGGATCCTAGTCGTCCAGGTGACATCAATGGATTTTATTCACTTGGGTGATTTTTGGTCTATTCACATTTATGCAGTAGCAAAGTATTGGTCCTGAAGAAAGCAGCGGACACTAAGTCCCCGTACTGCTGAAACATGTTGACCTTTTAAATTAGATAGTAGCTATTTGTTGAAAACTACTATATTTCCGCACTGAGTTATAGTCTTGGAAGTATGAGAGATACCTAAAAAATTGTTCCATCTCTATACTCTCCAATTTTAGATTTTTCACTATCACTTTGCTTTTTCACAAGCACTGCTTTTCAGGTATCGTTGTCAGATTACCCTTACAAATCCTTTGTAACACTGGGGCATCCGTTATTCCATCAAGGGATGCAAAAATATCCTCCTTGGTGTAAGGAGTCCCACATGATGACAAGGGCGGTATCGAACGATATCTGATGGGAATTTCCACACCTGAGAAGTATCCCTCACTATTGAGGACTTCTGTTGAGCTAGAAATAGGCTGGTGGCTGGTTTTTTACAACTTCTGATGATTGTAGACCCACAGTTACCTTGTGTTGTTTAAAATTGTACTTAGGGGTATGTAATTGTGCTTGGTCTTTAAACTCCTCAGGGACCCTCACTCCATCTGTTTTCTTGTTGTTTTAACTGCTGGATTTGACCAGCAGCATGAGCCATCTATTCCATGTTGGTCTTATCAGAGAGATAATACAAGGTATCCCATTTACTTTCATTCTTTCCCAAACAGAGCACAATCAGACTTTTAAGATTTAACTCTGTTTTCTTTTTTGTGCACCCACTCCTAACTCAACCCTTGTCTTTGTTGTTTTATCTTATGAATAACTTCTATATTTTGACAAAGTTATCTGCAAAATATTAAAAGCAATATCCTTTACAGCACTACATTACATTCTGTAAGACATTATCACGGTTTACAATAAAACATATAATAACGGAAACAATTTTTTTACTTTTCAATGTGGTTCAGTGTTTTCTGTTGGATTCATTTGCATTTAGATCATATTTTTACTCACTTCAAAGTGATCTAAGAACAAAGATAATAGAGCCTATACTCAATTAGACCCTTTATAAATTCATGAATTCAATTCTTCCCAGTGCTCAGCGGGATGACTGATGTATACTATACTGAGTGAGTGGGAAAGTACACTAGGGATGGTGTCAGAGCTGCCAGACGATTTTCAGTGACAGTAATGTGTTTTCCAATGCATCTGAAATACAGACGACGTCAATTACACAAACAATAAACTAGCAAAGCATATTCATTTTAAAACACAACATCAAGTCATAGAACTTACTTTCAAATGTTTGGTCAATTTCCTATTATGTCAGTGATTTACTTTTAGACTTTTTAGACCCCAGTCATAGCTGTGTATCTGGAGTGCCTTCAAATGAGGTGTTACTACTCACAGCACCATGCTAACAGGTGGTCTATTGAACCTCTTAGGACATTTTTGGAGCAAGAAAGGGTGCACTGTTCCTGATGGTGGAGCAATAGAAGGGAGTTGTGTACCTTCATACCAATGATAGATTTGATACTCAATAAACTTGAAAAACTGAATATTGTCTCACATAAGGCATTCTTTCAGTGCTTTATTGCAGAGTAACAGAACAAAATTAGTAAGCTATTTACAAATATCATAGGCCTAATTCACAAAGATAAACTTACACTTTTGTTTGAGTTTACCATCGCTTGATAGTCGCAAAGGGATTTGTGAGTAGTGTATTTACAAGTGCACATAAAAAGACATGTATATTTTTGTGTGTGGAAACTCCACACTCTTAAAGATACTATTCGTAAATCCCATTTTTTGGAAAGCAAACAACTGTATACTTACACAAAAGTGCAAATTGACCTTTGTGAATCAGGCCCAGTGCCTCATTTAGAATTTGGCGGATAAGCCACAAAGGTGAAGGTTTGGAACAGGTTTATATCTCTGGCATCCCAATGGAAGATTGCCCACAATATTTATACATCGCGTCCAGCATTGTTTTGGGGAAAGAGCATATGCAAATGCGGGAGATGCTCTTTGGCAAAACAGAATGCCAGGCAGTCGGCCATGTTGTTACAGAATGCTCATTATTCTTTTTTTGTACTACAGAAAGAAACCTGCAAAGTGGGGGTTGCTTCTGCAAACCAAATTAAACAAGTGCCTGTACGTCAGGTGCATTTTTCTATTTTACTGCTCAGGACAGCCATGCCTGAAAGGGTGATCCCAGACTTGAGACATTTGTGGAAAAATCATTGTCAGACGCCATGCCCTATACAGGGTAAGGCATCCATAACTGTAACTTGGTGGCTCCCCAGTGATGAACTAACAAGTGAAATGTTTCAGGAGGCAGAGCCAGCCATGGGAATAACAGTGCCTCCCCTCTAATATACACAAGGTACCCACTTAGCCAAATTTAAATGATGGCCAACATTATTTAACTTAGGTCTCTTCTTTCTCTGAGTACTCAGTGGAATCTCTGTTCAATGACATTCACACCATACTTAACACCTCATTGTATACCACTTGCCTGTCCATGCTCAGGCCACTCTGTATCATCATTGACTTACAAATTGTGTGAAAATATTTTACTTCTGGCCAGTAAGCTTAATTGGTTTTAAAGTTTTCTTCAGTTTGCCAGATTCACTACTGAATACATAAAGTCCAAGGATTTAATCTGCGCCTTGTCTGGATCTTGAGATTCAGAGCTAGGCCTCCAACAAGATATGCATGCTCTTCTACTGTAAACGGAAAATAACATGAGCTTCTTCTAATGTTTCATTCTATAATCTGTTCCCAGAACATGTGCATGTTTACATTTCATTGATTATTGGGTGTGTACCAACTGTAGAAATTTGAATTTGCTGAGAAAGGTTTCTAGACATTTTTATTGGATAAAACCTATAATAGTCTCTACATCTAGGCATTCTTGACAAGTTTATATTAATACCTGTGTGGTCTTCTCTGAAAATGACTACACAGGACATTGACATGGTCTAGGCAGGATTTTCCAGTAGACAAACACCAACATCCATTATTTTCTTTAAGTGAACCACCCACTAATAGAGTTTTAAATCTTGATTTTCATTATAAATTTACAAAAATTCACTCTACATAGATCTTCTGTGTGAGCTGCTAGTCAAATCCCCAGGTGTCCCTTATTCTGTGATCAGAAAGTCAGCTGTGATCATTGTTTTTGCATTGGCAATGCAAAGCTTTTGAAATGTAAATAGCAACTATTCTCTGCATAGACAAGTATCTACCTCAGGTTGTTTCTAAAGATGATAACGATGACTCATATATGCTGCCACACATTCCCAACAAAGAGGTCCACTCATTGTTCTAACAACGCTGGTGACAGAAGACAACCTTGACACATCCCTCTCTAAACCTTCAACCTCTTTTTTACTTCACTATGGGCCAGGGTGAATGTATGTGCTTGTTTTACACTGCACAACTCACAGTAATCACCCCTTTACATATGATAGATTTGTCTCCAACAGTCCAAAAGTAACATCAGTTCACAAGGCCAAATACTTTTTGGGCAACAGTGATACAATTAACAGTGGAAATTGGGGGAACGTTGCTATGTTTGATGATATTATTCTTATTGCTGCAAGATATGTTACATAACATCTGGATCAAATCCTTTCTGGTCTGTGTGTGAGGTAAATCCCTTTTCCCTCCTCTAAAGAACCAAGCGGTGTATATTTTTATACCTTGTTTTTAATCCTCTACTGAGGAGTGCATACCCGACTCAATTTTAACATGCCTGTGTAAACTTTCTTCCGCCTATGTTCATACAATATTGGTAAAATAAGAGTGATTAAACACCAGTCAGACCAAGTCTTTTGTTTAAGTTCATTTCATTTTTAACAAGAGAGCATCAATTAATTATCTAATTTGTGTGTGGGCTCAGAGACACTGGCTGTCTTACTCTTTAGATTAAAAGAACAGGGAGAGAAATCCATATTTTTATATCCTGCACTTGTGTATACCACTAGCTTTGTCCATAGATGTCAACAGACAGGCTGTGCAATTAAATCTCTGGATAAGTAGAAATATGTTTCTAACATTGTCCTGGATCTAATTCTAATTATTATTAAAATGTAAACATGTATGCTATTTTCTGATCACATTTGTAATTAATTTTGCAAGAGTTTGCTTACAAACTATATGTTTATTCAGTATAAAACATAACTTTGATTCTTCCAGCATTAATGCAAATTGCAGAGGTTGGCTTTGAAATGCATACAGTGGACCATTTGGTAATGGACTTTCTTGGGGAAGGCTACGTTGAATTTCTCACAAGAGGTCTGCTCAGGATTGTGAGAGATTGGGTTGTTGGTTGAATGGAGGGTGATCCATGTTCAAGCAACAGCCATAATCCCTGGCATGGACAACCACAAAAAATCCCTAAATTCGCCGCTGTCAAAACAAGCGTAAATTGGCACAAAAAGCAGTCAGACTTAACTTAGAAGCAATGCATAAAGTATTTATGCAGCACACAAACAGTAATAAAGTGAAACACAACAAAAGAAAAATCCCACACCAATTTAGATAAATAGAGTAAATGTTCATAACTTATTTAACACCAAAATGACAGAATCAAATCAGTAGAAATTGAGTTATAAATTTTGAAAGTTTTTAGAAAAAAGTGGTTGAAAGTGCCAATGTGGACATCTAGCCGGGCGAGAACCGGCCAAAGTCCAAAAATATGGCTGGTATCGATGAAGCGTGGGTCGGATATAAGAAGTGGATTGAGCCTGGTTAGTCCTTGTCTTCGGACTTAATGGAATTTTCATGAAAATATTTCTGAGAAGGTAAAGTTCAGTGTGCCAAGGCTGCAGATGGTGTTCAAGGAGGGAGCGTCATCCCCAGAGAGCCGCAGGATGAATTTGCGGTGAAGGTTTTTATGTTCTGAGGTAGTAACATTTTGAAAGTCGAATTCACCAGCAGGACAAGGCAAGAGGCTGTAGCTAGCTAGGATAGTTCCAGGCGGCCAGATACCCTTTTGATGAAGCACCACTGAACAGGATTTGCAGCTTTGGAGAACTTAGTGTGAGCAACTGTGTAGTCAGCCAATGTGTAATGGCGGCCCAAAGCAGTACAAAAGGGGGTGGTGATGGACGGAGCATCTGAATGAATCAAACTGCCAAGCCATGTCTTCCCTGGACCGGAAACAAGCTTCCGAGGACCGGTTTCTGGCATTCCAGTCGTCTTCAGCCCGGCTTGCTTGAATCCATGGACGGAGCATGGCTTGGCAGTTCGGGCTGGACTGTTCCCATGAGGCACAGGGTCAGACTGATTTGCATATAGCCATGTCTGAACTGGGGTGGCAGAGTGGGCTAAAGAACGGTGATGGATTAAACCCAGATCTTTTGACTGGGTGTGAGTGTTTGATTGATTCAGATGCTCCGTCCATCACCACCCCCTTTTGTACCGCTTTTGGCCGCCATAAGTGTGGCAGGGTATGCTCAGACGTGAGTCCCTTGCACACTTTGCCACTGGATTCAAGCAAGCCGGGCTGAAGACGGCTGGAATTCCAGAAACCGGTCCTCGGAAGCTTGTTTCCGGTCCAGGAAGACATGGCTTGGCAGTTCGGGCTGGACTGTTCCCATGAGGCACAGGGTCAGACTGATTTGCATATAGCCATGTCTGAACTGGGGTGTCAGAGTGGGCTAAAGAACGGTGCTGGATTAAACCCAGATCCCTTGACTGAGTGTGAGTGTTTGATTGACTCAGATGCTCCGTCCATCACCACCCCCTTTTGTACCGCTATGACAGATTGCTGGCACAAAATGGCAGAGGGCAAGGAAAATGCCAAATTCCTACCAGTGTAACTGCAACAAATGATGGAAGGAATGCTGAATGATTCAAACATTCTCCCTCAGTCAAGAGATCTGGGTTAAATCCATTGTTCTTTTGCCCACTACACCACACCAGTTTGACCCAGCCATATGAAAATCAGTCTGACCCTGTGCCTCATGGGAACAGTCCAGACCGAACTGCCAAGCCAGGCCCTCCCTGGACCGGAAACAGGCATCCTGGGACCGGTTTCAGGGCATGTCACACTTCATCAGCCAGGCTGGCTTGAATCCAGTGGCACAGTAAGCAAGGGACCCACGTCTGGGCATACCCGTCCCACTTAGGGTGAAAAGTGTAACTGCAACAAATAATGGACAGAATGCTGAATGATTCAAACATTCTCCCCCAGTCAAGAGATATGGGTTAAATCCATCATTCTTTTGCCCACAACACCACCCCAGTCTGGACACAGCCATATGCAATTCAGTCTTGACACTGTGCCTCATGGGAGCAGTTCAGCCTGAACTGCCAGGTCCTCCCTGGACCGGAAACAAGCATCCTTTGACCGATTTCGGGGTTTCACCCACCAACATGGAGGAAACACTTTCATCAAAAATATAATGCTAGTAGCATGTCAAGTGGGAATCCCGGTTTTTCACGTCTTACCTCGCGCACTAGAATTTGAGTTAACCCCTCCTAGCTCTACACTTGTTGAATAATTTTAATATGTTTAACCTTCACAATTGAATGTCTTTCTCATGAAGTTCTAACAAATAATGTAACTTCAGTTGCTTTTCCTAATGGTCTTGTACTGTATCTTCCCTCCTCTCTCCCCTTAGGCAAATGAGACTTTTAACTGTTAAGCATTTATCACATGTCTGATGATCCGCATATCGTGTTAAACTGATCGAAATGCCGTCAACAACCTTGTGCACCTAATACAATTGAAAAACCTATATGTCCCTTAAAGTGTAAAGGTGCAAGTAATGTTCTGTTGTACATTTGAACCTGTGCAAATAACAGTATAACAGAACCCTAAGCTTTTGCCTAATAGCCCTTTGTGTTATGTTCTGTTTCCTTTTATATGTTTTACATGTGTAAAGTAGGGTACAGGCTTGTGCCCCACCTTGTATATTGTTTGTAAATATTGTCTTGTTTCGCTAAATGAGTAAATATTCGACCTCTGTCCTGTGGTAAATAAAAAGCTAGTTATTTACGCCGTTCGGAATTTCTATAATTACCCAAGAAAATGGTAATGCATAAAATGAGGAGCAGAGTCCGTGGTCTTCGAGTTGAAAGGGTTTTATTCCAGAACTCGAGTTAAGGGAGAACTCCTTCACCAAGCGGGTTCAGGAGTAGTCTACTTTGCTTGAAATATAACAGCACTTATATACAGTACGAGTACAATCAAAAAGAAGGAGTTTTCCTTAGACTTGATTCAATCATTCATGAAGTAATCAAACAGAAGACATAGCATACTTGTTCTCGTTTAAAGAATAACCTGAATAGCATTTACACATAGACAAACATATTGCATCGGGCTGATTGTGGTGACAAGTTACAGAGTTGCTAGTATCTGAGGACAGAGAATCGAGGCATTGTCACAGGGTCATTTCTGTCAGAAAGGTAAAGAGGACGAGGCATTGTGCGTTCTTTACTTCGTACACAAAGGCGGTGATGTCTCACAATGGTATGTGTGTGCAGCGGGGAAGAAGGAGAATGGGCTGTAGTAAACTATTCTTCTTCGTGGCTGTCTCGTGTGTTTGATTAGGTTTTCCCTTGGTTGTTAACCCAACCCGTGGCTGTCCTCGCAAACTAGGAAATCATTGACGAGCGAGAGCTGCTCGGTCGGTGACAGAGTTAGGGAGGGGGGGGGGGTTCTGAGTCACCCCTCCGACTGACTCCGTTCTTGTCTAAGGGAAAACATCGAACGGGACGGAAACCCATAGGTTACATGGTAGCTGGTCATTATTCTTTGCATGTGTCAGCTTTATGAGAAAGAGAGCAGGCAAGAGGGGGTACGACGGGGTTTGTGCTTGAAGTAGGAGGATCGGCTTGCCTGGTCAATGTCAGGGTGGATACAGTGCATGATGGGACACCAGGGGAAAAGGGAGCTTTTTAGTCAAATTCCACATTCCCTCCTTGTCCCATAGAAACCCTATTACAGAAATTCTTAATCAATTTCTATATTCATCAGGTCGTATACTTGCTCCTGTAACATGATCATTTAATTTTTCTTTCCTCTATTTCGTGGACGAGGAGTACAGGAAGTGGCACACAGTCCACAAAGGGCGGGGCCACACTGGATACAGAGGCAACAGGTGAGGATAGTGGCCAAAACGAGGCCCAGGACTGTTAGTGCCTTCCACCCCCAAGTGGACAGGAGATCCCATAGCCAGCCGGTCAGGGACCATGTGCCGGTGTCCATATCCAATTTGTCGGATAGAACATGAAGGCGAGAGATAGCAGAATAAACTGATGGGGCGTTGTCTGGAATAAATACACAACAACTGGACCCTATTACCTTAAACACACCAACACGGTCGGCTAACAGGACATCTAAAACTATACGGTGCTGCAGTGTCATGAGCCTGTCTGCAGCGACCTCAGCTGTAATGTTATTTAAGGCGCCAGTTGTTTCGCATATGGCGGCCTGAACTACACGGGTTAGTTGCCGGATGTGGCGACTATTTGCCATAGGTCCCCAGAAAGGGAGAAAACCTTTAAAGAAGTCTCCTACTTCTTGTCCTGTAGTATCTTCTGCATCTATGACCCCCCCTTCGTTGTCTACTGACTTGGGTCAGAGGGTCAATCAGGTGGTAATTGGCAGGGGCTGTGTAAGTTGGTGGTAATAGGAATGCGATGTAGCACTTTCCAGACCAGCCTTGGGGCAACCAGGTGCGCGCATGGGGTCCACAAATGAAATAGGTGTTTGGGGCAGTTACTATGGTCGGAAAATCGGGAGCGGGCAGTGTGTATGTCCTATCACACTCGCTGTTTCCCCATTACTTCCCCTTTTCCCTTCCCCCTTATGCAAAACTGGCCGTTTTGCGGTACTACCCAACCCCCTTGATCTGTCCGTCTTTAATCAACGGAAAACATTTCCCTGAAGGAAGCAATGTCATGGAACTGAGAGTAACTGATATTTTCGTGATCTTCGGCCCTCCCCCAGGTAATAGAGAGATCCACCATTTTAGAAACAGCCTTTACTATTTTGGTCTTTACCTCGTTCCAATTACTTTCTTTTTTCAATTTGGTCGGGGGAATGTTTCTGACTGAGGCAGAGAATATCATGGCTAAGGCATAGGCGGATCCTGAATAACCAAACGAGAGGGAGAAAAAGGGCATTCCCTTATGCACGGAATGTGGCATCAAGCCACAAACCCAACAGTTGGTCTTGTTGACTATGAGCTGGTGTTTATGGAGGGTGGAAATGAACGTATTATTTATAAATTCCTTTCTTCTGTCCTCGAGGTGTGGGGAAGATCAACATAGGAATGCATAGTGGTATTCTTTACAAACGTGGAAGAATGTGGAGGGGAAACTGTACATAAGATCCATCCCAGACAGGCTGCTACACAGCAAACAAGTAACATTGTAAACAGAAAGATCGAGAACCTGCTATGCAGTAATTTTACATAATTAGTCTTTTTCCACTGACGCACCGCGTCATTTCTCCTCATGATGTCTATGGATTTTAATATCAAGATGTCTCTGAACACGAGATCAAAACGTCTCCCTGCAGCCGCTTCACCAAGAGCTTGTTCCTGGGCTTAATTAGCCACCGGTGCGTTATGATCAGGTGCAATGTCTTTAGTCTGTTTTTGGTGAGATCGCAGCCGCTATCGGTATTCCTGTTGAGGAGTGAGTTCTGGAATTGGTGAAATTATATCCGGGGCGTTTGTAGCTGTTGAACAGGGCACAGTGTCTGTGGGTGTAGGTCCGAAACATTTCCGACAGTGGCTAGCGTGGAGCCATCCTTTGCGTCCTTCTACTTTGACGGCTGTCCTCGTGGTCAGGAGGACCAGCTTAGGAGCTGTCCATCTCTTCTCCAGGGGGCTGGTAAGATCGAAATTTCGGATCAAAATCCAGTCGCCGGGCCTGATAGTGTGTTCTTCAGGCGTGGTGTGGTCTGGAAATGCTGCTGTAACCTGTGAACGACAAGATTGGAGTGCAGACATCAAGGAAGCCAAGTAATCTGTCAACATATTAGAATCAATGTCAGTCAGTTTTCTAGGAGAAGGGACACCCCAGATGTTAGGAGGTCTCCTGAATGTTATTTCGAAAGGGGACAGTCCCGTCCGGGAATGTGCCACCATTCGCATATAAAAGAGAGCGACCGGGAGGGCAGTGACCCAGTCTATCCCTTTTTCTGCACATACTTTGGCTAGTTTTGTTTTCAAGGTCTGGTTGTGCCTTTCTACCAAGCCAGCTGCCTGAGGGTGTCGGACCCAATGGAATCTCCAGGAATATCCCAATAAAAGAGAAACAGCCTCCATCAATTTGGAGGAGAAAGGCTGTCCATTGTCCGAATAAATGACCCTTGGTAACCCATACCTGGGGAAGAATTCTCTCACTAATTGCTTAGCGGTTGTCTGGGCACCATAGTCTGGGATGGGGTATGCTTCAGTCCATCGTGTCAGTGTACACACTACCACTAGCACATATTTGTACCCTCTGCATCTGTCCATCTGGATATAATCCATTTGGAGGACTTCGAAAGGATGATCAGGAGGCTGGAATCCACCTTGTTCTACTGGTACACCTTTACCAGGATTAAATTGGCAACATATCATGCAAGTTTTTACTTTTTGTTTGGCTGCAGCTCTCAGATGTTTGTTAAACCAGATATTCCGTAAACTATCCAGCATACCTTTCTCGCCTAGGTGGGCGGGACTATGGGCCGTGTCAATTATGACTTGTACCATGGAATCAGGGAGAAACCACACTGTTCGGTCTTTGGTCATCCAACCTTGATCTGTCTGGACCCCTCCTTGTTCAGCCCATTTCTTTATTTCATCTGTGGTGGCATGTGTCTGGATGTCTAGCACATCTTTCAAGGGGTCTCTCACAACCATAGTGACAGTCTGTGTTGGTACCTGAGAGTCTGATGTGTTCACTGGACTCTGGGCTGTCTGTTTAGCAGTCCGGTCCGCTAAGTCATTTCCTTTGGATATGGTGTCTGTAGCTTTGGTATGTGCTTTGCATTTCAGAATAGCTATGGCTGTAGGTAGGTGTATGGCATCTAGTAGGGCTTGAATCAGGGGACCATGTTGTATCTTGGCCCCATGTGAGGTAAGGAAACCTCTTTCCTGCCACAGCACTCCAAAATTGTGAACTACACCGAATGCGTATTGGGAATCGGGATAGATGTTCACTTTAAATTGTTTTGCCCATATGCAGGCCTGTGTCAGAGTGATGAGCTCTGCTGCTTGAGCTGACAGAATGTCAATTCTTTGGGTCACTATAACTTTACAGTCCGTTGTTACTGCATAGGCTGCCACTAACTCTCCAGCACTTGTCCTCATGCACGACCCATCCACATAGAGTGTTACATCAGGATCTGGGAGTGCAACATCTGTTAGGTCTTGTCTTGGTTTTGTCACTACGTCCATCATTTCCACACAGTCATGTTGTGTCGTGTCATCTGGGTTTGAGGGCAAAAGGGTAGCAGGATTCAACACGTTGCATCGTCTGATCTCTATGTGTGGCTGAAAGAGCGTTAGTTTGTATCCTGTCAGTCTTGCTACAGTCAGGTGTTGTGTCTGCGTTCTGTTCAGAAGGACTTCCACAGCATGTGGTACTTGTACTATCAGGGGATGTCCTAACACTATTGAATCGCTTTGTCTTATGGCCAGGGCTGTAGCCGCAACGGATTTCAGACATGCAGGCAAAGCTTGTGCTACGGGGTCCAATGTGCTAGAAAAATAAGCACAGGGTCTGTTTCTTCCTGCTTGGTCTTGTGTGAGGACGGATAGTGCTGTTCCGTCACCTTCTGTCACAAACAGGGTAAAAGGCTTGCTATAGTTCGGGGAGGCCAGAACTGGTGCTTGACACAGAGCTAGTTTTAGAGCTTCAAATGCTTGGGAGTGTTCTGATGTCCAAGGGAGAGTTGTATGAGTGGCTGCTTCCACTGTGGTTAACTGTATGAGTGGCTTGACTATGTGGGCATACTGAGGGATCCATTGTCTGCAATATGAAGTGAGACCAATGAATGCGCGAACTTCTTTCTGTGACTTTGGCTGTGAAATTGTCGAAATCAGTTGGATTTGTTCTTGTGTTAGTTGCCTACCCTCTTTTGACAGCAAATGTCCTAAGTAAGCTACTTGCTGTGCGCAGAACTGTAATTTTGAGGGAGACACCTTGTGACCTTTGTCTGTCAGGAAATGTAGGACTGTGAGAGATGCTTTTTCACATTCTGGTTCTGTCCTTGCTGTGACGAGGATGTCATCTACATACTGTATCAACGCTGTGTTGGCAGGCATATTGATACTGTCAAGTTGTCTTTTTAGTGCTTGGCTGTAGATGCTTGGACTTTCTGTAAAGCCTTGGGGAGCTCTAGTGAACCTGAAGCTTCATCCTTTTAAACTGAATCTGAAAAGATATTGACTGTCGGGATGTATAGGAATGCTGAAAAACGCATTCTTCAAGTCGATGACTGTGAAAAATGCAGCTTCGGGATCTATGGCAGTCAATAGTGAAGAAATATCTGGGACCACCGGATATTGTGGGATCACACATTTGTTCAGTTCTCGGAGATCAACCACCAGTCGGTAGACCGGGGGTGCCTGAGGGTCAGTCCTTTTGAGGACCGGAAGAACTGGAGAGTTGCAAACATTTGAATCAGTCTCGATCACCACACCATGCTCTATGAGTTCTTGGATTATTTTTAGTAAGGCTTGTTCAGCCTCAGGTGGAATCTTATATTGTCGTATATGGGGTAAGACTACACCCTCCTTGAGTGTGACTTGATGTGGGGTGATGTCCATGTATCCGACATCAGTCGAGCTTTTTGCCCACAAATGTTGCGGGATGTCTTTTAGTCTGGGGTCGAATTCTTTGACTGTGAAATGTCCTTTGAAATCTCATAGGAACAATTTTACTCCTTCCGGTGAACAGCATATTACTGCTCCTAGTTCTTTGAGTGTCTTGATACCTAGTAAATTCTCTGGGCACGTTTCTGTAAGGACCAAATCAGTAGTACGTGTCAGAGGGCCTACTCCTAAAGAGACTTGTTCAGATACTTTGTTTATGATCGGTTTTCCTGAAAAGCCCAGAGATATATTATGTGAGCCAGAGAGAGGAACCTCTGGGACTTCCTTATGACTTATGGTAGTCCTACTCGCCCCCGTATCTATGAGGAATTTTCTGTCTTGTCCCAGTAAGTGAGCTTGTACATATGGACCTTTCTGATCTACTGGAACTGGAATAAGGGGCAAGTCACTTTCTCTCTCAAGGCTGTCTCATGCACATGGTTCAAACTCGGGGTAATCTGACTGTGCGTACTGGTACATCTGTGTGGCAGCAGTAGCGGGCGTTTGAACCTGTGGCGGCGTAATGGTATGAGGCTGCTGAGTGTTACCTGGTCTAGGAGTGTGTGGGCGTTCTTTCGTCTTTCCTGTCGCTATGTTATGTTTCAGAACTGGACATTCTTTCACAAAATGGCCCTGCTGCTTGCAGTAGTTACAAGTACCTTTATTGGCCCCCACATTACCTTTGGGGCCTGTATTTACTGGTGCCGTCTGTGCAACCAGTACCTTCATTTTTGTGTCTTTTACTCTCTTCTGTTCCTGTTCCTCCCTTATTCTGTTGTGGTGGTACTGTAACATCTGTAACATTTGTGAAGGACTATTTGCTTGCCAGGTACTCTCAATTTTCAACACTCTATTTGTTATGGGGGGTAAGGCGTTGTCCACCAATTTGGACACAAAATAGATGAGGATATGCCTCGCTGCTATGTGCGAGACCACTATTTATAGAAAAACATTTCTCTAATCTGGTGTAGTAATCACCTGTATCCTCGTCTGGCTTTTGTTTACAGGCAGAAATGGTATCCCAATCTTCCTTTTTCGTTGTCAACAACAGAGGCAAGACCTGTATGAGGAGACTGGGCAGTTCTCTTATGCGCTCACCTAAACCTTCACCTGGTTTTCTGTCTGTCTCTTCTTGTTCTAGGGCAGTCCACGTGTTCTTTTTACCACCCACCTCCCAATCCTTTTCCTTCAATTTGTCAAATATGCCTGTAGGTAGAATTACTTTAAGGAGTATTATTATATCTGGATATGTAAAACTACCCATTTGGAGGATATCTTTCAACTCCCTATGAAATCCTCCGGGATCTTTTTCGTGAGAGGGCACCATCTTTTTCATTTCCATTATCTCTAATTTGGTTAGGGGAGTATACACATGTATTCGTTGCAGTGTACCATCTGGCTGTGGTATGGGGTGGACTTCTCGTAAGGGATATTGGCCTATACTGTAAGGTTCATGATCTGATGAGGCTAAGTTAAGTTGGAGGAAACGGATGCGCAGATCCAGGATGGTGTTGATCAATTCTGGTCCCCGAGACCTCCATCTATCTGTCACTACTTCTTGTAACAATTTGTATAGCTTGTCTGGTCAGTGGAAGTTATTCTCGTATAAGGTAGCCAGGTGTTGGACCATATAAATACCTGCTAGTCGTTGTTCTGCTTGGGGGAGAGCCAAAAACATTTGCGCTACTATATCTGGGCCGTATACCCGGTGCTGTGATATCCAATGGGTGGCAGACCGGGCCAATTCTTTTTCTTGTTGGGTAAGGGGAGGCTCATTGTCCATCCATTCATCTAGGGCTCTTTCCGTGGACTGAAAAAGATCTTCCGAAGAAGGATCTAATCTTTTACGTTTCTGCGACATTTGTGAGGTTCGCCACTTGGAGCCAGGACAATGTCGCGCTACACCCAGGAAATTCATTCTATCTAGTGTCGGACCCTCATCGTCCTCTGAGTCGTCCTCTTGTGTGACTTTTTCAGAGTGAATAGTGACAATTTTCTTAACCAGTCTTTTAGTTATTTTGTCGATCTGATGTCCCAGATCGTGTGCTCCTCTGTGTATCTGATCGCTAAGATCTATTAACTCAGAGTCTACGCTTCCATTACCCGGGTCTAGTTCCCGGATCAGACAATTTATGATGAACCGCAGGAGCAGTCCTCTGATGGGGACTTTTCTGTTATCCGGAACTTCACCTGTCCGTATGAATTCGTAAACTCTATCCAAATGCTTTGTTATATCAGGGACCTTTTGGAGTTGACCCACGGCTAGTCTTAATATCTCTGATATTGTGGCCATTGGGCCACTACCAGGTTCGGGGTCGTAAGGACACTCAAGAGGCGGAACATCGTCTTTATCCTCAGCCCCGTTCCCGGACACTCCTAAATCAGAGGTAGAACCACCGGCTACTAGTTCAGGAGCACGTATGGACGGGCGTGTTCTAGGCATGTTTACATAAGCGGGGGTGGTTCGGACAGATAGGCAGGGAGGACATTTTCGGGAGCAGTGGGAATTACTTTCACTGGGGGCTTGGGGTGTTCTTCTACAATTTCTTCAGACAAAACGTGATAAATACCAGTGACAAGGGCGTTTCTCTCTCTCTCTACCTGTTCAGCTAGGACTTTCTCACCTTCTTCCTGTAGTTGCTTTTCTTTAGCCTGCTCCGACATTCTCTTACTTTTCTCGACTTTCCCTAGTTCTTTCTGGGCCCTCCTATGCGCTTCCTTACGCCATAACTCAATGGCTTCTGTCTGTGAGGGCCTCGCCTTTCTTTTCCATAACTCTTCCTCCACTCTCATAATGCATTCTATATCCCATGTACCTGTGGCAGGCCACCTATATGCCATCTCTAATTTCTCTGTATAGTCTACCCAAAGGTCTAAAAATAATATGGCACTCAACCCATGTTTGTTGTACATAAAATATCCAGGAGTATCTCTAGGCGGAACTTTAACTGGTTTTTCTGACAGATTCTTTTTGGTGCCAATAATACGTAATTTGGAAAACAGAGGCATTCTAAAACTCAACAAATTACGATTTAAAAGACTTGGAATATACAAAAACAAAACGAACACTTTATACACTAGAATATAGTGCAACCATACCGGTTTCACGAATGAAACACGTCTTTACCGTTTTCCAAAAATGGAACCCGTCTTTATACTACCTCAGTGGTACTCACCAAGAAGCAAAACTTGAAGACCTGGTCATCGGACTCTTGACGGTTGCGCAGGAATTCGGGGCTCCAAAGACCTCAGACTCGGCACTCTCACTGGTCAGGCTCTGGGTTGGGACGCTCCGCAATCTTCTTCACCACCTCGTGTGGATGATCAGTCGCAGTCTGCCTCCTCCTCGTCTCAAGGGAGTTAGCGGGAACACCCCGCTGTTGTGCACTTGAAGTCCGTCGAAAGTATGGAAGGGACAAGGACCCGACTTACATCGCCGGCGCGTAGGGAAGAGGGAGTGTCCCTGTTCAGGCGCCAATTAATGTGGTAAATAAAAAGCTAGTTATTTACGCCGTTCGGAATTTCTATAATTACCCAAGAAAATGGTAATGCATAAAATGAGGAGCAGAGTCCGTGGGTTTCGAGTTGAAAGGGTTTTATTCCAGAACTCGAGTTAAGGGAGAGCTCCTTCACCAAGCGGGTTCAGGAGTAGTCTACTTTGCTTGAAACATAACAGCACTTATATACAGTACGAGTACAATCAAAAAGAAGGAGTTTCCCTTAGACTTGATTCAATCATTCATGATGTAATCATACAGAAGACATAGCATACTTGTTCTCGTTTAAAGAATAACCTGAATAGCATTTACACATAGACAAACATATTGCATCGGGGTGATTGTGGTGACAAGTTACAGAGTTGCTAGTATCTGAGGACAGAGAATCGAGGCATTGTCACAGGGTCATTTCTGTCAGAAAGGTAAAGAGGACGAGGCATTGTGCGTTCTTTACTTCGTACACAAAGGCGGTGATGTCTCACAATGGTATGTGTGTGCAGCGGGGAAGAAGGAGAATGGGCTGTAGTAAACTTTTCTTCTTCGTGGCTGTCTCGTGTGTTTGATTAGGTTTTCCCTTGGTTGTTAACCCAACCCGTGGCTGTCCTCGCAAACTAGGAAATCATTGACGAGCGAGAGCTGCTCGGTCGGTGACAGAGTTAGGGAGGGGGGGGGTTTCCGAGTCACCCATCCGACTGACTCCGTTCTTGTCTAAGGGAAAACATCGAACGGGACGGAAACCCATAGGTTACATGGTAGCTGGTCATTATTCTTTGCATGTGTCAGCTTTATGCGAAAGAGAGCAGGCAAGAGGGGGTACGACGGGGTTTGTGCTTGAAGTAGGAGGATCGGCTTGCCTGGTCGATGTCAGGGTGGATAGGGTGCATGATGGGACACCAGGGGAAAAGGGAGCTTTTTAGTCAAATTCCACAGTCCGGCTGCACATGTCAAATCAATATAGAAACGATTGTGTCTATATTTATTAGTTTTATCTCTGCGTATGTAAAGGACCACTGTTGCCTTAAAGCAGGCCCACTAGTATCAATTAATATACAGGCCTGAAGTATATGATATACCACTCTACAAGGGACTTATAAGTAAATTAAATATGCCAATCAGGCGTAAGCCAAGTTGACCATGTTTAGGGTAGTGAATACAAGCACTTTAGCACTGGTTAGCAGTGATAAAGTGCACATAGTCCTAAGGCCAACAAAAAAGTATTTAAGGAAAAAATGGAAGGAAATAGGCAAATTGTTTGAGGGAAGACCACCCTAAGGTTGACAGGTTTAACACTTATTCTCCCCCAGCTGAAAGTGGGGGAACTACCCAACCTCCTGGGAATTCTCGTCACTAAGGTGGAGGAACCTGGAAAAACCATCAGCATTGGAGTGAGCTGACCCAGGACTGTGTTTCACCATGAAGTCCATTCCCTGTAGGGAGATGGATCACGTCAACAATTATTTTGGATTCTTACCCCTCATCTGCATGAGCCACCTGAAGGGCCTGTGGCCTGTCCGAACCCAAAAATAATTACCAACCAATTATGGTCTCAGCTTTTTCAATGCCCAGACCACAGTAAAGGCTTCTCTCTCAATTGCACTCCACCTCTGTTCCGTGGGAAGTAGCCTCCTAGAGATTTAAGCTACAGATTGGTTCAGGCACTCCTCATTTAGCTATGATAGGACTGCCTCTATGCCATACTCTATAGCATCAGTTTGGACAATTAAATCTTTATAAAAGTCATCAGCCTTGGACACAGGGACTGTGCATATGGCCTATTTGAGAGAGTCAAATGCTTGCTGAAAGGCATCTGCCCAGATCACCTTCTTGTGCTGCTACTTCGAAGTCAGCTCATTCAAGGGGGCAACAATAGTGCCCCATCCCTTAACAATCCTTCTGTACTACTGAATAAAGCCCAGGAAGATCCTTGCTTCAGTCTGGGTTTTAGGGAGCCCTGATGCCAGAAAAGCTGCCCTTTTTGGCCCGGAGTGGTTGCACCTTACCTCCGCCCACAAGGTGTCCTAAGTACACCATAGACCCCTGCACTATCTGGCCCTTACTGGCCTTTATAGTGAGGCCTGCCTGAAGTACTTCCTGTAGGCGAAAGAGGTAGTCCTCCCAGCTGCTGCTGAAGACAACTATGTCATTCAGGTAAGTAGCACTGAATACCCCTATCCCAGTCAAATCCTGATTCACCATCCTCTGGAAGGTGACAAGGGCATTTTTTAGCCAAAACAGTATCAGTTTAAATTGAAAATGACCCTCTGGAGTAGACATTGCGGACCTCTCTTTCACCCCATTGGTTAGGGTAATCTGCCAGTACTCTAAAGCCAAATCAAAAGTATTTCTGAATTTTGCAGCCCCTAATCTGTCATTCAGCTCTGCAGATGGGGTAAGCATCAGTCTTGGTGACTTAGTTAAGCCCCCTGTAGTTCATGCAGAACCGGAATTTGGGAGCAGTGCCCGGTGGGGGAGCTTTTAGTACCAGCACCACTGGGCTGGACCAGGGACCACTGAAGTGCTCAATCAGGGCCAGTTGCAACATCTTAGAGACTTTCTCCTTGATGCTGGCCCTTACTTTGTCAGGCAGCTTGTATATTTTTGACAAGCATGCTGTCTCCAGCATCAATATTGTGGTGTGTAAGCCCAAGAGTGAGAGAAAACTGTGAGGCAAACTGCCCTAGCAACTGAAAGCATTTGCTCTGTTGTTCTGGTGTCAGGATACAAGAGAGGTTAACAGCCTTCACTGACTCATCTTTTTTTTAGATGACAGGTGGTCAGGGAGGGGTTCACTCTTCTCCTTCTCTTCCTCCTTCTCCCCATCATCTGGCACCAGCAGCATAGTGACCTCAGACTCTCAAAGTGAGATGGAGTACCTTTATGGGTTTCTGGGAGTCTTGAGCTCTACCAGGTAGATGGCCTCTCCCTTCCTCTTAACTATCTCATGGATCCCAGTCCAATGGCTGTGGAGGGCCATGGGCTCCTCTGGTACTATCACCCACACGTTTTGTCCAGGTTGTAACTCCACTGTGGTAGCCGTATGGTCACATCACTGCTTCATGACTTCCTGGCTGGCCTTCAAGTTCCCAGACTCTTTCTTCCAGAAATTGGGCATCTGGTTCCTGAGAGCTAGCATGTAGCTAGGCACATCTTGAGGGGGTTCTCTGGAGCTTACTCCCTCCCTTCTTTGACTAGACTGCTAGGCGACCATACAGATGTTTGAATGGGCTAAGCCCACTACCTTCTGTGGCATCTCCATCTAAGCAAAATCATCCATGGTAAGAAGACATCCCTATTCCGTCTCATGGAATCAAGCAGGCACATAATCATGACTCGTAGGGTCTTGTTGAATCTTCAAAAGCCCTGTTGGTTTCTGGATGGTAGGGGATGGAGAACTCGTTGTTGGCCCACACTTCTTCAACATGGACTTCGATTATGCAGACATGAAGTTGGTGAACCTGTCAGACACCACCATTTTGAGGCTCGCTAGTCAGGGAAAAATCCTCATCAATGCCCTAGCCACTGCAGGTGAAATCACAGTGCTCAGAGAGACTGCCTCTGGGTACCTAGTGGCACGGTCCACCAAGACCAGGCTATACCTGTAGCCTAAGGCTGTCATGGGGTCCAAAGGTCTTGCAATGTCAATGTCCACCCTTTCAAAGGGGGTGCCAATGATATGTAAGCAATCCAGTGGAACCTTCAGTTTTGTCCCTGTTTCCCACTGGTCTGGCAAGTCCAACAGAATGTATCTGAGATGATGCTCATCCGGGAGCCAATAAAAGTGAGAAACTAGCCTGGTGAAGGTCTTGTCCTGCCTCAGATGTCCTGCCAGGGCAAATTCCTTAGCCAGCCCCAGTATGAAGGCCCTGTAGCATTGGGGTATTACTAACACATGCATTGCCCAATGCTAAAGTGCCTAGGGTCACTATACAGGAGATAATTTTCCGTGAACGTGCTGTCCTGCTATCGAATATGTTTAAGTGCCTTGCTCTTCAAACCACACCTTATTAAACCCTACTGACTACCAGCCAACCATCTGCAATGTGTACCTAAAGCAAGGTGCTATCCTGTTTCTGTCCCTCTGAGACAAGTTTACCGGGGTGCAAAAGAATCACTAAAAATAGTCACAGGACTCATTTTTCCAGTGAGTGACTTCCCTGTTGACTAGTCTAGGTGCATCATATACATTGAAAGCTGCACATTAAGTTAAAAGCAAAAGCAATACTATAGAAAACTGTGTATGACTCTACTAAAGGTGCCTAACTTTCCACTTATACCAGCAGCCTATGTGAGCAATTGTGGGTCGCTTTAGCCCTATAATGGACACATCATATTGTTACATTTAACCCAACAGTATCCAGGCACATTAAGGGATTATTACTCTTGCAAGGAAGTTTTCTCCACTTTTAAATTTCATTGATTTGATTTTTAATCAAAGCTATTATTAATACAATCATCCATTGTATGCACTATTTTGAACTCTTTTATGTTCTTTTTACTCTATTGAATTTTTACTTGTTTGTGATTGCACTCCCTACAAATCAGCAACATTATCGAAGTGACTTTGTGTTTTGCCCAAGCATCTAAAGGGTGATAAAAGTACTTTTAAGAAGAACATTTATAATATGAACAATCATTGTTTTTTGCTTGGCTTCAAAATCAATATTATTGTGTTGCTCTAGGTCTACGAGACTCTTGCCTTAAGAACACATTATTTGAGTTCCTTATTTTTTTTGAGATAAGAATGGATTTAAAACCTTAATAGTGGTAAGCCAGGAGTCCAGTGCATCCTATGCTCCTGCCATTTTTTATTGTTTAAATTATTCTAGCTCTTTCTTTTTCTAATACATGTTTCTCAAACTTGTTTTTACTCAATTTGCCTATGGTTAGGTATTGTAGGTCATCAAGAAAGCATATTCTGTTCTGGTAACCTCATATTTGTAAAGATTTACTTTTGAACTAGACTGTATAGTTCTAAAGATTATGTTTTATCATGTATATTTGGGGGGTGGAGGCAGTCCAGAATCTTTCAATAAAATTATGTCACTATTACCTTTCAATTTAAAAGAAAAGGATTTCCCTTAAGTCGTAATACAACCAGCCACAAAAATATTATGGAAGGCAGTAATCAACCCAAAAATAACCCTAAGATCAAGTTGGAACTATCCTCACTCACTAAATTTGAAGATTATAACTAACGTCAGTTTGGGACCTCTGTATAGGGTACAATAAATTCATGCAACAATTAAGAACAATATACTATGAAAAACAGTTAAAACCATCAGTTTATTTCTTAAAAGTTAATGACTTATCAAGACTTAAAAAACAATACATAATTCAGACATTCGATCATAAAATTATACACAATGCACAATAAAAAAAACAATAGTCGACGCGGCGTTTCGGTGTCTTATGGGGATGAGCACACCTTCTTCAGGACGTTTTTTTTTAAATCACTAAAAAGAAATACAACAATTAAAATTTACTTAAAACAGAGTCCTAATGTATCCTGACGTTAATAATTACATTTTTGCTTATAGCGTATCATCATATGTAAGCACATATCACTGCGCCTATACCTTGCAGTTGTTTAAACTTTGACAATATCTTTACTTCATTGTCAGGCGTATGGACAAGAATTATACTAAGCACATTGATCACTGTATTCTGACAATGCCCCATGTTATATTTCGTACCATTTATACATGTCTCATTTCTTACATCCGAAATGCATTTATAATAGGAAATGGTTTCGTGATTGTTGAACATATTCGCACATGTCCCTTTCTTATGATATTCACAATACCACATAACGTGCATTAACTTACTATTTCACCTTGTACTATATGTCTCTTTATTACAAGTCATTTAATGTCACAACATACCCCGAGTATTGAGGGATTTAAGGAAAAAGATTACACTTGGATGATATGGCTTCTTACTCTTTTGGCGGCGTATCCTGCAGTTTTGATGATGGTTTTTAAAAAAAATTCCACCTGAGGAATAAGTTATGTCGAAGCGTTTATTTAGACCCCTATTTACAAATGCTTCCTATGACAATGTGAACTTCTATGTCAAGTAGTCAAACGGAATCGTACCTGGGTATAAGCGTTTCATTAACGTGGATAATTGCTGTACCAAGGGTGACCACCATATGAGTAATAAGATCAGACACGATTGTGCTAAAAACAGACAGAAATGCACGTTGTTTTGTTTTTCATGACAAAAGCTTTTTTAGTAATGATCCAGAGCCTTTGGATAAAGTCAAAACTCAATACCTCTTTTTAAAATGCTGAATACAATCCCATCATGGAGTCATTTGTACGGGAAGTCTAGAGACTGCTGGACAAGTAAAGGAGGGAACGTCTTAATACTTGCTTCCTCTTACCTCAACCACTGCCTCAACTTCTACCAACTCACCATACACCTTCAATCTGCGTCTCAGGCAAGAGCACACCTCCCAGGAAAGGAGGATGCTCCTTCTCATACCTCGCAGCCAAAACCTGGAACAACCTCCCAAAACACCTCAGAATCTCTCCCTCCTTCATGGACTTCTGAAGGAACCTCAAGACAATGCTCTTCCAAGCAAAACAGGCCTGATCCCCCCCCTCAGGACTGCCCTACTCAGCAACTGAATACCCTCAAGGGTAATTTGCCGTTCTCTACAAAGTCACATAACATGACAATAACAATTTATTTATCCAATGATTTTGGGGCGAATTTTCAACTTAGATAATACATTCAAGAAAGATGTAGATGGTAGATATTGGCCTCATACTGTTTAAATGGGATGAAGTCATGAATACAGCAAGAATGTTGATATCAAAATTGTGGTTGGAGCATATTCCTAGTTTGTTTGACCCAGATAATAGTTTTTGGTTGGGTAATGTTACCCTGATTAGAGTGCAAAGATTGTTTCGGAGATTGAGTTCTTTTGCAATACCAACATTCTATCCACTGATTAAAAAAAATTGAAATATTGGCTCCCTACATCGAGGACAAGTATCATGCTTAGTATATTAAGGTTAAACCTCTGGATCTGGTGCATGCTTATTGCTAATTAAACCTGACTTCATAAGAATATTTTAAATGGAATGCTATAAGATATATGCTTTGCTGTCATATATATATTGTCAAGGTAAGTAGATGATGCAGTGGTAAAAATAAAAAATCTATACTGAGCTATATATATATTTACCTTTATGCGTTAGTGGCAGGTGCTTTCTGTAGGAGACTCTTTTGTAGGTCAAAATTAGATACTCAATATTATGGTAGTACATTGTAAAAATGCACAGTTACCATGCTGACCCCCATTTTCAGGATTGCATTTGGAATGATGTGGTAATAACACTCACCCAAAATATCCTGTACTGCGGTTTTGCAAATTGATGGTGTGCTATTGTTAAATCTGATTTTGAGCAAGGTCCTAAATGATCCTTTAGTGTTTAGAACATTATTAACCAATATATCATCTGACGTAAATATTGTTAACTAAATATCGTATACAAAAATATAGCTCTATTGGCTCTAGATTTACTATTTACTCCAGTGGGTCAAAGTTTCCTTTAAACTATATTTGAGACACAATATTTGTGCATGAGGATACTGAGGGAATGATATCCCTATTGGTCTGACATTGCACTCCCTGGAAATAAATAGTGTAGTAATAGAGTCATCAATCCCATCTGCACCATCAGAGGGACCCTTGCCTACCCTGGCCCTATATGAGCTTCTGCAATGCTATCTCCGACTTCATCTTCCTGGGAGACCTGAACTTCCACCTCAAGCGATCCAAGGACACCAACTCTACCACCCTCCTGGAGAACCTGAAAAACCTTGGATTCTCAGCCCAGTGCTCATAGTTGGACACACACTGGACCATGTATTCTCCTCCTGCAACAGAATCAAGTTCTCCCATATGACTAAACTGACCACAGCATCGTCCATTACACCCCACGGTGGTGTTGGCACCACCCACCAAACCTCCCTCCCGATGGAAATGGAACGAAGTCACAGAACCCCTCCAGACCTCCGTCCTCAAAGCAACCGCACCCGCTACCTCAACTGCCTCGAACTCAAAGCCTAGAACTTCTCAAACTGGACCTCCTCAGCTACAGACACCATGGCCCCCCCTGAAAGACTCCCTCAGAGAAGAACCCACTAATAGAGCTGTCTGGTTCACTTTAGAATTCCAGACCCTAAAGCACCACTGCAAGAAACTTGAGCGACTCTGGCACTCCAACATGAACCCCCTCCCCGACCTCATCGCTTTCAGAGCAGCGCTCAGCAGCTTTCACCGCCATCTCAGGGAGGCCACGAAGAGCGCCCTCACCAACCACATTAAGGCCTGCTCCAATAAAGAGCTCTTCATTGTCAGAGAATTCTCCTTTGAGGACCCATCCCTCATAGTAGCTCTGAGACTCCCTAGCGGACTTCTTTCACTGGAAGATCTCAGACATCTACAGTACCTTCGTAGCCATCAGCCTCAACTACAGCAATGCACTCTACCCCGGCACCACCAAACACTTACTCAACTGCCTCCAGACTCCAGAAGTCTACAACAAGACTCGTCCTCAATCTCCCCAGAATTACCAGCACCTCACCCCAGCTCAGAACCCTCCGTTGGCTCCCATACACCAAAGATGCCTGTTCATGCTCCTCACCAACGCCTTCAAGGCCCTACACAACATCGGACCTGCATACATCAACGACCGCCTATCATTCCATTGTCCCACCTGGGAGCTCTCTTCCTCCCCCCTCGCCCTAGCACACACACCCAGATCCACCAGAGCCTCAGCAGACGCGGTTCCTTCTCCTACACTGCTGCCAAGTCCTGGAACGCCCTCCACCTGCACACCACCCCTACTCTCCTAGGGCCTCATTTATGAGGTTGTGCGTCACTTTTACGCCGCCGGTGCGTCACTTTTTGTGACGCACCAGTGGCGAAAAAAATGCGCCTTGTTGCGCCATATTTACAAAGTGATGAATCTAGATAGATGCGTCACTTTGTAAACCCCTGCACCATATTATACCTGCGCCAGGTATAATGTTTACAAGGGGGGCGTATTGATGCAAGGAAGGGTCGTAGAAGTGACGCAGTGAAATCTATGAGATTTCACTGCGTCACTTTTAGGCCGCCGTTGCGTCAAAATCTTGCGCCTGTCTCACAGCAGGCATAAGACTGGCGCAGGCCCTTTCACATGGGGCTGCGCCGGTCTTATTGCTGGAGTTGCGTCAGTTTTGTGACACACTCCAGCAATGCGTCACTTTTGCGCTTACAGATACGTCAGAAATACTGACGTATCTGTAACTCCTTGCGACATGATGCGTCATACATTAAATATGATGCATCAGGAATGTCGCGAGGAGTGCGCACTGAGAAGTGACGCATCACTGCTTTCACGCAGCGATGCGCCATTTCTCATAAATGAGGCCCTGGAATTTAGAAAAAGGCTCAAAGACGTGGCTCCTCGACCAAGGACGTAAGGAGCCAGTGCCTGGAGACCCCCCGGGGTGATAAGCCGTGCTTTACAAGAACAGATTGGTTGATTGATATACATTAAACAATGTGCACTCACCCACCAAAAGCATGTAATGTAATGGGTGGGCAAATAGGAATGGTTTTAAACACAATCCACAAATGCATACGGAGTAGCAAACAAAGCTAGGGAAAGGCAGGCAAGAGGTAATCGACAGTAAAACATTTATAGAGATGTAATATTGCATTTATAAATTGGAAATTACAGCCAGGGAAATACGGTTGCGTAATTATAAACTAGACATTACATCTACAGTGACATCAAGTTGCATTCGCCGATTAGAAATTGCAGCTAAAGAGATGCTGAAAGAAAAGAAAATATAGCTTCAAAAATGTTGGCTTCCCAACAGAGCAGAACACAGAGCTATGGAAATGCTGTGGTCTCTATAGAATTAAAACACATACATGGAAGATGAGCGCGCTCCTGCAGGCTGGGAAAAAACTATTGCTTTAGAAAAGCCTTGGAAATAATAACAATATCTTGCTTTTACACAGCTATCGCTACTGCGGTTTCTGCCATTTTGTAACACGGTAAATAGCAGCTGTTACTATTATTCAATTTAATGGCACTCCGTGTACCCAACTCCAGGGACGTCGTCCTTGCCAGAATTCAACCCTGTGACCGGCAGGCGACACCAGGGTCTCGTCATTGAGCACTGAACTCAGTCTCGGAGCTATTTTACTGGATTTAAAAGCTGTGGATTGCTTTCAGAATACAATAGACTGCCGTCGAAAACGACATGTTCTGCTCACAGATCAGAAACACACAGGCACTCATTACGAGTGGACCAGTATATGGGTCTGATTTTCCCCACCCCCAAAGTTACCCATTGCGGGAGTACCAGTAACTCCCGGATTAGGCAAAATCTAGTCAATTACAAGCTGGAATCTGAGGATCCACTGAAAAATGAGGAATTACCAAGGTAATCTGGATTCCGGGCCTGATTTCCCGGCGATTCCTCATTTTGGGCTGGGCATTCAGCAGGATCTTTCTGGGGAGGACGGCCCATGCAGGTAAGAGTGGTGAGGCTGGCTGGGAGGGGGGTGGGGAGGGGGTTCGACGGACGATGACAAGGGAAAATAAAATAAATAAATAATTTTCTCTCGTCATTGTCTATCCAAATCCCCCCCAGCCGGCCCCACCGTCCCACCACTGTTACCTGCACGGGCCGCGGCTGATTAAGAGAACTGCTGTGTTCCCATCGATATCATAAACTCTGGTAGGGCCGGTAACTGCTGTTAGCGGGCCCCTTGGCATTAAGAGGCCACTGGTAATGAGGGCCAGAGGTGGAAATGCTAGGCTTTGCTTACAGAGAATAACCCTTCAAGTTTTGAGTGTTTGCCGAATGGAGAGTATAGCTATAAATATAGCTTCACAAACAGAAATTTCAAGTCGGAGCACGCGCGTTGCATAAAGCTATGCCTACTCCTCTGTGTATGTTGCCCAGATACAGGGATTCAAAATGAATTAATTTCAAATAATATGCATTTGGCCCTCACCACAACAAGGAAGCATAGAAGAACTGCACAAAGAGCTTTAGTGGATTTATAGTAAGTTGAATATGCACCTTAAGTGATGCAGATGTGCAATGGAACTCCTGCCACATTGGAGGTATTCCACCCATGTATGTGAAAGCGCCAATAGAACATACATTTTACTAATTTACTTTATTTGAATCATTGAATAATGCCTGCAGATGAGAGCCATCTGAGAGTGCCAAGGTTTATACAAAAGTAAAAACCACTGACTTTTGGTGAACAATATTTTATAGGGAGATGGGACAGTGGTCATGATACTAAACATGTTGTATGTCGGATCCACGCAGGCATTAATCATGCCTGCCCAAATAACAGTGAATGTGTCTTTAGGACACATTCCGTTACCACGAAAGTTGTTACAACGACTTACCTTAGGGAAAACTCAGGAGTTGGAATAGTATAATTTACTATTCCAACTCCAGTCTGGAAAAGTATTGAAAGTGTTGGACATAAAGTCCAACTTCAATCCAACTACACTTTCTTTGGGGCAATTAATTGTAACGAATTGAGTGGTAAAGGAATGCTTTGTAAAGACACATCAGTGGTTCGGACTGTGCTGTTGAGGCACAGCGTGGGTCAAGTCGTGGTGTAAAGGCTGTTTCCCACTTGACATGCTGCTAGCATTACAGTTTTGATTAAAGTGTTTCCTCCATGTTGGTGATTGAAACCCCAAATCCACTCAAAGGATGCTTGTTTCCGGTCCAGGGAGTCCTGGCCTGGTAGTTCAGGCTGAACTGTTTCCAGAAGGCACAGGGTCAAGACTGATTTGCATATGGCTGGGGCTAAACTGGGGGAGCATGGTGAGCAAAGGAACAATGGATTTAACCCAGATTTCTTGACAGGGGTTGAATGTTTTGATTTGTTCTGCATTGCGTCTGTCATTTGTATCTTATGCTTTCTCGCCCTAAGTGCACCGGGTATGCCCAGACGTGGGTCCCTGGCTCATTGTGACACTGGATTCAAGCTATCCTGGCTGATGTGGGGTGAAACCCCGAAACCGGTCCTAGGATGCTTGTTTCCTGTCCAGGGAGGACCTGACCTGGCAGTTCAGGCTGGACTGTTGCCATTAGGGCACAGGGTATAGACTGATTTGCAAATCGCTGTGTCTAAAATGGGGTGGCATGGTGAGCAAAAGAGCTATGGATTTAACCCAGATATCTTTACTGGGGGTGAATGTTTTGAGTTGTTCTGCATTCCGTCTGTCATTTGCATGTCTTTTGCTTTTTCGCCCTACGTGCGCCGGGTACGCCCAGACGTGGGTCCTTGGCTCAAAGTGCCACTGGATTCATGCTAACCTGGCTGATGAGGGTTGAAACCCTGAAACCATTCCTAGGACGCTTGTTCACGGTCCAAGGAGGATCTGGCCTGGCAGTTCAGACTGGACTGTTCCCATGAGGCACAGGGTCAAGACTGATTTGCATATGACCAGGTCTAAACTGGGGTGGCATGGTGATCTAAAGAACGATGGATTTAACCCAGATCTCTTGACTGGGGGTGAATGTTTTGATTCGTTCTGCATTCCGTCCGTCATTTGTATGTCTTTTACTTTCTCGCGCTGAGTGCGCCGGGTATGCCCAGACGTGGGTCCCAGGCTCACTGTGCCACTAGATTCAAGCTAGCCTGGATGATGAGGGTTGAAACCCCAAAACCATTTCTAGGATGCTTGTTTACGGTCCAGGGAGGATCTGGCCTGATGTGCATATGGCTGGGTCTAACCTGGGGTGGCATGGTGAGCAAAAGAACAATGGATTTAACCCAGATCTCTTGACAGGGGGTGAATGTTTTGATTTCTTCTGCATTTCGTCCGTCATTTGTTTGTCTTTTGCTCCATGTTGGTGGGAGGATGTTTTCCAAAAGATCAATGCTATCAAAGCAGGTATCGCTACATATGGCAGGTAGATCTTCACTATGCGGGCAGAGTTGATGACTTCTGCTGCACTTGAAGCCGGGAGGGCTGAGAGATGCCATTCAGGATATTAATGGCCCTTAGATTGGTCCACGTTTTATTAGCACCTTTCTATACAGCTGAGTAAAGGAATAGACTGACCAAGAGAGTATCCAGGCCCAGGAGTCAGTTCTAGTATGTAATATCGAGCAGGAAATATCGTCCTACCATAATATTCACTCCAATTTTCTACTTATCGCTAGTCTAGTGCTGGGACACTCCCAGGAGCATCTGCATGCTCTATAAATCTGTCTTCATCATATCACAGGCATAGAGTGAACCATAAATTGTAGAGAAGAAGGAGAGAATTCTATGTAGTTCCCAAGTTTAGGTGGAGGGCAGCTCCTGCATAGAGCACCCTGCAACACTTGGTTGGTATTTTACCAACTCAAAGCTGTAATACTGTGCCTGGAGTGGTAAAAGGCTGTTGTGATTTTGCAGCTTGGCGTGGATGGCACTGACCTAATCCTATGCTTAAAGACTTTTCTGTAGAAATAGTAAAATACTTTATCCCTTTCTATTTCAGCATGGATGGCAAGGTGCTATCCTATGCTTAAAAACTTTGATAGAAAAGCAGATATTTGAGGTGAGAAAAGTCAGAGTGTCGCTGGTTTTTAAGGGTGTTCTCTACAGGAGCTGCTTTCCCTATGCATTGTGTCAAGGAAAGGTTTTGTACTGGAAGCAGACCCTTCCTTTAAAAAACCATGCTTTAACACTTTTCCCACTTTGTATATTTGCTGTAAAGTGCAACACACATGCAAAATTGGAAATATGTAGAGTCTTTCAAAAGATACTCCACTGTGAAACCTGTCTTTAGGAGGGATCAATTTCAGGTGAAAATTCCTGTGTACAAATGTTAGTATAAAGCAATTTGCATTAAAAACCCAAGTTTGCATGGAAATCATTTGTGTTACTTGCTGCCACTTTCCAAAACAAGGCATTAATTTAATTGGAAACCGAATCCCATCAATTCTCTTTGCAATGGGTTTGCATCGCTTTTGTGACACAAACTTGGTACAAAGCGTTAGCAAACCTATGCAGAGTTTTCCATCTATTCCTCTGTCTCCCTCCTCATTTCCCCACTTCTGTGCCTGAGTCTTTCTCTGATCATTTTTGTTTCTGTGTCTTCACATTCTGTGTCCCATTATCTCTTCCTCTCTCTGTGACTGTGCCATGCCTTCCACATGCTTTGTTGTTTCTGTGCTTCTGTACCTTGGTTTCTACCTCTTAACTTCCTATTTCTGTGTTTCTATGTCCCTTCCTCCACACCTCTTTGTTTCTTTGTTTACACATTTTTTCAACACCCAATAAACTCTCTACATGTCTCCACGTTGCTGTGTTCCTTTTTCCCACAGAATGTCAATGCAAACTTCTCTTTACTATCAGTCTCTGTGATCCTCTGTACCCAACTCCTTCATCTCCAGTTTTGATTTCTCTTTCTCCCCGTCACTCTGTCTCCAAGTCCCTGACTCACACCCCATGTTTCTGTGTTTTTAGGTACAACTTTCTTTCCAATCTGTATGACTGATCCTAAGCTCCTGTTGCCCACTCCTTCACATTCTCTACTCTTGCTAACGCCCTGCTGCCTTTTTCACTATGTTTCTCCCCATCCACTTCCTTCTCTCCATCTCTCTGTGTATATGTACCCTTTCCCCTGTGTCTGAGTATTGTATTACCTAAATAGGTTTCAATGTGCTTCCTATATTGGTGACATGATCTGAGACTGATCTCTGCATACTGAGGATACCTTAAGTAATAGGTTGTACATTTGTGGGCTAGATAGAAAACATAGATGTTAACAAGGGTTAGAGAGAGAGCTTTTTTGGGTAGACACATTTTGTAGTGTTGGATAGGTAGAAAGGTAGCATACTTTGCTGGGTTTTACAGCTCATGAAGGTTGTGATCAAGGGAAGACAGGCTTCTGCAGGCATGGCCAGGCAACAGAGCAACGTGTTGTGATCAATGGTTCACAGCCAGCAAAGAGGTCCTGAAGAATCAGAACATATGCATGGCCCCCATAAAATGTTTCTGTATCTGTCTTCCAGCCACACTTTCTCTTGGAGACTGTGGCACCGGGCCTTCCACTATGTCTCTCTGTGATCATGGTCATGTTGACTTGCCTCCCTCTCCTGACTCCCTATTTTTTATCTATGTTTCCCTGTCATCCTCAACCCAACTCTGTGTTTAATTGGCTCACTATGAATGTGTCTTGGCAAAAGAAGCACCACCATTGCAAGCAAGCATGTCACTATTTCATTGGGTCTCCAGCAACGTATTCACTTGATGATAAAAAGGATCTTCTCGCATGCAGTTCAAGGCACCATTTAGGTCAGCTTAGCACTCACCCTGTTGTCACCTATATCATATGTGATGGTATATAATGAATTAACTATTAAACAGCATCTGTATGATAGCTGTTTGTTACTAACTTCCAAACACAGAGCTCTCCTCTTTAGCTCCAACCAAGGTATGATCTGAATGAAATGAAACTTCCACCAGTGAGGGTAGGGCAGCCCAGTTATGGGAGTCTTCACTGTTCTTGGGGCCCACCACCACTCAGAAGACCAAACAGGAATAAGAAGAATATTATGCAGCTCTGTTAGCTGCAACAGAGTTGCCACAACTTTTGTTCCAGGTTTAGCTAGGTGCCAAATCTCTCCCCAATAACTGCTGTGCATTAATTTTTTTCTGGCTACAAATTAAGTAGCCATGATAGCAAACAATCATGGCGTTTGGTTCAGACACCCAAGACTCCTAGGATAATGCTCCCTTTGTCTGTATATATGTGTGTATGTATGTTAATGCCCCTTATGTGTGTATGTATTTATGTATGTTTTTAGTGGAAATGTATATAGTACAACCCAAGCAAGGAAGCAGAGTTATTTTGCGGAGGAACTGGACGAGGGCAGCCGCTTGATGTACATCAACACACATGCTGGCACTATTGATGCCCAATAGGTATAACCCCAGGGCAAAATTATGATACACCATTGCGACTGGCACAGCTCCAATATGCTGATCCATGGGATGCCATGTTGTATTTAAATCACAGCACAACAGACATGCAAATGTATCAAACTAATAGGGCAGGTACTTCTCAAAAGTCTAAAATGAAGTTGCTTTTGCCCCTTAGAGCGGAATCCACACAGATGGTAGGTGCATGGTTCTTGCTGGAAAAATAATTGATTTGTGGGAGTAAATGGAAGCATACTGGGTGGTTGTCTGGACATATTATGGGATGCGGGGGCATTGCTGGTCTTGTGAACATTTGTGAGGGACATGTATAGGGCATGATGATGAGCCATCCTCCTTGTTAACAGTGCAGTGAGATGGCCAGAGATCATAGGAGACTGAAAATGGTGCAGAAGGGAAAGTTGGGATGCATAGAGAAGTTGGAAAGAATATAGAGGTGGATGAAAGAGAAGATGCTGCCATTTGTGAATTTTAGTTAGGACTGCTGAGTTCATGGAGAGAAAGACGTCCATGACTGATGCAGCACTGTTGTCACATTTCTGCCTGCCCCGTCCCCCGCTCCACACGAAAGAGCTGCTGAGGGGAAACACTACTCAGCAAGAGTAGAGAGAGCTGGAATCCCAAAGTACAAAACGCACACCGCAATGTACTTCAGGGAATGTGGGCTTGCCCACACCTTTCATTCTGCCATGATCCCTCCAGAGGAACCTTGAAAGGTACTGCAGATCGAACTGACCTTCTATATTATTCAGTGGGTGGAGTAGGATCTCTGGAGATCTGGGAAGGTGGTCAACAGTCAGCAGCCAGGTATGGGAGGCATCATATATTTTAAGAAGGTTACACACTTTTGTTTGCTTTAGACCAGCCTGACTGATAGACTTAACCAGTAGCACCGGGCACTAATCAGGGAGGGGCGAGGGTTGACGGAGGCTAAAGGGATAATTTAATATTTTTTAAAAATCTTACATTATCGCTGCGTCTCTCCGTCGTCTCTCCTCAGAACAGGAAGTAGGCAGCCAAGCTCCCCTGACCGATCACAAAGCTGCCATGCATCATTGTGATTGGTAAGCACCCAGGCTCCCCTGACCAATCACAACCCTGCAATACAGCTTTGTGATTGGTCTGAGCACCGTGGTTCGGTGCTAAGCCAGGTACTGGGGGGCTGGACATGTTCTCTAAGCAGACTGTAATGCAGCCTTCATGGAGAACATGCAAAGTGAGCAAGACTGTTTTGGGAAGCCCGAGAGGACCTGCCAAGCCCTCACTGAGCACATAGGAGGGTGCCATCAATCCTCCCCTGCCCTACGAGCAGAGCAGCCCTTCCCCGTCATGCAAAGCAGCCACAGAGGGACAAAATAAAATGAGTATAACATTATGTTATTTTCATTTTATTTTTCCTTTCTTGCACTGCTTCAAAGCAGCGGGGCACGCTCCTCCGCCTTAGCGGAGGAGCCGCCACTGTACTTAACATGACAAAAGTCACCATCAATACCCACCACTGATATGCCAGTAGCTAATGGGAATGCAGATAACTTAGAAATGGACTACTATAAAGCCTTAGTGCAAGGAATTCTGTAGGCCTGACCAAACAGTTGGCGCGCTACCGCTAGCTTAGCCGATTGGAAAGTAGCCTGGCTCATGCACAAAGCCCTTGAGTGGATTTCACTCAAAGACTTGTTGGCAACACTCTGAAGTTTAGTGTGATGTCTGTAGAGTTGGGCCTCCGAATGGCATCCTCATCTAGCAAATAAATGGTTTAAAGAAGAGCTTTTGGAGTCCAGGCCCTACTCGATGGAACTTGCTGTCATTTAGTCCCCGACGCTCTTGTTAAAACACCTGGAAAAAACACAGTACCATCCTAAGCAAAGGGAAGGAACACTATGCAGGAAGTTAAAGGAAGTCAAAGCAGTGCAGACAGGAATCCTAAAGCTGAGGACTGCCAGCCTAAGTTATGTATATATTTTTTTTTTTGTAAAATTTTTATTTTGGTTTAAACGGTGTAATAAACAAGGCAAGGGCCCCGAGGTGCCATACATTTCCCTGCACCGGGGGTACATTTATCGATCGTTAGCGATGATATCATGTAGTAACAGAAGGACGTAATCAAGCGCAAAGTTCTTACATCAGCATCCCACTTAGTTCTGCAATGAGGACGTGAAAGTTCAATCCACCTATTGATATACAAGCAGAAGGTTCTGTGCAGCGAAAGCAGAGGGCAATGAGCCCTGCAATATGCACCCCAGAGGGCCCAAGATCAAAGGAACATAAACAAACCCCCCCTCCCAGTCCTCCCCCTCCCTCCCCACGGTGGTGACTCCATACGCCCCAACTGCCATTCCATCATTCATTCTAGACTTGAAAGAGGTGTAGTGATCTTAAGGATGCAGGACACACAGCTGATGGCAACCCTTTAGAGAGAAAGGCAACCAGCGGGCCCCACTGAAATTGAAAGTTCTTGAAGTTACCCAGGAAGATGTCCACCATTCTTTCCATACTCAAAAGCCTCCACAGCCTTGCGTGCCACAGGGAAATTGCTGGTGCCCCCTTCTGTTTCCAAGCAGCAGCCAACGTGAGCTTGGCAGCTCCTAGGCAGAGCCACAAGATCTTCTTGTCCGCCCGAGTCTGGTATTCCAGACCAGGTTCCCGTAGGCCCAGCAGGACAGAGGCGATGGAGTTCTCGACGGGATAGTGAAGAATATCCTTGATATGCGAGAGAATTTCCTCCCAATAAGGCCGAATCACCGGGCTGTCCCACCATATATGGCGGAAGTCACCAAGAAGCCCACAACCCCTCCAGCATTTGTCGGACGTGGTCGGATATATGCGATGGAGCCTAGTCGGGCAAAGATACCATAGCAGAAGTGTCTTAAGATGCGCTTCCCTCAGGTGCAGTGAGTGATTAAACGCAGTCAGGTCCCGCCACAGTGCAGTCCATTCGTTATCAGAGATATCTCTCCCCACCATTTCCTCCCACTGTTCCATGTAACGAGGCCGAGGGGCTTCAACAGATTGAAGCAAGAGCTTTTACAGGAACAAGATAGTTCCCTTCATGGTAGATGTCCGCAGCAGGAAGGCCTCAAATAACGACGGCAGCCTTGTAGCCGCCTCCCGTATTCCAGGCGACGTAGCCCAGTGGAGCAACTGCACGTGGTGATATCGTTCAGTCTGGGGGATCCCATAGTCTCGCATACAGTTAGTAAAGGATAGAGGATCCTGCCCATGGAACAAATGGGTCAATGCTCTACAGCCCCCTTCCCTCCAGGCATCAAAGGGTCTCTCTTGGAGCGCCGGTGAGAAGGCTGGGTTGAAATGTATAGGTGTGAAGGGTGAGGGAAATATAGTCCACCTCTCGTCTGAAGCAAGTGTATCCCAGACCTTCAGCGTCGTCCCTGTAGGGGTGCTAATGTAAGGGTTAAGAGGGTGGTCCTTTTTGGGCTTCCACGCCAGGTCCCATACTGATCGACCAGATACGCTCCGGTCCATGTGGAGCCAGTGCTTCTCCGATGTTTGCTGCGACCACTCCACTAACACCCTCAGTTGTGCCGCTTTATAATAGAGCTGCAGATCCGGGAGTCCTACCCCTCCCTCAGATTTTGGTCGACGCAAGACCGTAAAGGGGAGGCGCGCCCGCCCCCCCTGCCATATAAATCGCAATATCTGAGTCCTGAGGCGTCAAAAGAAATCGCTATCCAGTGGAATGGGCAGTGCCTGGAATAAGTATAGATATTTGGGAAGCAGAACCATCTTTACAGAATGGATTCTACCCAACCAGGACAGGAATTTAGGTTTCCACCTGTCCAATTCAGCTTGTGTTTTTGCTAATAGAGGGGGGAAGTTGGCTGAGAACAATCCGCCCACCGTCGATGTTAAATGGACCCCCAAGTAAACTATCGAACTAGTGGCCCATGCTAAGGGCGTCAAGGGACGTACACGTTCCACTTCTGCCTGCGATAGGGTGAGGTTCAAGATATATGACTTACTATAGTTGACCTTGAAACCGGCCACTGGTTCAAACTGCACTAGGGCCTCCCTGATGCAGGGTAATGAGTGTTCCGGATCCGCCACCGAAAACAACACATCATCCGCGAATAGCGTGATTTTATGTTGTTCTCCCATGAAAGGAATGCCCCGAATCCCTTCGTTCTCCCGTACCGCCAACGCTAAGGGTTCAATGCTCAGAGCGAACAGGAGAGGTGAAAGAGGGCAACCCTGCCTGGTACCCCTGGAGTGTGGAAAGAACGCCGATAAGTGTCCATTCACTGTCACCCGTGACCTGGGGTTGCAAAAATTGGCCCTCACCATAGTAATAAATTTATCCGAAAAGCCATATGCTGTCATTGTGTTAAACAGGAAGCCCCAATCCACTTGATCGAAGGCCTTTTCGGCATCCAACCCAACCAGGACCGCCGGGGTGCGGAATCTATCCGCCTTTTCAATGAGGTGCACCACCCTCCGTGTGTTATCGTGAGTCTGGCGCCCCTTGAAGAATCCGGACTGGTCAGGGTGAATAATTGCCGGCATCAGATCTTGTAACCTGCGCGCCAGGATCGCTGAATATAGCTTAGCGTCTATGTTAAGTAACGCTATTAGGCGGAAGGAAGCGCACTGGGTAGGATCCTTCCCCGGCTTTGGCAAGACCGTAATTACCGCCTCCGCCAAAGTTCCGGCCGAGGAACCAGAGGTGGCCATATCATTAAAGAGGGATACTAAGAAGTCGCAGAGTTCGGTGGCGTATGTCTTGTAGAAGACGGCTGTATAGCCATCCGGCCCAGGTGCTTTGTGTAGTTTCAGATTTTTGATGACCTCAAGTACCTCTTCCCCGGTGACTGGGGCCTCCAACAGTTCATTCCACTCTATCGATATCTGGGGGAGTGGTAGGCGCCGCAGGTACTCCCTTTGTGCCTCTGTATCGAGACCGTCCCCTGCGTAAAGGTCCGCATAAAAGCGGCCAAAGATGCCCGCCTTCACTTCGTCCCTATGCTGTAACACACCCGCGTCATCCTTAATCCCGCCGATATATTCACGTTCCCTCCTGTCACGCAGTTGACGCGCTAGGTGTCTACCCACCTTATTCCCAGAGGCGTAAGATTGTCGCCCCAGCCTCAACATCGTGAGTTCAGCCCTGTTATTGTAGTGGGCTCTCAGTTTCCCTCGAACCGCCGTAAGTGGACGTAGAGTCGCCCTCGACGGATTGAGCTTGTGCGCCTGTTCGAGTTTGGCCAACTCGGCCTCCAAGTCCTCCCGGTCTTTCCGCCGCAGCCTATTAAGATTAGCATTAAGGCTTATACACGTACCCCTGACGGACGCCTTAAAGGCGTCCCAAGTATTAACTACCGATGTGTCCGCTGTGGGGTTGAGATCAAAAAAGTCCCTAATGGCCTCCCGCAGTGCCCTGTTCGATGCGTCATCCCTGACCACCAAGGCTGGGAAGTACCATTTCCGCTGTCCGTTACCGGACGATGTCCAGCGAAGGGTGAGGACCAGCAAACTGTGGTCAGAGACTGACAGCGGGAGAATGGTGGAATCTAGGACATCTCCCCTAAGGGCCTGACTGAGGAAAACATAATCTAATCGGGAGTAGGAGTGGTGTACATGGGAAAAGAATGTGTAATCTCGGGAAGTAGGGCGATAAAATCGCCATCCATCAATCCCCATTTCTCCCATCAGCTGTTGTGTTGCATCCGAAAACACACCCGTATCAGCCCTGTGAGTCCTAGAGCTATCCACAACCTTATCCCACACCAAATTAAAGTCCCCCATGAGGAACAAGTGCCCATCAGCGAAATCCCCCACCTTCTGCAGCAAGTCCTGTAGGAACTTATTTTGGCCAACATTAGGGAGATAAACCACCACAAAGGTACACATTCGTCCCCGAACAACCCCTTTCACCATCAACCATCGGCCATCCTTGTCACTGCGCACCTCTACAGGTTGGAAGTGCAGCGCGGCACGGAAGAGGAGGGCCACCCCTCTGTGTTTCGTAGTAGCAGAAGACCTGTAAATAAGAGGGTAAGCCTTATGTCTAAGGCGCAGCTCGTCTTTGCGCGCTAGGTGAGTTTCCTGGAGTCCCACCACATCCAGCTGATGATCAGTCACATATTTCCAGACTTTCTGTCGTTTCTGCGGCGAGTTAAGCCCTTTAACATTCCAAGTCCCTATACTAACAGGCATCACATAGTATCACCCCGACCCCTGCTAAAGCCAGCCCATGAGTTCCCCCACCCAGAGGCCTAAACTCACCCGCCATATGTGCTGCAGATGAACTACCCGCCACCCCCCACCCTACTCCACCAGCCGGACAACAGGTCATCTTGAACCTTGAATACGTCCCCTCCACCCCAATCCTCCGCATTTCCAACGTGCAACTCAGCCATACACACCACCTAACACCCTTGTCACCACCATGGACCCTCCTCGACCCCCTCCCCTCTCGCCCCCCACCCCCCAACACACCCCCAACAAAAGGAACAAGAAGAAGAAGAAGAAAAAACTCATGTCACTGAACCTGAACCAGTCTCCAAACAGTTCCAGTAGGCCATAGTTCGACAGGTCCTTTCTGGACTGGGAGCAGGGCAGGGGGACCGACATGGTGACCCCCACGGCCACGGTCCGAGGCGTCTTCTCCAAAAGTACAACCAAAGCCCCGGTACCATACGGCCATAGTCCCTCCTGTGCCAGACCCTAGTAAACAAAGGATCAGGCCGCTCCAGAGCTTTGCTGGGAATCAGCTAATATTGCCGAGGCCACCGACGCCACTGCATCTCCCCTTTCCTGCAGGCTGGCAGCCCGATCCGGCCGCTGACGCCCGGGAGACGAGCCCACTCTATGCCATGAGGACGAGCGATGGCGCCTCCTCGACGGTGATGCGGTAGGTTCCTGGGAGGGTGCGACGTCATCCAAGCCTAGGAGATCCTTTGCTACCTGAAGGGAACGAATCTGCGCCAGCCTGTTCTGCCACCGAAAGATGATACGAAAGGGATGACCCCAGGAGTAGGAGATTTCACGGTCCCGTAGAAAGGAGGTCACGGGGCGAAATTCCCGTCTCTTCCGGAGAGTTGAGGCAGCCAGATCCTGGTAGAGCTGCGGGCGGTGGTCCCTAAACTGCAAAGACGGGATGGCTCTTGCCTTCCGCATTATGCGCTCTTTCACTTGAAAATCATGAACACACACGAGGATGTCCCGTGGAGGCCCCCCCCCCCCGCCGGGGTAGCCCTACTCTGTGCACTCTGTCCATTCTTATTTCCTGCACATCCTCCTCGTCCAAGACCTGCAAGAACAGGGCCTGCACGTAGCCACGCAGGTCCCCCGCCTCACCGTCCCATGGCACCGCCCGAATGCGAATGTTGTTCCTTCGGGAACGATTTTCCAAATCCTCGGTGTGGGTTTGCAAATCCAGGTTCTGTTCGGTGAGGCGGATGATGTCTTGTTGCACCAGATGCACATCGTTCGCCACACTCAGGTCGTGATCCTCCAGTGTCGCCACTCGCTCTCCGATGCCATCCACGTCCCTCCGCACTTCCCTCAAGTCGGACGCCAACTGCGCACGCAATTCTGAGATATCCTCTTTAATGGAGGTGAAGAGCTCTGTCATAAAGTCCTTAGTGACCGGCGCCTCGTCATCCGACTGCTTTGATGAGCCACTGGCCCCCGGAGAGGCCGGTTGCTGCGAAGATTTAGGGGCTCCGTCTTTCCCCGGCCTTCCCTTGCGAAGTGTGGTGGTCATCCTGGAACCGCAGTCGTGGCGGAGGCAAGGTATTCCCAACTCTTCAGGTAAGTCCGATAATGGCGTACAGGGGTAGCGCAGTCCCTCCCCCTCAGCTGATCCAGACCAGGGCAAGCAGCACAGGTAGGTCGGCCGCCAGGCCCAGTGATCAGAAGCAGGCCCACCAGCGTACCACGCCAGAGACAGCGTCGCGATTAGGCAGGACTACCCCCTCGCGCAGGCCGACCGCGTTCAGTTCAAGCTTGGGTACAGAGGTCCGTGCTGGTGCGACAGTTTCCACGCAGGTATTGCGCTCTTGGCTTAGCTTGCCACTGCAACTCCAGTCTAGTCTCCCATAGGCAGGGATAGTGTCGGTGTGAGATGCGCAGATTCCGTGATTGACCGAGTCTTGCGGTCCACCATGCGTGCAGGCTCCTCGCTATCGGCTTCCCAGCCCCCGGCTGTCCACGCTGTATCACCTCATGCTCACAGTGTCCAATGCCAGTGTGCTGCCCCCGCTTCGGGGGGGGGGGAGAGGGAAGGGTCAAACCCTCACAGAAAGCCTCCGTTCCACTGCCAGTGATGCCTCCCCCAAGTCGGCCTCCTCGCCACGTGGTCCGCCCCGGCCCAGCAGAGTCTGCCACATGGATCGCCACCAGCGCTGTCCCTCGCCTCCGTGCCCGGGAACGCAACCCAGGGGCCCAGCCAGTCTCTTCCCTGTCCCCACCGGGGGCCGCTGCACTCACCGCCGCCCCAGAAGGCACTCCCTCCGCTCGTGCGATCCTCCGCCTCAGGGATCAGCCACACGCCAGGGGCCCAAGCAGTCGTGTGAGGTCGGGGGCCTCTCCTCCGTCTCCGCTCTAGGCCGCAGTCCTCGGCCTCGAGTAGCTGGCCGGCCTCGTTGCGGCGGCTGGGTCGCCCGGCCATCAGGCTCCTCCCCCTCCCGGGCCGTCAATGACCGAGCAGCTCAGAACTCTACCGGAGGTCCAGCGGCCTCTGTTATATCAGGCACGGCACCCCGGGCTGCTCCGCTGTCCTCCGCTCTCCTCCGTCTTCACAGGCCCGGTGCCGCCGCGGGCTCGCGTATCGGCCCGACCAGCCGCTAGGGCCTCCGTCGGCTGCAGGCGGCACAATCCAGCTCCGACGCCCCGGGAGGTTCCCTACTGGCGGCCACCGTCTCTCGGGTCACTCCGGAGCAGCCCGCAGCCCAAGGGGAACCCCAGGGCCGTTGCTAATTGAAGCTATGCAGGGCCTGGCGCCGGAGGGGACTCACAGCACGTCCTACTCCGCCGCCATCTTGGCCAGGCCCCTATGTATATTTTTTAAGGTGCTGGGAAGCATAGATTTTCTGAGGAGGCTGCTGCCCCCTGCTGGCATGCCCTCAGCAACCACTTGTGGCACAAATTCTGTTCCATTCCTTGATCTCAGTTCTATTTCTCATTAACTTTTGCTATATGTACAAGAAATCAATTCAAAAAGTGTGACTGAACAGATGACTGGCCTGCTGTGGGAGAACGTGAGCGCGTCTGTTGGTTTTGGCTGGGGTTCTAATCCTAAATTTGGCCACACCAGATTCAGACAGGCAAGTGAATCTCACATGAGTATGTGTTCAGCTGAATGTGCGCTTGAACTATGATGCAGGCCTGGCCCACTTAGCTTCAAATCATTTAATGGTGGGAGAGACATTTGCTCAAACTGCATAGTGGTATGGTAGGACATCAAAGAGATCTTTTGTGCCATTGGTGCCGCTGTGACTTCACGGGGATAGCAGAGTCATTCTTGAAAAATAATTGTGTGTGAGCCTCTCTTGCAATAAGGAAATCTGCTCAAAACAGGTGTATTTTCATGTAAAGTATACGCCTATAGGGCTACAATATCATCAATGCAAAAATGAAGAGAAGGGCATCAATTATGTCTGTGTGATCTGAGCTGATCCCTGGCAAACACCTGCTCAAATCAAGCACTGATGCATTGCGGTGCAACATTTTGTGTGTACAAACTGGCCACATATATACTGAATTAGGCTCAATATATGTCTGATCCATAATTGCTCGGAGTATCAAGATTGTTCAGGAATTAATCCAGGAATATATCTTGGGATCTGCTTGCTCAAAGTCAGAAGATCCCGAGATATATCTCACTATGATTATAATACTAATCTAAGGGTTTGTATAGGTGATTTGTGAGCACTTTTGCACAAAAGAGAAACTACGTGCAAGAGCGTGTCAGTGCTCCTGACGTGTATGGTTGTCTTAATCTTGAAAATGTCAAATAAAAAAATTCTCTCACATGAGCTAACAGCAAACCAAAAAATATGTCCATGTGGAAAAGATGTTCTCAGCAATAATAATAATGTTTTCACTCAATATCTTTAAAAAATAATGCAAATCAAGAGAAATGCCTAATATATTCGTGTTATTTTAGTCCATGATTTCAATCATAATGACTGTATCTTGTTGCAATGTGGATAGAGAAAATTGCCATTGTTCACTCAACACTAACAGTGAGTTATAAAGTGTTAATTAATCATAAATGGTAGTTTCTCCTTTGGCGTTTGTTTTATGGCAAGATGACCCACCTTGAAAGTTGGCTTATGTTTAGGAGCCACCATAACAACTGAGACCGTGATAGTACACTACACATTTTATTATCTGTCTATTTCATTATTTTTCCTTTGATCCAACGTAGGGCGTTTAGGCTCCCAGGATCAGTGGAGTTGGAAAACCTCATTGTTAGTTCTCTACCTGAAGTTGCTACTGTAATTCTAGGAAAAGGAATTACCTCAGTGTTCTGAGTTTTCCCTTAGAAATAGGGAATTACTGCTGGAATTGGCGACGATTGTTCACTGATTCCCGAGAGGTTTTCCAACATGTTCCAAGGGCCTCATTTATGAGGCTGAGCGTCACTTTTACGCCGCCGGTGCGTCACGTTTTGTGACGCACCAGTGGCGTAAAAAAGGCTCCTTGTTGCGCCATATTTACAAAGTGACGCATCTAGGTAGATGCGTCACTTTGAAAACCCCCTGCCCCACATTATACCTGCGCCAGGTATAATGTATGCAAGGGGGGCGTATTGACGCAAGGAAGGGTCGTAGAAGGGACGCCGTGAAATCTATGAGATTTCACTGCGTCACTTTTAGGACGCTGTTGCGTCAAAATCTTGCGCCTGCCTCACAGCAGACGTAAGACTGACACAGGCCCTTTCACATGGGGCTGCCCCATGTGAAAGGAAGCATTGCTGGAGTTGCGTCACTTTTGTGACACACTCCAGCAATGCGTCACTTTTGCGCTTACAGATACGTCAGAAATACTGACGAATCTGTAACTCCATGCGTCATACATTAAATATGACGCATCAGGAATGTCGCAAGGAGTGCGCACTGAGAAGTGACGCATCGCTGCTTTCACGCATCGATGCGTAATTTCTCATAAATGAGGCCCCAGGTGCTTTTCCCAACTGACTTTTGCCAGTTTTTGTTTTCTGGCGGAATGAGCATGGGGAAAACTTGAATGTAAGGTCCTCCCGCCACTCATGTTTCTGCCCAAATCGGAATTACAAGGACACTTATGACAAGGCTCTTAGAGGGCAGTGCATGTTTTGAATTAATAACTCCCTATGGAATATGACTGAGTTAACCAGCTTTGCTAGAAATGATGTTGTGTCTCTAAAGCCACTGTTTTCTTTTCTGTTTTTTTTGCAGCGCTCTGGTGGCGCCCTGGCCATACCAATCTGTGCGTTCCAAGGGACAGTCTCGCTCCACGCTCCCACTGGGAAGACCCTCTCTCTGTCAACGTACGAAGTGAGCAGAGAAGGCCAGAGAGTCAGCCCTTCCAAGAAGATTGAAGTCTATCGATCAAAGAGTGTTGGCCACGAGCCAAATATTGAGGACTCCCCAAACAAATTTCTGGACACAAATGTTAAAATTCACCTGGAAGTCCTTGAAATTTGTGACAATGAAGAGGCCATGGACACTGTGTCAATCATCAGCAATATTAGCCAGTCCTCCACCCAAGCCAGATCACCCTCCTTGCGCTACTCCCGCAAGGAAAATAGATTTGTCTCCTGCGACTTAGGGGAAACCGCCTCCTATTCTCTCTTCATCCCCACCAATAACCACGAAAGCGACATCAACATATCAATCCCGGATACTGTTGAAGCTCACCGTCGCAACAGTAAAAGACAGCATCAGGACAGAGATGGGTACCAGGAAGAGATCCAAGTGTTAAATAAAGCTTATAGAAAACGAGAAGAAGATGATCAGAACAGCTGAAAGAAACAATGTGATTTCTACTTGTGATGTAAAAAGAAACAATATTTCAAAATTCAATAATTTACCGTTTTTTAGAGGTATAGATATGCATTTTCTTTTTTAGAGCCATTTAAGCAGCGCATTAACCATATTTCATAAGGCTAGCCATAGGTGTTTTACGTGCAAGTACGTACATGAACTGCATTACTGTTGAAGAAACATGTCTTATAAAAGACCTCCATTCCAGACACTGTGGTTTATTGTAAATTTCTACCCAATAATAATAAAGCAAGAATTCTTATTGTGAGATTTTGTATAACTTAGGCCAAAACAACAAACTCCTTAGATGATCCAGATGGGTAAACTGATTACCACAAATTCGGATACTAGTAACGTCTTTGTGTTTTTTGCAGCGCTTAGAAACAGCAGAAGTGAGGGTTTTATGCTATAAAAAAACAAATGTATTATTAAAGTCCTAGCTTAATTTAGTCAGGAGTGCAACTGTTATTACATTTCAGTTCAGCACATGACTAATGGCAGCTCTTTGTTGTATTTGTAAGGGTGGACTCCCCAGATTGAAGAACAAAGCTTCATTTGTGCACCCTTTTTCCATCAGGTCAGAGGCCTGTCCACATTAGGGCCTATTAGCGGACAAGCCAGAGATTCGGCACTACATATGGTGTATAGCATGACTCACACCATGCAAACTATGCATGGGATAAACTATGCCCCAGGCTACTTGTTACTAGATGTAGTGGCTCCCACCTTACAACCGTACCGTGTCCACAACATTGTATTCATTTGGAAATGAGTGGCTATGTTTTGTTCTCAAGATAATGGGCAGATTGGATTATTATGAACAGTGTTCACTTATAACCATTCGATCTGCACAAAAATTGCATTTTAACAGTAATGACTACTAGTGCCAAGAAACGTTGTTTGAAGTTATGAATGAGCTCCAGTTTATGCTCTGTACAGAAGTCTCTTTACTAAGGAGCAATGGCTAAGTATGACGAACAAACCCTGGATGGTAACGTTATTGATTGGAACTGACAGAGATCACTACAGCTCCACCACCGTTTATTTACTTTTAAAGTGTGCCACGATTAAAGAGAGACGTTCAGTAACACAAATGTTATTGCCATGTTTATAGATGAGACGTTAATGGCAAATTGAGCTGTTGGGCAACACTAATAGTATAAAATGACTTCTTCTCTCTCTTGCCTTTGGATTGAATGGCAATCACGGGTTCTCGGTGTAGATGACTTTGATAAAGAGCATTTGAGCCCTACCCAAAATGGCCGCCGCAGTGATGGTACTTCAACTGTTTTTTCTCTGCTTGCTCTTCGCTTTGACACAAGATGCCAAATAAGATAGAATACACCTAGGGGATATGTACAGTGAAGTGGCGGAGCGTTTCGTTAGCCTCCTTGGCTTAACGACATGCTCCGCTTCTTCATAAACGTAAGGCTGCACCATATTTACAAGAATGTGGTGCAGCCTTGCGTTTCCCCCTGCGATGGAGCTAAGTTTAACAACTTAGCGCCAAAGCAGGCACCCTTGCACCAGGGTTCAAGTGTGTCTGTGTGCAGGGGAGGATTGTTTATGTGTAGGAAGGTGTCCCTTCCTGCACATAAAAAATCCTAAAATGCCATTTTGTAACTTTCATGTGTGTTGTTTCGTGCAGCACACATGAAAGTTACAAAATGGCATTTTTTTTAAAAACGTTTGTTCATGTACAGGAAGGGACACCTTCCTGTACATAAACAAACCATGGCATTTTGCTTTTTCCATGTGTGCTGCACAAGGCAGCACACATAGAAAAAGCAACAACAAGGAGAAATAATTCATTTCTCCTCGTTTCGCCAATTTAAGACCAGGATTTTCCTGGTCTTAATTTTGGTGCTGCCTCCTATGTACGCCATCCTTGTACATAGGGGGCAGCGTCAAATACAATGAGTGTTGTGGCGGAATGCCCACCACAACACCCACTGCACGCCCCTTTCACGCTAAGTTAGCGTGAAGGGATGCCTTATGTACAAGGCAGCGTTAAGCCATGTTAAGTGACTTAACGCTGCCTTGTACATAAGGCAAGGCCTCTTTCGCCACGAGAACGTCACAAAAAGTGATGTTCCCGTGACGATAGGGGCTTGTACATATACCCCTAAGTGGCGTAAATGGGATTTGTTTCTATGAAATGGTGCATTTGAGGGGGGTTTTGAGCTCCTGCCAGCTCCATAATAAAAACAGTGCTTGATTTGCAAGGATGACTTGTGCAACAGCCGGAATACTTTAGGAAGATAACCTACTTTTATTTAAGTAAGATGTTCTCTTTGTCTGCTAAACGTTTCTTACTTCGACATTCAATTGTTTATTTGTTTGCCGAATTACAACCACTGTTTACAGACCAAGCACAGGAAAAGTCGTAATGGGTTTAGCTGGGGCTGAGTCCAGGTTAAGCATATAAATAAGAGTTAATCTTAAAGCACGGTGCATCTCTTACAACAATTGTCAATTAAAGAGTTGCATTCTGATTAGACAGTATATATTTTTCTTTTTTTACCAAACGCATTTGTGCAGGTGCACTAATTAACAATGCAAATTAGGTGCCTTTCATCATGTGGGTCTAGTGCCATCATAATGAGAATATCATACATTCCAAGTGGGGCAGAAACCGAGATTTCTCTTTGAATTATAATTGAAGGAGTCACCAAGAATATTTGCAAAATTATTAGGGGGCAGCTGCTGTATTATAATATTGAAAAGAAAACACGTTACTATCTCCCAATATTAGATGTAAACAGATTTAGAATTTGGATCAGTGTGCCTGTGACTGTCAGGGACTTGAACACATAGAGCACAAAAGAGCTGAAACTGGATCATAAAATCAAAGCTGTTTTAGAACATGGGCTCCCAAAATACATTTGGGCCAGGGTGAACGCAATCCTTAAATGGTGTCTGCCGAAGACAGTGTAAAAGTGAGAATTGCATTACATTCATCAAACATGAATACCTATGAATGTTACCTCTTCCTCACCAGGGGCCTCATTTATGAGAAATGACACATCCCTGCGTGAAAGCAGCGATGCGTCACTTCTCAGTGCGCACTCCTTGCGACATTCCTGTCGCAAGGAGTTACAGATACGTCAGTATTTCTGACGTATCTGTATGGCGCAAAAGTGACGCATTGCTGGAGTGTGTCACAAAAGCCCCATGTGAAAGGGCCTGCGTCAGTCTTACGCCTGCTGTGAGGCAGCGCAAGATTTTGACGCAACGGCGACCTAAAAGTGACGCAGTGAAATCTCATAGATTTCACTGCGTCACTTCTACGACCCTTCCTTGCATACATTATACCTGGCGCAGGTATAATGTGGTACAGGGGTTTACAAAGTGACCCATCTACCTAGATGCATCACTTTGTAAATATGGCGCAACAAGGCGCATTTTTTACGCCACTGGTGCGTCACAAAAAGTGATGCACCAGCGGCGTAAAAGTGACGCACAGCCTCATAAATGAGGCCCCCGCAATTTAGATGATTATTTACAAGCCCCTTGCGCCGCCGGTGCGTCACTTTTAGTATGGGAAAAAGGGACTTACTGGCGCGCAAGGGGCTTGTAAATAAGGCCCTTAGAAAGACACATACATTCTGCATTCATGCACCATTCCAAGGTCCGTGTAATTGAACCTCAGAGTATTAATCTCAGGTGCAGAATTAGTTATTTTGAGAGTCTTCCTGAAATAGGACTACATGTAATGCAGGATTTTCCTACATCTGGAATTGTCCCTTCACAAACTTCCAGGTCAAACTTGGTAAAATGTGAATCCGGGAAGTAACTGAGCTACCCCCTGAAAGTGTTTGCCGGCACATAGTTGTATTTCCGTTTCCAAGACAATGCACTGTCTTCAGTGTGTTCACTTAATCTGGAAGGGGCATATTAACAAGGCAGGCGATTTGAAATGATCGCCGCTTTTACGTCCGTTTTCGGCCGAAAAGCGGCGATAATCTCTTCGCCCTATCAACAAAGACACACTATCACGTGTTTTGCTGATTTTGCGCCCTTGTCAATAACGCCCAGCTTTGCATCTCTAATGAGATGCAAAGTGGGCGGTCCAGGGCAAAATAATAGGAGAAATGCCGCTAAGCGACATTTCTTCTATTATCAAGCTGCTCGCTAATAAGCAGAGAATTAGGAAAAATAGCGCTAACCACAGTTAACGCTACTTTCCTAACGCCTGCTTGTGACCTGTACTTAGCCATGTAATCCAATGGGATGTGGATTACATGGCTAAAATATTCCATATTTCATTTAAAACAGCGATAATCCCCGCTATCACTGGGATTTTTATCTCCATGGCGTTAAGCGCTGTTAATAGAACGATACCCTGGAGATTATCGCCAGCGATAGTGGGCGATAGATTTCCTCACGCTAGCTAGCAGCGGTCAGCGATAATTATCGCTGCCGCTTGCTAATATGCCCCGAAATTCTTTGAGGGCATGAACTGCAGATGGCAGAGTTTGAAAACAGGGAGTGGTAAGTGATGTGCCACAGAACTTGTCTTGCATAAAATTAGGCCAACATCCCTGCTCACAAGTTTGTGGTGCTCCCTTCATATTTAGGAAAACACTCTGGAAATTGGTGAAAAAAAACACAGATTTCAGTTATATAATCTTATAATTGGAGGGGAGGGAGAACCTGCTTCCAGAGATTATCAATCGATTGCTGGAAATCTGACTCGATTGCCAAATTACTTGTAAGTAGGGCCAAACACAGTCATTCAAGATACGAGTACAAACGGGTGTTTGCTTCAGAATTTGGCTCATGAATCATTAACAGAATTCATTCAGTGAAACCTTCAGAAATGTATTCAGATAACACCACAATAGTTCAAGTTTTGCATCAAGGAAAAGGGGGGGGGGGTTCCATGTTGTAAACCCACATAAGCATTTCATCACCTATTCCGACGTGCAAAACTCTCAATGGTGTAGTAATATTGCCCTGCAAAAATACCAAACCCTGCAGTATCTGGTTGCAGTCCCTGCGGCACCAGAAAAAGCACACCCCCCCCCCCCTGTTTCATGAGGGAAAAAACAATTATGGGCAGATTTACGAGCCCCTTGTGCCACTTATGCGTCATTTTTAACATGGGAAAAATAAAGCAGAAGCGGCGTGCGGGGAATGAGATTTTGATAACCTTTTTGATCACTTAGATATTAATTTCACTCATCAATTTGGATCGGTTGTTTTCTGTCATTGAGTAAAAGACAAACCCCGCATAGGTTAGATAAACCCCGTAAACTTGACGCAACTCTGAAGAACCACTTACAACTGATGAAGTTTTAAGAGTTTTATATAAAATCAGAATTAAGTGCATATACAATCCTCTCAGGATGAGTTTCAAGAAGTATACAAAAGAATACAATCAAAAATTAATTCCAGATCTCCAGATTAAAGCATAGATACACTGTGATCCTGTTGCGTCATCTACAAAAGAATAGACAAGTTAATTCTGTCCCTACTCTGTACTAAGTGACATCCCTACTTCGCAAGTTCCTTACCTAAAAAGGTGTCAGCAGTTTGACTTCCAAAGAAGTTCAAACTCTCTTAACCCCTAATGGTAATTTATATCGAGAAGCAGTACCCTCTCTGCCTACCCATCCGCTCTCTAAGGGTCCTCGGCCTACTGCTCTCTTGCGCTCTGATCTCTCTCAGCGCATCTGCTCAAGTCATCTACTCTGAGCTCTTCGCCTTTGCCTTCGCTCTCGCAATTTGCTTCACCCTTCGCTATCTTCTCCCCGGGGTGCTGTCCCTAAAATACACTATCACAGTGTGGGTGGAACGCCCCTTCGACGCCCACCGCGGACTTTCCCCATGATCTCATTCTTTGCTCTTTTCCATGTCTTCATCTCCTTCCGTCGTCCGTTAAGTTGACCCTTCTCCTTAGGCGCCATCTTCGTCTTCTTGCTGGTGACTTCATTGACATATCAGTTGTCCTTTCGGAGCAAAAGTCTATCACCTCAGCAGAACTTTACTCTTTACAACTATATGCATAACCTTTCTTGGCCCTGTGAATGGTCATTTCAAAACAAGACTCAAATTCCAAGCGCCCCTTATCACGTTTAGGCCATAAACTCCGTCCGGCATTGTCACCTTAAATCTAGAAAGAACTAGACTCCTTGGCTCGCACGTTCACATCAAGGCTATTCACGACTCCTGTGAGCCCACTAAATTACAAACAGCGGACTACACTCCTGCGAACTCTTGGTCAGTTAGGTTAAAATCACACATGACCTAAACCCTTCTAACATTCTTACAAGAAGCTTTCTACACAGTATAACCTTTAACACATATTTATATATAATCACATTTAGTAAATCGTTTGCTTAAGTGAATACATTCTACATAGAATATAACTTTATACTTTCATTCGTTACATCGTTATGTATGTTCTCTGCACATTTCTCCATGTTACATTTCTCGCCGTTTCTCCGTTTAAAGTTACACATGTACATGAATTCCACTTTGCACGTTCTTCAATTCGTAAGCATTTCTACACATTTCTACATTAGTCCACTATGTATGCGGCCTTCTGAATCTAACGTATTTCAAGAGTGAATACAGTTACATTTCCTATATTACCTTGATTACATCGGTTAACTTTATGCTATAAGTGTCAACTTCATGTTACGATATACATTTCATTCCTACGTTATACGATATGCTTGAAAATATGGCTCGGATATATGTTTTATTCAAATTGCGCTCTCTCAGTTCCCCCCTTTGATGACTTCTGGGAGTCATCACTAAATGCAATTTGAATAGCACCCTTACACAGAACTAGTTACAATATTCCCTCTTTTTATCGTTTCGAGAGCTCTTAAACTCTTGTACTGTTGATCTTGTAAAGCAGCTAATCTCCTTTCTTGCTCTCTCATGGATCTTTGTAACCGGTTCGACCTATACCATTTATACAATTTCACAAACCCTAATAATGTGATTATGCAAATCAATACTATCAATACAGGTTTTAATATATACCACACAATGCTTTTACCAAGGTTGGCAAACCAACTTCCAACCTTTCCTACTCCATGACCTACTTTTTCCCAAACATTTGTTTTTGATAAATCTTCGATTTCTTTATGTATCTGTGTAATGTTCTGTATGACTTTCTCAAGTGGTTTTGAATTGTCTGGAATGTAAGTACAACATTCTTGGACCTTCAAAGCCTTGCAAACTCCGCCCTCTTTTGCTAGCAGTACATCTAAAGCAAGTCGGTTCTGAAGAACCATTGCTCTAATCGACTGCATCTCTCCCTCTACTAGCATTAATGACCTTGCAGTACTTGCAGATAATCTATCTACGACTGTAGCTAGTCTCCTGATCTTAACATCGTTAAGTATCAAACCTAACATAGGAAACATCGCTCCAAATATGTCTCCAACTACTTCTGCATCTCCTACTTCCCTTTTCGCTCTTGTCGAAGCCTTTCCTTCTATGATCGCTAAATCCTTTGCATGATATATTTTGGGGAAGACAATTGCCAAGTAACACGAACCATACCAATTGTCAGGTAGTTTTACATAGGCATTTCTTCCACATACAAAATATACATTAGGAATCGCTTGCATCCCTTTCATAAAATCCTTCGTGTAGTACTCTAACCTAAAAGCATGTTCGCAATTTACTTCACCTACAAATACACTTTCATAATACGTCTTGCTTCGAGTTAAACATAACTTCCCTTTCTGTGTTCTATCCAAAGCTATTGGACCATTGCTACCCTTCTTCTTGTGTGCTTTTTCTTCTTCGGTCCAATCTGTTTTCCACTGTCCTGACATTTTCAGAATCTTCTGCCTTCTGTATCTATCGTCTACTTGTCCTATGAACTTTTTCTCTACTTCTGACACTTTGCAAGTCAGATTATTTCTGCGTGCGTATGATGTATCTAGTGTATCCCAAGGAAGAAAGAATTTAGCTAGTCTATCCTCCTTTTTATAATAGTCCCACTTATTCATTTGTTTATAATTCGGAACTTCAGGTAGTACCGAATCATAATTTGAAAAGTAGTACTCAAATCCTTCCCTACCATAAAATATACTAAGCAGTAAACTACATGTTATCCCATAAGTCAGTGGGAGATGATGATATCGGATGCCTTCGTCTACGGAAGCCGGCAATTGCATACAAACGTAACATTCCTTGGCCTCCATGGCATCGATATACTCGTACAACAATTTGGCATATGCATTTGACCTAAAGTTTCCCTGTGACTCGTCTACGTGTAACCTACGAGCTTCATTCGCCAGTAACGCCTTTTCACGGATGACATTGCTCTCCTCCTCCTTCCCAACAAGAGCAGGTTTCAAAGTCGTTACAGGCTTTACATCTTCTGTTTCTTTATCACTTGCATGTCCTACCATGTACGATGTGGTAACTACTGTAATAATAAGAAAAATTACTACTGCTATTAGTGTACCTATTATGCATTTGGCTTTTCGGTTTGGGTTGCCGTTCTCCATGTTATCAAACAGCATAGCTCCTTCTTTTGCGAAGAAAGTTTCTTTTCAAGTCTTTAATTTGCTTTATTTGCTTTCTCAATCTGTAAAGTGCTCTTTATCAACAAAGTCTCTTTTCACAACAATATCTTTTATCTTCAACAACAGACAACCCTAACCCTTCTCCGTCCTCTAAATGTAATCCCTAATTTTATTCTTCTTTCCACTCGGCTCTAGCTTATCTTCTTCTTTATAGCTTAAACACAAAAAGTCTTTATACATCTACAATTATTCTCGTACCTGCAGCTTTAATAACATGTTCCAATAATTCAAAACGAATGACTTTTTCTTCTTCTTCTGGTATTTGATGACCAAAAGTTGGAAACTGTAATCGATTTAGCACTAGCTCTTTGATCCGACTTAGGTATGGGGGTATGGGAAGTGTGAAAGTCAGTAACCCCTCAGTCTCGAGTCCAGGCGTCAACATCCATATCTCCACTGCCACAAATGGATCGAGATCGATTACCTTCACTTCTTTCACTCTCCCAGATTTCTGTCCCCAAGACATCTGCTAGATAGGTCCACTCTGGGGTGGCGTACCTTCTGCAGGGCACACGTACCCTTCTCGATCTTCTTGGACTCTCAGTGCCTGAGTCTGTAGTTTCTTCTTCTTGGTCCGACTCTTCAGCGATCGGGACAAGGGTTCTTTCTTGATCTGCTTTTAAGCTTGGCCTTCTCCTTCTCCCCGGCCAACCAGCTTCGTCACTCCTTGTCCTCCTACTCCTTGTTCTTGGACTTATCTCTTGGTCATTCTCAGCTTGTTCGGTATCTGATTCGGACTCCCAATTACTTTCTTCTCCTGAGGCGACTTCGGTCCCACTGGTGTCCTGACCGTCGTCAACCTGTTCCGACACCGGCTCAACCTCTTCGATCCCCTCTACAGCTTGGCTTTCCCCCTCTGTGGCTTCTCCGCTTTCCGCTGGATTCTCATCCGAGAAAGGAGCTGTTTCTTCCAGAGGTGTTGGCACTCTTCTGGTGTGTGAAGCATGTATCCAGTTTGGCAGGCCTCCACACTTTACTGCAGTGTTCGTAACAAGTATGACTTGAAACGGTCCTCGCCAACGCACGTCTAGACAGTTCTTTCTAACGTGCTTCTTCACCAGGACCCAGTCCCCCGGACACAGGTCATGGCACAAGTCTTGTGCTGATGGAACCTCTGCAGCCTGGACCTGGAGGGACACAGAATTAATGGCATCAGATAGTCCCTTGCAGTAGTCCAAGATCAAATCGTCTGTGATGTTCAACAACGCTGCAGTCGGAACCGATGGCAATCTCATAGCTCTCCCCATTAGCACCTCATGTGGAGAGAGACCTGTTTTCCTATCTGGTGTGCTACGTATGCTTATAAGAACCAATGGAAGTGCGTCTGGCCAACTCAGGGATGTTGATGAACAAACTTTGGCGAGTCTGGACTTTATCGTGCTGTTGATTTGCTCTACAATCCCTGAAGCTTCTGGTCGATAACTGCAATGGAGCTTCTGATCGATACCCAAAGCTGAGCACAACATCTTCACTATTTCGCTGTTAAAATGAGTTCCTCTGTCCGATTCCAAAGAGGATGGCACCCCAAACCTCGGTATCAACTCTCTAAGTAACAATTTCGCTACTGTGAGTGTATCGCACCTACGTGTCGGGTAAGCTTCAACCCATCTAGAAAATATACAGACAATCACTAAAACGTATCTGAGTCGATTGCACTTGGGCATTTCAATAAAATCCAGCTGCATTCTATTGAAAGGCCCCCCAGACCTCCCAATGTGACTCAATGTTACTGGCGTTCTCTTTCCTACGTTTAGCTGCTGACAGATCGCACATCGCTGACATACTGCTTCTGCCGCTACTCTAAACTTCGGGTTAAACCACGTTTGTCTGAATACTCTCACCATAGCATCTCTACCTATGTGTGTTGATCCATGCAATTTCCTTGCCATTGGATTAACAAGCTCGTTTGGTAAAACTGCTCTCCCATCTGCAGAGATCCAAAAATTCATCTCACTTCTAGTACATCCAGCTGTCTCCCAGCCCTTTTTCTCCTCCTCTGGTGCATTTTCCTGAACACTCTTTAGCTCATCCCACGTGTCTACAGTGTCTAACAACATTGTCAATTCCGTTCTTTCCTGTATTCCCCCCACTTCTACATTGGTGTGAGAATAACCTTGTTCTGCGCAATAACGCGCTACCTCGTCAGCATAACGGTTGCCTTGCGACACAAAGTCTACGTTCTTCGTGTGCGCGGCACATTTGACAACTGCTATGGCTGACGGACCTTGCAATGCCTCTAACAATAGTCTCACGAATTCTCCATTCCTAATTGGAGAACCCGAGGAGGTCATATAACCTCTTTGAGACCATAACTGCCCGTAATCGTGAACTACCCCGAAACCATACTGGCTATCGGTGTATATGGTGACTCGAATTTTGTTACCTGCTAAACAGGCACGGGTCAAAGCAATAATTTCAGCTACCTGAGCGGAATGTACTCCTTCCAGGCAGGTGGCTTCCACAACTCTGGTAATAGTACAAACTGCATAAGCTGCTCTCAGCTGACCAATATCGTCTCTTACGCATGAACCATCAACGAAGAATATTTCATCGGGGTCAGTCAATGGCTCATCAACGATATCTGGTCTCGGTTTGGTGCATAGTTCAGTCACATCAAGGCAGTCATGATCTGTACAAATTTCATCATCAATCTCATTTGGAAGTGGCATCAAAGTTGCAGGATTCAAGACGGAGCATCTCTTTAGGGTCACATTCTCGGCAGCCAGTATGACTTGCTCGTAGCGTGTGAGCCTGCTATTTGTCAGATGCTGAGTCTTAGTCCTGGTCATTAACAATTCTACAGAATGCGGTACGTACACCACTAACTGATGTCCCATTACCACACTTTCACAACGTTCAATGCTGACACCCGTTGCAGCAACGGATTTGAGACATCCGGGCAACGCTGCGGCTACTGGATCTAATGTAGCCGAAAAATAAGCAACTGGCCTACGCGCATTTCCGTGTCTCTGGGCCAAAACTGCTAAAGCGCATCCCTCTCTTTCGCAGCAGTAAAGCAAGAATGGCTTTGTGTAATCAGGCATTCCTAAAGCCGGGGCACGACATAAGTCCTCCCTCAGCTGCAAAAATGCCATCAAACAATCTTTGTCCCATGGTAACGGATCACTTACTCCTTTGTGCGTCAGTTGTAGTAACGGTTTTGCCTTCAGTGAGAAGTTGGCTATCCACTGCCGACAATAACCGACCATGCCTAGAAACATCCTGACTTCTCTTTGTGTTGTAGGCGCGTTCATTTTCATGATCGCCTCTATTCTGTCTGGAGACACCTTCCGCTTTCCCTTTTCAATCCTATGGCCCAAGTATTGCACTTCAGTCTTACAATACTGCAATTTACTTGGAGACACCTTGTGTCCGTTCTCGGCCAAGTGATTTAGTAAGGTAATGGTGTCTACTTTGCAAGATTCCTCAGTTTCTGACGCAACTAGGAGGTCGTCTATGTACTGGACTAGAACCGAGTTCTTGGGCAGTACTAGACTTTCAAGATTCTTCTTCAGTAGCTGGTTAAAAATCGATGGGCTTTCTGTATACCCCTGAGGGATACGACACCATGTTAAAACGCGATCTTCCAGCTTAAAAGCGAAAAGATACTGGCTCTCTTCATCTAAAGGAATCGAAAAGAAAGCCTGGCACAAGTCTATCACTGTGAACCATTCAGCTTGGAACGGTATCTGAAACAATATTACTGATGGATTCGGTACCACTGGACAACATGAAACAACGATATTATTAATCTTTCGAAGGTCCTGCACTATTCTGTATTTTCCACTAGGCTTCTGTAAACCCATAATCGGGGAATTACATGGACTTCCCACGATCTCCTTCAGTATTCCCTGCTTAATCATGGATTCGATCACAGGCTTTATTCCTGCAATCGTCTCCGGTGTCAACTTATATTGTGGTATTCTCGGATACTCGGCATTGGGTCTTACCATGATCTTTACTGGTTCTACCCCTTTGATCAATCCTATTTCTTCTCCTGTAAAATCCCACACTTCAGCTGACACTTTCTCCCTCAAATCCTGTGGAAGCTCCTCCACCGTTAGGGTAGGATATAGTTCCACGCATTCCTGTGAGTTTACGACTTTAAAATCGGCATCCTCATTATTGGTCTGCACTTCTACTCCTTCAGGTGTGCAATGTATTGTGCAATTCAATTTACACAACAGATCTCTTCCTAACAGACACACAGGGCTAGAATCACAGATTACAAACTGATGTTCATCACTGTAATTCCCTATCTTCACTGATACTGGTTCTGTCAGAGGATTCGTCATCCTCCTGTTTGCGACTCCTACCACCTGAATCGTCTCTCCCGACATTGGCAGACCTGGGACTACCGCTGATCTCAACGTGGATCGAGTGGCCCCCGTATCCACCAAAAAGGTCGTAGGACATCCAGCTACTTCAGCCTCTACGTAGGGTCCTCTCTGATCTACTTCCAGGGCTGCACCTAGAGTACAGTCTTCTTCTCTATTCACTCGTTGCCCTGTAAGAGGATCAACGTAGTAGCATTCTTCTCCTCCTACGAACAATGGCATTTGTCTATAGGTTTTTCCTCCATTTGTAATGCGAGGCGGTTGAGGAAACGGGGCTCGAGGAGTCTGATTTCCCCCTTTGATAAACTTTCCCTTCGGGACTGCTGTTCCCTTTACCATGCTGGGTTGAACCTCATCCTCCTCCTGTTCTAATTCCCCCATCTCGACATTATATGGACACTCGCGTCTCCAATGTCCCACCTCGTTACACTGATGACACCTCGTTGTCTTTTTCAGTGTCGCGATATCCATTCTCGGTCTCGGTCTTTCTTCCTCATCTCTGCTCTGATTATTCTGTTTCTTTACTGGTGTTCCTGTTCCCTGTTGCCGCTGTCCACCCTTTCCAGCTGATTGCATCTGCACCAACATCAGCTTTTCTTTAAGTTTCTTTGCTTTTGAGTCTATTTCGTCGCTACAGTACCTTGCATATCTTAGAATCTCATCTAACGGTTTGTTCTGCCAACAAATCAAATGCTGTTGTATCATTAGGCTTATGTCTGGTCTCAATCCTATAACAAACTTCGACACAAACTGTCCTATGTCTTTAGGATCCATGACATCCAACCCGCTATACTGTTTAAATGCTTTCAGCAATCTCTCGTAGAATTCGTGAACTGTCTCTTTAGGTTCCTGAGTTGTTCGATCTATCTTAACCCAGTCTATGTCTTGCACTGGCACTTTCTCTTTTAACCATGCAATTACTCTTTCGTACTTTTCCATGACTCTATCGGATGGGCCGTTTGTCTGGGCATCTCTCGGAGGCTCACAAGTGGGCCATTCGATACTAAGTTTGCATGCCGTCCACAAATCTCCGGGTACTACGATATCGAACAAGGTGTTCAAATCGATCCACAGCACCTTTGAGATCTTCACGAACCTCTCTACTTGCTTGTATCACTCTACGGGGTTCTCTCTAAGCTTGGGGAAAGAATTAGTAAATGCCGCTAAATCCCCCCTACTCCAGGGCACATGAACGTAGTTTCCGTTCGCGATTTCTCGCAAAGGGAAAGCTTCCATTCGCATTAGGTCTCCATCCTGGGACTTCACAAGTGTACTCCTTCTGACAGATCCCCTCTTGGACCATTTTTCCTCCTATCTATCCAGATCTCTCCATATCCTAATACACATGATCAGTTCCCTTATGTGTACTCTTAGCCCAATCGTCCTACGCTCATCTAGATCTCGATCTGTGCAATTCAGCCTATGGTTGGCCTGTAAGGCTTTAGTTCGTGACATGTCTATCATATACTTGTCTGCTAATTCAGATAATTTCTCATGAGCTGCCCTTGCCTTTCGAGTAACATCTTTAGATAAAAACAGTATTTCATCTGGTTCGTACAGCTCTAACCTTTCTATTGCCACTGTGCCATCAATTATCTCATCCAAGTCTGATTTTAAACTCATTACATCAATCCGTCTTGCTTTTATTTCAGCTCTCAGTACGTCAGTCCTAGGTTGTTCTCTTACATCCCTCTCACCTCCACTATGCGCCCTACGCCTAAGCACAGGTGAGTTATGAGGAGTTTTTCTTCCATCTCTTTGTTCCCACCTCTCTAGATCCCAAGCCTTTCCATCTTCCCTTGGGGTGTGGTGGAACATTGCTCCATTCCCCATCACTACATTCCGTCTTTCTGGCTCGGTGTCTCCAGATACGATATAGGATCCACCGTGCTGTTCTAAACCATTGTAACTCGCTTGCTGTCTGGTGTCGCTCAACAACCGATAAGATCCTTCATGGCCCTCCATGTTCCCGCGATCTCGTTCGTGATCACCGGATGCATGGCGAGACGTTTCGCGACTCCCTATATTCTCATGACTTCGTTCGCGTTCACCGGATGCATGGCGAGACCCTTCGCGGCTCTCCATGTTTCCGTGATTTCGTTTGTGATCACCGGAGGCATGTCGAGACGTTTCACGACTCTCCATGTTACCGTGATTCCAATGTCGCGCATTTTCTTCTGGGGCATGGTGAGTGCATCTGAAACTATTTCGATACTCCTGCGTCCTTCGTTCTCCCTCACTAAAAGTGACGCGAGGCATCTCCCCACACCCTGTACTTCTGTCGTTACACATTTGCCTATTGCCGCTGGTAATATGGCAAGTATCTCCTCTGCTTCCTTGACTCCCTCTCTCCCACTCTGGGCTGCTTTCGCCAGCTCCACAATGAGAGAGGATCCTGTTATCCTGATCACTCCATTCTGCTCCTGTTTCTAATTTCTTATTCTCAGTTTCTTCGGCAGTATCCCATTCTCTCAAATATTCCCTTAATTCCTTATAGGATTTCGGTTTCGGCCCCCTTAAATCCATCTGTCCTCTTTGGCCCCCTTGTTCTACCCAGGGACCCGTTGCGGAATCTAGTGGGGTACTCCGACTCATTGGTCCTAGCAACTGCCTTTGGGAATTGGTCGTGTTATTCCTTCCCTCTATCTCTGCCCTTTCTCTGTCCCATCGTGCCTGTTTCTCCTGCTGGACCCCTTCTGGGTTGTAGATTGACACTATAGGCCCTATGGTAACAGGTACTCGTAGAGCATCTGGCATTTGATACGACCTTGCATACTGCGTTTCTGGCACCTTCTGGACCACGAATCTTCCTACTACTCTCTGTTCGGAACTAGATTGAGGTACTTCCTCACCTTTCTTGGCATCCCACTCTGATACTGGGAGCGATTTATATTCCCCCCATCTAGCTCCGTCCCCTTGTAGTAATACAGGACTTTCGGCTTCTCCGCTGTACGGAGGTGGTCTATCTGTTAATAGCCTCTCTATCAGATCCTCTTCTGTCTCGCTATCCTCATCTTCTTCTCGAGGTTTCTTTTCCCCCGTAACTTCTAGCATCGGGTACAGCTTGTCTGCTTCTATCTTTTGCACCCTCCACTTTTTGGCTTCATCGTCCCATTTAGCATCCTGCACTGCTTTTACCGATCGCCTCACTCTTTCCTGGCGTCTCTTTACGCTCTTTTCGTGTGCTGCTCTAAACCATGCACTAAGGGCTTCGAACTGTGTTGGCCTTGGTAGAGGTCTTGTTGCAAGCATTACTGCTTTCATTTGGTTCAATACTTCTAGCTTAAACGTTCCGTATCTCGGAAACGTCAGTTCCTTATTCCCTTCCGTTAGCTTATTCCACTCGGAGATCCATAATATCGAGTGTAAGCCTACATTTACTGCCATATGATAAGCTGGTGTGCCTTCTGGTGGAGCTTCTTCTCCGGCATACAAGTTTCTTCTATCTCTCTTAAAGATCGCCCTTAAATTCTTAAAACACTTCATTTTCGATAATCTACAATTTTCCTCTTACTCTTCCTTGTTTACGTCCCGATGACAAACCAACCAATCCCTACGCGGCTCTCGCTAATCGGCCTATCCCAGCGCGACTCTACGCTGACCGACCAATCTCAGCGCGGCTCTATGCTGACGTCACTCGTTCCCTCTGCAGCAGTTCTCCTTCTTTCCCAAGTCGTCTCACGATCTTACATGCGTTTTCATTCATACGCTGAAAAATGACTACTTCCGTCCAAGCGATCAATTTTCTCTGACTGTACGGCCACAGTCTAACTGTAATTGTCACCTCAACTGACGAAACGTCTTTCCTCACACGGTCAGACGATCGCCTTAACTGATAGGTTACTTACACACAGTAAACGTACGACCAGCGTCCGTTACTCATACACTCACTCTTACGCTCCCCCTATCATCGGTCTGTCGGGCGATCAATGGTACCTCATGACCCCCTTTCAATGGTAGACAAATTACTCTGGGTGTTCGATACACCCGAACCACTTAAGCTCTCTTTGAATTTAAGATTTTATCCGGTTGCGCGCGCTCACAACTTCCCTCAATCACACTACAGGCATTCAACTCCGCTTGACATTACAACACAGGTACAACATAAAATACCGCAATCTTACAACGCATGACCCTTATACTCACTCTCGACCGACTCTGCTGCTTTTCTCTCGACGCACCGTCAGCACCTTCTTCGGCAGGGATTCTTCTTCTGGTCGTCGATGACTAGGGATCTTGGGGTAATCTAGACCTGACCTAGGTTGTCTTCCTCAAGAAGAAAACCATCTTTCTCTGCTACCAACTGCGGGGAATGAGATTTTGATACCCTTTTTGATCACTTATATATTAATCTCACTCATCAATTTGGATCGGTTGTTTTCTGTCATTGAGTAAAAGACAAACCCCGCATAGGTTAGATAAACCCCGTAAACTTGACGCAACTCTGAAGAACCACTTACAACTGATGAAGTTTTAAGAGTTTTATATAAAATCAGAATTAAGTGCATATACAATCCTCTTAGGATGAGTTTCAAGAAGTATACAAAAGAATACAATCAAAAATCAATTCCAGATCTCCAGATTAAAGCATAGATACACTGTGGTCCTGTTGCATCATCTACAAAAGAATAGACAAGTTAATTCTGTCCCTACTCTGTACTAAGTGACATCCCTACTTCGCAAGTTCCTTACCTAAAAAGGTGTCAGCAGTTTGACTTCCAAAGAAGTTCAAACTCTCTTAACCCCTAATGGTAATTTATATCGAGAAGCAGTACCCTCTCTGCCTACCCATCCGCTCTCTAAGGGTCCTCGGCCTACTGCTCTCTTGCGCTCTGATCTCTCTCAGCGCATCTGCTCAAGTCATCTACTCTGAGCTCTTCGCCTTCGCCTTCGCTCTCGCAATTTGCTTCACCCTTCGCTATCTTCTCCCCGGGGTGCTGTCCCTAAAATACACAATCACAGTGTGGGTGGAACGCCCCTTCGACGCCCACCGCGGACTTTCCCCATGATCTCATTCTTTGCTCTTTTCCATGTCTTCATCTCCTTCCGCCGTCCGTTAAGTTGACCCTTCTCCTTAGGCGCCATCTTCGTCTTCTTGCTGGTGACTTCATTGACATATCAGTTGTCCTTTCGGAGCAAAAGTCTATCACCTCAGCAGAACTTTACTCTTTACAACTATATGCATAACCTTTCTTGGTCCTGTGAATGGTCATTTCAAAACAAGACTCAAATTCCAAGCGCCCCTTATCACGTTTAGGCCATAAACTCCGTCCGGCATTGTCACCTTAAATCTAGAAAGAACTAGACTCCTTGGCTCGCACGTTCACATCAAGGCTATTCACGACTCCTGTGAGCCCACTAAATTACAAACAGCGGACTACACTCCTGCGAACTCTTGGTCAGTTAGGTTAAAATCACACATGACCTAAACCCTTCTAACATTCTTACAAGAAGCTTTCTACACAGTATAACCTTTAACACATATTTATATATAATCACATTTAGTAAATCGTTTGCTTAAGTGAATACATTCTACATAGAATATAACTTTATACTTTCATTCGTTACATCGTTATGTATGTTCTCTGCACATTTCTCCATGTTACATTTCTCGCCGTTTCTCCGTTTAAAGTTACACATGTACATGAATTCCACTTTGCACGTTCTTCAATTCGTAAGCATTTCTACACATTTCTACATTAGTCCACTATGTATGCGGCCTTCTGAATCTAACGTATTTCAAGAGTGAATACAGTTACATTTCCTATATTACCTTGATTACATCGGTTAACTTTATGCTATAAGTGTCAACTTCATGTTACGATATACATTTCATTCCTGCGTTATACGATATGCTTGAAAATATGGCTCGGATATATGTTTTATTCAAATTGCGCTCTCTCAGGCGCAAGGGGCTTGTAAATCTGCCACATAGCACCTTATGGCACAATCCATATAATCCTTTCTCAAGTTTAGTAGAAAAGTCAAGAAAATAGTCATAGGGGTAGGTGAGAAAATACAATTGAGGCCCGAATGACTGTTGCTTAGTAGGAAGTAAATTGCACTTTCGAATCGTTATATTAAGATTTAAAACAGAATTTATGATCACCACTTTACACTTTGGATGGGAATGTTGCTTAGTGCAGAAGACTATGCGTTTCGATGCAAATGATCGACAGCTTGGGATAAAATGAGAAATTGTTTTAGCGACAACCAGAGGCAGTGTAGGTTTTGGGGAATCAATGAGTTTTTTGGGACAAATTAAAAGTGTTGTGTTGCCAAGGCAGGGGACAAATAGGAAGGGGTTGTAAGTTGTGCTACTCATCAAAAGAATGTTCCCAAGACTATACAAGGCACCTTACCTAACCACAGTAAGCACAACACCATACCTAGTCACTCAGGGGCATATTAGCAAGAACCCTGTTAAAATTATCGCCGTTTTGGCGGCAAGATACTGCCATTAAAACAGCGATAATGGGCTTGCTAATATGCGTTATAGAAATCCAATAGAAGCCCAGGTTAGATGTCCTGCACATTATCGTTTCAGTCATAAAAATTGAAGCAATCACAAGAGGAAGATTAATGGATTGTTAGCATTATTGGCCCTGATTTTAGCAACCTGAACTTCCACTCAATGCTATGTCTGGATATTGTGCCTCGTTCTTTTCTATTTCCTGATGTCAGATGGAGTTTGCTGCCTTGCTAATAATGTCCCTCTTATTTTCGCTCTCCAATCAAGAGCAAGGAGGTATTTAACCCTTTACCTTAAGCATATAAAATTACGTAAATGGTGGCACCATGGCTACTGGGGGAGTTACCTTTTCATCATGCAGTAAAGATGGGGACTTAACTGGCATCAGCGCCCACTTCATTACTATATTTATGCCTCAAATCTGGGTTACCATTGTCAGAGGCCAAAAATATTGCACATCATAAAATCCGACATCGAGGTGTTTGGAATGTATTCCATGAGGTTAATATAGACTAATCAGCATTTGACTTAAAAATGGTGCATAACATGCAGATTGTGGTGCTTTTTATACCAAAACCCAAATATCCCAGTATTTACTGTACATTTGCACCTGGTAAATGTCAGCAGCTCTGACCTGAAATTTACCTGGAAGATTGTGGACATGCAGTATTTACCACAAAACTAATAATTCTGGCATGCAGTAACAGGATACAATTCACAAAATAAAATGATCTATATTTCAATTAACTACAGCATGTGTTGTCAGGCCTATGTAGGGTGGCCTTATCCATTGGTCTCTCTTCTGAAACTTTTTTTAAACCTCCATGTTTATCCTGACAAATAGACATAAACTGTCAGTACTCTTGATTCTCTCTGTACCAACCATATACTAGTGTCTCTGCCCTGCAGCAATTCTTGAAAGAGGAAGTTATGTTCAGAGCGTTGTACCCACTGATAGAGCTTCATTTCACAAAATTCTGCGGAACAATTGTTAGAAATGGGGGTCTCTAGTGGCAATTGTTTGCACTTTTGTCAAAGAGGGACCCTTCTTCCTAGTCAGGGTAAGGGGGGAAGACCTCTAAAATAAGCCCTGCTCACCCCCTTGGTAGCTTGGCACACGCAGACAGGCTTATCTCAGAGGCAGTGTGTAACGCATTTGTGCACACATACAGTAATACAGTGAAAACACTACAAATGGACACCACGCCAGTTTAGAAAAATAAGTAATCTTTACCTAAACCAAACATGACCAAAACAACTAAAATTCACAATACAATAATGAAATAGGACTTATAGAAGGTAAAAACAGTTCTGTCCATAGCAAACTATAGATGCAACACTTTCAACACAAAGTACCTTGAATGCGTCAAAATCACAAACAAAAACAGTCGCAGGGAAGGTGATACGTTGGTTCCTTACCCCCAGGGAAGGTGATGTGTCAGTTGCTTACTCCAGGGGAGGTGATGCTTTGGTTCCTTACTGCCGCTTAGGGGAGGTGATGCATCAGTTCCTTACTGAAGGGGAGGTGATGCGTCGGTTTCTTACTGCGCCCCGGCACTCTTGTAGACTTGGCTCCCCGGTGCCATGCGTGCAGATCGGGATGCGTTGATTCTCGATGCGGCGGAAACGGCGCTGCATTGATCTCTCCAGGCACGGTTCCACAATGCTTTGGTTCTTGCAGCCACACAGCAGGGCCTACGTCGGAATCAGTGCAGTGATCTCGGACTCCGGAGATCGGTGCATACGACTCAGCATGCAATGATTTCTCCAGCCACAGGCAGGCGCTGATTCAGTTTCTGCTGCGGCACTGTGGTGATGCATCGGAAACTGGTGCGGATGGGTCGCGCTTCTGGTAGTTGCGTCTCTTTTCCAGCTCCTTATTGCAGAAACAACCTCCAGAGGCCCAACTCAACCACAGGTACCTCTTGGCAGGTCAAAACTCCCAGCAAGGAAGTTCAGGGCAGCTGGTGGTAAAGTCTTTGTGTCCCTGAGACTTCAGAACAGGAGGCAAGCTCTACTTTAAGCCATTGGAGATCTTCCTCAAGCAGGGTACACAACACACAACAACGTATTTATCCTCTCCTTGGCAGAAACAGACACTGTAGGCCAACCAGGGACAGCACACAGCAAAGGGGCAGTACTTCTCCTTCAGCTTTCCCAGCTCTTCTCCTTGGCAGAGGTTCCTCTTGAGTTCAGAAGTAATCTAAAGTTCTGGGGTCTGGGCCCCCATATTTATACATAATGTCTCTTTGTTCTCTGGTGGCAGAAAGACTCTGTGCTCAGTCCAAACCAGTTCTGTCCTCTCTGGCTCAGCTTCCTGGCAGGAGGTGGACAGCATTGTCCAAGGCTGATCAGGCCTATTCAGGTGCAGAGAAATGTCCTCCCACTACTCTAAATGCAGCCCAGGTCTATACAGCCCAGCCCTGACTCCTCCAGGAAAGACAGGTCACACCTCAACCCCCCAGTGGCTGTCTACAGTGAATGCACATCCCCAGCCCCTGTCACTCCAAAGCCAGACAGGCAGTCAACAAACCAGCAGAGGCACACAGGATGGCTAAGCAAGAAAATACCCACTTTCTAAAAGTGGTATTTTCAAAGACACAGTTTAAAAATATTCTTTGCTAAAAGATGCATTTTTATATTCTGAGTTCAGGCATACTAAACTCCATCTTCCCATCTTGTTCCTATAGGAAGTTATAAATGTAAGATGTTACAAAGTATTCCGAATTCTATCCTTTGGGACAGATAGCCTTCCAGCAATAAAAAACTAAATGCACTGCATTTCACTACCAGGACATGTCACACATATCATGTCCTATCTTTCACTTGTAATGCGCCCTGCCCATGGGGCTACCAAGGGTCTACCTTGGGGTTGTCTTACATGTAAGAAAAGGGAAGGTTAGAGGCTGGCAAGTGGGTGAACTTTCCAATTCGACAAGGTAGTAGAAACTGTGCGCAGACACTGTAGTGGCAGGTCTGAGAACCCTTTGAAAGGCTGTTTGTGTGGGTGGCACAACCAGTGCTGCAGGCCCACAATCAGCATTTGATTTACAGGCCCTGGGCACACACAGTGCACTGCACTAGGGACTTATTAGTAAATCAAATAGGCCAATCATGGAATCACCAATCCATAAACACAATTTACAGGGAGAGCATATGCACTTTAGCACTGACCAGCAGTGGTAAAGTGCCCAGAGTAGTAAAACCAACCAAAACAAGGCCAAAAACAGCAGGGCCAAAAGCAAAAAGATAAGGGATAAACCTGCTGAAAAAGCCAGGTCTAACAATGATCATTTATGTTGCCAATCAACAGCTCTTCTTTGCAGACCTACGATAGGCCTATCCAGTCATCAAGCTCATGCATATCCAGCGGTACAAAAGGGGGTGGTGATGGACGGAGCATCTGAATCAATCAAACACTCACACCCAGTCAAAAGATCTGGGATCAATCCATCACCGTTCTTTAGCCCACTCTGCCACCCCAGTTAAGACATGGCTATATGCAAACCAGTCTGACCCTGTGCCTCATGGGAACAGTCCAGCCAGAACTGCCAAGCCATGTCTTCCCGGGACCGGAAACAAGCTTCCGAGGACCGGTTTCTGGACACATCCAAACTGAGACCATCTAAAACCTATACTTAATAACTTACTTTTATAATTTGTTTGCCCTTTAGTTCCCCTGTCACTACCACTAATTCATACTTTATACCATAATGTTCTTCCCCAATCACTGCTATTGCTACCACTTCTAAATTATTTTGCCTTAGTATCGTGCAGTTATTCTGAAATAGGTTAAATGTGAGGAAGCCCCTTAGGTCCAAATCTGTGCTATAAAAATCCTCCAAATATTTGCATAAACCTTTCTGTGTACCTAGGTGATCAAACTTCTATTATAGCCTTACACTCTGCCGTAGCGGGCTATACATGCCATTAAAGGCACACTCCAGTGTTAAAGGGCCGAGCCAAAGGCAAAGGCCTTTAACAAGGTAGCAGGACTTTAATGCCAATACAGCCCATCTATGGTGGGCTATAAGGCTATTAGAGCATTCCACCACTTAAGTGCAGAATGTTCTAACAAATAAAACAAAGGCCTCATAGAGCCCAAGGGGATTGGAATCCCCTTGGGCTCCATGAGGCCTTTGTTCACAGCAACAGCTGCACCATGAGGCCTTTGTTCACAGCAACAACTGTGAACAAAAACATTGGAATGTTGGAGCTTTGGGCTTCTGCCGACCATTAAAAGCCAAGGGCACTCCATTGGTCTCAAAGGCGCTCCCAACATTCCTGTGTTCAAATATAAATTATGTGTGCTCAGCCATCCATATAATTGAAGACATTGCTTATTTAGAAAAAGTAAATGCAGGGCCCAAAGATGTTCTTAGGAGCTTGCTGCCAGTGCCGTAGAATGCTGGGGTTACTGACTATCGATTTGCCTAGTCCTTATTCCACAGCATGCTTCTTTACTCCACCAACCTGCACTTCCACTCTTCTCATTTCACTCTTACAGATATTTTTCATCTCTGCTTCTTCATTTGTCTCTGTTTCCTATATTTCTCTTCCTTTTTGATCTCTCTCTTCTGCGTCTCTCTCTCTTGCTCCGGGCCAAAGTCTAACATTGACCAATAAGTCCTGATCCCCGAAAATGAGTGCCGGTGCTCACCATCTGTAAATGCCAGAACAAATTAAGCACTAACCAAGAAGCTTAAACTGTGATCTCTCCTTAACATTTCCATGCCTGTAAGTATGATGATATGCTCAGCATTTACAACAGGCACCTGGGTTCTGCTGTTATTGATATCAATGGAGTGAGTCTAAATTACATAGGCAAGGGAGCCAAATGACCAGAAAATAGCCCATGTTTGACAGGCTAACATTCCTGATATGGAGCTGTTGTGCTTAACAGTACCATCGTCTGATCAGAGATGTAATCATCAATGTGTGAGACTTCAAATAATTTGTAAAATGTTGGTTTCATTTGTCATGATTTCAAAGCCTTCAAATGATTTTTTGCAATACAATTCTTGTTGAAGATTGGAAATGTGTATGTGATATGACTCAATTACCTGCTGTAAAATAAAATTCAACAAACTACTCTCATTTCAAGTTGAAGCAAAGATGATTTTAATCAGGGATTAAAATCTATTTAAATAGTATTGGGCAGAGTGTCAGTCATAGATTTAGAGTGTGAGCTATGCATTGTGAGTTATGTCTATCCATCTGCATAGTTAGCAGCTTGATGGATATTTACAGACATTTCTCGACGACTCATGTGTATAGTATGCATAAAATACTGTTCCCTCGGGTACATATGGCTTTCACATGGAAATATATCTTGTGATTATATATCTGAGTCTATATCTCTATATTATATACTGTGCATGTATTACCAAAATGTAGTAGGGTTAACAAAGCGTTTTTCCTGTGAAAATGTCAGTGATTGCATACAAAACCAAAAGGTGATTTGCAAATCCAGATTTTGGTCAAAAATGTAAACCAAAAGCGGTGTACACCCAAAATGACACTACTGCCTGGAAATTTACTGACATTTACAATGACTGTCTTGCAAAGTTACATTTCAATTTACCTGGCATAAGTAGTGCTGAAAGTGTGGTTGTTGGAAAGTGGAATATTAGTAGTGGTACCATTGGCAATAAGGCCACTAACACAGTCTAGGGCTTAGAATAGGTCTCCAAAAATTATTCCCATTCTTAACCTTTGGTAGCTTGGCTGTGAGCAGACAGGCTTAACTTAAGAGGCAGGTACTTAAAGCATTAAAAAACACCAATTCAGTACATAATTAAGACAGAACACTCAAAAAAAATCCAACACCAATTTTTAAAAATGGAAAATATTTGTATCTTTAACATGACATAAAACAAAAAATCCAATGTGGGGAGCCTGAGATATGATTTTTAAAATATTTAGCATAATGTAGCACATAACAGCCTATTGGGACATCATATCGCGCTAGACCGGGACAAATCAAAGTTTTAGGCTGGCCGCAATGGAGCCTTGCACAGCCACCCATAGCAGTAGACCTAGGTCAAAGTTTTACTTTCGGACTTAGAAACTTTTCTGGAGCTTTTTCTGCCAGGGATCCATCGATGCACTTCACCAGTCTGGTTCGGTGACGTTTGCCGGCTTACTTTCCAGGGAGATCCCGGTCAAACTATGGAAATCGGACCTCTGGAGCTTTTTATTGGGATGAACCAGCAGGGAAGTCCGGCTCTCACGGTTGAGTCAGTCCCCCTCTGGAGCTTTTTTCCAAAGTTGCTCCAAAGTTTTCCAAACTTCTGTAACTTCTTTCTTGAGTTCTTCTGGGGGTCCCAAAGTGTCCAAATTCCTAGGGTCTGTAATCTCAAGAGGGACCTTGAAGGTTTGGGACTTAAGTTCCCACAATCCAGATGGACAAAACCCTTTCAAATCCACTGGACGCACTCCAGGCTCAGGATTTTTGGTAGTGATGGTCCAGGTGAGCTCTGTTAACCTGTAGCTTGCAGGGAGTCCACTCTTTATTCCTCTTGAAGCAATTAGGTCCACTGGGTTGTAGTTTCAGATTTGAAGCAGGCACAGTCAGTCAGAGTGCAGGGCCCGGTTGGTGCAAATCAAACTTCCAGCATGGACCCTTCTTCTTCTCTTTGTTTCATGCAGCAGATCTGAGAGGCTCTGCCCTCTCAGATACTTATTCAGTGTTCTCCGGGGTCAAAGAGGAGGGCACTTCTGTCCAATGAGATACAGGGAAACAGCCCAGAGCATGACCACTTCCTCCAAAGTATGGCACGATGGTCTCACAGAAAGCACTATTATTCCAAAATGTAATATGGCTGAAATCTCAGCAAAGGAGCAAGAACTAGTTAAACCAACCTCCAGTATGGTTCATTTCCATAGCTCTCCCCCCTGACATCTGCAAATTCCACAGGAAGGTTGAATTTTGGCTTACAGACAAAAAGGTCATAACTTTTTTTCTGTGTATTGTAGGATAAATGTTAACAATAACATATTGTTGGATTTATCAATACCATTCTCCTAAGTCGTTGAATGACATTTTTGGGTAATCCCTAGCGATAGATAGGAGTTCATAGACTTTTGCAACGTTAACCTATGTGGCTGGGGATCTTACAGGGGAAAACCAAATGTCCCATTTCTCCAACACTAGGGCCTATAAAACAACTTTTATAGATAAGGTCCCTGCTTATAGCTACACGACCCCCCACCTCTGGGACTTTAGGGGTCCTGGATATGCTACCATAATGATGTAGATTCTCACTCCACAGTGCTCCTAGCACAAATGTCGATTTTGGGACGCTCTTTAGTACAATGCGGGTAGTAAAATGTGCAATTTCTCTATCCCCAGGGCAAATACAATCTATTTTCTAAGGGTCCTCGTTATAAGTAACTGCCCCCCCCCCTTTCTGGGACACCTAGGGTAAAACCTGGGGCTACCTACTATGCCAAAATATTGTAGTGTTTCACGTTTTAACTGCCCTTACCACCAAAGTCGAGTTTGGTTGGGCACAATTTACATTTAATAGCAGTGCTGCAACACAGGACTGCTTTTAAAATGACCTCAGGCTCTCAGCAGTGCACACATGCAAGTGCTGAATGGGCTGTTGGCCTCTAAACTGCCATGCCCTATTATATATTAGAGTCAGAGTCAGAGTCAAAAATACTTTATTCGATTATTTTAAAATCATAAAAGTATACTACACATACAATTATACAAAAATACACAAACATACACAAATCAACAATACAATTCAATTTAAAGGATTCAATTAATTAATAAAAATAAAGAATATAAGCAATTGTTAAAAACGATTAAAAACAATTGGGTAGAAAAAAGTCAGAAGCAGTTAAAACATTAAAAATAATTCATATACCCCAGAACCATCGTATAAGTAATTGCATTTACCCTGTTACTTCATCCCGAAAGCTTGATCCCAAGAAAAGGAAAGTAAATGGACATCTCTTGACAGTATAATTTAAATTTAAACTTGGGCTACTCCTGAATACATTCCGTCGTTGGGGTACTCAACAGTCTATGCCGTTTAGCACGCATCGATGCTACCAAGAAATTAGCAACCCCGAACATCACAATAGGGGTCACCATAAGTTGTAAAAACAACAATGCGGGTTTCACTTGCATAAATCCCTTGTCCCTCAGGAGTGGTATGATATATATTTTTCTTCCCTCCACAAAAAAGGGACAAAAAAAGACAAAGTGTATCAGGTCTTGATCAGTGAAGCCATCACATTTACAAGGAACATTATCCCTAGGCGTACTCCATTTCAGGTATTCACCCAATAAAAGATGCATCTGGTTAAAACGGAATTTCGTCAATAGCCATCGATGATATGGCCTGTTCACTATAATCAGATAAGACTGAATAGTCATAGTTGATATTACTGAATAGTGTGCCCTTACTGTAGGTTTCTCTATTTCCAGGGCTTCACGATGGATATTTCTATTTTTCGTGAATTGAACTTTTATCCATGTGACATCATCTTTACACAGGCTTTCGGGGTTAGAATAAAGTTCCGGGCGGCCCAATTGTGTAGCTACGGTTTTAATATGCTTCAACCATTTTATGTCTTTGGCTCTATCTCTCCCCATACAATCGCTGATAATTTTACGATTTAAAATCAGACTAGGATTCAGCCATAGTTTCACCCAAAGAAGTAATGGGGCCATATTAAGTGCATCCTCGATATGACCTAACCCTAGTTCCGTGTGGACAGCAAAGGAGGGGGTAGAATGTGGTAGACCCAATAGAGAACGCAGGGATTTGTTCACTTCTTTCTGTATTGGGGTAAGATCCTTATAGCCCCATATCCCTGCCCCATATCTTGCTAGAGCCAAAGTTTTGGCTCTATATAGGGTAAGTATGGCTTCTGTGGGTTTCCCTCCCAGCCTTTTAGCGAAACTCAATTGGCCGCAAACGACCTGCATACAGCCATCGCTTTATTTGCAATCTGAGGGGTCCAGGTGCCCATGTCATCGAATATTACACCTAGGTAAGTAAATATTTTAACTTTTGACAGTATCACACCGTTACATCGCAGGGTTTTCGTAGTTTTCTTTCCTTTCCCCAGTGACATAACGTGAGACTTTTCCATGTTCACTACCAGATCTAGTTTCTGCATAAAAGTCCCAAATGAGTCAAGAAGCAGCTGTAGTCCATTTGGGGTTCTAGAAATAAGGACCGTGTCATCGGCATACATCAGTACGGGCAGAGGGGACCCACCCATGCTAGGTATGTCTGGCGTGGCAGTTGATAAGATTGAATACAATGAATTAATATACAAAGAAAACAACATGGGGGCTAGAATGCACCCCTGTCGTACCCCTCTAGCCGATCTAAACCCAGCGGTGCATTTTCCATCCATTGTCATATGCACTGATGCAGTCAGATCTCTGTACAAATAGGCTAGAAAATTTACAAGGGCTTGGTCCAAACCCATCTCCATGAGCATTGTCCACAGCTTCGACCTATTAACTAAGTCGAAGGCTGTGGACAGGTCCATAAAGGCCAGATGGATCGACCCCCTAGTAGCAACAGTATATTTACAGATGGTCATATACAGATTAAGACACTGGTCCTCAGTACCCCTCCCAGTTCTAAACCCATATTGGGTATTACATAAAATTTCATTTTCTTTTTCCCACTTGTTAATTTTGTCTAAAATGACTTTGCCAAGTATCTTAAATGACGAATCGATCAACGATATCGGTCTGTAACACCTTGGGTCACCCCTTTGACCTTTTTTAAAAATTGGAATAATAATGGAGTGTGACCAAGATGTAGGTATATTAGATTTGTCCATACAAGCTAGGTTAAAAACATTTGCAAGGACTATGGACCACACATGGGAGTGTGCCTTGTACATATCAGCGGGAACCCCGTCCGGGCCAGGGGCCTTGCCACCTGCTGTATTTTCTATGGCATTTTGTACTTCCTTCACCGTAATTCTCAGCGGGGTTTCTGGGATTATAGATTCTATGGGGTTGAAAGGAGTTGTGGCGATCTTACTGCCATAGATAATCTCAAAATGCTCCAGCCATTGTTTCTCAGTAATGTTAACCTCCATAACCTCGTTTTCTCTACCATTAAACAGTGGTGTATTTACTATAGACCAAAATTTAGCACTGTCCCTCAAGGTCAGTCTATCATATAATGATTCCCAGGCCTTGGCTTTAATTTCTTTCTTGCGTGCCTCAGTCGTTATTTTATACTCCTTCCTAAGTCTTGTCACTTCTACAGTGTCACGCGGTGTACTTTTCAAGGCATCCAGTAAGAATTTATGAGCCTTTGAACATTCGGCGTTGAACCACCCATACGCTTTGCGAGGCTTATGATTAGGTTTACACCTGAGTGTCTGTGCTACATTTTTACATATAACTTCAAAGGCATTTATGACATTCCCTCCAGTAGTCAATGGATCTCTGCAAATGCTTATTTCTAATCCTACTTTACCACACAAATCATTAAAAAAATCATCAGGAATAATCTTAGACCATTTAACCCGCCTGCCCTGGTCATGAGCCCGGATTTTTGTAGGGTAAATTTGTTGAGGTCCATTATTAATTATAGTTGGGTTGCTATTAATTAATACCATAATAACCGGGTTATGGTCACTAAATGTCATCTGGGTTGCATTATAGGAGATTACATTTTTTAGGATACTGGGTGACCCAAAAATGAAATCAATAATAGTGTTACTACCCCTGGCACTATATGTTGCAACTCTGTCTTTGGGGTTCACAAAGACAGGTTCTGATATATCGAGATCTATCAGCAGTTCTTCTAAGGCACCCCCTTTTGCTGAGTGTTCAAAGTGCGGATGAGCCAAATAGTCATCTTCCAGGGAAACACCGTATTGACAGTTCAATTCACATAAATGTGTATTAAAATCACCTAAAAGTATATAATGAACAAATGTAGATTGACTCTTTTTATAGTCATTTAAAAAATCGGTCAACATAAGGATATTTTCACTACCTTGTGAGCCTTCTATTGAATTATAAAAATTTACATAGAGGATTTTTTCCCCCGTATTCATCAGAACCTCTAGAGCTAGGCAATTGGGGGAGTTTGCGTTTATAATTTTCATCACCCCCATATGACTCACTGAGATTAAGAACCCTAAACCTCCCCTGCTTCTCCCCCTATGTGACTTTTGTGCTGCTAAGAAAAAGGATACATAACCTTCTACCCAAAAGTTACATTCAGTGTCCCAAGTTTCTTGTAGTGCAACCACATCATGTTGTTTTATGGTTTCCAGCCATAGTGTGTCTTCCCTTTTGGCTTGGAGGCCGGAAATGTTCCAAGACATTAATTTCAAATTTCTGGTTTCTGTGATATATTAGGGACTTAAAGGTATTGATAATCCCCCTGCCCTATTATATACTAGGGACTTATAGGTTAGGTCATGCCAATCATAGGGGTACCCTAACACATAGTGTACCATAATTTTTGCATCTGTTTTCACCATATCACTGGCCCAGGACCTGATTAAGCAGAGCCCAGGGACAGTCAGAGTCAGTTACCACCAGTACCAGTCAGCAAAAAATGGGGGTTCCCAGGGCACAGGATGACTTTGCAACTGTGGTAAACTGTAGAGAACAACATTATTCATGGTCATTGACAGCAGGGAAGTCTTCACATAGAAAAATATCTTTCATGTGAAGAAAATTTGAGAAAATATGTTTTGGTGAATATTCACAAATATCATAAATCTCTGTACATAAAATTAGAGAAGAATGAATACATCATAAAAGTTACCAATCCTGTTTTACCCTCACTTATTCCTAAATGTCTTTTGTGTATCAGGTGGGACATTTTAAGTTGCCCCGTTGTGTGCACATCAATAAGATTTAAGACTTGTTTTGTCAAGTGGACTAATTGCATTTATGGCTCTGATACAAACATACGTTAACTCACAGTGCACGCCCTTATGCAAACATTTGTATGAATCTAGCCTAATGGCCCTAGCTTCCCCCACTTTTAGCACTACTTATGCTCAGGCCCGAACTGGCCGTTGCGGGCACCGGGCAATCCCCCGGTACGCTGCACGGGTGGGGTCCGGTTTTGGGCCCCTGGGGGGCGATTTTGTTACAGAGCCTTTTTTGCAGCAAAGCTGCAGAAACGGTCATGTTACAAAATCGGTTGAAAACCGGCCCTGGCAAAGAGCTCGGCGACACCCCTAACCCCGGGGGGCGGTGACCGAGCACTTTTGCCAGGGCCGGTTTCGGTTCCCAGTCCGGCCCTGCTTATGCTAGATTGATGCAGGTGCAAGTTTAGTGTTCACCTGCAATAATCAAATTAGCCTTTTTTTATTCACCTTTATGCAAATTGTTAGGGACTTGTATGAATTTATAGCACTTGCTGCATAATCCTCCATCTGTTATATAATTTGCAGAATTCAACAAAATAAATTGCTTGTAGTTCAAATAGATTCAAACGTACTAAAAAGGAAGTGGCATACATGGTGCTGTGCAGTGACAGTCCCTTGTAAAGTTAATTGGTCACATTTCAGTTGCTGATTACCTATTCAGGTTGGAAACCGGTGAAGCATTGGCCCAGATACCATTAATATCTGTTAAAATACAAAATAGCAAAATAATACTTCCACAGAACGTGCCACATTATGTCTCATGTTTTAGTTGTCCATTGTTGGATAATTTACCTCTCTAGCTTGTATGTGTATCTCTAGCTTGTATCTAGCTTGTACCTGGTATCACTATGTAGGGCTCCTATGGTGTTGATTAGTTTTTCCGGCAGGCCCCATGCTTTCAGTTTTCCCAAGAGTCGATCTCGTGGGACTCCTTCCAAAGCAGATTTTAAGTCGATGTAGCATGCAAATAGGCCAGATTATTTTCTTACGTCTTTTTCTGTTAGGATTGTTAGTGCTGCCAGGTTTGTACTTGTGCCTATTCTGGGCCTAAAACCTGTTTGGAATTTCGGAATTACACTTCTTTCCTCCATCCATGCTTGTAATTGTGATAGAATACAGGATGCATAAAGTTTTGCCTCAACATCAATCTGGGCATTGAGCCTGTAATTACAAAGCTCAGTTCTGCTTCCATTTTTATAAATTGGGTGGAATATGTTCCCTCTCAAAGAGTTTGGGATTTTTGTATGACTGAATAGGTGATTAAAAGCGGCGTGTGATAGTTGGCCCCGAAATCAGGATCTTGTTTAAAAAGGGCAATTCGGAGGCCGTTTGGCCCTGCAGCTCCTTCAGTGTTTAGCGCCAAGAAACCGCAAGGTGTACGCTGCGCTTTAGAAATATTTTTAAATTAGAAATTAGCTTAAGGTTAATAACCAAGCAACCTCTCTTTGAGCGGCCCCTTGGCGTTAGGGTTTGACACTGTTATAGAACATTTGCACAGTGGACAATTTCAAAACAAAGGTACACAGATGCTGAGCGTGTTTTTTCTGTGATAGAGCACACCGCATAATAGCTGAGGACAAAGGTATCAACGTAGTAACCTACATAGAAGCGCACACTTTTGTAAATAATATTACAGGTCCTTTATACATGCTAGAAATACTTATCTATTCCAACAATTGAATGTGTTTTGGCAAGTCTTTCCTGGGTCTCTAAAGATCTAGAATTAATAACAATTGTTGAGTTTTTTCAGCACTTTATTTGCCTCTTCACCTGTAAACTATTCCGTGCAATTAGATTTCTTTGCAGTCCGTATGTCAAGTGTTAATCCATACCTTTCAAAGTATGTACAATAAGATAATCATATCAGCAGCGTGAAAACCCGAGATATGTTGCTAACCTTTTACAACCCCAGTAAAATCAACCATGTTATGGTATCGATTCAGCTCCAAGATAGTACATATATGTCAGAAATATATGGAGATATGGATGTACATAGTGAGTGAGTTTAAGGATAAGTATTCTGGAGAAGATGGTCGACTCTTTGAGACTATTCATTTTGAAACCCCGTGAACCGGAAACAATACTGTTTAAATGAATTTATGCAAATTAATAAAGCAGTAGGTGCCAGACAGGTGTTTTCTTAGAAGCGCTGCAAAGTTGAAATGTATGTTCTAGAAAGACCTTAAACATTTTCTGATTAATCTCTTGTTTAAAGCAACGTTCTGAGGAGAACCGCTAGTGGGCATGTGCCTCTCACAGGATGCAGGTGCTGGCTGTGCTGGGCATGGAAAATGGCGGATTTTGATGACCGATAATGCACCCTCAGCCTTAGCCGGGACTTTCACGCAAGGAATGTTCTGTTGGTATATAATCCAAGCAAAAACAAAACACAAAGAAAGTCCTTATTTTTGTGTCATGCTCATTAAATGCCTGAATGGTTTTGCCTCTCATTCTTCGTATTTTAAATTAAAAAAAAAAAGTTGATGCACTTGAAGGAATTGAAAGGTGAGGCTGAAAGGACAAGGGAATAAAAGGGTGCAATGTAGGAGAAAAGTATGCGTCGAACGCGTATGCGTTAAAAGATTCCTCTGCCTACGCGTTTCTGCAGAAAAGATAATGAGCCTGAATTACAGGAATTGCTGAACAGGGGTCTTTGTTCGTTAAAATCTAATGCCTGATTTTCTTCCAGTTGAATTTACAGTAACTTCCATTGACAGCTAGAAATTGGCGCTTACATTTGTTCACTTAGTCAAATTAATAGGTCAATAGGCAGGGGCGTAGCTTGAAGGAGGCGGTGTTTGGGTTGTTACACCCCCACAATAAATGTATTTGCTAATAAATAGTTGGGTACAGGTGCTTTCAGTCGGGTATGGTGACGTGTCTGTTGGATTTCCCCTTGGATTTTTACACACGCACAAAAAACATACACTCACTCTCTCTCTCACTGTTTTGAAGGTCTTAAAATATGTTGGGGACTTAACACACCATGCCACATCAGTTTGGACCTCACCATATGCAAATTAACCTTGACCTTGTTCCAGTGGGAAAGTCCAGCTCGAACTGCTATAATAAGTCCTCCCTGCACTGGAACAAAAACAACCTATGACGGTTTTGCCCAAAATTAGGGCTCATCAGGCAGTTATGGCTTGGTTCCAGTGGTACAGTGTTCATGGCACCCATGTGTTCGCATACGATCCCACTTAGGGTGACACGCTAAAGTAATCAGAAAAGTAATGGATGGAATGCTTGAATTCATCCCAGATACTGGTAATTACTCAGGAAGCAAGTAGCAGCAGGCCATAATTAGTAAATATATCTGTGCGCTCCTCAGCGCAGCGGAGTGGGGGAATTTTGCTTGCTGGTCTGCGTTGCACTATAATTTAGTAAATATTTCTCACAAGTCTGTTAGATCTCAGGTGAAAACTTATCTAGGGATAGGTAGAATATGGGTTTCGTCTTACTTGCAAAGTAGTCAGACAGCAAATAGACCTCTTTCACACTGTTTACAGTCAATTCTCATCTTGGGCATCAGTAACATTCTTCTTTAATGGCCACATTGAATGTCCACTCATTAATTACAGGAGGTCCCAGTAACCTCCACATGCAGTCTTATTTAGTGTGTTCGCCACATGCACCAACTAGTCACAATTCCTTCAATTGATCATGTGTCTGACATCATAAATAGCGCTTATGCAGACTTGTTAAAAAAATTACATATAACCTGGTCCAGAAATTCCCTGGATACATAATGATCACATCTGTTATACAATGTAAACCTTGTTTCTTCTCAAAGCATGTAGAGTGTTATCGGTCTTCAACCACAGAAGCAATCTATAAAAGCAGTTCTCTTAATGTTTGAAAAGCTTTATTTGGAAAAAGGCAAGAAATACAAAGACCAGCAAACAGATTAAATATAATAAAATAGAAGCACAATAGAAGAATGGCTAGTGTATGAATAAAAATGAAAGCTATCTAAAATATGTTAAGAGGTGAGGAGGGGGAGAGGGAGGGGGAGAAAGGGGTAAATGGGAGAGGGAGAGAAATCTTACATATTGGATTATTGAGATAATGCATATTTACATAGTAATGTGAATACAATCTTAATTAACACATAGGAGCAATAAGCCAACCAAGGTAAAAAAGGTGTGAACAGAGAAGATAAACATTTCAAGGAGGTTTAACATTTTCAGATTTTAAACGGGATGTATCTGCTAAAACTAGATTATCTAGATAAATCGTAAGAGGCAACCAAAAAAGGTCTCTATTAACCATTGGTTTACATGAGGAGGCAAAAGCAATGTCAAGTCGATGAAAATGACTTAGACTATTCCAGCAGTGCTGGACAGAGAGGTTTGTAAGAGTTTTCTAGTTGAGAGAAATGTGTTGGTAAGCTAGGGCAATCATAAGATCAAAGAGACCATGACTATGAGAGGAAAGGTCTAAAGAATCAGAGAGACTTCCAGAGAAAAGAATAGGAATGGAATAGGGGATAGAAAAGTGAAACAGGCCAGAAATGAAGGAACAGACCTTTTCCCAAAAGGTAGAAACCGAGAGACAGAGAAAGAAAAGATGAATGAGATCAGCATCAGAAGAGGCAACAATTAGAGACAGCAGAGTAAGAAAATGTACAATAGAAAAAGGGGTGAGATAAAGTTTATGATAAAGAAAAAACATAGATTGAGTAAGAGAGGCAGATAGAGAGATTTTAAGAGAAGGGGACCAGAGTTTGTCCCAAAAGGAAATGGTCCATTTGCATCCCAGGTCAGATTCCTAAGAAAGTTCCAGTTTGTTTTTTGTACGTTCTAAATCAGGAGCGGAGACATATTTATAGATAAGAGAGGCTTTAGGTAAAGAAAGGAGTATCTTAAGAAGAGAATTTTGAACTACTGGAAGAAATGAGGAGGGGAGAGAATAGTAAGTATCTAGAATAATTGCCGTAAGAGTAGTGAATTTCTGTAAGAAGGATCGAGGGCAATGAAATAAGAGTTGAAATTGGAGGAAGGAACATGGAGGTAACCCATCAAATAGGTCTTTAACCCAAATTATACCCTTTAATCTCCAAGATTTCCAAAAAATGGTCCTTTTGTTAATGAGAATAAGGGAATTGTGCCACATTGGAGATTCTAGAAAAGATTCTCTAGAAATGGGATTATAATGCATCAAGGGTCTCAAAAGAGAGCAAGTGTATTTAAACAAGGGAAGAGAAGTAAAAGGATTTTTGGCTGAAAAAAACATAACTTCCTTGAGAGAGGAGGGTAATAGTAAAGGTTGTTTAATAGACAGCCAGAGGGGAGTGTAAAGAGAGAAAGACTTGTGATATAGATGAAAGTCAGGGAAGTTCACACCACCATTAGACTTTGGTGTGCAGAGAGACGATAAAGCCATCCTAGCTTTTTTGCTCTTCCAGAGAAACTTAGAAAGATAAGAATCAATTTGCTTAAAATAATAGGAGGGAATATGGACGGGGAGTATGGAAAGAGCATAGATCAATATAGGGGTGATCATCATTTTGATTAAGTCTAAACGACCCCACCAAGAGAGAAAAAGTGGGTACCAAGAGAGGAGTATTTTGTCAATTCGAGATATAGCAGTAGACATATTTAATTTAATGGAAGTCGCAATCGATTGGGAGAACCACATACCTAAATATTTGATTTTTTAGTTATTCCACGCGAAACCAGTAGAAGAAAAAGAGTGGGGTAGACAAAATTTAGTAAGAGGAAGAATTTCAGTTTATAATGTTATAACCAGACACAAGGGAAAAGGCAGTAAATTCATGTGATAAAGGAGGAATGTAAGATTCAGGCGCAGAAATAAAAAGTTAAATATCATCTGCATAGGCGGAAAGTTTCAAGTGATGATCCCCATAAGAGAACCCTGAAATGGAATAGTTATTGCAAATTGAAGAAAGGAAAGGTTCGAGAGCCAAGATAAAGAGAAGAGGAGAAAGAGGGCAACCTTGGCGGACACCGCCTTGAAGAGGAAAATAAGATGAGATGCAACCATTAACTAATACCGAAGCTCTAGGGGCAGACTATAATAACGAGATAAGAGAAATTAGGTTGGGACCAAAACCATGCCATTTCAAAAATGCAAACATAAAGGACCAATCAACTCTGTCAAAAGCTTTTTCGACATCGACAGAAATGGCTGCTAAAGAATCGGAAACAGAGGTAACTTTGTTTAAGACATTAAGTAAAAGACAAGAATTATATTAAGTCAATCTACCCTTGACAAAGCCACACTGCTCCTTACCAATCATTTGGGGCATAAGAGGGTCTAGGCGTAAAGCAATTGTTTTGGCAAACAGTTTATAATTGACATTGACTAATAAAATCGGGCCATAGTTTTGACAAAACTTAGGGCCCCATTACGATATCGGGCGGATTGCCTCCGCCTGGGTGGCGGTGGCCACCGCCACCCAGGCGGAGGCAGTCCGCCCGACAACCACTCTTGTGTTCCCCTCCGCCTGATTAGGATGGCGGAGGGGACAGCGGCGGACGGAAAGACCGTCCGCCACTTTACCCCCGCGGTCGGCTTGCGACCGCGGCGGTAATAGATTAATATTGTGGCGGTGTCCAATGGACACCGCCAGCCATATTACAATGGCAAAAAGCAGAGGCCTTTCCGCGGCGGCAATGCTGCCACGGAAAGGCATGCGGTGATTGCTGCGGGGCCCCCTGCAGGGCCCCCAGGTTGGCGCCACTGTCTGGGGGGCACATGGGGGGTACCATAGGTACCCCCCCACATTTGCATATGCAAAGCGGCAGGCACCGCGCGGTGCCTGCCGCTTTGCATATGCAAATGCAAAACAGCATTTTTTACATTGTGGCGGGCGGTGCAGAGTGCACCGCCCGCCACAATGCAAAAACTACAGGATGTGCCCGCCACTGTGGCGGGCACATCCTAATTCCCCCCACGGGACCCCCGCCCTTATGGCGGGCGGTCCCGTTCTACGATAGGGTGGCGGGCGGACAATGTCCGCCCGTCATCCTAATGGGGCCCATAGTGTCTTGACCTTCTTTATGTATAAGACAAATTGTGGGGAAACATCCTTTACAACGCGGATGTTACACTGCAGTTCCCTTACGACGCAACTTTTACAACGCAAGTTGTAACAACGAATTGCGCTGGGGGGCGCTCCAGGATAGTAAATAGTTTAATTTACTATCCAACTCCTTCCCTACTATCCACGGTGACTGGAGTTGGAATAGTAAATTAAACTATTCACTATCCAGCCCCCAACAAAGCAAGTCGTGGTAACGACTTGCGTTGTAAAACATGCGTCGTAAAGTACTGTGATGTAAAACATTGCGTTGTAATGACATACATCCCAAATTGTGGCTTCCTGAAAAGTGCCCTCTGTCTTACCAGCTAGATAAAATGAATGGAAAAGAATAAAGAACTTAGGAAGTAATAAGTTAGAAAAGTGGTGGTAAGAAGAATGGGGCTCGATGAATCTGCGGAGGTCAGCAGGATCTTCAATGGTGGAAGTTTTGTTGAGAAAGGTAACTTTAAAGAGGCAGGGATGAAACAAGCCGTATCTTGTGCCTAAGGAGCGAAGAGCAGGATGAAGATCCAGAAACTCCTTTTGTCGTTTGGCAGTCTTTGAAGAAACATCTTGGGAAATGAATACTTTGGTGCTGTGCCAGGATAGATTCTTTTTGGTATTAGCAGCATTGAGAACCAACAGAAGATCAGTGAATTGTAGAAATAATATAATTATTCCACGAGGGTTGGAAGGAACAGGGAGAAAGAAAGACAAGTCTGTGAGCTTGTTGTATGTTCAGTTTAGTTGTAGCGGGAGGCCTGGAAATTGTGGTAGAAAAGATGCAAAGTATGTAACAGGGTCATCACCTTCAAGGCCTTCAGGAAGGCCATAAATGCGTAAGTTATTGCAACGGTCCCTATTTTCCAAATCTTCAGTCGCTTTCTTCAGATGTAAGATTTCCTTCTCCAACAAGGATATTTTAGATGATGAGACTTGTACATCAGTAAGATGATGTTCCACCGCAGCAATATGGGACTCCATAGAAGACCATTTATCGTCTACCGATTGTAAATGACAGTTTGTTTCCTCAATAAATGAATGAAGAGCGCGTAACTCCTCCCAGACCATGTCCAAGGAGACCCGAGAAGAAGACTTCAGTGGCGACGGAGGATCTTGCTTAAGTCTCTTGCAGGTGGTTGAAGCTAATGGCGTTTTAGATGACATAATGATGGGATTCTCTGTGAGGGTGGGCAGTTCTCTTGTAACAAAAGTCAAGATAAACAAGAAAATTAGTTGAAAGAAGAAACGTTGGCTCCAAAAGAGTTAGGATCATGCACTTCCACTGTTTTGTTGTGATGCAATAAACGTCTACACATACCTATGAAGTGAGGGAAGGAGAGCGTAGAAAAATGGTGACGTCACGCAGGAGAAACAACCAAGTACTTCAGAAAAGATGCCCAGATCGATGTAAATGAGAGTTTTCCCCCGGATAATGATTGTCAGTGGGGGAAATGTATAAAATTCATAGAAAATATCAAGAAAAATGCATGAAGGACATCAAATAAAGAAATGTGAGGAGAAATCCAGCACAGAGAAGAAACAAGATGGCGGCCATCAGCAATCCAAAGCAGTCACCTTTTTAAATTTTGAAGAGATAGTATCATATTTTTACATTACGTTTATTGTAGAATATACGTGCCAAATGTTTTCATGGCTCAGCTCTAGCACTGAATCATAGACCTAGGACAGAGCTATGGCTCCACTCTGGCTTGGCTCACCCTATTAATTTGTATATATGCTATCCTCTATTGGCAACTTGGGCTGAGTACATTGGGCTGCCAATCACTTGATAAAATGATTTATAAAAGGTGAGGACTAGAAACTTGGAGTCCGCCCTCATGCACTGTTCTGATGACTTCTTGTAGCGCAGACGAAGAAAAGTGCATGCAGTGAAAATACATTTAAAATAAGTGATCTCAGGGCCGGGACTAGAGGCCATTGTGTTGTACTTTCACTGTAACCATGTATTTCGGAGAAGAACTACCAGGAACAGGTGGAACTGGCAGGGGTGAAGCTTCAGCTGGGATGTTTGGGGTGTGACATCCCGTAAAGGCATTCCTGGTTTGGTAGTTATGTCTGATGGCCCTAAGTCAGATTTGCAATGTCTGTGCTGTTATTTCTCGCTGTTCACATTTCACTACTAGATTTTTACCTTGTTCATTTTTTGGATCAGGATCTTACATATATAAAAAAGTAGTAAATCTGCACCCAAAATAGTACTCCTTGAATGGGTACAAATGTACAACTTTTGGATTCCACAAACACTGGCAGTAGTAGACTTGGAAAGCTGCAAGCTTCAAGTTCAAGTTTCTAGACAGCTTTTTATGTTGGAAAATTTGAGATGTACACCCCACTGTTCTCACTGAATAATCTACGGCCCTCGGGACTGGATGCATCATTAAACTCAAGTTCACATGGTGGAATGGAAAATACCACCTGCTAAGTTTGCCTGTGCGGTCTTCCTACACCAAAAAAAGAGAAAACAGGAGTGAAAAGAATGCAGCTGATCAGTGGTAACAGTAATGTAATTGTTTATAGAATGCTCCATTCTGTACTTTCTAAGTGCTGTGAGCAAAATATGTTCCTACAGGAAAATGTGCTCATTCATTTAAGTCTTGAGAATAACTGAAATGTGAAGGGCCATTTATGGGGCTTGAACTAATGATCAGATGTCTGAGAGGTGAACATTGACAAACTGAGACAGTATTTGAGTAGTGCTTAATTTGTAAAACAATAAGAGGTGGGCCTAAAATTTTGCTTAGAAGCTGGATGCCAGCACAGCCAAATTTCGGGGTGCTGAATACCATTGTTGTGTACCCTTGAGTCCATATTATGCCTCTTTCATCCACCACCAAGCACTCTACACCCTTTTATCTATTCTTTGCAGGTTCTTTTTCTTCCCTGCTTTCTCCCATTGTCACTGTGTTTACATCTTACTCTTCCTCCATCTTTACCCCTTTTCTACATTTCTCCCTCTTGTTCTGGGTCAAACTCCGTTTATTAAACATAAGCTCTGATCCCCAGAAAAGTGTTCAGGTGGGTGAGCCCCACCACCAACCACTGACTCAAAATAAGCATGCATCTGGTGGAATTCTATCTAGCCTTACTGAGTTACATTCAATTTAAGTCTTGACACCAAGTGCAGGCATTGCCACAGTGGTATGGGAAACTACAAACATTTAAATGACTTATCTGTGCTGCCTCCCTCCAACAAAGAAAGACCAACCATTTGCAGTCCCTTAACATTTTATACTGCTGCATCACCTATTATCAGGCACAGTTGGTGTTATGTAGCTTCTCTGTGAATGATTTTGTGCAGCACCTTCACTTTCTTCATTATCTGACTTGAAGAAAACGTGTTTACCCTTTCACTGCTGGGGTCTTTGCACACCTCTGTTCATAGACACGTACCTCTTTGATTTCTTTGGTAATCCATTGAATCTATATATTTTAATTTTGGAACACATTAAGCGCTATGACTGCTCCAAACTCTGTGGGCCCGATTCAAAAAGGTAAACTCAGAGATAAGTCTAACTTTGCTATTCACAAAGGGCATTTACATGTAGTAAAGGTAGACTTTTGCCTCCATTTAACTAAAGTTTTGGTTTTAAGTTTTACTGAGACCAAAACTTTAATTAAACTGAGACAAAAGCCTAACTTATACTCGTAAATGCCCTTTGTGAATACCGAAAGTCGTAAAGTTCCATTTTTGTCTCAGCTTTCCTTTCTGGATCTCATGTGGAGATATTTACAGTTTTCTCTAATAAATGCCCTTAAAAGTTTGTTTCATTTCTCAAAATGACAACATAAATCCCTAAAATTTTAACAAAGCCAATATTGCCCACAATTTCTGCAAAGTGGCAATAGAAACAATATGTGTTTCCTTGCGAATGTAGTCTGTACAATTGTGTGATTTTACATCAGATCACTCCGTCTGAAAAGAATCAATGCTTACGCAAACTCATCACTTGATGACAGATATCAAACTAAGGATTTATGGTAAGTACGGAAGATATGTATTCTCTTATTATGTACAACAAAGGGGTGCCATCCAGACCTACCTTGTCTTGACTAGCTTGCTAAAAGAATGAGCTGAACATGCTGTTTGACAGATTTTCAGTAATTTGTTTCCAAAATATTATGATTCCCCCTACTCTCCCTTGCACAAGAGCATTTCCCTTTTAGGACTGACCAATATCCCTGTTGTCATGCATATCTTGAGAATGGAGATATCAGACATATATGATTTTCAATGGGTTTGGGTGCCTTCAGGCAAACGTTGTTTGGAGTGCACTCTGAAAGATTAATGCCAGTTTGGAGTGAATGTCTTTTAGTTCCAGGTATCATCCTGAGCCTTACGAAAATAGCACATTCATATATTTCCAACTTCTGCACTCTCAAATATTTCTATCATTGAGTGTCACACCTCCTTCAACTTGATTGGCCTTGTAAGACAATGTGTTCAACATGTTTTGTGTCAGAATTTCAACAATATTCCCCAAAACATGGCAATTTCCTTCAAAATTATTCACGCAGAACCAGCTCGGGCCAAGGCTTGACCTACATCTGTTGAAAAAAAATTTAAGAAACAGAGAACCATCTCGGCGCCTCAAAGCCTTTCACATACCAGTACCCGACTGGTATCTTCTTCGGTTATATAATTAGACCAATTTCTAGTGTGCAAATCCCTGCTCAAACCCACAGAAAATCCACATTACTCTCATATACCTACTCTCAGGACAGACACCAAGTGGAACACAGATGTGGGTCAATATAATTAAACCAATGTAGAGGCATATATAATATTTCCATTTTAAAAGTTCATTTCTTTATTAAATTTGTTAGAATAAATAGCAATTTAGAAGTAATGTAATAATATGAGGGATACTTCATGTATAGAAAATAGGGCACTTTTACGGACAGTAAATGGAAATATCAGAATTAAATTTCTTAAAAAACATAAGACTTTGCTAACTAAGAAATACAATTTCAACAATTAAACTCAAATAGAGAATGGTGCTTCTTATAAATTGCACAAAGTGTAGCAGACATGTATATATCAACATATGCCGCCTCTCTGCCCTCTGAACAGATGCAAGTTACTGGATCCTGGGGAGGAGTTGACAGAAGTGACAGAAGTACAAGTGGGACTGGGTGAAAAGGGTGGGGCAGGAGCAGTGTGAGGAGCAATCATTACTGATGAGGTGCGGCTGAAGCAAAGAGGCACAATGAGAAAGGAACACTTGAGGAGAAAAAAAGTAGGACATGCACTATCAGCATGTGCAAAAGGTCAAATCCACTAGAAAATTCCAAAAGAAAAAATTGTTCTCTGACTTCACCAATAGCAAGATACACTAATCCAATCAAAAGAGAGCAAGAGCGAAATGCTCCTTGGGTGGGACAAGAACAGGATGGAAAGTAATTAAGTCAGGAGCAGGGAAGTGAGATAAACAAGAAAATTATTGAATAGGTTGAAGCGGGTGGGGGGGACACTGAGACGCCAGTCGGGACCTCAGCAGGGGAGTGCAGTTTAGTTAGCGTAATTTCCCACTCACCGCTGCCTGCCTTCACTCCTCGCTCGCACGCTTCCCACTGCGGGTCCCGGAGTGGATAAAGCTCGCCTCTGTTGCAGCCCCCCACTGCTGCGAGGTGAATGGTGGCTCCGGGTTCCCCCCCTTGGTTCGCGGTAGCTGGAGTGCTGCAGGTGCTCTTAGTGGCTCAGCTGGTGCTACGGTCATGACGGAAGGAGACAAACAGAAGGGGCAGAGACAGCACAAGTTGCCTACACTCAGAAAAGGATCAGCTAGCTCTGGATAGGTGTGATCAGACTGTGGCAGCCATAGGTGAGCAGAAAGTTTCCTTTGTCAGAAGACAGAGCCATGAACAGAAAGGGAGTACTACAGTGCGGATGGAATTTAACAGCCTAAAGCTAGAGCCACAGAGGAAGAGTCAAAAAGGATTTCAGCAACCTAGTTTTAAGAATATAGGTGGAATACAGACTCATTACAACAAGCGTTACACGCTAAGATCACATATTTGCATTCCGTGGGTGTTGGAAGAAGGTGGAGGTGTTCAAAAATGTTCTGCCCTGCCCTCAGTGAAACTAAAGGTTAGATGAAGAAAAATAGGATAAACACTGGTCCTAATAAAGATTCACTCACAAAAAAACCCACAACCAACCTAGCGAGTGCAGTACCGTTAAAGGGCAAACAAAGTACTTTGGTCCCAAAGCCCCAGAAAATTACCCCTTCAATTAGATCATACTTTAAGGTCAGGACAGACGCAAGAAGTGCTTAGGATAGCTAGGATAGTATGGAAGTACAAAACCCACCCCTGGAAGGTCCGAAGAATAGAGTAAAAATAATTGAAGCGAAGTATACAGCAATAAGTGACCCTGATACCCCCGTAGTCCACACTGCAGTTATAACAAAAACTAGATTCTCAGCTCTAAGTCCGGAGGAATTGTCACCTGAGGTTGGAGGGGATGGAGGAGAAGGAGGAGACCTTACGGAGCAGTATATGGGGGCTGTCGGGTCACCAAACACTGAGGGAGCAGGCGTGAGTACCAGCGCAAGTAGTTCGAACAGCAAGGATGTGGTGCAGCAAATGTTGAGCCGCCTATCAAATGAAATGAAAGAACGTTTCAATACTTCTGAGGCACATCAAAGGGAAATTCAGGAAACCCGTCAAATCTGGAGGGAAAGATAGAAGGTTTTGCCTTGCGGTTACAAGAGTTGGAGCGTGGGGTACAAGACCTACAGGCTAAACCTCAAACAAACACACAAAAGGTGGAACGAAGAAGCAAATAGAGAGGGTTCTTTCAGAAAGACTTGAAAAATTGGAAAACAATGCCAGGAGAAATAATATCAGAATCCTAGGTGTGGCTGAGGGGTTGGAAGGTTCAGGTATTAAATCATATGCGATAAGTATGCTGAAAAACTCCTTCCCGCAGAAGGTTTCTCCACTGAATCTAGATGTAGAGATTTAACGAATAAATAGGGACACCTTTAAGCTACATCCTGGTTGTAAAAAACTGCAAAAGATCTTGGTAAACCTTTTATCGTTCGCTGTGAAAGAATTCTTTTGGGGCTAGCTCTTAAAGAAAAGTATGCTGCAAGCTTTTGGGTGCCTCCTACAGAGTCAGGTCGGATATTTCGAAGGAAACAGCAGATAGACAGTGGGAATTGGGGAGCAGAATGGTGGAGCTAAAAAAACTGGGAGCATCCATACAAATGATATTCACTGATTTTTTTAAAGTGATGTGGCACAACAGGATGCATACCTTCTCAGACCCGGTTGAGGTGAATACATTTATTGAGGAAGTAAAACTAGGGAATCCAAAAAACAGATAGACAATAAGTGGTGGCTGGGGTGGGGGTGAAGGAAAAGCAGTTAATAGGCTCTCCTCCAACAAGAGCTCAGTAGGCAGCAGCAATACCTAAAAAGGTTTTGGGGAGGGTATTCATGGGAGTGTTCACTAGTGGTGGGGAGCATGGGGACAAAATAAAATAAAAATTGTCCTCAAGTCAAGGAAGAAAAGTCACTCAGAAATCACCTGAAAGAAGGTCAGTTTAAGGAGGTGCCGAAGAGGAAGATGAAGGTGCATGAATAAGAAAGAATTGCGGTTTTATGTTGGAACGTGAACGGTTTGCGGGCAAAAAGAAGGCAGAAAGTAATAATGAGGTATTTAAAAAATAAGACCGCCCAAATAATTATGCTTCAGGAGATACGCCTCTTGAGACAAGAATGTAAGGAACTCTTCTCAAAACAAAAATGGATGGGAAACTGGGTATCTAAGGATCACATGCACTGTTCTAAAGGGGTAGCAATATTATTAAAAGCAAAATCAAGGGTAAAGATACTGAGGCACAGAATAGATGAGGGTGGGCGCTGAATAATAGCTGAAATTAAAATAACTCCCTCACCATACACCCTAGCAAGTTATTACGGTCCAAATATAGATGACGTAACACCCCTGACTCAGCTCTTCCCAAACCATGTAGATTTTCAATCCCCATTCATTCCTGGTGGAGATTTTAATGTCTTATTGAATAATATTCTTGACAGATCATCAGTTACGACCCACATCACCCCCCAAGATGAGGTCATATCTATTGGATGTGGTTGAGAATTTCCACATATGTGACGTCTTTCATAGAGAGGCGGGGAACCGTAGGGACTATACTATCTCTAGAATAGACTACCTGTTCATGGACAGGAAAGAAGTGGAGCAGGTAGCATGGATAGACCACCTTTTTATACACTTATCAGACCATGCAGCATTGCTTTTGAAAATAGAGAAGGGAAACTCCCACTATTGGTAGGTAGACAAATAATACAAGGATAATACTGCAGTCTGAGATAATGGAGCAGGTTCGCCGTAAAATTGAGCAATCTTTCTCTTGGAATCTGGAGTCAGCCCCCCTGTACTCGGTATGGGATGCATACAAAGCATAGTTAAGGGGACTTATTAAACGTTTAACAGTAAATTGGGTCAGAGAAGAGAAAAAATTACCTCAATAGTTTAGAGGAGGAGATTAGCAAAGTAGAGAGTCTATTAAAAGATTATAAAGGTCAGGAAGGAGAAAGAAAGGAGTAGGAAGATAAGTTGTAAGGACTACACATGAAGTTTAGAACCAACATGGTAGAGAAAGTGACTCAGCAATGGGGGGTGGGCAGAGCTGGAGATATTATACAAGGGTAGTGTTGTGAGAAGCTTTTGTCTTAGAAATCAAGGCTGGACAGGAACCAAAACTTTATTGAGAAGATCTTAGAGGGGAAGTCAGGGCTGATAGTAGAGGATAGTGACTAAATTAGAACTGCATTTACTAAATTTTTTCAGGAGCTATACGCAGAAGATCTAGAGGTAATAGAGCAGGAAATAAAAGACTGGCTGCTAAAAAGCATCTCCCCAAACTAACAGAAACCCAAGCACCACATCTGGGACAAGAAAGCAGGAGCAGTGAGAATTTGGATATTCTGAAAAAGTAAAAGAAAGGGAAAACTGTGGCCCAGACGGGATTCCCAGTGAATTGTACTCTGTGTTGCAGGAAGAGATCATCCCCATCTGGGTTAAGCTATTTAACTCTATTTTCATAGCTGGCGAGTCAATCCCCTTGTCATGAAATGAGGCTGTAATCTATAATCCTGGGCATAGTTTGTGCAGTTGCACTACGCGGAACTCCGCAAAGTGCAAAAAAAACTCTGCCGCACTACACGGAGCTCCGCAAGCGGCGGAGTACAATAGAAAAATGCTGTTCACGTTGATTGCACTGTGCCGGATGCTTGTCCGCACTGTGCAATCATTGCAAACGGCATATTGCATAGCGCAAGTGGTCCTGCTTTCCTTTGCTGCCACTCGACTCAAATTTGAATCGAGGGGCAGCTTTCTCAACACGAACAGGCAGTTTTTCAATGCGAGCTCTTGAGAGCATATGTGACCACTCGCAATGAGAAACCTGACCTCCGCGTTGGGAAATCTTTGCCGGGATGTTGATTTTCTATGCTCAACTTGATGATGACAATTGCAAATGAGGAAAAATCTCACTGGGAGGTTGATTTTCCTCGCTCGCAGTCGCCAACTTGACGTTGACGAACGCGAGCGAGGAAAAAAACTCCAGTGACCTCCGCATAACGCGGAGTGCAGAAAACTTCGCAAACTCCGTGAGTGGAGCGGAGTTCCCCTCCTAGGGTTAGTAATCTCTCTAATTTTGATGACAGGCAAGAACCCGGTATATTGCCAATCCTTTTGCCCAATATCTTTACTCAACAGCAACTATAAGCTCTTTACCAGTATTCTTGTGGCCCATCTGAATAAGGTCCTGGGACAGCTGATTCATCAAGATCAAAAGGGGTTTCTTCCTGGGATATATATGAATTAGCTTAACTACACCTTGATAGGCACTAAAAACCTCGCTATTAGGCAGGATGCCCCCCTTGTGATTATCACTTTGGATGCAGCAAAAGCATTCAAGCACGTTAATTTGAGGTATTTAAATTCTACACTAGAAAATGTGGGGTTAAGTAAGAATCTGATAGACACAATTTTTCAAATCTACAGGGCTCCAACAGCGAATATCTTGGTGAACGATGGTCTGTCTCCTCCAGTACGAATTGACAGAGGGACAAGACAAGGTTTCCCGCTGTCTCCCGTGTTATTTGATCTCTACATAGAGCCTTTTGCTCAAAGTTTGAGGTTAAATGAAGAGATTAAACCTTTTAAAATTGGGGGATACACAACGAAGATTTAGCTAAATGCTGACAACCTTATGGTTCATACCTCGGATGTAGTATCTGCCCTCCCACGCCTCATAGAGGAAGTGAGAGAATTTGGCACACTGGCAGGATATGCAGCAAACAAGGAAAAACTGAGATAATGATTTGGAATCAAGATGGTGGAGAAATAAACTGTGTTGAGGAATTGAGATACCTGGGGATTAAAATATAAAAATACCTTGGGAAGATAATGAGTGTAAATCTTGAAAGAGTCAGAAAAGAGATAGATGGGTTATTAAAAGATGGCAGAACCTTCCACTTATGATCTATGGCCGGATTAACCTGGTGAAAATGTCCATCATGCCAAAACGTACCTTTCTTTTTGACAGTATACCGTTACACTTTAAAAATAAAAACACTTCTGAAATTTCAAGGGAAGATAACATCCTTTATCTGGGCTAGTAGCCTCTCATGGAATAAGTTGAGACCGAAAGCGGTATTGGAGGGTGTGGGCCTCCCAGACCTACAGCTTTACTGTTGGCCGTTTCAACTTAAAAACAACAGAATGCTTCTTCAATGACCTGATGAGTCCAAAATAGAAGTTTTCTTCAAAATCATGTTGGTGGGCCTACCTAAGGAAGGTTTCTCTTATAAATATGGAGCTCCAAATATTTTTAAAAAGTCAGACTGAAATGTCTACAGACAGCGGCAAGGAGTTGGTATGAGATAAGGTCGATCTTGGGCATACCTTATTACAGCAGGCTGTCCCCTATATGGGATTCCCCCAGGAACCCCAGTATGACTATCAATCAATCAATCAATCAATCAGAGTACTTGTAAAACGTGCTACTTACCCGTGAGGGTCTCAAGGCGCTGAGGGGAGGGGGTGCAGCTGCTGTTCGAAGAGCCAGGTCTTGCGGAGTCTTCTGAAGGCGAGAAGGTCTTGGGTCTTCCGTATGTGGGTGGGGAGGGTGTTCCAGGTCTTGGCGGTGAGATAGGAGAAGGATCTGCCACCGGAGGTCGCACATTGGATGTGGGGGACAGCGGCGAGGGTGAGGCTGGCGGAGCGGAGCTGGCTTGTGGGGGTGTGGAAGCTGAGTCTGCTGTTCAGGTAGGCTGGTCCGGTGTTGTGTAATGCTTGTGTGCGTGGGTGAGGAGCTTGAAGGTGGTCCTCTTGTCGACGGGAAGCCAGTGTAGGTTTCTCAGGTGGGCGGTGATGTGGCTGCGGCGGGGGGCATTGACGATTAGCCGGGCGGAGGTGTTTTGGATGCGTTGTAGTCATCGTAGGTGTTTGGCTGGGATTCCTGCATAGAGTGCATTGCCGTTGTCCAGTCTGCTGCTGACGAGGGCATGTGTCACCGTTCTTCTTGTTTCGGTCGGGATCCACTTGTAGATCCTGCGGAGCATGCAGAGGGTGTTGTAGCAGGAGGAGGACACAGCGTTGACCTGTTTGGACATGAGAGGGAGGAGTTGTGGATGAATCCTAGGGTGCGTGCATGGTCGTGGGTGTTGGTGCTGTTCCCATCGTGGTCGGCCACCAGGAGTCATCCCAGGCTGAGGAGGTGGGTCCTAGGATGAGGACCTCTGTCTTGTCTGAGTTCACCTTCAGATGGCTGCTCTTCATCCAGTTGGCGACAGCCTTCATTCCCTCATGGAGGTTGGTTTTGGCGGTGTGTGGGTCCTTGGTGAGGGAGAGGATGAGCTGGGTGTCGTCGGCGTAGGAGATGATGTTGAGTTCGTGATGGCAGGCCGCTTGTGCGAGTGGGGCCATGTAGACATTGAGCAGGGTCGGGCTGAGGGATGAGCCCTGAGGGACGCCGCAGATGATGTTGGTGGCTTCGGATCAGAAGGGTGGGAGGCGGACTCTTTGGGTTCTGCCTGAGAGGAAGGACGTGGTCCAGTCAAGGTCCTTCTCTTGGATTCCAGCTTCTAGGAGGCGTGTCTTTAGAGTGCGATGGCATACAGTGTTGATGGCGGCTGACAGGTCCAGGAGGATGAGGGCTGATGTTTCACTGTTGTCTAGTTGGCACCTGATGTCGTCTGTGGCGGTGATGAGGGCTGTTTCGGTGCTGTGGTTGCGTCTGAATCCGGACTGGAATGGGTCCAAGATGTTGTTGTCCTCCAGGTGGCGGGCCAGTTGCATGTTGACGATTTTCTCAATTACCTTTGCCGGAAACGGGAGCAGGGAGATGGGCCGGAAGTTCTTGTGGTCCTTGGGGTCCGCTTTGGGCTTTTTGAGGAGGGCGTTGATTTTGGCGTGCTTCCAGCTTTCCGGGAATGTTGCAGTTTTGAAGGAGAGGTTGATGACCTTCCGTAGTTGGGGTGCGATGGCTGTGTATGCTTTGTTGAATATGTGGTGTGGGCATGGGTCTGACGCAGATCCTGAGTGGATGGAGTTCATGATCTTGCGTGTCTCGTCGTCTGATCTATCTGATAGCTTGGCATAACCAATGAACCAGCGAGATGTTAGGCAGTGTGCTCAGTTGTTAGATGATGGACAAAAGTTAACATGGAGCTCTGGCACAATAAGATGAATGGGGCAATCCCTAGATTTAAAATCTACCAGGTTAACGCCTGGTTAAAGGGCCAAGATTCAGAACAAATAGAGTTGGATCTCCAGGGTACAGTGGCATGGAAAAAAGAGGTGGCACTGTGGTATCAATATCTAATGGCAGCTGAACTGGTTGAGATGAAAACACCCCACTGCGCATGGGACGGATGCTTGTCGGAAGCGCAGCTGGCATATTTATGGCAAGTATCTTGTTCTGCACTTTATCTGGTGGGTAAACCTGCTGCTTTAACACCTTGCGTGCGGCCCCGATTACCCTCCGGTGCTGGACATTCCAGAACAGGGTGTGGTTGTGACGGAACCATTCCGTCATCAGCACAGCTCAACCGTGATTGATGACGGAATGGTTCCGTCACCAGCATCGAAGGGGTTAAGGAAACATCACTTTTTAACTTGCATAGAATATACTAGACCCCAAAAAAGCTGGAAAAGATAAAGGGGAGCACTGATGTAAAGTGTAAACGGTATGGCAGTTAAGATGCTGACAACGGGCATATGTTTGCCACTTGCCCAAAGCTGGAAGAATTTTGTTCAGTGGTGGGTAAGACTATCTCACACTCCGTGGGTGTCAATATAGCGGTAAGCCCTGACTTAATTATGTGTGGGATATCACAGCTGATTAAAGACATGCATGATCTGCAGGTAAATGGCCGCTATTTGATCTTCTTAGCCAGGAGAGAAATCTGCAAACTTTGGACTCAGATTGAGGCTCCCTCGTGGCATGGATGGAAGACATCTGTTTATTTTTTCAAGGAACCGGATAGAAGTAGGGTCAGGTTTTGGGATATGTTAAAGATTTGAAGACTTTTCTGCTTAATGATTACACCCACTCAATTTAGCAAACGGGGAGGGCTGCGTAAACTTAGATTTAACCCAGTAAATCTGATTGATTTATAGCTGATTTTGGGCACTCACGAAGGGCATATCGATTGGTGCCAATCATTGTTGAGAAGAGGACAAAATAAAAAATAAAAACATTAAAAATTATTGAATCATTAGCATGGGCAGGGGGCAGAACCTGAACTTACTCTACATGTATTTTTCATAGTAGGTCCTCAACAAAAGACAGCTGGAGCTGCCTGTCGCCAAGACCTAAAAAGTGGCTAAACATAAAACATTAATAAAGAACTAGGGCCGGATGTACCAAGATGAGTTTGCAGACCAGCCAGTGGGTTTTGCACACCAACTGGTTTACAATCTCACCACCATTTTGCATTGAAACTGATATGCTAATGATGGAAAACTCACTAATGTAGGAAGTAAGAGCCATTTTGAGACTAACTGCAAATAACTGCAAATGCAGGGATGGGGGCCTGTGATAGTCAGGGGATTTGCATCACTGCATTAATATTCATGGAGTATCAAAATACATGTTGGCATTCAGTAAATGATATTGGAGGATCAGGCAGTGGTCTCTTGGATCATTGTCTGCTTCTCCCATGCACACAGCTGGCATTCACAAAAGGAAAGTTGTCCTTGTAAAGCGTGGCAAATCACCCCTGAATTCTCAAGGTGCTGGAGTAGCTAGCAGCTTTGTGGTCATCTGTTCACTTCAACAGCCATATCTTGAGTCCTTTCTTCAGTTGCTGGAATTATGAGGCTGTCCTGAGGTGCAGGGGACAGTTGTTCCAAGCTTTGGCCACCAGGCGCGAGAAGGAGCATCCTCAGCAGTTGGTTCGGCAGATTCAGAGGGTGTCTGCCAGGAAGAGGGAGGCATATCGTAGCTGTCAGGTCGATTGGTGGAAGGTAATGTGTTTAGTTAATGTATGCTGGTCCTTTGTTGTGCAGGGCATTATATGCATGGGTTAGCACCTTGAACTGGTATCTCTTCTGGATCAGGAGTCGGCGTAGCTTCTTGAGGAGGGTGTGATGTGGGTCCATCTGGGGAGGGTGAGGATGAGTCTTGCAGCTGATCAATTGTTTGTGACTATAATATAAAGGAGAGGTCGGTGCATATTCAGCATCAGTTTTCCATTGCAACTCAATATGGTCCCTGTTAGAAATGGGGGTCTCTCGTTGACAATGGTTTGCAACTTTGTCCAAATAGGGGCCCTTCCTTCTAGTCAGGACAAGGGGGATACACTCCTAAAATAACCCCTGCTCACCCCCTCGGTAGCTTGGCATGAGAAGTCAAGCTTATTTCACCTGCAGTTTGCAAAGCATTTGCACATAACCAACAGCAACACAGTGAAAACACTACAAAAGGACACCACACCAGTTTAGAAAAATATTCAATACTTTATATATTCAAAACAAGACCAAAACTATACAAATCCACCATACATTACTTAAAAATATACACTTTGCAAGAATAACCTTAAAAATGGAGTTCCTTGAAGTTGGTCTCTCTGTCTGGTGTTACAGCGGTGCTGAAAACAACAGAATCCAACAGTTCTGTCTGACCGTGTCAGTCATGGTGTCAACAGACTCGCAAACAGTACCTTTTTATTGCGGCCAATCACGTTGGTGCGAGCCCGTCATGGCAACTGTTGTGGTTGTGGGGTGAAGAGGAGCAGTGTGGTGTGCGGTGCCTTCAAGTAGTGGTGCATACAGCAGCTCGGTGACGGTCATCCAGCTGCATCGGTGAGGCCAGAGCAGTGGCTCGGTGGCGGTGGCGGCGGCAGTGGTCATCGTCATCAGTGAGACCAGCATTCTGGTGCAAGATGCGGCAGTGCCCTCTGCGGTGCCTTCAGGACATGGAGCCAGCGACAGAGTTGGTGACGGAGTCGGTTGCTTTCCCCCCACTGCGGCAACTGAAACCATGGTTCTAAACGCAGTACCCAGAGGTTGGTAAAGTGTTTGCGGTCCCTGAGACTTCAGAGCAGGAGGCAACCTCTACTTCAATCGCTTGGAGAACCTCAGCAACAATTTGAGAAAGTTCAGTCCAGTCCTTTCACTGCCCAAGGCAGAAGCAGCAACTGCAGGCCAACCCAACAAAGCAAAGTCACAGCAGCTGGGCAGTACTCCTCCTAGCAGTTCTTCCAGCTCTTCTTCTTGGCAGGTTCCTTGATTCCAGTGCGTTCTAAAGTTTTGGGGTCTGGGCACCACTATTTATACTGCATTTCTCTGTGTTCTCTCAGGCAGAGATTGTCTGTGCTTTGTCCCAGCCAGTTTGGTCCTCTCTGGCCCAGCTTCCCAGCAGGAGGTGGAGACCGCATTTTCTAAGGCAGACCAGGCCCATTCAGGTGCAAGGAAATCCCCTCCCACTACTCTAAATGCAGCCCAGGTCTATTGAGCCTAGTCCTGGCTCATCCAGGAAAGGCAGGACACACCTCAACCCCCCCAGTGGCTGTCTGAAGAGAATGCACATCTTCAGCCCCTGTCATTCCCAAGCCAGACAGTCAATCCACAACCCAGCAGTGAAACGCAGGATGGATAAGCAAGAAAATACCTAGTTTCAAAAATTGGTATTTTCAAACACAGAATATAAAAACTATCCTTACTAAAGATGTATTTCCTCATCTTGTCCCAATGGGAAGTTATGCTTATAAGATGCTATAAGTAAAATCCCATTCTATCCTACGGGACAGATAGCCTTTCCATAGTGAAAAAACGATAAACAATGTATTTCACTATCAGGACATGTTACACACACCAGTACATGTCTTACTTTACACATACACTGCACCCTGCCCATAGGGGTACCTTGGGCCTACCTTAGGGGTAGCATATATGCCATAAACGGGAAGGTTAGGGCTTGACAAGTGGGTGCACTTGCCAAGTCAACATGACAGTAAGAACTGCACTCAGACACTGCAGTGGCAGGTCTGAGAACCATTTGAATGGCTGCTCGTGTGGGTGGCACGATAAGTGCTACAGGCCCGCTGGCAGCATTGGATTTACAGGTCCTTGCACTCTCAGTGTACTTTACTAGGGACTTACCCATAAATCAAATATGCCAATCAGGGAAACAAAACACCAATCCATAATACAATTTACAATAGGAGCACTTGCACTTTAACACTGAACAGCGGTGAAAAAGTGCGCAGAGACACTAAACCAGAAAAAACAGTCAAAACCAGGAGGTCAGAAAGCAAAAAGACAGGGGAGACATGCGAAGAAATATTGCCAGGTCGAACAGTCTCAAAGTGCATTTTGTACGCAGAAAGGCATTTAATTTAATACTCGAAAAGTAATCTTTGATGATGCGAATGGCGACTTTGTAACAGCACAATAGTTTTCTGGTCCTATTAGAACACTTTTGCAATCAAAATACTGGATGGATATTCTTTTGTGTATGTGATGTTCAAAAAAATGCATCTGTGTCAAAATAAAGTCAAGTAAAAAACACAAATCAATAGGAGTGTCACAGGAAAGAAACGCAAACATTTTACACTTCCACTGTTGTCATTTGCCACCAGTTTGCTCCACACAAACACTGCAGGCATTAAATGAACAAACAGTATCACTCTTGGCAGACTTACAAAACTAGCGTCATCAACAGCAGTAACTAAAAGAAAGCAGTCGAGAGAAATCAAATAATAAGAAACAAAACACTACTAAAAACATACATTTCCATTGCCTAACATAGGGCCCGATTACTATGTTGGTTGGATCAAAAGCGATGACCTGTCAGTTGCAATTCGACCGACATCTGCCCCTGTGTTCGGCAAAGGTAGCATGTGGAGGGACCGACCGCTGCTGTTCTGACAGGCTCAAGGAGCCCATCATCCTAGTGATCGGAAGGTAATCCCTACAATAAGGGTGGTGCCTTCTCAGGCACCATTGTAGGTATTACGTTGTCCCTTTTGGTCTTGCTTTCTATGGCGATCTGACCGACATTGAAAGGGAGATGGAAACAGACTTTGGGGGCCCTTAGCAGGTTACCTGTCCCTCTGCAGCCTCCGCTATGAGGCCTGGGAGGGACCTGTGGTGCCCCCCCATGCATCCATTTTCCCAATGCGGTTTGTGCTGCGGATCTTTTCTGGCCGCTTCACAAGAAGCTATGGGAAAATGGATGTTTCCGACCACCCACAAGCGGTCGCATCCAAATATTCGGCAGATGGAACCACCAACTGCTTGTCAGTCAGTTTCCATTCCAACACGATGCCAGTTGGACTCTCGTCCGACCAGCATCGTAATTAGGGCCATAGTGTCAGCTACCATCCCCTTCGAAATATGGCGTGCAACTGGATAATAAACAATCTTTTTCAGAGGTGTGGTGCCGCAGCCAGGGTGACTGACTCCGGAATCTGGGGATCACGGTTCGATCCCCAGGGCCGGCGGCAGATTAGCCCAGCACCATGTGACTCTGGGCGGATGTATGACGGTACAACGCGTACCGTCACAACGCATCCCTTTACCACGCATCCCTTACAACGCAAGTCGTTACCACGACTTGCGTTGGGGGTGCGGATTTCGAATAATATAATTTACTATTCTAACACCAGTCCCCGTGGACCCTAGGGAAGGTGTTGGGATAGTAAATTTTCTATTTTTAATCATTTAGCGCCCTCCAGCGCAAGTCGTGGTAACGACTTGCATTGTAAGGGATGCGTGCTAAAGGTACTGCGTTGTAAAAACTTTGTGGTAAACGATGTTTACCCTCTGGGCAATAGCTTGCTTAAGCTTCCCGACGGCCCCCAGCGCCTAGAGACCCTTACGGGTGATTGTGCGCTTTACAAATGTGGATTATTATTATTATTATTATTATTATTATTATTATTATTATCCTAGCCATTAATAATGTCACTCGCCCCAGGCTAGCAACTCTCCAGGCATCAACACATTCTGTAAATAAGTTCTGGTTTGCAGTTCCACCTTTTTTCAGATTAATCACATTTTTCCAAGATGTTGAGGCAGCTGCTTGGAACTCTTATTTATTAGCCCATTCATAAATCTTATTCCTAACATTTCTGCCCGCAACTTCTATAGCTCTACCATTCGGGCCTCAATAGGAATTGTAGTGGCAACAACAGTAAAATAATACGATGTTCAGGAATCAAGGCAGCTGTCGAGTATGGTATAATTTCAGTAAACTTTCATTTAATGCAACCGGGAGTGTTAGTCCTACATGTAAGCAACTGAATCTGCATAGGTTATTGGCTACCACCAAGGCATTTCTAAAAATAGATCACGATAGTCATTCCGTTCAAACCAAGCTTAAAAGATTTACCCAGATATTTGTTTCTTTCAGTTGTAATTACTAGCTTGTCACCAAATTTGTTGTGAATTCAGTATCCTTCCTCCCAAAAGATAACCTGATTTTTGCTGTCATTACAAATTAATTTACTTGATTTACATTAAACAGTTAAGACCTCAAGCTGACTTTAAAATCCAATAGCTGAGTGGTTCAATAAAACAAAATCATCACCATATAATGAAAAATCTCTGAGCACAAGGCTGTCAATCTTTGCCGGCTTTCTGTTCGATTTAGCGAAATTGTTGAGAGAGCTCACAAAGCAATTTAAATAGCAAAAGAGCTAAAATACAACCTTGTTTGAGACAATTTCATATTTAAATTTTTTTGGTAAGATCACCTTTCAAGCTTTCCTGAACCCTGGCCAGTGTTTGAGTATGTAGCCTCTGCACCATGGCTAACAGTTCAGTCGGTCCAAAGTTCTGTAATTTCTCCCACAACAAAATGCGATCAACACAAACCAATGGTACCTGGAGGGCCACAAAAAAAATACAAAAGTTAGCATAAATTGGGAGCTTCCATGCCAAATAATTCAAAGAAAAATATCTGATGTTTTCTACCAAGGCCTGGCCTAAAGCAAGCTTGCTCAATCTGGATAAATGTTTGAACTGAGCCTGTATCTGGAGCGCTTCTAACACCAAACTTTCAAATATCTTAAAAGCAGGGTCTAATAAGTCGAGAGGCTTAAACATATTTCATTTTCTTTTAAATCTGGGCCTAGTAATAGTTCTCTTCAAAGCTGCTGGCAGTGGATCCTTCAGTTCTAAAAACTGAATGCAAAATCCCAGCCCATAAAACTGAATTGAATTTACAATATAATTTGGGATACCAAGCTGCCCTGGTGCGTTCATTCTGCAAATTGTTATTATTTCACAACATTTAATTAAAATTAACTTTTCACAAATCATACTTGCTCACCCTCGGAGCTGATGGATTCTGAATAAAGATTGTCATATAATCCCTTCATTTCTGCTCAATATCAAGTGCTGCACATGAATCATTGGTCAAAAAGTCTGAAGCTATTAGTTTCCTAAACCCCTCCTTATTTCTTTTCTTGATGACAGAATCCATAATCTGCCTGGCTTTGCCAATGTCATTGTTCTTCTTTTATCTGAAATTCCCGTTAAAAATCGCTCAGTGCTCATTTTATCTCAGTAAAAACATGGGTGAAGATGATTTAACAATTTCTTAATAGTTTTATCACCTTCTCCTTATATTACCACACTAATCATCAAGCAACTGATGTGTGATTAGTTTCCAAATTTTGCATTGATACTGCAGATATTTTCTAAAATAAAAGCATTAGTGTTCATAAGTGTTCATCAAACTGGAGTAATTAAAAGGATATTCCCCACAACACCTTCTGCCAATGTGTCCCAGTTTATTACGTTATACCTTTGATACCTAATTATTTTCCTTTTAATTGTCTTTTCTATGCAGTCATTAGTAGCGAACATATGTGCCATTGTTCTTTTCCCAATGGTGAAATAGACTACTGCTTTGATTGCTAGCTGGCCACTACCTATCCTGTCAAAAAACTTTGGCAGTTCAGCAAAAGAAAAGTATTATTCAAGAAAAAACAGCCTGATAACAAAAATAGGTATGATGGCCCAGTCGTAAAGAATTATAGTTTTCCCAACTAAGCTACAACAGTAATAACAAAGATCACAAATCTCCTGGTATCAGCTGCAACAAAAAGATAAACATTATTACATAACAGATTAAATCAGAAATCTAAGCTCTCAGCATACTCCTCATAAACATAGTGACCACCAAGAAAGCTAGACAAAAAATAAATCAAACATGCACAGTGTGAAAACACTCACTAGATACAACCCATATCACAAATAGGGCACACAATTTCCCTGTGTGTGCCACAGCGTACCATTACACAGGTGCGCCAGTCGCAAACAGGGAAAGTGTGCCTTATTATAGTGAATGCGCTGCCCTAAGTGCAGCTTTGAAATTGTGCTGTCCTCGGGGCAGCGCATTAATTGAGATACAGAGTGGCTGCTTCAAAGCCACTCCGTGTGTCACTGTGCAGGAGGCAATGGATCTGCACTTTGAATAGGAGAGAGAGGCCCCCCTGCCTGCGGGTACAGTGAGTGACTGCACCCGCCTGCAGTGGAATGTATGGAGGGTCTATGAGAGGACCCGTCACCCATTGAGAGGGCTGCCTTCAGGAGGTGCACAGACACTGTGCCACTTTTTTGGTGCTCTGTGAGAGCACCTACTATGGGTCTGCTTGCATCTGCTCCCACATCTATAGTAGAAGTTTGGCTCCTGTGCTTGTTGTTAGTAGACTGTTCAGCTACTCTCACTAATGAGCTTCAATAGACAGGTTAAATTGCTATTTAGAAGAAGTGCCTCTGGCCTTTCCATTTCACGTAGGGTCATACCTTGCCAATTTTAAAAGATGGTGAGATGATCTTCATGGTTTTGGGTGCACTTGGAGACTGAAACGTTGACCATTTCCCCCACATCAATCTTTACAATTAGGATAAAAATACCACTTGTTTTATAGACATAGGGGCCAGATGTAGGTAATTCATAAATAAATCACTCTTAAATACCGAATTTTACCGATTCAGTATTTAAGAGTCGGTAAATATGAAGGGGGGAGATGTAGGTATTACAGATTCTGTAAATACCGAATCGTTAAGATTCGGTATTTACCGAATCAGTAAATACCGAATCGGTATTGCCCATTGATTCCTATGGGCCTTAAAGCCCATAGGAATCAATGGGCAATACCGATTCTGTAATTACAGAATCGGTAAATACCGAATTTTGCAAGGGTGCAGGGGGTATCACTTTGACACCCTCTGGCACCCCAAAAAGAGGCATGTGCGCCATGTGGCACACAGACATGCCCTAAGGGCATGTCTGTCTCTCACATGGCTAGGTGTGCATGCACACATGTGCATGCACACCTGAATTCGGTATTTTAACACCCAATTGGATTGGGTGGTAAAATACCGAATTTGTAGGACCTTTGGGACTCAGAAGAGTCCCACCTACATCTGGGAAGTACCGAATCGGTAAAAATACCGATTCAGTATTTTACAGATTCTGTAAATTTACCGATTCGGTAAATTTACAGAATCTGTAAAATCTGGCCCCCTACATCTCAAGATGCCAAATACCGGTCGGAAACAAATTCGGCCGTTTCCGACCGGTATTTGCCACCTACATCGGGCCCCTAGAGTCTTTTGAGTTCTGGCTGAGTGGTAGCTCTCAATAATGCAAGGCCTATTCTCGGAAACACTCATTGAACACTCAAAAGTCCATGTGACCCTCAGTCCATGTGACCCTACAAGAAAATTGTATTCACCTGTTTGATGAGATTTGTGATTTTTCTATTGAAAAAAACATAATTGAAAATAACTGCTAGTGGTTTTGATTACATATGCTAGTGACTTTCAAAGACTGTACACTTACATTAATATGTAAACATATTTTTATTAGAATACCAGCATTGAGTACGCCTTTTAATATTTGCTGCTCCATCTGTAATACCTTTGTGCCCCAGAGTTGCACCAAAATGCTCACCTACCAGTTGCGCCTGGTGGCTCAATGTATAATATGGTCCCAAGTACTCTAATGCATCCCTTAACTGCAGAACATGTTCACCACCAACCTGACCACAAATATGCCAGTCACCTCTGAAACAAACAGCTTACTAATCAATAACAGTTTCTCTCCATACTCAATCCTAAATCTATAGACATCTGCAGCTAAAATGTAACAAAGTCTATTAGTGCCTAAAAACAAATTATTTATTTTTGAATACTTGACTCCAGCAATTGCACCCATGCTTTCTCATCCCAGGGAATTGATGCAATAACAGTGATGATTACAATAGTGGATAAAAAATAAACTGCCTCTAAAATCAGGACCACCGTACCACCTGCACCAACAGCTTCACTTGTACCTACATGAATGCAAACATGGGTGATTGCCTCGGCATCAGCATGTGAAAAATGTTGATCAGAACCGTTTAATCAAGCAAGCAACCAGCTCTAAATATTGGGTGAGCCACAGCGGCATACAGAAAAGTGGGCTGGAATGGTTAACTAACAATAGGACCTAGGGTGAAGTGCTCAAGGCAATACGAAAGCTAGGAACTGAGTAGTCAAGCTGTGAGGTAGGGATACCACCTCTGTCATGCCAATGCACACTGGGGAGGCATGCTGTCCTGTGACCACTTAGACCCGGACACTCTGCATAATATTGACACATGATAGTTTCGTTTTTAAGTTTCGTTTTTAAGTAGCAGAAGTAGCTCACACTTAGTACAAAGAATTCCTGGTAGACACTGCACTCAAAGTCTGGACTGGGGCTCTTGGCGTGACTGGCAACTGCTTCCACTGCTCCACGCCAAGTAGGAGCCTACCATTGCATTTGCACATGTTACTGTGGTTCTCCAGTTCCACTGGCAGATTGTGAAGGTAATTAGCTCATTTAAGAGACCAAATATGTCATCATGCTTTTGTAGCAACCATACTGAAATACAAAGGTCATGGTTCAAGAGAGGGGACATTTTTTGTAGGAAAATGTAACATTGAACTTCTCATTGCAAATTTTATCTCATAAAGTGTAAAAAGTTGAGAAAGCAACTGAGGTGACTGGCAGTCTTTTGGCAGTCTTTTTTTTGTCCTCATTTACCGCCCATCTCACTTTGAGTGTACATTCAGACTGTCCGTACCCACACTCAGCGAACTGAGAGGCGTAGGCGGCTAAGAGTTAAAACTCGCCCCCCTACCGGCACTCAGACTTGCTGATGTGTACACCCAGACGCCCACTGAGATAACTCTATTTTACAAGCTTCTAGAGCTAGATGGTCTTGTCTTAGGAGCTCCCTGCTTGTACTGGGAGTGGTCCTGACCTAGCCTTAGAGTGTTCAGGCAGCATAATCATAGGACCCAAAAGGGAGGGGGGAAAAAAACTCCCCTTCTCCGGTTCTCATCGGGATTTCAAAATATTGCAGAAAGTTCTCTTCTTTTGGCTGCCAGTTCTCGGCAGATCCAACTTAGAAGTCGCCAGGGAATAGGTTCTGTCCATTTTATGCATATTTGTCTCCTGGCCAGGAGCACAGCGTAGAAAAGTAGCAATCTTGCATGGCCTCTAACATTCTCCTGAAGGTAAAAAAAAACAAGGATAAATCGATGATAACCGGGATTCCAATTAGGTCCGACATAAATTTGCCAAAACTGTAACAAAAAGAGGCCAAAGCTGGACATTCTTTAAACATATGGGTGTCAAAAGCCAAGGTCAGACCACATTTCTTGCAGCATACGGGCATCTTTTTGTTAATTTTGGAAAGCTTCAGCGGAGTAAAGAAAACCCTGTGGATATTATACAGATGATTCCTTTTTATCCATGCTGGCTTTCTCTCCTTCCACTGCCTCCAACATTGCCTGGTACCAGAAGGAGACTTCTTTCTTCCCTCCAGGTCTGGTCACAAGATTGAACTCTAAATCTGCGCCTTCCCCTAATAAGCCATCCTTGGTAGTTTGTAGCTGAGCCTGAACCCAGCTAGCCAGCTGGAGGTATTTGAACCTAGATAGACCTGGCCCAACCCTCTCACTAAGTTGTTCCCAGGTTAACAGTGTGCCATCTGAGATCAAGTCCCCCCAGACTGCCAGGCCCGATTCCCTTAGCGATACTGCCAAACTATCCCTCAGACATTCTGCACCCCGGGTGAATCCCACAACGGGGCCATACTAGAGAAGTAACCCAAAGTGATCAACCGTCTCAAGTCTGCCCATGTTTTTGCCAGGCCCTGCAACACCTTAAGCCTAACTTTCTTGAAGAACTGAACATCTCCAAACTTAAACAAAAAGCCCTCCCCTGGTAAATGTGCACCCTGAAGCATAGCTAAAAACACCCCTCCTTTTCCACCGTTAACTGGCATTTTTAAGAGCGTACAGGCGTGAGAGAATTGGAAGGCCCAAGCATAAAGCTGAATATTAGGCAGGGCCAGACCCCCCATTCTCTCTTCGGCGTCTCAGCTTTTTCCAGGCTAATCTTGCATATTTATACCCCCAAACAAAAGAGTTGATCTCCCTCTGGATTCTATCAATTTGTGTTTTATCAAAGTGCAATGGGATGCAGTTAAAAAGAAAAGTAATTTTAGGAAGTATCGATATTTTAGCCAAGTTGGTCTGCCGATGATCGAGAGAGGCAACGAAGTCCAGATCTTCATTAGCTTCACACACTCTCTCTCCACCGCAGTCAGATTAGCCTCAGCAATCTTGGCTATACCTTGAACAATACTGACCCCTAAATATCTCATTCTGGGGCTTATCTGATGCTGATACTGGTTTGCCACCTGGTTCCAAACCATTACCTCAGTTTTAGCCATGTTAATTTCACACCCGAGGCTAAACCGAAATCCTGGGCTTGGCTGATGACAGCTGGGAAGGCCCTGCAAGGTCGGACGTAAAGATTAAAATATTGTCGGCATACAGGGCTACCTTCCTCTCCCACTCTCCGTATCTAAAGGGCTGAATGTTGATATCTTCCCTTAGCCATTGACCGAATGGTTCGATGTATAGATCGAAAAGGAGAGGGGAGAGTGGGCAGCCCTGTCTAAAGCCCCTAAATAAGTTAAAGGGAGCCGTAACCCCACCGTTTACCAACAACTTAGCCAAGGGGCTCCGGTAAATGGACTGTACAGTGCAACAGAACTTCTCACCAAGATTGAATTTTTTCAAGGCCTCCCAACAGGTATGACCAATTCACCCTGTCGAAGGCCTTAGTGGCGTCTAGAGTCATTGCTGCCAAAGGTATGGCATATGTAGACGCCAGGTCTATAGCCCCGATAAGATCTTAAGTTAGGTGTGATAACTGGCGGTCCTTCACAAAGCCCTTCTGATCTGGATGCAGGATATCCCCAACCTCTGTACCCAGACGAGCTGCCATTATATATGTAAAAAGTTTATAATTGCATTCAATAAAGATATGGGTCTATAAGACCCGCAATTGGATGCCGCTTTCCCTAGTTTCAGTATCAAGACTATGGTAACCTCGTTCCATGAGTCTGGCGGGATCAGGCCTTCTTGCAAGATTTGATTGAAGAGTTTGGTCATAGTAGGAATAGCCTGATCCCCTATTACCTTATAGATCTCGGATCTGCGGCCTTGCCGTTCTTAGTATTAAAGACTGTCTCCTTTACTTCCAAACAAGAGAAGTACCTGTCCAGATATCGTTGTTGCTCCGGACTAAGAAAAGGAAGCAAATTGTCTTCAAGCCACTTCTGAGCACACAGGCTGTCTACATTGCCATCCTCGTAATAGATGTTCTGGAAGAAGGACCAAAAAGCATCCCGGATTTCCTCATCCATAGCAGAAGTACCCCTTTCATCTCTGATCTATCTAATATAGCTTCTTGCTCAGTCTGACTTACTCTACCAAGCAAGGAGCTTGCCCGCTCCTTCTCCATATTCAAAGTGTGAGATCTTACTGGCTTCCCACCTTCGGATAAGCCTGGTGTTCAAAATGCTTTCAAGCTGGGCTTTCAAATCTCTGATCTTATCTCGCTTCTCCTGTAGGATTTCCAGAGGCACTGGAGCAGATAGATCTACCTCTGCATCCTTCAACCTATGTTCGATATCTGTGATCTCCTCCTTGTATATTCTATTCCAATACCAGGACCTGTTGGTAATTTGGCCACGTAGGAAGGCTTTCAAAGAGTCCCAGACTGAGGTGATTAAGGCTGTGCCCACATTCACCTCTAAAAACCAAGACACTTCTTGTGAAAGATGGAGTTCTTCTTCCTTCTCCAAAAGTATAGCATGGTTAAAAGACCAAGGGCCAGATGTAGGAGCCCAAATACCGGTCTGTAACGGCCGAATTTGGCCGTTACCGACCGGTATTTGCTCATTGGGATGTAGGGGCATCATTTTACAGATTCTGTAAATTTACTGAATCGGTAAATTTACAGATTCTGTAAAATACCGAATCGGTAATTTTACCGATTCGGTAAAACCCAGATGTAGGTGGGACTCTTCTGAGTCCCAAAGGCCATTCAGATTCGGGATTTTACCACCCAATCCGATTGGGTGGTAAAATACTGAATCCTGTTGTGCATGCACATGTGTGCATGCACACCTATGCCATGTGACAGACAGACATGCCCTTAGGGCATGTCTGTGTGCCACATGGCACACATGCCTGTATTTGGGGTGCTAGAGGGTGTCAAAGGGACACCCCCTGCACCCTTGCTGGAATCGGTATTTACCGAATCTGTAAATACCGATTCGGTAATGCCCATTGATTCCTATGGGCTTCAATGCCCATAGGAATCAATGGGCATTACCGAATCGGTATTTACAGAATCAGTAAATACGGAATCTTAACGATTCGGTATTTACAGAATCTGTAATACCTACATCTCCCCCCTTCATATTTACCGACTCTTAAATACCGAATCGGTAAAATTCGGTGATTAAGAGTCAGTAAATATGAATTACCTACATCTGGCCCCAAGTCCTGATTGGACTGGGCGCTTGGGGTTTGAGAGTCAGAAGGACCCCAGAATGGTCCGAAAGGTGGGGTGCCAAATATACTACACTCTTAACCAAGCTTCTTAGTGAGTAGCTAACTAGTCGATACATGACTGGTGTCTATATTTAAAATTCCGATACGACCCCCCTTGCTGCTGAACCAGATCTATCTCTCTAAATCTCCAATAGGGTAAACTGTCTCATAGCCCCCAGCTATTCTCGAGATTTAGACCTGGCCACCGCAGTGTTAGATGGAGATTTGTCCAATACAGGGTTTAAAACGTTGTTGAAGTCACCTGCAAGGACCATTGGCTCTGGAAAATCCAGTAAATGTGAAAAAATGGTCTTTAAACTAGGAGGGTCATCCTGGTTAGGGCCGTAGTATCCAATTAAGGTTAACAGGGTATCCATAATTAAAGCTTTAACAATCACCCATCTGCCATTTGGATCTTTTATATAAGAGCACACATGGGTCCTAACTGACTTCTTAAAAATAATTGATACCCCTCGGATATTTGCTAATTGGTTTGTGGTGACATGGGAGTCCACCCAAGTTTGGGGCTTAAACAGGGAAATAATTTTGTTTTCCAATAGATGTGTTTCCTGGAGGACAATGACCTGCGCCATAGAATCCCGCAGATATTGTAAGATCGTATCTCTCCTAGGCCTAGTGCGCAGGCCATTGACGTTCCAGGAAAGAATCTGAAAAGAAGTCAGGGTTGCTCCCCTTCTCTACCATATCAAAATACGAAATGCCGGCCATTAATGCCCTCAGCACCTTGCCTACACCCTTTACCTTAATTCCAAGACTGGACAAATCCAAAATAGCGAAAATGAGGATTTTTTTGAAATTTTTCTCCCCCCTCCTCCCACCTCTACCCCTCCCCATCCCCCTCTACCCCACACCCATGGAGAACCCAACCCCCAATCATCCGAACAGATGAAGTCCAGATAATTGCACCCTGAAATTTCCACCCAAAACCCCCTCCACAAAGAGAAGAAAAAACTCACCCAAGAGAGCCAAGGTAAAAGAAGAAAACCCCTGCAAGGAAAAGGAAAACCAGCCTACCCGCACCTATCCATAAGGTAGCCTCTTAGTAAACTGAACCTTAAATATAAATTTAAATATAAGCCTGCAATACTGTGAGATGGGGGAAATAGAAAAAGAAGAAAGGAAGAGGAAGACCCGATCAGTGACTTTCTTGATCTCTTTTATCTCATCGTTCATGCGGTTACTGCCTGTCCCTCAGGCTGTCACCAAGAAATAAAGACACAGCTTTGGTTACAAGCCTTTGATGTAAAACTGATAAGAAAGAAACAGATACCTAGCTGGTGGCCGAATTGCACAGTATACAGCAAAAAATCCTGACTTCCCCGCCTGACAAAATTGTAAGATCCTACGAAAATCTTTATCTCATCTCCCTCCTCACTCTTACCCTATTTTTTTTAAAGAACCTTACTGTGCCTCCCCCCAAAAGCTTTCTACATAGAAGGGTGCTTATATTGTATGTAAGGGCAAATCTGGGAGCTGATCTGGGAGCTAACGTCGCATAAGGCTTAAGTGTACTTTATCCGACTGTAAATTTACAAGTAGATCTTCAGCCTCCTGTACTGATCTTACATTGTACATCTTATTTTTGAACATAATCCTCAGGGAAGCAGGACATTTAAGTTGGGCCACTGCTCCTAGTTTTTTTAATTCGTCCAGCTTCCTCCCCACTTCCCATTGTCGATCTAACGTGCTCTAGCCAAGTCTGATCGGATCTGAAAAGAAAATCCTTGCCTCTCAGCGATTTAAGTTTGAGGGAGAGATTCAAAATCTTTTCTTTCACTAAGTAGGTGTGAAATTATGAAGATTTTCCTTGGCTTGGAATGGTTTGGGTTACGTCTGAAGGGGTCCTGATGGATTCTTTGGATGTCCCTGTCCAACTCCTCAGCCGAAATCTCTAAATCTAGCGATTCTTTTAGGAGGTTTATCATAAAGAGTTTAAGATCTTTCCCCTCCCTTCCCTCTGGGCCATTCAATACCCGTAAATTGTTCCTGTGGGAGTTGTTTTCTATTGTTTCCAGCCTATCTCTTAGTGCACCCTCCTCTTTCTTCAAAGCAGCAAAGTCCCCCTTCGTGGCATCCAGCTGTACAGTTAATGCCCCCACATCAGATTCCAAAGTTTCTGTCCTTGGATTTAAGAGATAGACTTTTTTATCTAGTGACTCACACAAGCTTCTAATCTCCCCTTGATTTGCAGCAGAAACCTCAAAGCTCTTCTTTATGTCCACCGCAAGTGAAGCCATGAGCAGTTCTAAAGAGGCGATCGAGTGTGCCTCTGGAGCTGGGGCTGGAGTGAGAGCCTCTAAACTTGGGGCTATTGCCCCTCCATCTGAACGGTCTTCCACAGAGACCAGTCTCTGACCCTTAAATGGATCCTGAAGGTTCTCTGGAGAGCCTCCATGAGGTGTCTGGTCTGCGACCTCTCCCCCTTCTTTCGCTACCTCCATCCTGTTATCCCTCACTACTGGCCCAGAGCTACCTGCATCTGCTAGAACACAGTCTTCCACAAGCATACGTCTCCCTATGTTTGCTTTTGTTAAGGTAGGGGTAACGTGCTCGCTTGAATCAGGTTCTGACTGATTTCCGGCCTCTCCTACCGTTCTACCAGCTTCTCCCTGTCTAGCAAGATACAAGACCTTAAAATAAGACCTCAGGGAGAGGGTGATCCTGAAACCAAAGTAAGCATGCTTGCAGGGTATCACTCTCTGATCCTAGAGTATGAGATTATCTGGAAGAAGCACCACCCCAGCCATACTGTGACCCAGGTTTCCCTTGCTTCTTCTCTCGTATAGATGTATAAATACTCCCATGATGAAGGGCTATGTTGAGCCCGAAATACATTGGGACCATTAATGTACCATCCGTTTGGGAGCAACCAACTCTCTGTCATTATGAATAACAATTTCTTTGGTATAAACCAAGTATAAAGAAAAACTATATATTATGTTCTTGAATAAGGATTTAAGAAGAAACAATATAATCCTTCTTTGAACATAGATGAACTGGCATCAATTTTGATTACACTTGGATTACGCCACAGTTTAAGTTTGTTTTTTGCTGTGCATCCAGGGGACACCACCACTGGGGTGGTGCTTCTTCCAGATAATCTAACGCTCTAGGATCAGAGAACGATACCCTGCTAGCACGCTTAATTTGGTTTGAATTTAAAGGAACAGTTTAACTCTGAATTACATTGGTGTGCATGAACCACCACATTGCGTATTCATTTTGGGATCTTGGTTCATAGCACCCTATTGCAAAGATGTCGTATGAGGATATTTCACACCTCACAGACAACCGAGCGAATACTTTTGCGTATTCTGAGGAAGAAGCCCAAAGAATTTTCACCCTAATCAATGAAGAGGAAACCACCGGTTCCGGTACTGGCAACATCCAATCTAACATAAAGCTGTTATTAATTCTTACCAAGAGAGAAATCAGCCAACACCTTCATGCAAGTACGCTTATTAAATATCACAGGACACAACGCATCCCAAGGGGACTAAGGATTTTCCTCAAACCTTCAATTTGTAAAAACAATGCCAACCTCATTGAAAGATGATATGCCATCTTGAACAAGTATTCATTAGATTTGATCTTACTTATTGTTAAAGAGCTGTCTAAACTCATTGAGGACCTTAATGTTGAGATCAATCAACTGAAACAAGAATTGTCAACAAAGACGAGTGCTGAGGATTGGGGAAAAACCATTGGTGACATCAACAGTCAATTAGAGAGACACACCCAGGAAATCAACAAAAGAAAAATATCATAGACTACAAATTGGGCGACGTATACACGTGGGCTGAGGTGCATGCAAACCGATGACAAAACAATCCCTCCTACAAAACATCGGACACGGAAACGACCTCAACCGACAGTGATTCCACAACAAAGAAAAACTACTGGACGTAATATTCCAGACATGACTGCGGTTAGAGAACTACCATCCATAACGATTGAACAGCCAAGTGGATCTACCCCACAGATGCCTTTTTTAGGACAAGGCTCATTATTAAACGATGAACCAGGTGGGGCAAGATTAAGTGCAGAAACATCAACCAAGCAAGCTGCCATGAAAAGGATGACCCAGAGTCACAGAACATGAATGGACATGATTTGTTCATCAACATCTCTTCCAAACAACTGAGTCCAATGGAAAAATACATCTTAGGCAAGGGCACATCATTCATTTCCACATATCACTCCAATCCTTTAGAATTAGAATTGAGTTTCCTTAAATTTATGCATGCACTTCGCCTCAGACTTTTTTTCTCTAATGTAGTTAACTATCAACGACCTGAAGGCAGAGGTCCATTGAAGGAATTGAGAACAAAAAAGCACCTTCATGGCTCCTGTTAGTCACAAAATCCTTGACGCCTTTGAAACTATCATCAAACAGACTATGCAGAACCTTTGCAGAGGCAGTCATACTAAACCCTCAAACCTTACTACCAAAGTACTTGGCATTCTTAGAAAGATCGCCAACGATACAGAAATTAAATGTACCATGGCGGACAAAGGAGGAGCTATTGTAGTCATGGATTCCCCATTTTACACTCAGAGTGTGAATGAATACTTTTCTGACTTTTCGACCTATATGAAACTGGACAGAAATCCAACCAATGAATATGTTTTGATCTTAAAAACCATTCTGGATATGGCAGTTTCACAAAGAACTATTACGGAAAATGACAGGCGTTATTTTCTCTAAACAAATACAAGATGTCCAACAATACATATGTTACCTAAGATTCACAAAGATTTGCAAAATCCTCCTTTCAGACCCTTAGTGTTGACACACAGCTCACTACACCAACTCATCGAAAAATATTTGGATCAATATTTAAAAACCTTTGGTTCAACAAATATCAACATACGTCAAAGATATCACTGACTTTTCAAATACAATCCAAACCATCCAATTTGAATGTGACTCAAACATTATGTTATTCACCATAGATGTCAAATCACTTTATTCCTCCATTCCACACAACTTAGGCATGGAAGCGGTCGAACATTTTTTGACTCAAACCGATTGGGATCAAGACTTAAAAGTCTTCTTGCTTGAACTGCTGCATTACACTCTATACCACATCTATTTCTGTTGGAACAATGAATACTTTTTACAACCCACTGGATCATCTATGGGCAATTGTGCAGCACCCAGCTACATAAATCTATTAATGCACAAGTTTGAGATGGAACACATTTTACACAATGATCAGTGGACCAGAAACTTAATGATGTTTGTGAGATACATTGTTGATATCTTCTTACTGTGGAAAGGATCCAGTAACGAACTGACAATGGCTATCCAGCACTTGAATTCAATTAACGATCGCATTGGATTTACACATAACTCCAGTGACATTACAATCAGTTTCTTAGACATGAAAATCTCAAGATCTGGCAGGAATTTGCAAACCCATATTTATAGGAAAGACACGTATTGTAACAATCTATTACACTTTAACAGTTTCCATCAATATTCCCTGAAACAACACTTAACATACTCTCAACTGTTACGAGTTAAAAGAATAGTTTCTGACCCAGAGCAGTTATCCGTTAAACATCCAGGATATGCTACAAATATTTAGAGACAGAAAATACCCTCCTGAAATATTATCTAACTCCGTACAGTGCGTGGCCTCCATACCTCGGGCACACCTTTAGGCACCAATCACTAAACCCAAAAATACAAATCGACCTGTTCTAGTGTCTAAATTGTCCACATGGAGTCCTGGTTTAAAAAATCTAATCTTGCTATACTGGCCAATGGTTCAAATGGAACCGGATTTCAACTGCATTTTCTCTGCCCCGCCCAGGTTTGCATATGAACGAAGCAAGAACATTAAAGACATTTTAGCTACACCCGCCATTCAATCCAGTCAACAGACATACAAAGGCACAATTCCATGTTTCAACTGCAACAACTGCAATAATATCATCAAGGGGAACTCCGTAACACATCCACGTAAAGGCCACAAAATCAAGTTATACACCACTGCGTACTGTGACAGTAATAACCTGGTGTACTTATTAAAATGTCTGTGTGGCCTGGCTTACATTGCCAAAATTGAACGGAAAATCAAAACAAGATTCAATGAAGACAAAAGCAATATTCAGATTCATCATTAAAAATGGAGTTTAGCTTCACATTTTCTATCATTCAATCACAACATCAGCCAATTGCGATTCTTGATACTTGAAGTAGTCTCGCCACGTGAAGGCATAAATAACAATACATTTCCTCTCCAGCGAGAAACACACTGGATTAAATTATTAGATAATCTTATTCTAAATGGAATGAACGATTGGATTGAATACCATTGTTTGTTGTAACTGGACATGATCATACTATGCATTGGTGACTGTGTCATGATGATTTTTGCATTGAACATTGTGCACTTTTCAGTTTCTGCATTCGTTAAGCATCATGTAGCATTTTAGAAGCAATATTTTAGATTTACACATCATTGTAAACTGTTGATATCAATTTTGAATAGTGCACAGCACTACACTTCTCATTACCTTTCTACTCCTTATTATTTTGATGTGTGTCACTGCTCCAAGATGGCACCCTCACTAACACCACCATCGGGTTCACACAAGCACTTGAGATTTCGCCAATCACAGGTTTTATTATTCCCATTACACTTCCCATTAAGCTCTTAACTGACAGAACAACTATGATAGTTAACTTTACCAAAATGATCTTACTTTATTTGACCATCTTTGTTGTTATTTTATTACCGTGCACGATCTAGTCCTCTTTCTATTTCCTGGTAGAACGGGGTCAAATGTCAAACTATTCGCACACCTATTGGCCCATTTAATTTCCGCAATTTAGCATGAACGCACACTCAGTCCTACACGGTGGCTGGGTTGTTTGCCTGAACCGTGTTTGTTCTTGGAGAAATGGTTTCTACTGATTCACGCTGGTGTGACATTATTAGATTCATATAATTGTACGCTATTGTGCATTTTTGTCACCATGTGCCGCGTTTTGTTAATCAGTATAACCTGTACAGTATAACTTGGATGGACGAGTCTCTGTAGTCTTTGTCACAGCCTAAGTTTGCTTGATGTTTATCACAAGGTGCACAAAACACTACTCCGAGTTACGGAGAGCTTCCATATTCTTTGTCACAGCCCAAGTTTGCTTGATGAACATCTCAACACACACAGATACAACTGCGAGTCAAGCAGTATCGATAGCATAGCATTCAATAACCATATAGATCACCTGGCTTTGAGGCACAGTTTATGGCACTACACATTGTTTTATTTATAATTACATCACTCCTGCACTAATTTACAGTAACAGGCATGATACTCACATTAACAGCTGGCACAAGTGAATGTTGGTGTACCATATACTGCAAAACACAATTGCCATACTGTGACCCGGGTTCCCTTGCTTCTTCTCTCTTATAGATGTATAAATACTCCCCTGATGAAGGGCTATGTTGAGCCTGAAATACATTGGGGACGTTAATGTACCAACCGTTTGGGAGAAACCAACTCTCTGTCATTATGAATAACAATTTCTTTGGGATAACCCAAGTATAAAGAAAACTATATATTATGTTCACGAATAAGGATTTATGAAGATACAATATAATCCTTCTTTGAACATAGATGAACTGGCATGATTTTTGATTACATTTGGGTTACGCCATGGTTGTGTTTTGTTTTTTTTGCTGTGCATTCAGGTTACACCCAATTAGCACATTTCATTTACTCGTAAATCCCTGGTAAAGTGGCACTACAAGCACCCAGAGCCTTTGGATTAAATGCTACTGGTGAGCCCTGTAGAACATGCCCCAGGCCTACCATTGCAGCCTGTGAGTGCAGTTTAAACTGCCATTTCTACCTGTCAAAATAAATATTTTGCCAGGCCTAAACCTTCATTTTTAATAGATATAGGTCCCCCCTAGGTTAGGCTCTAATCAGCCCATAGGACAGGGTGCAATGTATTTAAAAAGCTGAACATGTCTTTTTAATTCATATAGGTCACTTCTAGGGTATGTCCTAAACAGCCCGTGGGCAGAGTGCAATGTATTTAAATAGCTGGACATGTATTTTTAAGTTTTACATGTACTGGTAGTGATTACTCTCAAGTTCGTTTTTCGCTATTGCAATTCACTATTGCAAGGATAATGTTGGGTTACCTTATTTCATTTAATGAGAGATAACGGTTGATTGGGAGCAGGTAAGAAACTCATGTTTGGCATCTGAGGAATTGTAATTTACAACTCTCTTGAATGTTAAAGTTAAAAGTTACGATTCTGAAAGTGCCACTTTAACAAAGTTGGCATTTATTGGCTACAGCTTGTTCCTAGATCACATGACTAGGTGTAGTTGGCAGTTGGCCTGTGTGCATTCCTCCAAGACAGTGCCACAATAGAGAGTCTGGGTATTAGCAGGATGGGCCAACTCTGACAGAATGGGAGAGCAGAGCTGTAACCTACCACACTTGCAATTCAAAGGCACTGGCTCAGCTCACACACAAAGGACTTCACACTAGATTATTGTGGCTCTAGACAGACTCGGTCCAGGGCAGGAAGGCAGGAAATTCCAGACTTCTCTGTAGAGGTACAACTCCAGAAGCTTCTCCCATATTAAAGTGAGCACCAGGTAGAAAAAAAGAACCTCAGGCCTACTCTTCAGTACACTCTGGACCTGTGGATACTACAGAAGAAGGACTGCCTTGCAGCCCTGCTGCTGGAGACCTTCCCCTGCTGTCTGAAAAGGAAGACTGGACTTGCACCCTGCATCCCAGGATGATGGGACTTCAAGGTTCAGTTGACTGATCTCCTGTTCTGAGCTACAGGGACACAACAAGAGCCAGAGGCCTCTTTGCAACTGCCCAGCTGACCTGCTTCATCTTGACCTACCTGGACCTGTAACTAGACCTGCCTGCGCCCTGCTGGAATGAGTCCTTGACCCCCCAAGTTGTCTACCACGTCCTAGACCCTTGGTGTGGCATCACTTGAAGAAAAGGAGAAATCCTGACGTTTTAGTCTCTCCGCAACCACAAACAGGCCCATTTGTGGCAGGATCTTGCTGCCCACGCCGACTAATAACCCAACTCTTCACACTACAGCGACCATAAGTGGCGACCAGCAACGCGAGATCTGCACTTCACATTACAGCATCACTAGCCCGCGGTGACTGCCAACACGAAGCTCCAGCAATGACCCTACACGACACCTGACAAGATTTTCATGCTACAGTGATGACCTTACCCAACATCCGGCCTGCTCTTCGCGGTACAGTGACAACCATCCTCAACGCTCTCCCTACTCCTTGTGGCCTTCTCGACCTCGAAAGGAATGCTTCTCGTTGGACTTTAAAAGGTAACTTTTTTCAGTAAAACTTATCTGGTCCCTGTATCCGGCCCAAGCTCCATCATGGTCATCCTGAACTGGTAACTTCCACCTGGTCTCACACAGCCAGATAACCTGGAGTGGCGCTTTGTGCTTTTAGGCACTATACTCACATTAAATCTTTGAAATTGCATATATCTAGTTCGCCTGAAAGGATTTTTGTCATTTTGGTGTCAAATAATTACATTTTACCCTATTTTTCTAAATTGAGTTGGGCTGTATCTTGCGGTGCATTTTCTCTTTATTACTGTTTAAGTGCTGCATAAATCCTGTACACATTGCCTCTATGTTATGCCGGAATACTTTTGATCCAAGCTACTAGAGGGTTATGCACAGGTTAATTTAGTGACTTTTGTGGTTCACCCCAACAAGGATTGCAGCTGTTTCTTCAGAAGGGCTCATACCCTGCTTCCCCAACCAACAACCAATTTTTCACAGTGACAGTGATGCATATGCATACAGAGTGCTACAAATGCCCAAGATTGCCTACAAGCACTATTAAAAATTATTTATTTTATTAACATACCTCATTACATGATTACAGTTCTGGACCATGCACTGACCTTACTTGATGACTGCTTAGAAACATTCTAAACTCTTGTTGAACATTTGATTTTACCAAATTGTATTCAAAATTTGGCAGGCATTTGATTGCCTGAAATAAATGTATGAAGCCTGAAATAAATATACAAAGCAATATTTATTTACTGTGATTGAAGAAAGGGGGTTGGGCTTGAATACTGATGTGCACTGCCTTCGAATTAACAGTTCACATATGTAATGCGATGTTTCCCATTTAACTAGCGTTAAAAATGACCTTTTGCTCATAAATCTTGTTCAAAGAGTAGTCTGATGATTAACTCGGCACATAGTTTTGCTGAGAATCTCTTCCTTAAAATGCCTCTTTGATTGATTTCAACTGTCACTTTAAATTGCTGAATATAATGTGTTCCTTGCTCCTAGCAATTTTTAAGGCTCGGCCTACGTCACCACTGCGTCAGCAGTGGGGCGGAGCTCCGAGCCGTATTGTTAAGGGGCTCTGAATCGTGCAGTAAAAATTCCTCAGTGCGCGAGATTTTTTGTGGTGTTGTGTGCCATCTGCATGGTCATTGGTCCTTTCACGGCTGTGTTTTTGTAAGTGTTCACGCAATAGGCCCTAGGAATTTTTCTCTATCCACTTCCTGCATATTCCGTGCCAGAACGCGCCTGAGAATGCCATAAATTCCCAATTACCAGATGTCAGGGTCCGTTCGCGCATTCACGACTCTGTAGTTTTCTTGAGCTGTAAGTGCGTGCATGCTGTCTCCCCGTCCAGGAGAATGCCATAAATTTTCAATTAGCTGCTGTCAGAGGTGCCGGTAATTGAAGGCAGATGCCAGGCTTATCGCGATTTTGTTTTTCTTTGCTGCGTGAAGGCTAGGTTTCAGGTGCTCCTTAAATGAAGAGACAGTCAAAAATAATTTGCTGTCAGAATATGCACAATAGGTCACTCATGAGAATTTTGTTTTAAGGCAGGGTAAGTCGGCCTAATAGATTGCCCCTTGATTGAATATCTTAGTCATTGTTTAAACAACGTAGTTCAAATTGAAGGTATTTCAACAGTTTGTTCCATTCCTAATGTTTTGATGTTGTGCAGAAGGGCATGAAGCTGAATAAATAGAATTTCCAGGTTTATTGCCATCTGTTTGGAGCCAATGTTAAAAAGTGTCTGTAGTGAAATTTAGAGAAAACCTGCCTGTAAAGATGGATCCCAGCTCAATGTTATTTCAACAATAGCCTAATCACTACAGAAGAATAAATTGCCTTCATTCCAGAAAGCGGGTCCAAATTAGGCCTCAGGACAGAAGATGCAACCGGAATCACTTCAGCCATGTACACATTTGTTCCCGGAATCAGCAGTAATGGTTGTAATGATTAGGGAATCTCAATAAAGCGTTCGACATGTTGTGCAACGAGAAGCTGTTAACTTTTCTGGATTCCATGACAGCTTGTTGTTGAACAATAGTCCAAAGTAGTGATAATAGTTTGTTGGAGAAAGACCTATTTTGTTCAGCATGTAAAAGCCCTTACAATATACTTTACCAAACATGATGAGTTTGCTTTCATCATACATAAATATTAACTTGTCGCTGGCCTTCGAGGACGTGCACACAGTGCTCTGCAGGGTACAGAGAGATCTCAGCAGCAGGGGCATCAACCGCTGAGCTATCTCGCTCACTCACACTCAAGGTAACTGCAGACTTCAACCAGACGCAGACAGAGAGCGCCATCAGAGCAGCAGGCGCGTTAACACCACGAACTACATCTAGGACTGGAGCCTGTGCATGGAGCCCTATGCAGGAGGAGCACGAACCGACCCAGCTAGGTTACTTACCGAGGACTTATTTATTTATTTATGCGTTTTTATATAGCGCGGACTTTACCCGTAAGTGTCAGAGCGCTTCACAATAGGAACAGAACTAATACATGAGAACATTACAAGTGCACAAAATACAAAAGCAAATGTTACATTAAATGAAGCAAAAATGACAATCGTGAGCCAACAAAATACAAGAGGTAGCAAACGGTGCATTACAAAAGTGACAATAGTGAACCAACAAAATACGCTATTGCCCATGCGTGTTACCCAATCAGCCCCCTCTGCCGTAGGTGCATTAACCAACCGAGTCACCTTACTGGGAACTGTGGAAACACAGGTCTGTGCTGATTGAGAGTGCAGAGTGCAGACAGATTCAGAGTGCAGATTCAGAGTGCAGATTCAGGGTCCAGATTCAGAGTGCAGATTGTGAGTGCAGAGTGCAGATTGTGAGTGCAGATTCAGAGTGCAGAGTGCAGATTCAGAGTGCAGATTGAGAATGCAGAGTGCAGATTCAGAGTGCAGATTCAGAGTGCAGATTCAGAGTGCAGATTGAGAGTGCAGATTTAGAGTGCAGATTGTGAGTGCAGAGTGCAGATTGTGAGTGCAGAGTGCAGATTGAGAGTGCAGAGTGCAGATTGTGAGTGCAGAGTGCAGATTGAGAGTGCAGAGTGCAGATTGAGAGTGCAGAGTGCAGATTGAGAGTGCAGAGTGCAGATTAAGAGTGCAGAGTGCAGATTGAGAGTGCAGAGTACAGATTCAGAGTGCAGTTTCAGAGTGCAGTTTCAGAGTGCAGTTTCAGAGTGCAGATCCAGAGTGCAGATTCAGATTGCAGAGTGCAGATTGGTAGTGCAGAGTGCAGATTGTGAGTGCAGATTGGTAGTGCAGAGTGCAGATTGTGAGTGCAGATTGTGAGTGCAGATTGTGAGTGCAGAGTGCAGATTGTGAGTGCAGAGTGCAGATTGAGAGTGCAGAGTGTATATTCAGAGTGCAGAGTGCAGATTCAGAGTGCAGTTTCAGAGTGCAGTTTCAGAGTGCAGTTTCAGAGTGCAGATTCAGAGTGCAGATTCAGATTGCAGAGTGCAGATTGTGAGTGCAAATTGGTAGTGCAGAGTGCAGATTGTGAGTGCAGATTGGTAGTGCAGAGTGCAGATTGTGAGTGCAGATTCTGAGTGCAGATTGGGAGTGCAGAGTGCAGATTGTGAGTGCAGAGTGCAGAGTGCAGAGTGCAGAGTGCAGAGTGCAGATTGAGAGTGCAGAGTGCATATTCAGAGTGCAGATTCAGAGTGCAGTTTCAGAGTGCAGTTTCAGAGTGCAGATTCCGAGTGCAGATTCAGAGTGCAGTGTGCAGATTGTGAGTGCAGATTGAGAGTGCAGATTGAGAGTGCAGATTGAAAGTGCAGATTGAGAGTGCAAAGTGCAGAGTGCAGATTGAGAGTGCAGATTGAGAGTGCAGATTGAAAGTGTAGATTGAGAGTGCAGATTGAGAGTGTAGATTGAGAGTGCAGATTGTGAGTGCAGATTCAGAGTGCAGATTCAGAGTGCAGAGTGCAGATTCAGAGTGCAGAGTGTGAGTGCAGAGTGCAGATTCAGAGTGCAGAGTGTGAGTGAAGAGTGCATTTGTGAGTGCAGAGTGCAAATTCAGAGTGCAGAGTGTGAGTGAAGAGTTCAGAGTGTAGGGTGCAGATTTAGAGTGCAGATTCAGAGTGACTGAGTGCAGAGTGAGTGTAAAGTGGCAGTGAGTGCAGAGTGACTGCAGAGACATTGTGTAAGGGTGCAGGGTGCACATTGTGTTAGTGTGCAGAATGAGTGTGCAGGATAAACAGTGTGTGACTATGCAGGGTGACATTGGGAGTGTGCGGGTGAGCAGTGTGTGAATGTGTAGGGGCAGTGTGTGAGTGTGCAGAAAACACCACATACACCACACACACATACCACACACACACACCATACACACACCACACACACATACACCACACACACATAACACACACCCAAACCACACACCTCACTCTCTCAACACCACACACTTGTCACCACTCACCACAACACACTCACCACCACACACTCACCCCCCCCAGGCTCACCCCCACAGACTCACCACCACACACTCACCACTACACAGAAAACAACACACACAACAATACACCCCCAGCCGCCAATGAATGCTTTCACCAAAATCAAACACGACCATGCATCAGTGCTGCTAAACACTCACGCACACAACAAACAATGTCAGTGCAACTTTCCCTAAACACACACACACACCAACAGCTGACAGTGCACCAGCCACTCTTTCAATTGGCACAATCATCAACAGCTGTCAGTGCACCCTTTCACCAACCACATGCATTACCATCCAGCTCTGTACGCTTGACAGCCACACTCACTAACAGCTCTTACTGCACGCTACCACCAGTCATACACACCTCAAGCCACCACTACACGCTTCCACCAAACACACACACCAACATCCATCACTGCACAATTCCTACAGGCACACACATCCACCACACATCAATGCACACACCAATTGATAACGCATCCACCAAATAATATTGTACCTATCGCACTATGCTGCACTTTACCTTTTAAAGATATTGCGTTAAAGTGCAGCATGCCACCCTTGATAACATTCCAATCCAACACACATATCTCCAACACACACCACATGTTTCCACTCCAAAACACATGCCTAAAACACATTGCCATTTACAATGCCATTATCTCTAACTCAAAGAAACGCGAGCCCTAATGCATTCTTAATGCTTGTTAGAACATGCTTTCAGGGCTAAAAATGCATACCTCCTGCAGTAAGAATGTCTTATATCTTCCGAGACAATACAATATCCGAAATAAAGAAGAACATGAACAGCAGCAGAAGTTAAAACACAAGTCCCTTTCAAAATGTTAGATTTTGATGTCTATTGTCTCTGTCTATCGACAGTTTTCCCCTCTACATATATATATGTATGTGGTAGCCCTACTGGAAATTCTTGATGAGCAGCTAGAAACGGTTTCTACTACATCTAGTTGTGCCGTATGTTTTTTAGACATTGGAATATAATGGTCTGATTAATATTGTTTTTTGCAAATAGTATGTTTCACAAAGTTGGATTGGGGGTCAGAAATCTCAAACTCAGATATGGCGAAACAGCATTTGAGGTACTCCCTCATACACCCCTGCTTAATCTGCCACTATGTTTGTTTTTCCCCCCTGATAATGGAATGGTAAGTGTTGGGAACATGAGTGTACTCAGCAGAGCGCTGCACGTTGACCAGGGGAAACGTAATAGACACTCAGTAGTTTGAAAAGTTCCGTTATTTTTGTCATCCATTGCCAACAGTCTTTCACAATAAATCTTGGATTCTACATAGTATTTTATGAAGTTACTGGAGTAAGTGTGCAAATTGTCAATTCCCAAATCAAGCCTACAAGCACGAATCCCTAGATGGTGAAAAATATTTTTCAGGTGAAAAAACCTAACATGCATTTTCTTTAACCCTTAGCCACAGCCAGTGGGTTGTGATTGTGCAATAATTTCCAATTTTGTCCATATTATCATCCATGGAAGGAAGAGCAATTCCGGTTAGCAGTACCCTCAATCCAAAAATAGGTTTATGTGGGAAAAAAGTATGTCAACAATACCAACATAGTATGAGTGTGACTTTCTGAGACTTAGGGGCATATTTACTACAAAGTGGTAAAGTGTGTTGTTAAGCCAAAAAGACTAACAAGAATCTCCGTCACTTTAGAAACACAGGGCTGCAGCATATTTACAAGATTACGGTGCAGCCCTGTGTTTCCCTCTGCACCGGCCCCCTTGCACCATAGTGCAAGGGTTCCTGCATTGAGGGGAAGATTGTTTATGTGCAGGAAGGTGTCCCTTCCTGCGCATAAACAATCTTTAAATGGCGTTTTGTAACTTTCATGTGTGCTGCTTAATGCAGCACACATAGAAGTTGCAAAATCTTATTTCTTGTAATGATTGCTTATGTGTAGGAAGGAAGACCTTCCTGCACATAAACAATCATTTGCATTTTGCTGTTTCCATGTGTGCTGTAGAAAGCAGCACACATGGAAACGGCAAAAATTTGGAGAAATAAAGCATTTCTTCTTGTTTCACCTGTATAAGACCAGGTTTTCCCTGGTCTTAATTTTAGCGCTGCCTCCTAGTTACACCACCCTTGTAAATAGGGGGCAGCATCAAAATCAATGGGTGTTGCGGTGGAACACCGACCACGGCACCCATTTTCCTCCCCTTTCACGCTAATTACAGCATGAAAGGGGGCCTTACTTACAAGGCAGCATTAAGCCATGTTAAGTGGCTTAATGCTGCCTTGTAAATAAGGCAAAGCCCCTATCGCCACCACAACGTCGAAAAAAGTGACATTGTGGTGGCAATGGGGGCTTCTACACATTCCCCTTAGAGTTTGCTGATGACAAATTCAGTGATCTGATTGTGATGAATTTAAAGCCAAAATGACCAAATCTGTCCTCTGTCCTTCTAGGGTCGCCAAATTGATGGTATGAATCTCTATATAAAAACAAGACACAGGGGGATATTCTCAAGAACGTGTGATAACCATCACAAAAGTAACTTAACGCAACATTCAACATCGCAGTCTATTGCAGGAAAATTACGCTGTGTTAACTAAGTATTCACAACACGGAGTCACCATGCGATAGGCCCCGACAACGCGTCAAACGTCCGCAATAAAGTCAAGGCAATGCCGCAAAAATTGCGAAAAGCACTGAAAAGCAGTGGCAGGCCTGCAATTACCATGCATCTAGTGGGAAAACGCACTATAAAAGCAACAAAAACAACACACCAAAAACAATCCAAAGTGCGTAGCAACATGGATGCACCCTGACCGAGTGCATAGGTTAACGCGAACACCACAAGCCCCACAGAACACAAGCCAGGTACAACTGGGTCGGGGAAGGCCAAGGAGAAGAGGGAGAGGAAGACGGGGTGCAGTCCACAGGAAAACCAGATCAGCGTCACGGAGGTGGCAGAACACTACCATCAACTGACCCAGAATTCCACTACCGTGAATGCGTTCGGAGTGTCGAGGAGGTCAATGGAGAAGGCCAATGATATGAAAATCTAAATCAGGCACAAAGCCGCTGCCAACAGGAAGGCAGCAATGACAACAGGAGGTGGGGGTCCTGCACCACAGGAGGAGCTGGAGAAAACGGAGGCCACAATCATCACTGTGGAGATGGTGCAAAGAGTTGGGAGTCCGGACACAGCTCGGGAGGACCTGACACAACATCAACAGACTGAATAATGACCAGGGACTAGGGGGAGTGGGGGAGATGGGCACAATGGCACACATGCACAATGATTTGTAGCACACTGTACAATCACAATGACCCTGGATCATGTCCCTGATCCCCGTGGCACACTGCAGTACACACACATAGCAATAAAAGCACATCCACATTGACAACAATATGGTACAATGTGCAACACAACACTGCAGAACAGAGGACACAACTGGCTCCACACTTGCGCAGAAACAGGCCAACTACATCTGGCAAAGCTGGAACCTGTGAGATGGAAATGTACGCGTACAACCTCACATCCATCATGTAGTCCAAATGTCTGCTGTACCGCATCTAAATCCAGCACCTCCAAAACAGTCACAATGTAGTCTGGATGTAAACAAGAACAATGCGCCAACATACATATCAACACAATGTCAGCCTGCATCTCCCCTTCACAGTGCAGAAGGACAGACAACACCTCCAGCAGGGCAGAGTGGACTACTCATCAGTGATGCCAGAGAGGACCACAACACCTTCTACACCGACGCACTAAGGAGCCGATGGACATCCCACGCAACCCACCACCATGACCAGGGCAGTCAAGCTACATAGAGGAGAACACAGCCCCTGCAACAGTTCACACAGCAGGAAGCACCTGCAAGCAAGGCTGGCTCCTAACACTTCACCAACCCACACAGGGCATCCCAATGCCAGGTGTCAGAATGCCAAAAGGAGGTGGCTGAACAGGTGCGGGTGGGGTCTGAACCCATGGAAGATGAACTAGATCACATATGTGGGTGTCTCATTCACTTCATGGACCACCTACACCCCACAAAGGAGGCCCACATTGCGACAGAGACACATGCATTTGCACATCATCTGTACTGGCCCATGCCCAGAGCCCCACTATTATCAGTGACCCACTCACGATGGACCTGTGTACGCCATCCAGCCCACTCCCCTTGCGTATTGGGTGGGTTTCGACAAAGCTACATGTCCAAGCTTTAACCCGCTGCCTACAGTCATATGTCTGCATCCCCTGTACACAGCAAAATGTAATGTCATAGGGCCCAGGGCCCTCATGTATACATCATGACCACACAAACACACGCAGATAGTATGTGGAACTGGCCACAGGCACGTGCGCCCGGCCCCTTTATTGGAGGGTCACATGTACAGTGACGCCTGTGCTGGATGTGTGTGGAGTGAGTGCAAGCCAGCCCTCACGGAGTGGTTGGTGCTGGCAACAACTTAAACAGTGATCAACATCAAAAGGGAAATGGAACACACCAGCATTACAGAAACGACAGCGAAGCATCATGGTGGTAGCCGCAGCAAGCACAGAGGTCACCCAGTAAGCAAACAGATATGTCTGTGAGTTGCTGAGCACTGAGGTTGGGGCACTAGAGCGAGCGTGCCCATGTGAATGAATTGTCTACGATTGTGTCCCTCCGGGAAATACCTGATGCAGCTGCAGTGGGGTCTGTTACACCTGCATCATCTTCCTCACCATCGTCCCAGGACTCCCACACTGCCTGAGGTAACATTGCTGCGTAACCTCTACACAGCACAAAACTCAATCAGTACCGGTCCAGGGGTTGCGGTGCACTGAGTTAGTGGCACCTGGAGTGCTGAGCAGGGTATTAGGCAGATGATGGCATCCACGACAGGTGTGAACAACTCCGTTAGTCTGCCAGTACAACTGTTGCGACTCTGGCAGTTGGCAGTTGGAGGTGGTCCCGGGCCAGCGGTGGTGGTGTGTGCCTTCTGCGGTGATGCGAAGTCCAGGCCGATCAGAACTTGAATTGATGTGTGCGCCTTGGTGGACCACAGATGAGGCCAGAGACAGCAGACAGTGCAGGGCCACAGACACATGGCGTTGATGACCCCAAGGCCATCGTCTAGAGGCCATCCAATATCTCAGAAGACAGGGTCCATGACTTGACCAGTACAGAGTCAGAGGCCCTGGATGAACTGCGGCCGGCACAGGCACACCGCCATGGGACACTGACTTGCTGTGCACTGAGGTAGGGCCATGCGGACTGAGCGGGCCCTCATCGATGTCCGAGGTGAATGTGGCAGAGGGTTGCGGGGGACAGTGGAAGATGTCCTCCAGGGCATGATGCAGAGGGAAGAAGTCATCCGGAAGCGGCAAATTGAGGAGTGGAATGCTACAGCCTCGTTTTCACCACCAATTTGGTATCAGCTACATGAGGAAGATGACAACCCCAGGTCCATAGACTCAGATGCCACCTAAGTGCAACCAGAGAGTGTCCATGATTGTTGGGGAACAGACTTAGTGGCACCCGGGCAGAGAGGGGATGCAGTCTCTTATGATGCTGGTACACAGATATGGACTCGTCCATTGCTAAATCAAAACTCAGTCCCAAATGTGTGACCTACTCAGCCGAAGTGTAGACCGTAGACCGCGGTCAGCAGTGGCCCACAGCCACGTGTTGTTGGCTCGTGATGCACAGAGACAGTGTCACAAGGGCAGTTGTCAGTAGTGTTCGATAACCTCCATAACGATGATCCTTTTGTCCTCATGCCTGAAACGCATCTTCCTCTTACACCTCTCCTTGTGTGCAATGATATGTACTCTGCCATTGAAAAATCAATACTTAGTTTCAAATGTGTGATCTACTCGAGCTTAGTGTGGCACGAGGTCAGTAGTCCGCGTGGGCCCACAGATGCGTTTGGTTGTAATGCAATGCACAGACTTGGTGGCACCACATCGAAGGCAGTATAGTGACATAAAATCTGTCATAAATAATGTTCTCTGCCATAGTGTAATCAAGACTCAGTTCCAAATATGTGACCTACTAGTCCGGTGTGTATGCCGGTAGAATACGTCAACGAGAAAGGAGTACTGCGGGCCTGTGTTGCGGAGGCCATGATGGTCTGAGGAGGCTGCCAAGGTCGCGGGGCTTGGGCTTTGAGCTTGCACCGGCACGTGGTGGGCCCTCTTCGACACACGCCGATGTCAGCAGGTAGGCATTAAGGCCTGGGTGCGCAGGGGCGGGTAAGACTGGTTCGGGGACCAGCATCCCGGGGTGCAGCAAGTGCACAGGATCGCAGGCAAGCTCCACTCACGGCAACAGCGCCAGCCTCGTGGCAGGGTGAGAGGTGACACTCTGGCAGAGACGTTGAGCATTCCGGAAAAGTACTACGCCCAGAGTTACGTGCCTTTAATTCACACCCCTACTCTGGCCTGGCGTACGCCGGGCCTGCCCACTTCCCTCACGCTTATGGGGGGGGGATGTAATAAGCTGCATTTCCAAGAATATTCCTCACTGGCTAGGGTGACATGGTTGTGTCCATTGTCCACTACACTCCAAACACCGGCGGTGTGTGTGGACATGGATACGTGTGTGGCCTGCATACTGCTGTCTGACCTTCACATCCACGCCACACTTGGCATTGTGTACATTCTCATTCATCGGTCACTTGCCTCCTTCGCACATGCCTGGCCTCCACCTCTTCGCACGTTCTGCTATTGTGTGGCTGAGGTGCCATGCCGTTGATAGATAATGTACCTCGCTGGCCCAGGTTCCCTCAGTAAGTTGTGTTGTCGTGTCTGGTGGGTGTGCATGTTGTATGTGAGCTTGTGACATGTGCATTCCCAGTATTGTGAGTTGCTTGGCTGTGGAGTTGAGGTGTGTGGTGTGTTCATTTGGTATTTGCCAACGAGCAGTGCATTTCCGTGGGTGCCATCCTGGTAGAGCTGGTTGATGATGAAATGTCAGACGATGTAGGGATCATGCACACTGCCTGGGTGGTTGGCGACGACGTTGGTGGAGATTCCCTTACTGTCAAATATTGCCTGGACATTGGTGGAAAATGTGCGCTTTCTGTTGCGGTTACTGTGTGCAGTGTTGCCAGGGGGCACAAGTAGGATATGTGTGCAGTCAATTGCTACCTGACACTTGCGGGAAGCCAACTGTGGCATAGACGCCTTGCTTGGTCTCCAGCTGTTCCTGTGCAGTGTGGGGGAAGCATGGATAGTGGGGTACCAAGCTGATGGTGTCATCCATGACCCTTGCGAGGGACTTGGATTGGGCTGGCTGTGTGACTTCTCTGACTCAGGTGGTTGTTAGTTGGAGGGTACTAGAGGCCAACACATGCAGCTCGGTCAGCAGCTTTGTCTGAGGTGGGATGGTGGTTAGCTGTGTTGGTACCTATCATCGGCCTGTGGACAATGGTGGTCAGGATGCAGAGGATGGTTGACCCTTTGAACCTGTAGTGGGCAATTACATTCTCTGGTGTTGGGTCTGTGAGGTTGGTGCTTTTTCTGAGGGTTGCTGTCTTTGTCTGCGCTGCCTCAGTGTGGGTCCGGGGGGAGGGTGGATCCTGGGGGCTGGCGGTGGGTGTTGTGGCCATTGAGGCTCCATGCTGCATGATCGTTGGCTCCATGGCATCTGTTGCCCTTCACGTGTGGCTCTAGGCTGGGCTCCCTTTTGTGGTGCAGGCTGTCATCCGACTTTACACCAGGTCAGAGCAGGTGTTAATTTCCTGCTGATAACGCACCTTATTGCATTTTTTAGGTTCTTATTGTCTATCTGGCTGGTCGATGATAATGTTGTGGAGTGGTGTTGTCGTGGCTTTTGGCACGGGAATGCCTACTCTGCATCTCATTAGCGATAGTTGCGGGGCTCATCTGTGGCAATGTTTTTTGCGGCTGCTATCTCATGTAAACTGGTGATATGGCCTGTTAGCACCAGCTTGAGAATGGGGTGATACATTTATCGCCACTTTGGCTGCGATAAAGTGCTGTTAACTCGGCAATAAGTCCTTGAGAAAATGCCCCACAATCATTAGTCTGTTTTACATTAAATGCATCCAAGTTTATTACACTACAGACTTTATAATATTTGACAAAATTAATTAATACTGGTGAAATAGTGTTGCAACTATTTTAAAAAGGAGATATTTTACCAAACGTACCACATTTATTATGCGCAATGAACAGATTCAGAGAGGAGAGGCTAGCAAGCAGACATATACATAAAATATTTAACACATTATGGTAATGAGTAAAATAAGATTACATTATGCTAATTACCCCTCAGTACATTATGATAATGAACAAAGGGTACATTATGTGAGTTCTGTAATGCAATCAAAGAGTTTTATGTAATATTTTCAGGGCGCGTGGGGAGTACTGTCTTTCGCGAGGGAAGAGCTTTTGTTTACAGAAAAATAACACACTTTGCAAAGACAGTGCTAAGAATACATTGAAAAACAGTTCTTTTCGAAGTCACTAGACCATGAAATGCATGTGTTTAAGAAAAGATGCTGAAGTTAATTTTGTAAGTACACAATAAGTTTTTCTGATCAGAATTAATATAATCATTCATTTGCACCAAGAGGAAATAGTTAAGATCTATAAATGTAACATCTGCATTTCAATACATTACATGTTGAGTGGTTCAAATTTGGGAAATTTAATTTCCAACTCCTGTTTTAAAGTAGCCAACCATCGTCCATGAATATCCACCTACTCCCGCCTGAAACAGTTGGAAAGCTAGTAAAGAAAAATAAGCTAAGAACAATTTGTTCTGCTAAAAAAATACCATTTGATTTTTGCCTTGGGACCTCAGAGTTCTTCACTTCTGCTCTGTCCTTCCCCTGTTATACAAGACACAGGCCAATTTAATTTTGTCGAATTATTAAATACTGCCTTTTTTCAGTTAGAGACGAGCCCAGTTACAAGGTTCAATTAAGGTGTTTCTCCTTCAAGTATTAATGTAATGTATGAGGCTGTCGTCCTCTAAAGGCAGTCAGCTGGGCTTGCATTTATTTCAAAGTATTTCTATATTGGCTCTACATTGTGATCTATGGTCTGTTGGGAGAGGACCATGCCAAATCCTTGCATACTTCAAAAGGACAATAGACTGTGACAATTTTGTATCCGAAGAAAGGATTAGTTTTACTAAATGAGATAGCTGATTTTTTACTCCTCTGCACAGAGAGTTTTGATTTTAGGCTGGGGAAATATTACATTTGCCAGGAAATTTAATTGTTGGTTTAGTAAGGTGTTAACCCTGCCCAAGCATTAACCACAATCCCTGCCAGGGTGAACCACAGAAGTCACAAATGTAACTTGTGCTTAACCCTTCTGTAGCTTGGCACAAAGCAGTAACTTAGAAGCAATGTGTTAAGCATTTATGCAGCACACAAACAGTAATAAAATAAAAACACAACATAAGAATACTACCTCACTAATTTAGAAACATTTTACTAAGGTACTTGACACCAAAACAACATAAATCCAATCAATAGAACCAGAGTTATGAATTATTAAATGTAAAAACTAGTGCCTATAAGATCTAGTTGCGCGAGACCAGATCAAAGACCAAAAATACAGGAAACGACAATTGAGTCAGCCACAAAGGTTGGATTTACTTACCTTTGAACTTAGAACTTAGAAGAAATTCCAGCAAAAAGTTGTCTGAGAAAATAAAGTTTAGCAGGGCATGGTTGCAGGTGTCCAAGGAGGAGGTGTCATTGTCAGGGAGCCGCTGGACGAAGTTGCGGTGAAGATTTCCACGTTTGGATTTAGGACTAGATTTATTAAGATTTTCCAACGTCTGACAAACCTAGAATGGGATTTACCAAGCCACGCAAATCCACTTTGCATAGCTCTCTGTGGCTTGATAAATCTGGAGTAACGCAAGACAGTGCAAGCAGCTGTCTGCATTACTCTGCGTGGTGGGGCGTTACATGGTTGGAGCATGGGTGTTCCCACTCATCCACCCGATGTATTTTGAAGCATTACCAGATTTACCAAAACTGGTAGGTCTAGGAATGCATCAGAATTGTACACTTTCCCAACAGAGGTGCAACTAGACGAGGAGAAATATCTTTATTTCTCCTTGTTGTTTCCTCTTTCTAAGTGTGCTGTATTCTGCACAAAACAATCATACCTGTAACGCAAACAGCCTTGCTCCATAGCACAAGGGTACTGGTGTTGGCACTTGGCTGCAGGTTCTGTGCCAGCGCAGGCAGAGTACAGGAATGTGCCATATCTCAATAGATATTGTCCATTCCTGCCCTCTCCCTTGCAAGCAGTGTGGCACAGCAAGTTGACTTGCTGCTTTGTTTTGGCTGAATTTTTTTAAACTCTGGTCCTTAGTCTCAGTTTGAGAAGTCGAAAATCTTTAGTGGGACAAGCCTGGAGGCTGTAGCTAATGAGGGTGGATAACCCTTTGGCGAAGGACCACTGAACAGGATTTGCTGCTGTGGAGAAAATGTAGTGGGAACAGCTGCGAAGGCAAAACAGTAAGCAATGCACATTGGACAAATAGACAAGAAGGTTCGTGCTAGTCTCTTCTCATTTCACAGAGAAGTTTTTAGCCCAAAAAATGTCTAAGTCCCAAGTTTTGGCATTTGGCTATTTTGGAGGCATTAACACCGCCTCCAAGGGCTCAGTACTGGAGAAGCACGAGTTGGGGGCTTTAGGACTCACTCAGGTTGGGTCCAGGTGTGGGGTCAAGATGGTTGGAGCCTTTTCTGTCACTGTGGCTCAGATAAGGCCAGCCAACTAGCCCTTGGAGTCACTCTAGTAGTCCTGGGATCAAGCAGCAGAACAGGGCTTAAGCAGGAGGGCAGGCCACCAAGGCTTCAAGCTAGGCAGCAAAGCTGTTCCTTCTGGTGTAGGAAAGCAGTCTTGTGGAGCCCACAACTATCCACAGCAGTAAGCAGTCCTCTAAGAGTCCTTCTGCAGGTCCAGAAACAGAACCGAAGAGTGGATCGGAGTGTCCTATTTCTGGTGCCTTCTTTGAAGGAGGATACGTTTCTAGAGAATTCCCTTTGAAATTCTTGAAGTTTAATGCCTCCCATTTCCTGGCTCCAGACTGGCTGCATGAACAGTGCACTGGTGACAAGTCCTTTGCGTGAAGGCAGGGTACAGCCTATTTAGTTGCAAGTGAGGCTGGGTCTAGCCTCCCCCCCATTCTTGCCAGTGATGCCTCATCCAGGCACACTTAATCCCTCTATTGTGTGGCTGTTTTAGAGAATTAAACAAAGTCCAACTGCCAACTACACTCGCGTCGAATGACCCAGGAAGAGGCTGCAGTGACTAAATAGCTAGGGAAGGAAAATGCCAGTCTTCTAAAAGTGGCATTTTCAAAATTAATAATCTGACTTTACCATTAAAGAGGGGTTTAAAGTAAAATTTCTAAGATTCCAAACACGTTCCCAATCGAAAGTTAACACTTATTAAATGTAATAAGGCAACCCAATATTATCCTATGAGAAACGTAGGCCTCACAGTAGTGAAATAAATGTAGGAGTTTTTCGCTAGCAGAACATGTAAAACTTAAAAGTACATGTCCAACCTTTTAGTTACAATACAATGCTTTGCCCTTAGGGCTACCTAGGGCACAACTTAGGGGTAATTTATATGAAATAAAGGGGTACTTTAAGGCTTGGCAAAAGTTTATTGTGGGATGCGCATAGGATACTTGTATCCTGCCAATCCCAAAAAACAAAACGAAGTGCGGGCTCCCACTCTTTAATTCTGATTACCGAAGTCCCGGGGGCAATGTGTTTTTTATAATAATGGGGGGCCCAGAGGGGCCCCGGGGACTGCCACCCCCCAGGGCTTTCACATTACATATGCGGGGGGCTCATGGCCCCCCCACCGTAGCCCCGGGGACCACCACCCACGGGGCTTCTTTGTTTTTATACTATTAGGGGGCCCAGAGGGGCCCCCCAGCCCCGGGGACTGCCACCCCCTGGGGCTTCTTTTTTTTTAATAAAAAAAACCTGTGTGGGGGCTCACGGCCCTCCCCGGGGCACTACATTTTTAAATTGTGGGGTCCGTGATGGATCCCCCAGCCCTGGAGACCACCCCCCCCGGGCTTTAAATGTTGGGGGGAGGGGAGCCTTGTGGTGGCCCTGGGCACAGCCACCCCCCAGGGCCGGCTCCTGCAGTGTACCGGGGTGCCTACCCCCGGGACACTGTAGTTTGCTTTGGTAGGGCGGGAGCCCATAGCAAACTACTGCTTTAGTTTTTGGAAGAGAGAGCAGGAAACCTGCTCTCTCTTCCAAAAACCAAAGACGATTGCTTTTCTACATGGGGAGCAGCATGTTAGCTGCTCCCCATGTAGAAAAGCAATGCCGGCTCCCGCAGTACGCGGGGAGCCGGCAGGGACCGTGGGGGGATTGAGGAACCCCCACGGTCCCCAATGAAGAGGGCCCGCCCGGGGGATGGGGCCCCTGGGGCTAGAAGTTGCTCGGGAGGGGGACCACATGGCCCCCCTCCCCAAATAATTAAAAAAAAATGTTTAAAAGGAGGCAGGGGTGGGGTCCCCGGGCCTTAAGTGGCCTGAGGAGCCCCCCTCCTTAAAATTTTTTTTTAAATGTGGCCATGCCCTGAGGGATGGGGTCCCCAGGGCCAGGAATTGGCCACGGGAGGGGGCCTGCGTGGCCCCCTTCCCGTAACTATTTTCAAAATTTGAATTTGGGGGTGAGGCCCTGAGGGATGAGTTCGCCAGGGCCCCAAAAAAGAAAAAGGAAGGGGGCTACAGAGCCCCCCTTCACAAAATAATTTTTTTTTTAAAACAGGATCGGGCCGGAGGCCACGCCCCCCTATTGCACCACTCTGCAAACACGCCCCCTGGCGCGTTTGTAGGGGGGAAAAATTCCCCATGAATAATGGGGGTCTCGGGGGCCAACTAGCCCTCCAGGTACCTCCAGTATGCGCCAGGGAGCTACGTTGCAGAGTGGTGTTCTGAGGCCATACCGATTTTTACACCTCTCTGCATTGCAGCTCTGTTGCGCTTACTGGAGGTAGCTAGTGGGATAGTTGCATCCCAGGGTCCCTCAGTAGTCAAGGGGAGTTAATCCCCCAACTTAAAACGCGTCACGGGGCGCGTTTGCACAGTGGTGAAGGGAGAGGGCAGGGCCTGAGTTCACATGTGTGCAAACATGCCCTTTGACGCGCTTTAAGTTGGGGAATTAATTCCTTGTGAATACTGAGGGTCCCTGGGGGAAAACTAGCCCACCCGCTACCTCCAGTAAGCACCACGGAGCTGCATTGCAGAGTGTTGTAAAAAGGTGCGTGGCTTCTGAACACCTCTCGGCAAAGCAGCCCTCTGGCGAATACTGGAGGTATCTGGTGGGCTAGTTGGCCTCAGGGACCCACAGGATTGAGGAGGAATTAATTATCTAACTTAAAACGAGCCACAGGGCATGTTTGCAGACATGTCACATCAGGCCACGCCCCCTTCCTTCATCAGTTTGCAAACGCGCCCCGTGGTACATTTTAAGTTGGGGAATTAATTATCTTTCAATACTGAGGGTCCCTGAGGTCCAAATAGCCCAACAGATATCTCAAGTATGCGCCAGGGAGCTGCGTTGCAGACAGGTGTTTAGAGGCCACGCCCCTTTTAACACCTATCTGCAACGCAGCTCTGTGGTGCTTACTCGAGGTACCTAGTGGGCTAGTTTGAACGTAGGGATCCCTAGGATTGAAGGGGACTTAATCTCTCAACTTAGAACGGTGACAGGGCGCGTTTAGACAGTGGTGAAGGGAGGGGGGGCCTGACGTGATGCGTGCAAACACGCCCTGTGGCGCATTTTAAGCTGGGAAAAAAATTCAACTTCAAACCTGAGGGACCACGGGGCCCAAGTAGTCCACCAGGTGCTTCCAAGAAGCGCCTCTGCACTGCGTTGCAGAGAGGTGGTGCATGCTGTGCCCCTTTTTACATCTCTCTGCTACGCAGCTCTGTGGCGCTTACTGGATGTACTACGAATTCCGATTTACTCACCTGTTATCAGGAGAGACCTCAGTGCTGCATCTTTCAGCCCACTACTGATCCTGAAAGTATTTCTAACCGTACTTACAGTAACTTGAATTTCCTTCCATAGGCTAACATTGTCTGGTTTCACTTGAAAATTCTTCTAAGTGTGGAGTTTTGGAAATTTTAAATATTCCTATAAAATCAGCCGAACTACGAATTCCAATTTACTTCCCTGTTATCAGGAGAGACATCAGTGCTGCATCTTTCATCCCACTACTGATCCTGAAAAGTAATTGTAACCATACTTACAGTAACTTGCGTTTCTATTCATAGGCTAACATTGACTGGTTTCACTTGGAAATTCTTTCAAGTATGGAGTTTTGGAACTTTAAAATATTCCTCTAAAATCAGCCGAACTACGAATTCCGATTTACTCACCTGTTATCAGGAGAGACCTCAGTGCTGCAGCTTTCAACCCAGTACTGATCCTGAAAAGTAATTTTAACCGTACTTACCAATAACTTGAATTTTCTCCCATAGGATATCATTGTCTGCTATAAAAAATATATATACATTTTAAAAAATAAAAATAAAAAAAACAAATATTTCAATTTCAATATTTTTAAAAATATTTTTTTTTCAATTTATATTAAAAATATGTAATGTAATTTAAAAAATACAATATCTAAAAATAAATAGTTTAAAACAAAGTAGTAAATCAGTATAAAAAATACATAACAATACATTTAAAAATGATCATTTACAAAACCTTTGAAATTCCCTGAAAAAACCATAGGTTTCAGCCACGTTATAGTTAGGAATTAGCATTTAAAAAAACCTTAGAAATTCACTGAAAACAACCATAGGTGTCAGCCGACGTTAAAGTTAGGAATTAGCATCTAAAAAAAACGTAGAAATTCACTGAAAAAAACATAGATTTCACAAATGTTATAGTTAGCTGGACATTTCACTCATACAAAACCATTGAAAACCCCCCGTTATAGTTAGTTCAGCTAACTATAACTTGCGCGCCCGCAATGCACTGCTGATGACGTCACATATTACATCACTCATGACATGGTCAGTGACATCACTCATGACATCACTGATGACATCTCAAATGACATCACTCATGACATTATCCTTGTGAAAGAGTGGCAGACCTCCTCCCACCGTAATATAACCTTTGATACACACATTCAAATATAGAAACTAGAATTTTCAAAAAAATGGAGATACCAATACCAGTTACAACAACCTATTCAGTAATTCCAACATCAGCATACACATCCACTCATTCACCTCATACATGTACTCACTCATCATAAGTACTCATACACTTATACATCCTGCTACACACCGACACTCATCCATAGAGTTACTCACACACCTACTCACACATGCAAATGAACTATTTACTTGCATATACAGCTATACACACACCACTACACATACTTCTACAGAAACATGCACATACTTACACTCTTAAACAATCATTTATAGATATACATACTTATTCTTACTGGAACTCTTCCAATTTCCCACTCTCACATATACTCACTTATATACATCAATACTCACATATACTAGTTTAAAACATATGTAGTTACTCATAAAGATACTACTGAGACAGTCATTCACTCACTAATACACCCATAGTATACACACACTCATCCACCCATACAGTCCTGTACACATGCTGTCTTCAAAACACATACAAACAGTGAGTCACTAATTCATGCATTTATGCGCTAAGTAATACCCCCCACCAAACCATACACACACCCATACTGATACTCAAAAAACCAACTAATAACCCATATAGACACTCATGTAGCTACTCACCAACCCATGCAGCCACTTATACACAAAGTGAGACACCTATACAGATATTTATATATTTAAACATTACTCGCTAATACATGTATTCACTAAGATACACTTAATAGGTCGGGTATACAATCATTTTTACAAAAACCCATCCATTTAGACACTTATTTGCCCATTTATTCTTACATCGACGTTTAGATATACATATATAAAGAATATTTATTTTTCAGAAAGACACACATTCACTGGATGATGTCATCAGTGATGTCATTTGAGATGTCATCATCAATGTCATGAGTGATGTCACTGACCATGTCATGAGTGATGTAATATGTGACGTCATCAGCAGTGCATTGCGGGCGCGCGAGTTATAGTTAGCTGAACTAACTATAACGGGGCAATTTCAATGGTTTTTGTATGAGTGAAATGTACAGCTAACTATAACACAAGTAACCCCGCCCCGGTGGGCCAATGTATTTCAACGTGTTATGGCAGGGTAAAACCTAGCAGTCTGTCCGCATATTCGTGGGCAACACACTACAGCAGAGAAATTCTGCTTAAAAGCACTCTTTCTCGGTACCCAAAATTGGTACCATCATTCATATCAAGCTCAGGTGGGCTACGTGGTTAGGTAAGTTACACTGGATCCGCCCCAGTGGGCAAAAAGTCTAAATGCATACACTAGTTTAAGACTTTTACTTCATTCAGTCTTCCACCATACTGTGAAAGTCATTCCATGCTGTGTCTCAAACTCTCCTGTATAACTTCAAGTGGGATTACTTGTGTGGGTACTGCACTCATTCTCCAGGGCTAAGTGTTGGATTGACACGGATTGCTCAAATGTAAAACATCAGCTGTTTGTTTAAAAATCATTGCCTTAATTTGGTTTTAATTATGATTTATACGCTGTTTATATAAAAAGAATTATGTGTCTTTAACATTAGTCATTACACCGATCATGAAATTTCAGCCGTGAATCTGTCTTCTAGCTCCTGAACTTGTGTGAAGTCAGTTGTTTATTTTTCATGGTGTTGTGTCACATGATTTGTTTATTTAAACTTTATTGAACCTCTTACCCGTACCCGTGAACAAGGAGACTTGAGCTCCGAAATGCGTCGGGGAGTATTGCTGCTAAATAAAGCACGCTTTCTCAAAGGATTGTGGCCTGGATTTCGTTTAGTTGTGGCATCAAAAGTGTTGAATGGCCTCTGTTTGGATTGTTGGGAGTGGCAAGCCCGTCCCAATGCACACTTGTTATAATATTTGATTTTTTTAAAATAAGCAAATATCATATAAATTACAATTCTAATAATAATTTTACATTGGATATGAGTAAATAAACATACACACATACATATAGGTGTACATGTTCTACTTAAATAAGTATGTATTTAGATTTTCTTATATCATTTAAATTACATCATATTGCTGTTACATGTTAACCCCTTTGCTGCTATGCCTTTTACCCCCCTGTGCTAAGCCTTTTTTGGCTATTTGGGGTAGTTTGCGCTTAGGCCCCTATAATGTTTGGAACACAAGTTATCCACGCCAAATTTGTGTCCTTATTTTCCAACATCATGGGAATTCTAAAGGTACCCAGGGTTTGTGGATTCCCCTTGTGGAAACCCAGAAATTAGCCAAAATACAGCTACATTTTTTTATTTTTGGGGGGGAAAGGGCTACAGATAATAACGTCTGTTTTTTCCCCTGCAAATGGTATCAATAAAGGGGTTGTGAGCTGAAATCACCATTTTCCCAGCTTTCAGGGACAAGCAGACTTTTGTTAGAAACCCAAATATTTTTTCTCAGTTTTGGCATTAATTTTGGACATAACCTATTTTTGCTATTTTTTGTGCTTTCAACCTCCTTCCAGTTAATGGTAGAAATGGGTATGAAAGCAATAATGCATCTTGAAAAGCTATACATCTTTGAAATGTACACAGAATTCTGAATTCAGCTAGGGGTCATTTGTGTAGATCCTTCAAGGTTTCTGCATAGAAACTAACAGTTAAATATAGGACAAAATTGAAAATTACTTGAAAAACATTTCTTATAATTGTGACAGCTGTTTGACAGCAATATACCGTTACATCCGCTAGACCTTTCTGGTTGTGGGGATATATATTCAATTCAATAAAACTTTATTTCGGTTTTAGTACAAACCATAAAAGTACATATACAGTAATGACACAATTCAAGATACTTTTGTTAAAAACACATATTTAATAAAGTGTAAAGGTGCAAGGAAATGCTTTCTTCATTACATAAAAAGCAAGAGATTAGGAAATTAATTACATAAGTCCACTACTGATCCTTACATTTTCTAAATTTAACAGTCAATTTTAAAAATTCAGTGATTTGGAGAATACTATCATTGTGCAAAAGTTGTAAGTACATTAAAGCCGGCCTGATCTGAGTAAAATTATGTTTTTTTAAAAGAGTCACCAGATAGCGCTTGCGGGGATATTCAGAAAACCTACATAAAAATATAAAATGCAGCATATCCTGCGGAGACCTTCCGTTGTAGCCGCAGGGTGCTGTAGTCCTATTAAAATTAGCAGTTTTTGGCCTGACCAGCAGATGATGAAAAAGATTCAACCTAAACCTTGTTAACAAGAACTTTTCATGAGAGGTCAGGGATCCCAATAAATATGGCTCGATAGTTACACATGTTTTCAACATAACAGATTTTTTCACAGTTTGTTTCTGGAGCTCCACTCCTTCCCTCTGGATCTTCCTGTCCATGAGGAAGGCCCGTTTAGTTACCTCCAGGTCCCCCTTGACAATCTGAGTAAGATGTTCAAACAATCTGGGACACCCCAGCCTAGAAAAGCTGGATTTCAGGTATTTTATCCATGGGATACCCAGTGCCTTGTCCTGCGACAGGCAGTCCCTCACAATCATATGTGTCAATGGAATATCAGGATTCAACCACAATTTTATCCAGCAGGTCAACGGGCGTAGGGAAAAAATGTCACATAGGTATTGCGTCCCCAATTCTTCGTGAACTGCAAGATTGGACGTGCCTGAGGGGACACACAGGAGACACTTCATAAAGAAATTTTCAGCAATCTGCAGCTGCTCACCACCCATATACCCCCATATTTCACTACTGTATGTAGCCGTTGCCACAGATTTAGCGTTATAAAGTTTCAACATGGCACCAGTAGGGTTTTTCCCCAGTTTCGAGGCAAAATTTAAAATGGAGGCCTTCACTCTGGCCAATTCTCATTTCTTTTTAACAAAATGCGGGTCCCAATTTAGTTTAGTATCAAAAAGGACCCCAAGATGGGAGAATGTTTTTGATATCGGGATTATCGCTTCATCAATTTTAAATAGAAAGTTCCTTCTCGGTTGTTGACCTACTTGCATGACAAATGATTTGGAGTTATTAATCATAAGGTCTCTATCTGTCATGAAGGACTTAAAAGCATTTAATAAGGATTGAAGGCCCCTTTCAGTCCTGGATATTAAAATTGCATCATCTGCATATAAAAGTACTGGAATACCCCGCCTGCCGACTCTAGGACAGTCAGCCGGCACCTTCTGTAAAACACTATCCAGATCATTGATATAAAAATTAAAAAGGAAGGGGGCCAGAATACATCCTAGACAGACTCCCTTTCTGATATCAAAATTGTTTGTTACGCTCAGATCTTGGGAATACCTGACATTAGCTCTGGTATTGCTGTGGAGGTCTATAAGAAAATCAACAAGACCACTGTCCACCCCCCTCGCCCTCATGGACTGCCACAACGTCCGCCTGTTCACGCAGTCGAAAGCTGAGGATAAGTCCATGAAGGCGAGGTGGATGGTACCCCTTTGAGCCACAGTATACTTACTCAAAATTAAAAACAGGTTAAGGCATTGAGTTATTGTTGAACGACCACTGCAGAAACCATACTGGGAGATGGACATGATGTTGTTTCCCACCACCCAGTCTGAGAGTCTCTGCAGTAGTATCCTTCTTATTATTTTAACCATAGAGTCTATTAATGAAATAGGTCTGTAACAGTGTGGGCTGCATTTGTCCCCCTTTTTAAAAACCGGGACAATAGTAGAAACCCCCCATGATTGTGGGCAACCACTTTGCACTGCAGCATTAAATACAGACTCTAGTATAGGAGTCCAAAAGGAAGGCTCCGACTTAAATAAGTCTGGAGGGATCCCATCAGGTCCGGATGCTTTCCCTTCTGTCAGTTCCATAATACCCTCAATGAATTCACCCCTGTCAATGCTAATCTTCTCTCCGGAAATAAAAGGTGCTAGGTTAAGAGTTTCTTCCATCGGGCAGCAATATAATTGCTTAAAATGCGCTTCCCCATCCCCCTTCGGTAAATAACATTCAAGGCCATCGCCAGGCTGCTGTACCAGAAAAGGTTTTTTCATTGCAGCCCAAAATCTGGAACTACACTTCAAAATAGTGGGATCCAGGATCTCATTCCAGGCCTCTTCCCTTAGGGATTCCTTGCGTTTAGCTATAATAGATTTGTATTTTTTACGCAAAACTTGGACAGTCGCCTGTTGTCTTGGTTTAGCTGCTAGAGCCATCCTAAGGTTACTTGCTGCTTTGGTACAGTTATGGTTAAACCATTTTGGGCCCACGTTGACTAGATTTGTAGCTGGTACCGACAGTAGCTGAGAGACCTTATCTGAGATTGTCTGGAATGCCCCAAGGACCTTACTAGGCTGTATGCCTTCTTGTGTACATGTGATAATTTCATCTGCACAAATGACTTTGATGTCTTTGTACAACAGATCTGGGGTGATCTTAGACCATCTTAGTCGGGGTCTCCCATCAGTTGTGCTCAACCTGCCCTCATTGTGGTTTGGCCCTTCTTTGGATATCCACGGTCCCATCAAGTGAACAGTGAGCGGGTTATGGTCACTGAATTCACTGTCTTCAATAGTAAAAGAGTCCACAAAAGACTGCATTGATGAAGAGATTAATACATAGTCAATGAAAGTTTCCCTCCCATGCCCCTTAAAAGTCGGAGTCTCAAATCTCTTGGCAGGATCCATCAAGGCCAGAGTTGGCGTCACATCCAGGTCATTCAATAAATCGTTGAAAAATGTTCCTTCTCAATTGAGTGTTCTAAATGTAAACCATTAGATCGTACACAGGTTAGATCCAGAATACATTTAAATAGGGGGTCACCACAAGGGTGAACATTAAAGTCCCCCATGATCATAAGATTATGAAGATTCTGTTTCATTGACATACTTATAAAAACATTCAAAGCAGATATTTGGCTACAATCTGAGCATGGATTAACACAATTATAAAAGTTTAACAGACCAGCTGGATAGTTTTCTCCTTTTAAAATTAGACCAATAATTCCAGGGTTGGCAGATGGTACTCTACGTACTTTACAAGTCAATGCAACAGAGATGTACGTAACCATCCCCCCCTTAGGTCTTCCCCTATTGGTTGTAATGGCAGGGACGTAAAATGCCTTATACCCTTTTAAAAAATGATTGCATTCAATGGACCATGTCTCCTGCAAGCAAATTATAAGATACTGTTTTATGTACCTAATCCAATTACAATCCTGCATCTTGGCACCTAAACCCGCAATATTCCAGGAAATTACATTATTATGGCTCCTATTTATCCATGTGTCTTCTGTAACTCCCAAGTCAACTGAACTCTCCCTTCCCTGTTCCCCCAATCGCTCACGTCAATCACAAGCCTCTAAGCCTGATAGTAAATCAAATTAATTTTGTGTCACAACTTCAAACCCGTTCCTACCGCAGTTAGCAGGGTTGTTAAGTTGTGTTACTTCAGGGGCAGGACGATGAATAGGAATAAATGATCTACTTCTACTGATATCATGGGGCGCTTTGATAAGATGAGAATAGAAGTAGCCAAGTGGTCGCACGCATACACTGTTCACATCATAAACTAGGGAGGCTGCTCTTAGCAAGGCTGTTGCAACATGTTGACGGTACTTAAAATTAACAATAACGCAATCCCCCCTACAGGTCTTTCTAGACGGGCCAATCCAATTTACCCTTCTGGTAGACAATATTTGCTCAGAATAGGTCATTGGAAAGCCACATCTCTTGTTTAGCCATGAAACTGTTTTGTTTTTAAGTGATTCATGGGATTCCTCATGAAGCTGAGTGGGATTATAATCGATAGGCGGACACTAGTTAGGACAATCACAGAGGGTGCACAGTCAGGAGGAAGATTAATAAATCGACTTTTCATTGCTTCTCTGGGTCCCAATTTACCCTCTGGTACTGCTATAGCCTGTTTATTCTGACAAATTATCGGTATTGGATCAGGCAAAGCAGTTTCAGTTACAGTTATTCTCTTACTGGGTTGATGTGATATGTCTTTGCTAGTTCCCTGCCCCTCTCCGGCAGAACCCCTAGTGGCAACCTTAGATCTTTCACCCAGGGCCAGATGTGGTGCCATAAGACCTCCTAGTCTATTAACTTCTAATGTAATAGTATCTAGATTAAGCACTAGGGGTTTAATGATCTCTTCCATCTTAGCTTCTATCTTGGCTTCTATAACACTAACTAGTAGTTAAAATTGCTCAGTGTTTATATTAGCTGCACATTTTCTTTCCAGTAATTCGGATCCACCAAGGGGGCTTTTTTGAGGCGTTTGGGTTGTCTCTACTCTTTTTTTTACTACGATTCCCCCCACGTTTAGATAGTAATTTCCTGCATGCCCTCACTGCTTTAAGGGCTGGTGGGCACTGGTCTGTTACCTCAATAGATGTATCCGGGATGTCCTAATAAAGCTCAGAATGAACCTGCGCTTCAGTCGTTACGGCTGTCCGATTACCCGGTTCAAAATTATCGTCTATTGGTAGTGCGACTAATGGGGAGGGAGTATCTGGGAGTATAGCAGGAGAGCTTCCCCGTCCCAGCGAGGCTCTCAGGTCATTATTGATTTTGTTGACCACTTTCACTAGATAATTATCTAGAGGGGCCAGCTCAGGTGCAGTTTTATCAGATTTTGGTTTGGACATTATCAAAGCTTTAAGTAAGCACTTAAATGCTTGAATGTTAAAAGAACAAAAGTATCATAAAATACAAATTACACTAATGTCAGGGTCACAAGCATAAAAACTGCAATGTTAAATGAAACAGGTTCCTGACCATAGTCAATTAATAAAAGTCTCACTTGAGGAATAAGGAACCTCAGCTGCAAGACCAAGGTCTGTGGCCCAGCCCAGCCTCGTCCAGCCCCGGACTGCAACAGACTGTCCCGCCCTTGTCCCGGGCTCCTCCCGGTCACTCCCGCGTGCGACTCGGGGGCGAGAGGCGTTCCTCACTTTTCAAGCGCCTCCAAGCGCAGCAATGGCGTCAGACATGCGCCCTGGCTGCCGGGGCACCTGGGAATTGCAGTCCTGCCCCCGCGGCGATGGTATCGCAATAATGGCAGCCATCGGCGCAGCCGTTCCCCTCACGGCACTGGCGCTGACGCTGGCTGGAGCAGGTGCTGGTTACAATGCGCCGTTTCCCTCACGGCAGGAACAGCAGGTAAAAAGACCCCACAGGAAGAGTTTAAAGCGCCCCAATGAGCGCTCGGCGCTCCTTGCTTTTCAAGCGCCTCCGGGCGCAGCAATGGCGTCAGACGTGCGCCCTGGCCGCTGGGGCACCTGGGAATTGCAGTCCCGCCCTCGCTGCGATGGTATCGCGATAATGTCAGCCACCGGCACAGCCGTTCCCCTCACGGCACTGGCGCTGACGCTGGCTGGAGCAAGTGCTGGTTACAACGCGCCGTTTCCCTCACGGCAGGAAAAGCAGGCAAAAAGACCCCACAGGAAGAGTTTAAAGCGCCCCAATGAGCCCTCGGCGCTCCTCGCTTTTCAAGCCCCTCCGGGCGCAGCAATGGCGTCAGACGTGCGCCCTGGCCGCCGGGGCACCTGGGAATTGCAGTCCTGCCCTCGCGGCGATGGTATTGCGATAATGTCAGCCACTGGCGCAGCCGTTTCCCTCACGGCACTGGTGCTGACGCTGGGTGGAGCAGGTGCTGGTTACAACACGCCGTTTCCCTCACGGCAGGAACAGCAGGCAAAAAGACCCCACAGGAAGAGTTTAAAGCGCCCCAGGATATATAGGACTTGTAGGTTCACCAAGAACCCGACGAACCCAGAGCCAATAACTGAGCAGCGTTTTGCAATGGTTTTTTCATTATGTTCCGGGTATATAGCAATTAATTTGGGAAAATATATACAAGGAAAACTCAGTATGAAAGATACCAATGTATTTCTGAAATTGGAACAAAATATAGAGTTTAGAAACAGTAGATATTTGCACATTTCCGAAATTGAGAGTACCCATACTAGCATTAGACTTATGGGTTATTTTTCGAAATGACTTCGTTTTTACACATTGTCTTTCATTTGGAAGGCAGAAATGCATCAAAAGTCAATAGGTAATAACAGTTGCACTACAATTCTGTATTCTCCTAAGTCTCCCGATAAAAATGGTACCTCACTTGTGTGGGTAGGCCTAGTTCCTCCAACTTGAAATTGTGCAAAACGCAACGTGGACACACCACATTTTCACAGAGAAAACTGTCCCTTTTGTTGCAAAGTACCTTGCTGTAGATTTTGAACCCTAGCTCTGCAGGCACCTGTCATGGATACTTGCGCCTCCCACACAAGGAGGCACCAATTGTATCGGGAGACCTGGGGAAACGCTGGGTGGTAGGAAATTTGTGTCAGCCCGGTGATGCCACAACTTTCCCACACAAAATTGTTTGGAAAAAGTGATTTTTACAGCTAAATTTGAACTTTGCAGTGGATTCTGGGTATGAAAACGTTGGAGGATCCATGAAAGCCATACCTCCCTATAATTCCCTTGATGTCTAGTTTTCAGAAATGTGTGGGTATGATACGTTTCCCTAGCTGGCAGCCGAGCACATAGCCAAAAACCTAGGTGACCCCCCATGAGAAACCAGGTTATTTTGTGATAGGCAATTTTGATGTCGCCTCAAGACATTTTGGACCCTTGCCTGTCATGGGTACTTGGGCCTCCCACACAAGTGAGGCACCATTTTTACCGGAAGACCTGGGGGAATGCTGGGTGATAGGAAATTTGTGTCAGCCCGGTGATGCCACAACTTTCCCACACAAAAAAACTTTGGAATAAGTTATTTTTCCAGCTACATTTTAGGTTTGCAGGGGATTCTGGATAAGAAAATGTTGAGGGATCCATGCAAGCCATACCTCCCTGGAGTCCCCAGGTGTCTATTTGTCAGAAATGTGGTTTGGTAGGTTTCCCCAAGCTGGCCGCCAAGCACCGGGACAAAATACCAGGTGACCCCACTTGCAAAATCAGGTCATTTTGTGATAGACATTTTTGATGTTGCCTCAATATGTTTTGGGCCCTTGCCTGTCGCAGGTACTTGGGCCTCCCACACAAGTGAGGCACCATTTTTATCGGGAGCCCTGGGGGAATGCTGGGTGGTAGGAAATTTGTATCAGCCTGGTGATGCCACAACTAAAAAGGGTTTTTTTCAGCTAAAGTTTAGGTTTGCAGGGGATTCTGGGTAAGAAAACATTAGAGGAGCCACGTAAGCCATACCTCCCTGGAATATCCCGGGTGTCTAGTTTTCAGAAATGTGTGGGTTTGGTAGGTTTCCCTAGCTGGCCGCCAAGCACGGGACCAAAAACCCAGTTGACCCCCGTTGCAAAACCAGGTCGTTTAGTGATAGGCAATTTTGATGTTGCCTCAATATGGTTTGGGCCCTTGCCTATCAAGGGTACTTGACCCACCCACATATGTGAGGTACCATTTTTCTTGGAAGACTTTGGAGAATGCGGGCTGGGTAGATCTTTTAGATCTTTTCTGGATCCACGCAGATTCCAGAACATTCCACCACAGAAATGTGAGGAAAATGTGTTTTTTTAAGACACATTTTGAGGTTTGCATGCAATGTAATTTTGTAATTGTTTGTGTTGTAACATCATATATTCATTTAGATGCATGTATCTGTTTCGTATTTTATATGTAATTCATTTACTCTGATGTCCTTATGAAACATAGCTGGTTCTGTTGTAAAGAGCTCTGACACATTCAGGTAATGTACGCGCTATATAAAAACGCATAAATAAATTAGTGACAAGCAAAGAGTGTAGACTCAGCTCCTCCTCCACATTTATAATCTCTTCTGTGAGTGCTCCCACCACTGATGAGTAATACACCAATATGGTACTCTTCCTACGGTGAGGCTCTAGTGACTCTTTCGATTTGGATATAGAGGGCACTGGTTAACTTATTTTTCCAGATCATCCAAGATATCACGCAATAACCAAAGAGGGGTGGCATGGTCCAGTCACAATCGGTCGCGGACAGGCGCAGCCTAGTTCTTCGCATAGGCATAACGAGGGGCGGCCTGCATGCATCCTACACTACAGGAATCAGGTGTATGCTTTATAGCACGGTGGCTCCTCCTTCTGATGCACAGCAGGAAACAGAAGGGATCTTGTCTGGGTAGTTCCTCCGGAGCCAAGATCACCAAAGAACACAAAACAGTGCATCCCTTGCTGCGGGAATCAGGTGTGCTCTTTATAGCGCTGTGGCCTTTCCTTCTGATGTGCAGAAGGCAATAGAAGGATTCAGGTGCACATAGTGCCCTCGGAGCCAAGAACACCAACTAGTGTGTTAATTTACTTGGTATACATCAAACAGCTAAGACACCAAGTTGATGTTAAACTACAATACCTGTAAGGTCCTGTAAACCAAACCATCAGCACATAAGAAATCACTGAGAACATGGCTGTCAATTGTGGCATGGATTTCTATTCCTTTAGAGAAAATTGCTGAGAGGTCTGCTATAAACAATTTATAAAACAAAGGAGCTAAAACACAACCTTGTTTGAAACTAGGCCATATTTCTGTTAGATCTTCTTTCAAGCCTAACTTAACTCTGGCCTGTGTTTCAGAATGTAGATTCTGCACCATGGCAATGGTAAAACTGTGTGGCCCTAGGCCCCCATGCATAAATACCCAGTACACAGACACTAGTAAGTAGTGGGTAGAACTGGCCCAGGGCCCGTGTGACAGGCCCCTTTCATTACCAGGGTCACATGTCCTGTGACGTCTGTGTTGGATGGGTGTGGGGTTTAAGCCAGACCTCTGGAGTTGCTGGTAAAACTGAAAGACTAGAACTGTGACCAGCAGGTCAATACAGCTAACTGTGCAGTGGGTTCAACACCATGGATTGATGTTCGGAAGTCCACAAAACAAACAAAAAGGTTACTGTGGATCGTGAGCTGCCGTTCCAGATATTTCAAAGCAAATAACTGTTGATTTGTACCAAGGAACAACCAAAATCGAGTTTCTTCAAGAGGAATCAATTTTTACCAGCCAAAATCGAGTTTCTTCAAGAGGGACACATTTTTACCAGCCAAAATTGAGTTTATTTAAGATGGATCAATTTTTTATTTTGAACCTTTTTCTCGAGGGCTTCTTACACCAGCATTCCAAATATTCTAAAAGATGAGCGCAATAAAGCAACTGGACCTGATGGTCTGTATATTTGCCTTTCTCTTAAATTGGGGATCAGTAATAGTTTCCCTTCAAGCCGAAGGCATTTCATCTATTCTTAATTCAGTAATAAAACGTGAATGCAAAATCCCACCCTATGATATCCGGTTGAGTTAAAAAAAAAAAAATTGGGACACCATCCAGCCCTGGTGACTTTCTCCTGCTATTTGTGGCTGTTATTTCGCAAATACTATTTTATGATAACTTTGAGAAAACGTCTTCGCACGAATTATAGATCCTCACCCTTGGAATTGATCAGCCTGAATAAATATTCCGGTCAATACTTCCCAAGTATCTAATTCACTCGGAAAAATAGCCTGAAGCTACTACCTTACAAAACCCCTCATTATCTTTTCCCTTGATGAAAGAATCTCCAATTAGCGAGGCTTTGACAATGCCCTCTCTCTTCTTTTAGCTTTTATATTCTTTCAATGCACATTTCATGTCGACGGCTCGAATTTGAAGATAATGTAATATAATATCTTGGTAGCTTTTTCACATCCTTCCTAATATAGGCACAGTTTATTTTTGTCTTATTTAAAGTAAGAATTGATATGCTTTCTAAAATAAAGCAATAGTTCTCATCATGATTTATCACACCAATTAAAATTATATTCCCCCTTGTAATTTTGGATAACTAATTTTCTCCCTTTTGAAGGACTTAACTATGCAACCACTAATAGCAAATATATTGCATCATTTTGCTTTTCCATCAGCAGTTAAACAATAAAAACGAGTGTTAAAGAACAAATATATATATATCAAAAAACGAATGTATGTCTGTCTGTTTGTCCTTTATGCATTACTACACCATTCATCCGATCGTCATGAAACTTTGGGAAGTTGTTGAGTACACTCCCGTGAAGGTTTCTGGCAAAAAAAAAAGTTAAAAAGTTAAAAGTTGTTAAGTACACTCCCGCGAAGGTTTCTGGCAAAAAAAAAAAGAAACATTTGTTAAATATCGGCCCTCAGGGCCCTCATAATCTTTCCAATACTGAACGTTTACAGTATCCGGTGCGACTCGCTTTTGCAATGACCATCAACAAAGCACAAGGACAATCGCTGCAAGTGTGTGGACTAGATTTGGAGAATCCGTGCTTCTCACATGGACAACTGTATGCGGCCAGCTCACGCATCAGAAAAACTTCTGATTTATTCGTGTACGCACCAGACGGAAAAACAAAAAATACTGTGTAAGCACTCGAATAAATAAACAGAATTAAAACAACACTTTAAAATGTTTTCCATATTAAAATGAATAAGTTTCAATAAAAATGACACAATGTAAATTGAATGTTATCATAAAAAGTTTCCTTAACCCCTTCGATGCTTGTGACAAGGTCAACTCGTCATAGGTGTTACCTGCGCTGTGCGTTTGACGAGTTGACCTTGTCACAAACAATGGGATTTTGAAAATTGCAGCACACAGCGGGAATATACGATAGCAATGATGCGGTTAAATTTCCTTTCTTCTGAGATCGCAGCAAAGCGCGACGGGTAAGCTTTTATTCTAATACAAACAAATTAAGTAAACATAATACCCCAGGAGACTGCCCAGCATAAATATGGTGGCCAGCTCGAAAAAAACTATAGTTTTCCAAAAGAGGTACGGTAATAATAACATAACATAACAGTTTCCTGACAACAGCTGCAACAAGAAAATAAACATTATTAAATAAAAGATAAATTTAACAATCTTTGCTACCAACGTGCCCCTCACAAACATAGTGACCACCAAAAAACAAGATACAAAAATATGTATCCAAGCAGTGTATGAATACACTCCCTGGGCAGTGTGATGCAGCCCTCCATTGCAGAAAATGGTCACTCCCGGCCTGCTCTCACAAATATGTCAGCACCTATGAAAGAAACAATTACCTTGCAATCAATAACATGATTCTCACCTCTGACTGTTAAGTCGGTAGATATTTGCGGCTAACCAAAAGCAAGATCCTCAGTCTATTAGGATCCAAAACATAAATTAGCTAATTTGGGATTCTAGGCCCCAACGCAGACGACTGACACATTAACTGTGGTGTATATAATGGTGGATAAAAAACAACCTGACCCTGAAATCGGGACCATGTGTGTTACCTGGACCAAAAAACTCACTTGTACCTACCTGAATGCATAAATTAATGATTTCCTCTGCATCAATGTGTGTTAAGGGTCCGTCAGAACACTTCAAACAAGTGACCAGCTCCAAGCTAAGGTGGGGCAGAACAGGATAGACAGAAGCAAGCTGGGTTACTCATTAAGAGGTGGCCTACAGCAGGAGTGCTCATGTCAGTCAGAAAGCAGAGCACCGATGATATAAGTAGAGACATCGGGCCAGATGTAGGTAATCTCAATTTACCTATTCTTAAATACCGAATCATGCCGATTTGGTATTTAAGAATAGGTAAATGCGATGTAGGTAATTTTTCGTTAAAAATTACCGAATCTTTAAGTTTCGATAATTACCGAATCGGTATTTACTGATTCGGTAATTGCCATTCATTCCTATGGGCCTGGAGGCCCATAGGAATGAATGGCAATTACCGAATCGGTAAATACCGATTCAGTAAAAGGGGGAAAACATTGAATGGTGGCAGGGTGTCACTTTGACACCCTGTTGCACCCCTCAATTGTGTATGGGTGCACATGTGGCACACTTACATTCCCTCGGAACACCTTGTCACGAACAATTGACCCAACACCTACGTGACCTCCACATCGCTCCCCGTTGAGAAGAGGTTCACCTTCAAACTCCTCAGCCATGCCTACAAATCCCTCAACAACCTCGGACCCAAATACCTCAACAAGAGAGTATCCTTCCACGCACCCAAGACGAACCTAAGCTCCGTTGAGCTCGCCCTGGCAGAGGTCCCCCGCATCCGCACAGACATAACATGCAGGAGAGCCTTCTCCTACATCACAGCCAAGACCTGGAACGAGCTCCTCATGAACATCAGATGCTCCACAACCCTGCACACGTTCAAGAAGGACCTCAAGACCTGGCTCTTCGACTGATCCAGAGTGGGCTGCCCCCCTAGCACCTTGAGACCCTCACGGGTGAATAGGGCACATTATGAACCCCTGATTGATTGATTGTTTGATTGAAGGCGGCTGTTCCCAATTACCTCTACATTTACTTAGGTAATGTTGCTTACATGAGCTCTGACAGAGAGCAAAGGATGTCTGTACACTGGCCCAAAAAAGTAGAAAGAGAAAAATGAATAACATACAAAATTTAAGGTTCAACTTCTCAGGGTAAAATTTATCTCAAAAAGTGCATGGTATGAGAAGGCTGGCGCTTAACCTCTCAGCTGCGTTATCACACTCCAGCTCCATTCAAAGACTGCATGACAAAGGCATCCATGGTCTACCCTCAACTGGATATGCTACTTTCTCACAGGAAGAGCACAGAGATTCAGACTCCCACCTGACACATAAAAACCCAAGAACTTGGGGGCATGGCTAGCAGCCGGGAAGAATGGCCACTGCCTAAGTGGGCTCCTGCTTCCCCGGCCAGAATCCTGCATAATCCGTTGCCATCTACGCTAAACAAGGTGAAGACGAACATAGTTTCTTACTCCTTACCTCCTTTGGGACACTTGGTGTGAGTTGTGATCGGCGAAGTGACTCTGGCGACCCTTCCTGGTGCATCCCTGTCGGGGTGGTAATGGCGGTAATGGCGACCTCCTGCTGAGCGGAGTTGTAGGAGCGGGCAGGAGATGCTGTGGACACCGGGTCGATGGAACGTGGAGGAGGAGTCCTGAGGTGCCCAGGGCCGGTAATGTGCATGAAGCGGATGACGGCACTCAACCGCGCACTGCGATCCACTGAGGGACGACTGGGTGAGTGAGCTGTCCATGGCTTGGCGGCCTTCCCGTATAGAGGCTGGCAACACAGACCTTTACGGGGTTGCAGTGCTGGGGTCTCAGCCGACTGGTGGTGTGAAGCGGAGGCGAAGTAAGAGCCGGCCGCCGGGGCTTGCCAGTACAATAACGTCCCAACCCGGACCAGAGGCCTGCACGGAGGAGGAGGCCTGGCGACCCTGGGCTCACGGGACTTGGTGCTTCAGGGCTGGGCGAGGCCCCGGCTCTGAGGGCTACAGGACACATGGACGCAAAACAGCGCTAGGCATCAAATTCAGCTAGAGGGTGGCGCATAGCGCTGATTATTGAATACAGCCAGGAGCTGGGTTAGGAGCGGGCTGCGCCCAGGAATCACTGCAGGTGCAGTTCCGCCGAGAGAACTGCCCCATAGCATCAGCAGTAGGAGGAGGTGGGCCTCCTCATCGGTGCTCTGAGCCGGGGAGTTCGGCTGGCCCTCATTTGGCTGAATGGGGACAGGAGACACTAGGCATTAAAAGACAGTATGGAAGTAGCCTGCTAGTTGTCTTGGCCTGTAAGAGTGGAAGATCACAGGGTGTGCCAGTGCCTTGTGTTTAAGTGCTCAGTGGGAACAGACTGAGGCGCAGTTCGGGTTCTGGGAGTTGAGCCCAGAGGGTCAGCTGATCCTTTGTCCGACGGACTTTGAAGGGCACGCACTATCCTTAATAAGTGGAGGCACAATCCCTCCTGCATCTGCTTGCAGGACGCAATCTAGGGCCTCATAGGTGCGAGTGATCCCTAACTGGTACTGACTTGCTACCGCCTGAACCTACGAGGAGTATCAAACCGGAGGTGCCCCTGGCAGTGAAGGAGCGGGGACGATGAGCACAAAGGGTAAACAAGCCCTGACCTAGGGTGCGGGACAGAGTGCTTTGATACCGCTCAAGGAGGACAGCCACAGAAGTGGCACCATATTGACATGGACAAACGAGGGGTGGAGGAATCCAGCCAGTAAACCCTACCCCTACAGAGAAGTCGGAGCGGTTTCATCTCCATGGGGCTTACCTGTACATTTTGTCACTCCTCCAAGCGCAGTGTGGGTGACACTCGAGGTGGCCCCGGAAATCCCGCTGGACAGTTGGATGTCAACTCGCCTAAATGGCGACAGGGGGGAAAGTTCCCAAGGCAAACGTGCAGAAACAACCAGCTAAATTTGCCTGGTCCAAGGCTGGCGATAAAAGTGAACCAACGCAGATGGATAAAGATGGCGGAGCAGCTGCCTCTAAGCAGGGAACGGAGCCAACCCTACAGGATGTTATGGCAGCGATAGGGGGGGGTGCGTACCTCTTTGGACTCAGTCACGGTGGAAGTCTCCCTTATCGGAGCAGACTTCCGGAAGATGGACGAGAAGGTCAAGGAGTTGAAGATAGTTACCGGCGCATTACAAACGGACACATCTGAACTACAATCCCAGATCGTCGAACCGCAAAAGAAGCAGGAACGGATGGCACATCAACTAGATGATTACGAAGGCCGAGCATGGCGCAACAATATCCGCATCCTAGGCATTCTGGAACATGCTGAGGGACTGGCGGCGGACCTGTATGTGGAGGATTTGATTACTAAACACCTCAACCCAAAAACTCTATCCAGCTACTTCTCCATTGAAAGAGCCCACAGAGTGCCGGGTGGCACTCCAAAACCGGGAGCGCCCCGAGGCCTCTCATAGCCTGTGTATTTAACTACCAGGACAGAGACATTATCCTACAGAGTGCAAGATCTGGTCCTCCACTGAAGATAGAAAACTATGAGGTGACTTTCTTTCCTGACTTTACGGCGAAGGTTGAAGCTCAGCGTCGCAGCTTTCAGGCAGTGAAGAGGGAACTGCGGGACAGGGAAGTGAAGTAGCTCTTTCCAGCTAAGCTCAGCGTGTAATCCGATGGAAAAACATGGTTCTTTGAATCGCCGGAGGCGGTTTGGGATTGGATGGAGGGCTGGAACAGAGTGGATGGTCGCAGAAGGGATCGCTCTGGCAGGTCTGGTCAGCATAGCGGCAACACTACAGAAACTCCACATGGTGGCCCGACCGACAAAGACGGCCAGATGACGGGAAAGGGCTGACATCCCCCCGAACACTTTGTAAACTGGCCCCTCGCTAAAAGCGCAAGTATGGGGGCGTGGCTGAGGCAGCCGACATGGCGGACGCAGCTTAGTTGAGCTCCGTTCCACCGATAATTTCCTTGACAAGTTATCCTGCCTCCCCCCTCACCCGTGCTTGTCCCGCGGCAGTGAGGTGTGGTGGAGGGTGTCCGGCAGGCTCTGGGTGACTTTGAACCGCATCGGCGGTGGGGGCAGTGTGCAGTCGGCCCCGGAGGCGGAGCGGCCTACACCAAGCAGAGACGCCGGGACCTCGATTTTGGAGGCGCCCGGGGAGCGTGACGATCAACGGCGGATGGCCGTGCTGGACCGTGGTGCGGCCCGCCTCCGACCAAAGAGTGAATACTGGCGATCTGGAGTCTGTGGAGTGGACCGTCGGCCCCGACGCTGCGCTGGGGGCCTGGACGGCTGCCCGGTGATCACAACCAGCGGGGCATAGATAGGCTGATTGAAGGCGACGGCAGGGGCCCCGAGAAACGCCTGGGCCCTGAGAAGCGACCCACATGGTGAGTGTGCAGCGGGGTCTTGAGGGGCTGTGAAGTGGAGGAGCTGGTGCTGGGGGCTCGGTGGTCAGATCGAGCCGCGGCGGACTGGGCCTCCGAGATACACGTGGTCTGCTCCTGAAGTGGCGTGTACCAGGCTGCTTAGTAATTACTGGGACTCGGCGGTCGGGTCGGGCCGCGGCGTGCCCCCTTGGGCCCCCAACTGTGGTGCGGCGGTCCTCTGGCCGCCAGGAACGTGGTGTAGCACACAGTGTGAGACGCGGGGCCCCGCTGGACAGTCCCATTGGCCACAAACAGACCGCGCCGGGCAACCGAAGGTGTTGCGGTGCCTGGAGACCACCCGACCCTCTCCTGAGCAATATTTGGTGGAGCTGCGGGGTGCGTTGTGGGGTCTCGGAGATCCACGAGACGGACGCTGAAGACGGCGGCTTGACCGGGCGGGCCACTGGGGGCAGACCGAGCTGTGGATTGCCTAATCGCCTGAGCCCAGTGTCTCGGGGGGACAATAGCTAGTGAGCCTGCAGGCAGACGACTGGCGGAGGAGACCCCCTGAATCTGGGCAGTGCAACTCCGGGATTCAAGAGATAGCCTTTCTACGACACTGACCCCACCAGTCGCAGATCATGACGAGAGGCGGGGGCGGCAGCATAGCCTCGAAACAAGGTACCCTTGACAAGTGCACCGGCGTGGGAGGGACGGCCGGGGCCTCCGGGGGCCCTCCGTCCCAGGAGCCAGATAATGCAGCGCTCCTGGCGGCAATCACCCAATCTAGAGACACTCTTGACGCCAAAATAGGGGCAGTTGGGGCAGATGTTACTCTATTGCACCAGGATTTACGTAACGCAGTGGCCCGTATCAGAGGCTGAAATATGGATCACAGGAGTGGAGGATGATGTGGCAATATTTAAAAAGAAAGTAGCAACCATGGAAGGAATTCAGAAGGGCCTGGTGCTCCGGGCAGAGGATGCCGAAGGGCAGGCTCGGCGCAACAACCTACGGTTTGTTGGATTTCCGGAGGATTGCGAAAAGGGGAATATGGAGGCCTTTCTCACTCAATGGCTGGAGGGCTGGCTGCCATCGGTGTCCCTCTCTCGCTGTTTTGTCATCGAGCGGGCGCACAGGGTGCTTGCTCCTAAGCCGCCAGTCGGGGAGCGCCAACGACCGGTGATAGCCAAATTGCTTAACTATCACGATCGGGACACCATCCTGAAACAAACCCGTTTGAAGGAACCCCTCATGTGTGATAACCAACGGATTCTGATATTCCCGGACTATACAAAGCTGGTGCAGCGGCAAAGACATTCCTTCACAGACGCTAAAGCTCGCCTGAGAGGCCTTAAAATCCAATATGCCCTACTTTATCCAGCCCGTCTGCGAGTGATCTATCAGTCCCGCACTTTGTTCTTCAATTCTCCGGAAGAAGTTTTTAACTGGACTGATGAGACAGTTCGAGTCCGGCCACACACTCCGCCGGCTCGAGATTCTGACTCGTCCTCCTCGACGGCGCCGCGGCAGACTCACAGACGCTCTCGTAGCAGGAGCAATTGGAGGTCCTGCTCCACCAAAAAATCCCCGTCCAAGAACGATGCTGCAGAGGGAACCGCTCCTCCAGATACTCAGACAGTGGATCCGTGAAAGGCGATGGGACTTTAAGTGGTGCTGCGAGAAGAGATCGGCAAGCGGATTCAGGTGACCCAGCCGGGGGTGGCGGGCGTGCTCTGGAAACACCGCTATCCTTGGCTATGGACATTGACTATCGGTTATGGGATGTGGGGCGAGGGTGAATGGGGGGGTGGACTGCAAGGCGGACATTTGCCTCAGGGTAACAGCAGTCCAGTTTTCCACGGGTGTTGATTGCCCCCTTACGGGGCTAGTTGGGGGCTGAGGGAGTGGTTTATGGGGATCCATTGGAGTGGGTGGCCGCCGACCTCCCGTTGGAGGTTGGGGTGTTCCTACACCGAGACAGATACTTCAATGTTGCTAAGGTATAGGGGGGGGGCTGGTGATTGGGGAGTTGAGTTGGGGTCTGGTTCAGGGTTTGGGGGTGGGGGGACACATGAGTTTGGGGAACTTTGGGGCAGCTCTTTACAACACGATGGTCCACCAGGTTCGATTGACGATGTATAGGCAACTACACTCCCATGCGCCCAGGCGATTGCAGACTTACCCAATTGATGGCGGCTAGAGATCCTGCTTCGGAGCTCCCCAGGGCGGCGCTACGAATAGTGAGCTGGAATGTAAGGGGCATGCTAGATAAAATCAAAAGGGGCGCTGTGCTGCAACAGGGGAAAAGGGAGAAGGCAGATGTTTTACTATTGCAAGAAACCCACCTCCTAGGTACCAAGACCCTTAGCCTGCAACGCTATGGTTATCAACAGGTGTTCCACACTGGTTTTGTCAGAGAGTCCCGGGGAGTGGCAGTAATGATTCACCGTAGGGTGTCATACGTTCACTCTACACAGTGGGTTGATGCCCAGGGTAGATACGTGTTTGTCAGGGGAACGATTGGTGGTGAGCCAGTAGTCTTTGGCAGTGTGTATGCCCCCCTCCGCTGCAATGGTATCTTGTGGAGAAATTGTTTACTGTCTGGACTGAGATTCCGGATGTGCTGGCTGTGATCGGAGGTGACGGGAATGATGTTATGGATGGCACTATGGATCGCTACAGGCCGGGTGGTGGGCAGCCGATAGCTACCCCTACGAAGTTGATGATATGGTGAGGGGCTTGGGTTAGACGGATGAATGGCGTTATCAGCATACACATAGTCGGGAATTCACTTATGTTTCGGTGGTCCATAACTCCTTCTCAAGGCTAGACTACCTGTTTGTTCCTTGCACCAAGATAGGAAGAGTGGAGTCGACAGCTATATTGCCGCGTAGGCTCTCTGACCATTCCCCCATTGCGATCGATATCCTTCTAGATAGGTGACGGCAGCCGTTTAGATGGCGCCTCTCTACCTGGCATCTACAGCAGGACGATTATCAGTCTCATATGCGAGAGGCCATAGCCCACTATTGAACTGATAATGAGGGGTCAGGGGTAGATGATGTGACTCTCTGGGAAGCATTGAAGCCCACACTCCGAGGAGTGGATATAGCCTGGTGCGCAAAGGCCCGTAGGATGCGAGGAGAGGAACTGGAGAAGGCTGCGGACCGTGTCCGCACCCTCGAGAGACAATGCACGGAAACGGGGGTGGAGGAAGATATCAGTCGACTGCTGCAGGCGCAAAGAGACACTGCATCCTTACAACTTGAGGAGTCACGCCAGGTGTGGCTCACAACACAGAGCATAATCTACCAGTGGGGGGATAAGTCCAGCACGATGTTGTATTGACTCTGAGGCCGGAGGCTCTCTATCAGATCCAAGGGTAATTGCTGACAGCTTTGCGTGCTACTATGCGGCGCAATACTCCCCTAGGGAATCCCTCCCAGCAGAAGCCGTCGATAAATTTCTGGCGGATCTCCCACCGCGGGGGATCTCTGACGAGGAGCGCAGTAGTCTTGAGCTTCCACTGTCCGCAGAAGAACTAGGGAAGGCCTTTGGAGAATTGAACACAGGAGAGGCCCCAGGGCCTCACGGGTTTCCGTGCGAGTTTTTCCGGAAATATCATCTCCAGTTAGGGACACATTACAAGAAGGTGTTGGATGCTGCTAGAGAATCGGGCCACCTGCCAAGAGACTGGAGGCACGCTGAGATAGTGGTCTTTTGCAAGCCAGGGAGGCCTCCAGATCGCTATGAATCCTATCGCCCTATCTCACTTCTGAATATTGAGGCGAAGATACTGCCCAAGCCCTCGCTAACCGCCTCCTCCCATTAATTACTACCGAGGTCCACCCGGACCAGGCCGGCTTTATGTCGCACAGAGCTACCAGGCACAATATTAGGTGGGCCCAAGTGGCTTTGGAAATGATGCGAGCTACCGGAACTCAGGCGGCGCTTTTGTTGGCTGATATAGATAGAGCCTTTGACTCGCTGAGCTGGGTTTACCTACACGCGCTCCTGCTTCGCTTGAATCTTGGACCCCATTTTCTCTCATATATACGGTTGCTATATACAGACTTGACGGCATCGGTGCGTGTAGTGGGCGCGCTCTTGGACACCTTCCCTATTGGACGGGGCACACGCCAAGGGTTCCCTCTCTCGCCTTATCTGTTTGCCCTCGCCATGGAACCTCTTGCGGAGTGGGTACGCATATACGCGCAGATGAAGGGGTTTGAATGGGAATCTGGGCCGTCCGATAGGATCGCTCTCTATGCAGACGACGTGCTGTTCTTTCTCACAGACCTAAATAGGTCAGGCCTGAGAGTTCTCGAAATTATGAGGGTGTTTGGAGAGGTCTCGGGACTTTATCTTAATGTGAAGAAATCTACTCTATGGACCCTGGGAAATGGCGCGGCACTGGGCAACTGGGCGTCGACTCTACAGGAAGCAGTGGGGGGGCTTTAAATACCTCGGAGTATTTTTAACGGACATGCCAGGAGTCTCGTGGGAACGCAACATCGTTCCGGTATGGGACAGGGTTCGGTCCGATATGAAAACATGGTCCCGCATGCCCTTGAATCTGTATGGCCGCTCGGCCATTTTTAAGATGGTGGCCCTTCCTCGTCTGCTCTATCAGCTACAGAACCACCCCTACCCTGTCGTGCCACAATGGGTTCGTCAGGTCAACTCGGCACTGGGTCGCTTCCTCTGGGCTGGGGGTGCTGTACGTGTGGCACTTCGCACCTGCATCTTTTCCACATATTGTGGTGGCCTGGCGTCGTCGGATATTTTATCTTACTATCAAGCTTCCCACTTGTTGGTGTTAAATGAGTGGTGGTATGGAGATCGGAGTGATCCAGCCTATGCCCTTGAGAGGTAGTTGATGGAACCTGACACCTTACATACGTTGCTATACTCGGCGGGAAAGAGGAGGAGACTCCCAGTGGCTACTCAGGTGGTCTTCCAAATATGGCGTCGAGCGCTTGGCCGCCTGGGATGGTGGAATAAGCTGACGGAGGAGACCCTGCTGTGGCACAATGGCCGCCTACCGGCTCTTGCGGCCTTGCAGGGGTTTCGCGGCTGGGATGCGATAGGGATCTCGGCGTTGGGCCATGTCATGAAGGGCACGACCCTTAAATCATTCCAGGAACTGAGGGACGAATACGATATGCCTAAGACTCAATCCTTTAAATATTTGCAGTTTCGACACGCCATTTCCCCTGCCTTGGAGGGACTGGACTCCCTGCCGGAAATTTAGCCCTCTAGAAGCTAAGTTGTTTATGGGGGAACTAGTAGAAAAGAAAATATCCCGCATCTATCAGTCACTAGTTATTCATTGCTCCCCCTCTCTGGATAACTTACGGTCCACCTGGGAGAGAGATGTAGGAGAATTGGATGAGGAGGGTTGGTGGGAGGCTCTTGCGACTCCGAGGGGGGTGGCCATCGCTGTACGACTGCGTTTTATCCAATTTAAATACCTGCACAGGGCTTATTACATGAGGGAGAGACTGTGTAGGGCTGGTTTGATTGCCTCCCCTGACTACCTGAGATGTGGCCGAGAGGTGGGCACTTTCATGCACACGGTGTGGTCCTGCGGGGCATTGGAGAGATACCGGAAGCGTGTTTGGGATTGCTTGGATGAGGTGCTGGGCTGGAAGCTCCCCCGTACACCGCAGCTGGGCCTTTTACATGTTCTGGAGCAGGTGGGTGGTAACATCTACAAACGACACTTACTACTCCTGGGCCTTACGGTGGCTAAGAGGGACGTGGCCCGTGCCTGGAAAAACCCTAGAGCTCCCCCGTTAGAGGTCTGGAAACAGGGATTGGATTACTATATGGGGCTGGAGCGTCCTGTGTTTGAGGCCCGTGGCTGCCCCAGAAAGAATTACAAAATTTGGAAGAGGTGGGCGGACTACAGGGGGCTGTGGCTAGAGCCGCTGATGCAACAAGATGTAACTGGTGAACAATTGCTTTGAGAACCAGGGCGTGGGTAAGAGTGTATTACTATTTTCATACGGACTAATTTGCCTGACCTGGATGGACATCGTGAACGGGCTAGGGGGGGACACAGGTGGGGGGTAGTTCTTATGGGATGGGGGGAATAAGGATTGTTTGATAATAATGATTGATATTGATTACTATATTGATTGCTTTTCTCTGTATCTTTATTTTATGCTCACAGCTCCTCCGGTGTTCGGAGTACTGTGGATATCTTGCAATCTTACTCAACACAACAATAAAATTTTGTTCTGGAAAAGCGCAAGTATGGGAGGGTGAAAAACAAGGTTCTTGATGCCCATAGGGACCTCACATTACAGAGTTGCCTTTTCCGAGCAGATCGGGACTGTTGGGTCTCTACAGTGTGATTGGAATGAAGATTAACTATATGGCATTCGTGGATGGCTAAATTTAAGACTACTATGATTGGTATATGCGGGGATGGGAGTCGACTATCCCAGTGCATTCTTAGCATTGTAGGGGGGAGAGAGGCACTCTGCCATGTTTGGGACTGGGTAGTTTTAAATCCACGGGCAGGGAAGCAGGGAGAGGTGAGGGAACCGGAGGGTCAAACCTTTGGGGATGTTTACTTGTTAACTGTTTTATTGGTACGCACTGTGATTCTGTGGTACTGATGAGTAGAGGAGCCATACTAAACATTGGATGGAAAATGGTGAGTGGGCAGGTGCAAGTTCTTTCCGCGTTTACGCTAATCCGTACAGCTGGAGATGTTGTGATGCATAGATATGGGGGAGATGGAGATCGAGTGCTTTCTGTATTGACCTGGAATGTCAATGGTGTGGGTGATAGGATTAAGAGGGGGATAGTGCAGCAGTACTTAAGACGGCACTCAGCGGATGTGGTTTTATTGCAGGAAACACACCTAGTGGGCCAGAAGTCCAAGGCCCTCACCAGGTGGAGATATAAACTCTTGGTACATGCGGACTACACCACGGGTTCGAGGGGAAAGGCCAACTGGTTAAAAAAAGTACGCCTCTTATTGTTCACAAGACATGGACAGACCAAGGGGGTAGATTCGCAGGGGTAGAGGCCCAGTGGTTCGGCAGGGACATAAACATATTGTCAGTGTATCTACCACCCGCCCTGGGTAAGGCAGCATTGGGGGACCTGGGAAGTAAGCTTACGGGACTCCGAGAGGGCACACTAATCATGGGGGGAGACTGCAATACGACATTGGATGACACTATCGATCGCCACCCACCAAAGTCCAGAGCGAAATCTAACGACCTTATGGCTGATTTTATGAAGGCACTGGGGTTGGCAGATGTTGGTCGAGTGCTTCAACCGAACGGCAAACTATTCACATATTTTTCTAATGTTCACCACAGCCTGTCGCATATTGACTATTTCCTTACACACCAGTCTTCGATAGGTAACTTTGCCCAGTGTTAAGTTCTACCCAGAGGCACATCAGACCACTCCTCAGTTTGGATAGACTATACTCACTGGGGTATACAACCTTTACAACAAATCTTTTACCACGCACTACCATTACAACGCAGTCATTACAACGCAAACCATTACAACGCATTGCGCTGGGGGCGCTCTAGGATAGGGAATAAGTTTAATTTACTATCCAACACCTTCCCTAGTGTCCACGGGGACTGGAGTTGGAATAGTAAATTAAACTATTCACTATCCAGCACCCCAAAGCGCTATGCGTTGTAATGGTATGCGTTGTAAAAACCGTGTTGTAAAGGTATGCGTGGTAAAAGTATGCGTTGTAACGTCATACATCCCTCACTGGGAACGACAGGCATGTACTACCATTGTTCTTAACCCATGGCTCCTACATATACCAGATATCAGGGAGGAACTCCGTAAGCAATCAGAGAACTATTTAACGGAGAACGTAGGCTCGGTCGACTCCACGCTAACAATCTGGGAAGCTTACAAGGTGGTCCTGAAGGGGCTAGCTCTGTCACTAAAGGTGGGGTATCTCGCCAAGAAGCGTGAGTTCCTAACCCAGGTGGAGTCTGACCTCATTTAACTGGAGCGAGAACATTCACATGATCCCTTACCTGACACAAGCGATAGGCTCCTAATGAAGCAGGATGAATACAGGATAAAAACTAGAGAACAAATGATGGCTAAGTGCCGCGCCACCCATCATAGGCTCTATGAGCTTGGTGATAGGGCAGGTAGGACACTGGCATGGTTAGAGAAGCGAGAGCAGGGATCAAGAAAGGTACACACACTGACGACACAGGGAGGGGTAATAGTTACACATCCACAAGAAATAGCGGAGGAATTTGCTAACCACTTCGAGAAGGTGTACTCTTCCTCTACCCACTACACAGCTGAGCACTTCCATCAGCTCCTTCATGACAGTACCGTGCCTGGTCTCTCGGATGTAGAAAGGGAATCCCTATAGGGAGACCTCTCAAACAAGGAAATAAGCAAAGCCATGGGGCAGATTAAATCTGGGAAGGCGATGGGGCCAAAAAGGCATACCGGTGGAGTTTATGAAAGCCACTGCTTCTCTGACTGCGCCACATTTGAGACTCATGAATGAAGAGAGCCTAGAAATAGGTGGGTTGCCAGCTGACCAGTGGTTGGCCACCATTGTGGTCATCCACAAACAGGGTAAAGCAGCAGATAGCTGTGGCTCCTATAGGCCAATTTTGCTGATTAATGTCGAGGCAAAAGTGCTGGCAAAAGTCCTGGTTAATAGGCTGGTAACAATTATTACATCATTAGTCCATCCTGACGAATCTGGATTTATGCCAGGGAGGAATACGGCCCTAAACATACGGCGTCTGCATAACGTGATGGCTCGTAGGAAATATATAGTGGAGGATGTGGCGGTGCTATCTCTTGATGCCTCGATGACTTTCAACTCTATAGAGTGGCCGTATATGTTCGAGGTCCTAGAAAAGATAAGACTGGGCCATAACTTCATAGCTTGGGTGAAGCTCTTGTATTCGGATGTGTTGGGGCAGGTGAGAGTTAATGGCTTTACATCCTGGACGTTTAAGTTAAGAAGAGGTACTAGGCATGGATACCTGCTCTCCCCGTTGATATTCTCACTCCTGTTGGAGCCTCTTGCGGCCTGGGTGTGGAGAGATGTGATGGTTCGGGGATGCGCTGGGGGGAGGATGTGGAAGATCGTATATCCTTGTATGCGGACAACATACTGTTATACCTAGCCTCCTCATACAAATCAATCCATGTTGTACTTGACATCTTCACCAATTTTGGCAAATATTCAGGGTACGAAATCAATTGGCACAAGTCCACATTGTTCATGTTGAGGGGCCACGTCCCCCTATTACCACCTGACTGCACTATAGAGGTGGCAGAGGAAGGGTTTCAGTATTTGGGAATCCTTGTTACTTCAGATCTAGCACATTTTTAGAGCGCCAATCTGGCCCCCACTTTGGCTCGCTTACGAGCAGATGTGAAGCATTGGAAGTCTCTGCCTTTAACACTGGTGGGGCGGGCTGCACTTTTCAAAATGGTGGACCTCCCTCGTTTCCATGACATACTCCATATTTGTCCACACAGAGTCCCTGATTCATATTTTAGAGCAGTCGAAGGTGAAATCTGTACGCTGTTGTGGGATGGGAAGGTCCCCAGGATATCATTAAAGAAATTGACTAAAGGCTGGTACAACTGATGACGGTTAATCACTGGATGTATCACCCCCCTGAAAACCTTGTGCATGCTCTAGATCGTTACCATACTGATGGCTCTGGATATCTGGGGGCCCTGTACACCAGTGATAGGAAAAATAAGGGGACATTTTTTTGGACCTACCCAGCATACATTAGAGATATGGCGCATTGTCAATATTCCCGGTTAAGTTGGGTGGGAGTCCTCTCAATGGTTATACCGCTATGGTACACACAGAAACTGGGCATGTTGAGCCATCAGCCCGGGTTTGACAAGTGGGACCTGGTGAAGAAGGAAGCTATACTAAAATTCGGCGACCTTCAAAAGCAATATCATTTGGCTCTAGGAGAAGTATACAGGCACTTACAGATCAAGCATGCGCTGCAGGCAGCCTTTCCGTATCTCAAAGATTTACCAGAGTCATCCCCACTGGAGGACCGTTTACTAGATGGGCCTCTCACTTCAAAGGCAATATCTCTAACATATAAAAAGTTGAGTAAAAACCTACCAGACACCTTTCCAAAGCTCAGAGAGCGGTGGCAGGATGACTTAGGTCCGATAGACAACGAGGATTGGCAAACGGTTCTCATGGCTCCCCGAGAAGCGGCTATCACTCTGAGATTCAGGTTGATACAGCTTAAAATTCTCCACCTATCATATATAACAGTGAAAGGGTTAGCAAAAATAGGAGCTGGGCCTGATGATCTTTGCCTGAGGGGATGCGGACAACAGGCCACATTTTACCGTATGCTGTGGAGCTGCCCAAAGATTAGTGTCCTGTGGGAGGGAGCCTCAGACCACATGCAGGCTGCCTTGAGTCAGAAAATAGCATTGAAGCCACAACTGGGTCTGTTGAACATTTGGGAGGTGACTGACCTCACGGAAGTCGAACAGCAATTCATAACATTAGGGTACACGTTGGTGAAATGAGAGCTGGTGAAAGGCTGGGGGGGAGCGAACATTCCGCTCGTTACTTTATGGGAAAAATAAATGGATAGTTGCATGCAGGCTGAAACTGAGGTTTTTAAGGCTCAGGGGTACCCCAAGAAATGGGATAGGAAGTGGTCGCAATTGAATGGATGTAGAGGGGATCTGTGTGTGTCACCTACTGTTGAAATGGAAATGCATAGCCAAGCGGGACGAGAAAGTACTGTATGAGATGCAATTTAAACCAATGTCGGCTCAGTTAAGATGTTTACTATCTTGAACTTATCGTCCAATAATGTGTATATGGCTGTACCTAAAACCAATAAAGAAAAGTTAAAAAGAAAAAAAAGCCCAAGAACTTGATCTTCGGAGTCACCCAGGGTTCATCACTCAGTCCAATCCTGTTCAAAATGTATACGCCAATGTCAACAGAGCTCAGGCATTTCTCTATTTCCCGACCCTATTGACACCCAACTCATCTTTACAAAATCTGACAAGTCCACCACCACCTGAACCAACTTCACCAAATGCATGATCAATGTGGCAGAGTGCATAAAAGCCAATTCGCTGAAACTTAACTCTGACAAGACGGATGTGTTGATCTTCGTAAACAGGAACTCCCCCTGGGACTCCACCTGGTGCCCTTCAGATCTTGGTCCCACACCCACACCAAACAACCATGCAAGAAACCTGGAAATCATCTTAGTGGACAAACTCAACATGACAGCTCAGGTAATCGCAGTCATCTCCTCCTGCTAACCAATAGTCCGAATGCTTCGGAAAATCTTCAGATGAATTCCCAGGATCTCCAGACGGACCATCACTCAAGCCACCATCACAAGCAGACTAGACTATGGCAAACTCACTATATACCAGAATCTCTTATCACCTCCTGCACAGTCTTTAAACCATCCAGAATGCCACAGAAAGACTCATACTTGACCTCCCATGTCACACTCAGATCACTGTATACTTCAGAGAGCTCCACTGGCTGCCTATACACAACCGTGCCAATGCTAACGCCATACAGGGCACTGCACAACTTAGGACCATCATACCTTAATAGCAGCTTTCATCCACCTACCCACCAGACTCCTACGCTCAGTCTCATTCTCACTCACCCTCATATCGCAAAGAGCCAAACAGGAGGTCTATCTTTCTCACACATCACACCCGAAACATGGAATCCTATACACTTTAGGGCCTCCTTCGAATTTCTTGAATTCCAATAGAAGCTGAAGACCTGGCCGTCTCACTGACCACTCCAGCAGACCCACACCTATACACCTGCTCCAGCGCCTGGACGCCCCACCTGGTGATAAGCCGCACTTTACAAATCTAGCTAACCTGATGTAACATAACATAATATTACATATGTTAGAAGCCAAAGTACCCGTCCTGCACCACTATCACTAAATGCGAGACCCGGGACTCCTCACTCAATGTTAGGCCAAGTAAGGACACTGTTTGACATAGCCCTGCTCACCCCCTTAGTAGCTTGGCACGAGCAGCCAGGCCTATTTTCAAGGCACGAGTGTACAGTATGTGCAACCACACCTACAGCAACCCCCTGGTGACACGACAAATGGACTCCACACGAGTTTGATAAAAATGAGTATAAACTTTATATAGCAAGTTATACGATCAGACCACATGATACAAAAGGCAATATATAATAAAGGGTAATATTTGTTCCAGCTGGCTGGTAGGTTCAAATCCCAACCACCGCTTTCAAAATGCTATGCTGGTCGCAATGCTAGAATCACACACGTTGCAATGGACAAACAATAATGCACTGTGTAACGATTCAACTCTGTGCTGGTCAAAGGGAACACAAAGCCTGACGATACACCCCCGTACCTTGCAATGGGAGAAATAATGCAATGTGTACCGCTACATTCATGTACTGCACATTCATGTACTGCACACTGAAGGAATAATGCAATGCGTCACACCCCAATCACGTACTTTCCAATGAATAAATGCGGGATGCTACAATCATATACTTTGCAATTAAGCAATAAGTCAATGCCTAACTACATTCATGTACTTTGCAATGAAGAACTAATTCAATGCGGGCCTCTACAATCCTGTACTTTGCAGGGGAGAAATAATGCAATGTGTAGCGCTACAATCATGTACTTTGTTATGCAGTAATAATGTCAGGCGTCATAAGACAGTCCGGCAGTTCGTTAGCAGCGATATTGGCAATGTGTATTACGACAATCAGACTCTACGATAACAGTTGCCCCCCACACAGTTCAACAATGACATAAAGTACAGCTTCATACTCTGGCCCCGGTACTGCTACTTCTTTTGTCAGTACGAGCCCCACTCTGAACCGAAGAAAAGGTTCACGTTGTCAGAAGGACTAAGACAGTCCGACAGTTCGTTAGCAGCAATATTGGCAATGAGTATTATGACAATCAGCCTCTTCGATAACTGTTGCTCCCCACATGGTTCAGCGATGACATAAAGTACAGCTTCTTACTCTGGACCCTGTACTACCACTCCTTTCGTCAGTACCGGCCCCACTCTGAGCCAAAGCAACGGCTCACGTCATCAGAAGGACTAAGAGGCCGAGAGAGTGTCCCTCCGAGCCAGCACTCCGCTCAGGTAGTAATCCACGTTACCTGTGGGCGTGATCCGACTCTCCTCTCTTCCTTCTGCGAACTGGGCCTTCTGTGCAGAACTCCCTCAACGGGCCTCAGTGGCTCGGCCTGGCAGCTCAGCTCCTCCGGAGCTGCCGGTCGGGCTGCGACTGTTAGGAAGGTCTCAGGCAGCCGCAGGGCACACGTACCCCACTCCCTTGAGATTACTTTATTCCGGTTGCACATTCACCACTGCACCCTCTGGATCTCCTCTGGCATGAAGCCACACACACAACGCTGATGGGACTTCACGTCAACTCTGAGTGCACGCTCACCAGGCACTCCTTCCTGCAGTCTCAATTGGCACCAAGACACGCACACCGCGCTGCAGAGACTCACTTTCTCCCGGTGCACATGATGATCAGCCGATCACCTCCTCAGTCCCAAGTTGCACCAAAGCACGCACACTGCTTCACTGCTTCACTCCAACTCTGGTGCCCTGATATCCAGGCGCTCTTTACCAACACCTTCAGCTGCACCTCGACACACTTACCGTGTCCGAGCCTCACTTCTCCTCCGGTGCACTCGATGAACAGATGCTCTTCATCAACGCCTTCCGGTGCACCCCGACGCGCATCCTGAGCGTTTGAGGCTCACTCCACTTTCGATGCACTCTTCACTAACGCCTCCTGTGCACCACGACATGCACCAAGTGCATCTCAGTCTCACTTCTCATCCATGTATCCAAGATCAAAGGACACACCTTCCGAGGGTCTCAAGCTGCCACACAGGCGCCCACCGTGTTGCTTGAAACTTCTCCGGAAACTTTTATGTTCCTTTGTCTCCAAACAGGGAGCCAGCTCCTGTCGGGCGCTTGGGGTAACAAGACACAGCACAAACCACAGTCTTCATCAAGCAGGGGGACCAAGTGCACCAAGCACAGTCCAAACAGCTTCTTCCTTGGTTAGAACAGCAAACTGCAGACAAGCCCCAGATCATGAAGCAAGGATTGGTCCTTCCCCAGCAGTCTCTTCAGTTGTTCCTTCATTAGCAGAGGTTCCTCTTAACCATAAAATGGGTCCAAGCCTTTTCAGTCTCAATCCATTTATGTTCCATACCAAAGTTCAGGGGTTTCAGGTCTCATAGTTATACCCCTTAATGTCTTTGAATTTCGTGTGCTCAGGGGTCCCTGACCCCTCCCTAAATCAGTTCTGGGTGTCTTCCTCCCAGTGTCACCTTTCTCCCTTTGATACTGGGGGTCTGGATAGTTAATCACTCAGCAGGAGACGGGTCAATTGTTTTACAGCAGCAGCCCAGGCCTCTTCACCTCCGGGGGCTTCTCCTCACCTACTCTCCAGATCCAAAAAGTCAATCCACATTCAGCAGAGACCCACATAAATGCTTAAAGCACAAAACCGAGCCACTTTCTGAAAGAGTGGTTCCTGAACACACAGTGACAAAACCACTTTCATAGGAAGATGTGTTATGACACTGTGAGTTCATACACACTAAACTTCACCTCTCCATTATAAACTTATAGGAAACTGGTCTACCAAAACACAATACCCAGCCTCCCCCTTTCTGTCCTATGGGCAGGATGGCCTTTCACCAGTGAAAACGAAATGGAGTGTTTTTCACTGTCGGGGCATAGCACACACCTCAGTATATGTCCTGCCTGTTACCTAAACAGCACCCTGCCCCGGCGTTACCCGGGACCTACCACAGGGGTGCCCAATATCTACGCAAAAGTAAGGCCTGGCAAGTGGTTGCACTTGTCAGGACAACATGCTATCTTAGCAAACTGCGGGCAGGCCCTACACTGCAGGCCTGAGTTCCCTTCTCCAGGCACTTTGCATTAGTAGCCCTGGCACACACAGTGCCGATCACTATGGACTTTACTAGTAAGGCAAACATACCAATCATGGCCAACCAATTACCATTACACTTTACAAAGGGAACACTTGTGGAGAAGTGTGGCTCAAATGGTTAGAGCGGCAGACCCTGATGCAGAGGTCTGGCCCGGGACCAGGGTTCAATACCCGCCTTGGCCGGTCTTGGCCTCAATTTCCTCGGACCTGATAATTCTCACCTTGTGCCTATTCTAATCATGGGTCCCACTCTGCAACTCTGGGCAATAGCTTGCTTAATCTCCACAACGGCCCCAAAAGCGCTGGGATGCCTGGTTTCACCCTTGGGGTGCCCAGGAGTGGACACTCACAGGGAAAACCAGGAAGGGTTCCTAAGCGGTATACGGACAGCGCCGGGGCACTACCTCAGGGAAGTAGCTGTGCGCTCTATAAATACTGGTACATTTACATTTACTTGTACTTTGACACTGATCTGCAGTGGCAAAGTACCCAAAGCATCTAAATTGGCAACTCTATGTCAGGAAAACGGTCTAGGGGGGAAGCAAAAAGTTTACGGAACTTTAGCCAAAAAGGTCCTACAAGATACATATCCACTGCTTGAAAGCCCATAAGACTGACCGTGAAAACTAAGCAGTCATCATTGGAATTATTATACCTAATAGCATCATTGCACTCTAGGATCATGCATTGACACTACTGGCAACTACTTTGAAAAATTGTAAACTATAGTTGAACATTGGGTACCTATTTAACAAACCAGTTTTGTAAATTTGACAGGCCTGTGATTGTCTGGATAAAAATATGAAGCAATCTTTCTCTTCAGTGACTACAGAAAGAGGGGTTCGCTTGAATAATGATGTGCCGCTGCATTTAGATTCTACATATGTTATTCGGTTCTTCAAATTTAGCTAGCATTAAAGATGACATTTCTCTCCTAAAACTTGTGTAAAGAGTGGCCTTATGATTAACCAGGCTGCACTTTTGCAGAGAATCTCTTCGTTAAATTGCCTCCTTGAAAAATTTAAATTGTCACTTTAAATTGCTGAACATAATGTGTTCCTTGTTCCTAGCATTTTTAGAAAATGCTTATGTTCTGTGATGAGAATGTCTCACGTCTTCTCAGATAATACAACATCATAAATAAATGCGACAATGAACAGCAGTTTAAAGGAAAAACAAGGGCTTTTCAAATGATAGATTTTTGATCTCTATTATCTTTGCCTATCTGCTGTAATGCAAACTTACTAGAACATATATTGATGCTGCCACTATTTGTAAGTGTTTGTGGAAACCATACCTTCCTAGTGGAAATCTCAGTTAAGCAATTATGAATGGTTTCTAATGGTTCTAATTGTGCCTTATAGATTTTTAGAATACAAGGGCCTGATTAATAATAGTTTTTGCAGTCATATGCTCCACTTAAGTGGGATTGAGGCTCGGAATTCTCAAATTCAGAATTGGCTAATCAAGGTTTGGCGAATACCCGCATACAACTGTGGTTAATCTGCAACTGTGGTTTATTTTCCACTGTGATAAGTACATTGGAAGTGCTGGACACGTCGATGACCCAAGGGAGGGGCAGCCTTTTGCTTATTGGAAATGTGGTGATCAGGGCTGGACTGGGGACAAAAAACAGCCCTGGCAACAATATCAAACGAGGCCCACTCCCTTCCTGTACTTGCTCTAATGGTTCTGTGTAATTTCATAGACAAATGGTTTCATGGAATACTATTATTGAGAAACCATTTAACCTAGCCTGTTAAATGGGATTTTGCAGGATGAATAGCTTTTACCATTTCATAGAAACCAATCCATAGAATGTCTTTTTTTCAATTGCCATTTGCATGCTTATTTGTTTAAAGTGTGAAGGAAATGATTGAAGGTCTTACATTAATCTTGGAGGTATTTATTTTAGTGCTAAACTCCAGGGAACATTTCTTCAGATTTGTGTCATTTAAATTTTGGAAAAATTACTTTGGATGCTTTTCATTTGTGGACCCCTCACTGCCCGTAAACTCCATTGATCAATGGCCTCATCACAACTTCTGGATATCTGCATCCATTCCCTCTAAAAACCTCTCATCACGCTAAAACTATATGCATCCATGATCCCTAAACCTCACCCTTTCTTGACACTAAAAGCCCTTTTTACCCCTAAAATGAACCCACCCCTGAAGCCCTAACCATTCTTCACTCAGTCCTGAATCCTAAAATGTGCTCATTACCCATAAATGCTACTACTGAACCCTAAAAACGCCTTCTAACCTGAACCATAAAAGGTCCACGCCATCCCTAAACACAACCCTTCCCTGACCCCCTAAAAACCCTGACCACCCTTAAACACCATCCATCCCAGACTCCTAAAAATCTATTATCAACCATAAACTTCACCCATTCTTGATTCCTAAAAAGACCCTTTTATACATCTAAACTCCACCCGTCTCTGAACCCTTAAAAGCCCACACCATCATAACCTCACCCATTCTTGAACCTCAAACCCCCCCAACCTTAAATAACCCTCACAGACTTAAACTCTGCACATCCGTGACCCCTACAAAACTCTTAACACTCCTAGACTCCACCCATCTCTGAACCCTAAAACCCCTCTCAACTCCTAAATTCTACTCATCTGTGAACCCTAAAAACTTTTCACCTCTCTCAAACTCCACCCATTCCTGATTGCTAAATTCCCCACCACCCCTAAACTCCACCCCTCGCTGAACCTTAAAAATCCTTCTGCACCAGAATTTGCCCACCCTTGACCCCTAAAACCCTCATCAACTCTAAACATCACCCAACCCTGACCCCAAAAAACCTCACTAGCCCAAATCTCAGCCCAATTTTAATGTGATTTAGCATTTATCCACAAAATAATCTTTCCTTTAAAATGTTTCTTTTAGTTTGAGATTTTTTGTACTTTCTCAAATGTATCTTTTTTTTAAAAATTGGTTTTCTATGATTTCGATTCCTCCAGTATGGTTTATCAGTTGTAATTATTCTAATCATTCACATACATCACTTACTTCTGCAGTTAATCTCTGGGAGCTATGGAAATTGGCAGGGGCACCAGAAGAGACCCTGGCTTTCAAAAGAGGCCTCCAGAGGCTGCAGTCCACTGGGGAAATTCCCCAGGGAATAAACAGTAAGTCCCGTCTGGTAGTGGATCCTCACTAACTAAATTTGTCTATGTATTTGCAAACATTGGTGTTCATAATCAACCTGGGCACTTACTTTTTTATTTCATAAAAATTCTGGATAATGTGTGCAAATTGTCTGTTCCCAAACCAAGCACATTTGAAATAAGTCTATAGGCAGGGATCTCTAGATAGTGAAAAATATTTTTCATGTGAAAACATTATTATTTATTCTACTTACCTCTCACCTACAGCCAGATGCAAACATTTCTAATTTTGTTCACTTTATGACGCAGCAAAGGAAGACAAATTCTGACTCCAAAAATAAGTTTTCCTTAAATAAGTATATGTGAATGATCCCATGTGTGGTTTCCTAACATCAAGAGCTCGCTGTTGTCAAATTCAGTGATACGAACAAATGCAACTCAATCCTTCATCATTCTTAGGTCAATATGCCCTTTTCTGGGCCACAGTACAAGCCGCTGTTGAAAAAGGCATTTTAGGACCGACTGCATGGTGGTGCTATTGCAGTCTGGCAGGTGGAACCGCCTACACATTGTCGGACGGTCACTTGTCCTAAACGATGGCGGTCAGACGTTCATCCGACCGCCATCATAATCGGCCCCTTAGCTTTGTGGTTGGCCCACCAACCCCACATATTGTGAGCTATAGACAGATTCAGAGAGGAGCGGATAAAGAACACATATATGTACATAAAATGATTAACTCATTATGCTAATTAGTAGAATTAGATTATGTCATTGTAATTCACTCATAGTAAATTATAATAGTGAACAAAACAGTAATACATTATATGAGATTGATAATCAAAGACTTATCTATATATATAAAAACAAATGTATGTCTGTCTGTCTGTTTGTCCTTTATGCATTACTACACCATTCATCCGATCGCCATGAAACTTTGGGAAGTTGTTGAGTACACTCCGGCAAAGGTTTCTGGCAAAACAAATTTTTAAATATCGGCCCCCCAGGGCCCTCATAATCTTTCGAATACTGAAATTGTCAGCAAATTTGCGAGCATCGTCGACAGTTATGCCCCCCAAACGGAAATCGATTGGGAAATCTACATCTGAAGCACAAAAGAAAAATGCATTACAAGCTTCAGAAACAGACGAGCAACGGGAAGCAAGATTAGAAGCTGTTCGAACACAAACTGCTCAAGCACGTTCTTCTCAAACGAACGAGCAACGACAATCAAGATTGTAAGCCGATCGAGTATGCACTGCTCAAGCCACACTTTCAAATGTTTTCCATATTAAAATGAATACATTTCAATAAAAATGACACAATGTAAATTGAATGTTATCATAACGAGTTTCCTTGAATTTCCTTTCTTCTGAGATCGCAACATCGCGCAACGGGTAAGCTAGTGTGTAATATTTTCAAGATGTGTGGGAAAATGCTGTTTTTGATGGTGGAAGGAGATTTGTTTACAGAAAAGCAACCGACAGCTCTATAAAGAGAGTATTTATAATAGGCAGAGACATACACTTTTTTGCTTATTTACTACACCGTGAAATTGGAATTCCCAATCCCCCTTTTTAAGTAGCAAACCATGATCTGTAAATACTCACCTGCTTTCTACTGAGGAGATAGGGAAGAAAAATATTAAAGAAAAATAAGCAATTAGGATTTCTGTCTGTTTGAAGCGTTCCTTTTGATTATTTGCTTCTGGACCTCAGGATTCTTCGCTTCTGCTCTGGTCTTAGCCTGTTATACAGTGCAGCACCTACTGTGGAAGAACTAAACTGATTTGTCCAGCCCCCAGGAAGATACCTTTAAGTTTCAAAGTACTGATCACAGTAGGAACAGGTGTTCTGATCCATTTGACCCCCTGAATCTTTGCTTTTTGAGCTATCCACTTGTATTTTTGCTTGGAGTGAGGTTCACTGACTGAGTCTCACTCACTGTTAGCTCTGTTAAAATGGATTGAGAGAGATGGTCACCAGTGTCTGCTGCTACACAGCAGGGGTAAGAGGCTCTGGTTTGGCTAAACATGAACATGTGCACACAAGCATGTGCACATGATTGTGGGCTTCAGGAGTGGGACTACCATCGAGCAAGAGTGGGACTGCCATCAAGCACAGCTAGCATGTCGCAGAAGGGACTCTTTGTGTCACTGACCTGTGCAGGCATTATAATATGAGTGGGCACTTGTAGTGTAAGTCTGAAATGCTTAGCTGAAAAGGGTGTGCTCTTCACTGAATTGTACAGTATGGGCTAAGTGGAGTTTTGCCATAGTACGGCCTAGCGACTAGGATGACACATCAGTAATATGGTAAACATGAATTCAGATGTAATTTTACTTTTGCAATATCTGCACCCCTACTGGCACTTCAAGATGTATCATATTTCTCTGACACAGCTCCAAGTTAGATTTTTGGGCTTTTGTTCACCCTGCTGGGCCAAGTTTATTACTATCCAGGCCAGGTGGGGGTATCAGAGGTTTCACTGACAGTAGAGCCATTTGATAATGCTAATGCCTGTTCTTGGTAGAGGAAAGTCTGAAGACAGAGGGGCATATTTTCAAATAAATGCCAGAGCTACGCCAAATTTGGCAGTGCCACGCTCCAACATTTTTAAAGCGGAGGAATACACAGTATTAACAAGAATACAGTGCACCCCTGTGTATCCCCTAGTGCTGGGGTAAAAATAGCTGCCTAGTTCTAGCCCAGTCACCTTGCTGTCATGCTGCAAGGGTGCCAGCACTGCAGGGATGATTGCTTATGTGCATGAGGGGACATCTTCCTACACAGAAACTATCAATATTGGCGATTTGCTATTTATATGTGTGCTTCGGAATGCAGAACACATGGAAAGAGCAAAAAACAAAGATAAATTAATCATTTCTCCTCCTATCACCATTCTAATTCCTGGTATTCCATGGTATTAGTTTTTGCTGCTGCCTCAGCATTGTAAATCTGGAGCAGGTTAAAAAATCAATGGGTGTTGCAGTGGAATGCCCACAGCAACACCCATTGCACGCCCCTTTGCAGCAGAGGACTGCAGTGGAAAAGGGCATATTTACAAGGTGGTTAAGCCATGCTAAGTGCCTTAGTACAACCTTTTAAATAAGAGAAATGAAGCTACGCCACCAGAGCGTCTTAAAAGTGACTCTCCGGTGGCGATAAGGGTTTTTAAATATACCTTAGAATCTGCATGTGCTAATTACTTTTTACACTGCACGAGACCCAATGACATCTCTTCCCAAGGAGAACAAATGTGAGAAGACCATGAAAATTTGGATGAGGGGGAACAGGCATCTGTGGCAGTTAAAGTTGGGGCTAAGGCTATCAGATAAGGTCCTGTAACAGACCACTTCAAGTCGCCCTATTGGAATGTCTCAAAATGCTGCTCAGGAGAGTTGTGACAGGACTGAAGTAGTGATGTGCAATCCCAGGACTGGGTAGATGCGTATACATTCTGGAACTTTCTCCCCTTGAAAACCATGGCAAAGGAGAGAGGGAGAGAAGAAAACTAAACGCTCTGTGGGGTTCTACAGATTTAGACTGAAATGGACTCTTTGATTTGACTAATAGACTCTTTCACCCCCTCAGGACAGTAGAGGGAGCGACCTGCGTGTGGATGCTGGAGGAGAAGGGTTTCTCCAGAACTTTTAAGGACTGGGCCTACAGATGGTTAACCCTCATCAGAAGGAAGACGCCATTCTGTCACTAAATGGGTGCCCTGCATGTGAACAAGGAGGCGGTGGGACCGGAAAAGTGCAGGCTAGGAGGGTACTTTACCTTGAGGGCTGTGGAGTGTTACTGGGGGTTAACACCAGACCTGGTCAGAGGAGAGGTTCTTGGACAGAAGCTGATGGGCAGAAGGGCAGGGCCGGAGCTCTCCTATAGCTGAGAGGAAGCAAAGAAGAAAAATAGCTCCTAGAGAGGGAAGAAGAGGTTAGAGGCCAATAGGCTGAAAATGGACTCTCCTGGTGCTTAGACCTCCAGGAGCAAAAAAAGTTCACTAAAATCTCCCCAAAGGGGCTCGAAAAACAGAAGGGAGAAGTTTGGTCCCGCTGTTTTTTTACCCCGAATCATATTATTTATATTGGTAACAATTCTAAATATTTTATTTTATTTGTCATTATTTCCTAAGGGGTTTTATTTTAAGTCTCTATCTCCATTGATTTCAATGGGAGGGTATTGCAGTACCATTAGTTGGCAATGTGTGGTGATGGGGTTACTTTAATGTACACCTGTATTGAGTCCCTTTTGGCTGCAGTTACTTTAGAAGGGCAGTTTGTAAATAGTAATGGCCTAACTCTTCGGTGGGTGGGTACTCACTCCTCTTTAAACCCTTCCCTTACCCTGTCTTAACCATTCATTACACCTCCTTAATCCCCTCTCCTTTAGTACTAAGTAATCCCCATTTTCCAGGCACTCCCTCAGTCTCTCCCACAGTTACTACTAAAGCTGCAGGACCGTGTCTGCCCCCTCCGGCAGCCCACGGCACTGGTGTTTCAATGATCGGTATATTATAAGTTGACCAACGGGCCAGCATTTTGGAGGCGGGGATCTTACAGTGGTGGTGAGTACTATTACCAAATATTGATGCTTGTGTGTGCATTTCGACTGCATATGTGTAAGATGCAGATAAATGCACAATATATGTGGGAGAATACCATTTACCCATTACCAGGGTTTGGGCCATACATGGGCAGTCCTGGCAATGGGTATATGGTGCAAAAAGCCGCTCACAGTATCAAAATCATTGGGTTGAAGATCCTACTGTGAAGGTGAGACCTGGAGAAAGGTATCCATGTTGGAATGTGCCTGGAAGAAGAAGAAAGGGGTGAGTAGACACTTCAAATCCTTCATCACCACCACCTTGAAGCTAGCGGTTGGACCGCTATGGTCCCCACATGGAACAAGCAATTCGTAAAACGCATGGTGGTGCAGCTATCCTGTACCACCCTATGGCGGCTGCCTTTCCCCGACCACGAACCAGCAGTCTGAAAGCAGTCTTGGCGGTCCAGTGGCAGTCTTCGCAAAGCCGACCCACTCAGCTTGTAGTACAGCAGACGGACCGGCCGAGCTCAGCACACTCGGACCACCACCACTGATACGGCAGACCATGGGACCGCCAAACTGGTAAGAAGAGCCTAAATATATGAAATATACAGTTGCCTACCTTTTTGTTGTCGAACCTTATACTGTAATGTCACCTAAGATACCACTTCCAAAACAACATAATAGCCTTGTTGTCACAGTATCACTAAGGGAGAATACCACATGGTAAAAATACATGGCCCTGGTCCATGTACGATTCTACTGCATCCACACATATTTGCTGTATTAATAACGCCTTAATATGTATCGCTTTAGAGTGAAAGTTACTGAATGCCCAACAGTCAAAACCCTGTGCTTCCCCTACCCAAGGGCGTCATTTAGGAGTTCCCAGGGTTCGCAACTGCGGCACCTGGCTTGCTCCTTGTCACTCCTGGCACTGCTGTTTCAACCGCTGGCCACATACATGGCAAAATCCATGCGAGGATCACAGGGGTAGCTCGCTCCTATGAGCACCTCTAATGGCTCTATTGTCCTTGTTTTCTGCCAATGTTTTAGTACCCTACTAGTGACTAATATATAATTTACTATTAGTCTAATAAAAAAATAGTTTACAGTTAGCTGAAATGGGACCTCACCTAGCAGCTGAGGAACCATTTTTTTTAAAAAATGTATGTTGTGTGTGTGCTTGCAGTTGAGAGTGTGCTTATGTGAGAGAGAGCATGTGTATGTGTGAATTAGTGTTTATGTGTAAGCATATGCGTGTGAGTAAAAGTGATTGATATTCAGTTATAGTGAGTGATAATGTGTGAGATTGATTGGCTCAGTGTGAATAAGAGTGACTGTAAGTAAGAATAAATACATGTGAGGGAGGAAGGTTTAGAAAGTGTGATAATTTGTGTGAGTGAGATTGGCAGTGAGTGAGAAAAAAGGCAGGGAGAGTGACTTTAAGTGAATGTGAGTGAGAAAGCATTATTGAGTCAGGGTAAGTGTAAATTTAATAGAGTAAATGAGTGAGAATGTGTGAAACAAAGTGAGAGTGCGAGAGAAATAGGGAGTGAGAGTTAAAGTGAGTGCAGAATAGAGAGTGATAATGAATGAGTGAGAGTGAGAATGAGTGTACCAGAAGGGTCCCCCATGGTATATGGATGGCATTAATTCCAAACTTCTGACTCTGATATATTGCATAGTGCATGCATTTTGTGGCCTAAGAGGGCACCGATAACAAAATGCTGGCCCTGGCACAATAGAAGACATTTTTTACTTATGAAGCCCCCATTGCACATTTTGAAAAAGTGGACTAAACTCCTGGGGGAGTGTCAGGTTTATTGGCTTGGCACACCCTCAAAGGAGTTGAATATTTAACGAGTGTCCTATCAGAGACTGTAGCTTTTAACAAATGTATGTGAAAGTTAAGTTTCAACATGCACTATTTTACCCCTTAGTTTGGCTTAATTGCTTCACTCGTTAACTACAACTCAAGACTAATATTATTCCTCAGAGCTTTCAAAGATCATGTCAGCATACTAATATTACAATAATTTCAAAAACAGATGTGTGTCTGTGCTGTGTAATTATATGTCATGCAATTGTTATGGAACTTCTGTGATGTCACTTACTATGATGTCAACATGGTTAGGTGTGTGTGATATACCCTTGTGGGAAAATTCAGGGTTATAGTAAAATGATGTAATGTCATTAAGTACAAAGGGCATGTAATATCATTTCTGCTACCACTGCCATTTTGGTGAATCAGCGTTCATGCACCCACCATGTTGTATCAGGGACACACCCCAGGCAGGACAGCAGTATTCTAGCATCATTGAGTCATAAATGTCTGTTCCCCTTTGGACTCCAGAGTACTGTATGATATTATTCCCTGCAATGTCTACTGCAAACAACTAATACATCTGTGTGGAAGGAAAATGACAGGATGTGGGCCATGTCACACATGTCTTCCTTACGGGAATATCAGATGAGTCCAATGTCAAACGCTGCTCATAAACTAGACATTGTTTTCACAAAAACTGCTAATTTCTAATCCGAATTGCATCTATCTTCTAGCCATATCATCAGAGAGCAACAGACAGCATAAAATCTATCCACAGAGTACTGGAAGGTAAGACATTATTTGCAGACTATTTACAGTCCCATTGTAAGTACCATGAACTATGTAATTATACATTTTCCATGACACTTTCTCATTTGCACTACTGAAGTCACACTGTGATATTTCTCAATATGACTTGTTCACATCCTCACCCTACCACAGGTCCACAGGCAATCAAGTGTCTCATTCATTCTCAGCATCTGGGAACTAGGAACTGCGATAATGTTCTGCCCATAATCGGAGGCCATTACGCAGTTAAGCAAATAAACAAGAGAATTCCAGGCTCCTGCAACTTGGCATTCTTGCAGCAGAAGATGATTGTTGTCCCTTTGCAGAAGTTCCCCCATACCAACAAATGAATCCCAGTCACCAGACTCCCTCTTCACGAAATTGTCTGAATTGTAAGTATACAGGACTGACCTATACACACCTTCAGTGACGTGTATAAATCCCACATCTCACACAGCAGCCCAGATGCAACTCTATGTTGTCTAGGGCATTGCATGGACAGGGGTCTACAGTTGTGCAATGGGCTTCATCAGCATACGCCAAATCACAGTCGCCCACCTATCAAAGAAAGGTGCCCAAATGAGGAGGTCACCCATGCATGGCATTTTGGCTTAAGGTATGGCAGCCCTTTAGGAGGAGGATACCTTTGCCTAGTTAAATTCCATGTGATGTGATATCACCAACATGGAGGGGTACATGTTCTCCAAGATCTCATGCTTTGCACTCTAAATGATCACTCCCAGACAACAGGCATCAGGTGGAGAACCAGAACCAGCTATGAGAGCACACATGGGTGTTTCAATGGAATAATCTGTAAGGATGGAGCACATCAGGTGACATAATGAGGCGCTGCAGTACATTCTGGCGCAGGCTGATAGGTCATCATCCACGTCTAAAGGTCTCATGCACGGTATAGCTGATCAACCACAAATGGCTGCAGGACCACCAAGACTCCACTCTTCCCCTGCTTCTCCTACTAGTGAAGAACCGAACTCCATACCAATTCAGGATCTGCCCTGCCTATTAAGACATATGGACAACTCCCTCATGGGTGTGGATGCCAAACCCAACCACCCGACAAATATATCAAAGAAAACTGGATGAACATGGACACAATTCAGTCCACAGGATGGATCATGAACTGACAATTTTGCACGTGTGCTATGTTCATTTCTGGGTGAAGCCGTTGTCAGATTATTCAACAAATGCTGCATATACAGGTGTTGAGTTGCACCTTGAAAAAGGACAGAAACAGAACAGAGGTAGAAGGGGACAAAATCCCATTATCCATAAAGGGTGATTATGGATGCCATAAAAATAATCTTCCAACAACTACTGCACATTTCATATGTTTACCTTGCTTGGATTTTTAAACTAAATATGTCCATGTATGCATACAGTAAGTGAATCAATTGGCACTAAATGCATGGGAGGAAGGTTTTGTTACAGAATCAAGCATATCTAGTTAAAAAACATGACACATAAGTGATAGTATGAATGTAATTTGTTTACATTAGGGCTGTGTTTTCATTGGGAAATGAATAGCTGTTTCATTAGGATATAATGGACAACAGAGTCTCAGGAAGTTATGTGTGGATCGAGATCAGATCCACCTATCATTATTAAATCAACACTATCATATAGCTATGATGCAACAACCAGACATATACCTCACGTGAAGTGTGAAACTACATGTTAGTTGCCCAAAGCAGAACTTGATCTCTGGATTAAATCAAAGATGGACTGAGGGAAGACTAGGATGTGTGGAGATGTACAATTGCTAAATCGTATTTCATGCATAATGAACTAGATAATATAAGATATGATTTTAGCCTGGACAGCAAGGCTATGTTTGTTATACATTGTCGATCTCTGTATTTTAAAATCTTTTTATATCTGACGTTTTATGTATACTATTTATTGGTTTTAACTTATCGATTGTTCAACTTTTATGGTTCATATACCGAATAAAGTTGATTAATGATGATGATGGTTAGTTGCCCAAATCAGAACTTGATCTCTGGACCCTGGCCCAGCGAGTGGACCGTGAGTGTGCTGTAGCGCTCTGTGTTTACCTATATTGTGATATTGTGAAAAATGCAATAGACAAGGATGGTCTTGCACAGTATGTCAGGAGAGGACAGTAGTAACCCTGCCTGAAGCAATTAAGACATCTGAAACATGCCTTTTGGGTGCCAAAAATAGCTCTATGATGCCTCGGGTCAGTGTGCTATACCTCTGTTGAGGCACGATTGTTGGGTGACCAAGGGAGGTGAGGTAGGGAAGAGTGTTCTGCAGTATGCCAGTCACCATTATGTAACAGCCCAAGTGAACATACAGTGCATTTTCTGAACTCACCCAGCAGCCATGAGCCACCACAATTTCTGGCAAACAAGTGATATGCTATTGATGGCTGATAAATTATAGTTGTGCATTGGAAAATGCTAATGGTGTAGATTGTGATAATAATGTTCAGTAGGCTGGAATGGCTGTATTGCCATATGTGTGCAGTCGATGACATATAGCACATGGGGGAAATTGACAACGAACAGAGTATGAAGTTAATATACCAGTGCCTTACTGAGCATCTATAGCACGAATCATTATTGAGCATATATAGTTTGAGTTTGATGTAATTGATAAAACGTGGGTCCCTGCCACATCCTGGTACCTATGATATCCAAAAGTAGCCTTTTCATCGGAGAAATACACGTAAAGTATGCACGTAATATTTAAGTAACATCTAAATAACCTTGAAGTCAATAAACCATTCAGCAAAACTCCCAAAAATATTTACTAAAAGAAAGAATAATTTATCGATCAAAGCAAGCACATAACGACAAAAATGTAATAAGGTGACCAGGGCATTCAATTTTTAAAGGTAAAATGCAAAAGCACTCAATGGGTATTGTGAAAGTCAATGCCTGTTACCAGGGGCGGGGGCTGGAGGCCATTCTTGCAGCAAACGTTTGAAGCAGTAACAAGCATGTGGCGCCTCACAGTGGGCAGGAGGGTAGGGCAGAGTCAGTTACATTGAACTCAACTACATCTGCTATTTCAGTGCTTTTCTAGGAGGGCTTTAGACACAGCTCCAAGGGAAGACATGAATAACCCTGCTTTATTAGGGCCAGAAGCAAAGACCAGCTCTTTCAACCTGCTAAATCCTCCTTTAAATGCCCACTTTCTCTAATAGAGAGACATCTTTGTTTCCATTGTGCTTACTTGGGGCTACAGCCAAAAGTTGAATGTACTCAGACACTGGCCAACTTTTGCCTATTCAGGCCTTGAGATGTCAGACTGTCGGGGCAGCTTCCATGGTACCAGGTCACAGAGAGCAGTGGAAGGCAGGCTCAACCACTTGCAAACAATCTCTCCAAGTGGGACCAGGTCCAGGCATTGGCCTTCTTCTAGTGAGCCAACATAGCAGGTTCTCCCTCTTCTGTTCTTTCCCAGGCCCAGTTGATATCTTAAGTCCTGAAGGTGGGAACAATTCTTATAGAGGGTCACCGTGCAGAGATTGTTGATAAGTCCATACTCTAGCCCAAGAACAATTCCCACATTCAACCCAGCTCTTTTTTGCAGTAACCACTGTCATTGTACTTCAGTCAATGTCAGAAAATGCTCTATGTGTTTCTTTGAAAAATGAAAGACCCTTATACCAGCGTGAGGAGCTCTGAATATCCACTGTAGACCTAGCCTGTTAAAATACGCCAAGAAACGTAACCCTGGCTGGTTCTGTGGCCGGGGCCACTGCTGTTGTGAGAGTTTGGCTGGGAACAGACGATCATCAGAGGCCATGCTTACATCAGAGTTCTCTCTACTATAACTATGCCAACTATCAGGGCTCTAGCCTGTTCTTTGTGATGCCGCTGCATTTCTGGTGCACTTGACTGTCCCACATTCTGGCATAACTAGGAGTGGATGGCCTCTAAATAAATGCCTTTCTGTTAAAAGACTGCTGACTGGACGAAACCAATTGAGAATGCAATTGAGATGAGGGTAGAGGCTATAGGAGACAGCAACTGACAATGACAAGTGTCTTAAGGTATCATTTAGTGCAAAGAACCAAGGAGCACTCCCCTCTTTGCTCCTTAATGTGTGTAATGGACCAAACCAGTTGTTTACCCACAATGGTGTGTTATGTTAAAATGTCTTGCGCACGTACACCGTTTGGTTTCTTGGCACTGTTGCTAGAGTTGCCGGAGCCCTGTTGATTTAGTCTTATGCTTAGGTGAATAGCCATGTCTTGAGAAGTCTTCTGAATTTCGAAATGTCAGTGCAGGATCTGGTGTCAAGTGGAAGGGTGTTCCAGAATCTAGGTGATTTCATACATTATCAAAAAGTTAATTACTACCACTGGAGAAGGGAAAGAATGGCAGATCCTAATAATTCATGTCAAAACTTTCAGGTAGAGAATAAAAGGATGAATTAAAATATGTTGTATTCTATTATTAAAAATGTATGCTCACAATGTAATGAGAATTTTAATAGATATTACAACTGTGCCTGGATGTGTTCAGCTGCTGTTTCCTAAAACAGCTGATGAACGATGTGACTTTTATTCACAGATAGGCTTTTACTAAAGTGAAATGCTACCACAGACTAAGGAATGAAGTAGTAATTTTAATTCTGTCAATACTGGGACTTGTCAATATCAAGTTTGGACATGCCCAAGCTATTACTAACAATGCACCTAAGCCTAGTTGGTTTCTATGCACTACTTACAGCTAACGTACAAAGTAAGCTGTGCTACATGCCAATTATTGCCTCTTTTGACATGTGCTGACTGCAGTTTGGGCTCAGCCTTTCAGGTCTGCAATGTAGCCCTGAAGTAATGGATGGTCTATGGTCACACAGAAGCCCACATGTAACACCTAATGTCCATGCCACTGGTGCACTTTCTATGACACTACTGTGGCCTTCCTATATTGTCAAATACGCCGATTGGAAAATACGCTGTCTTGATGTAGACAGTGTCCAGCCTGGACCTGGTGCCTCTAACCCTTCCCCTGTAGTGGAATTAGAGAACAATAGATCTAATACAGTAATCCTGAATATTCTCTCATGGAATGTAGCAGGGCAAGAGAAGAAACTCAAACTCCCGGAATGGCATAGACTTGTGGGGAAATACGAAGTATGCCTCTTCCAAGAAACATGGAGCTTAACTCCACTCCATAAATCAGGTTATACATCTTATTGTATTCCCGCTGTCAGCTCTGGCAAAGGGCGGCCATCGGGGGGGGGGGTTACAAATCTGGATAAGGACTGCCCTCAATTGGTCGGTCACTCCCCATATTGGTCATTCTAGAGATATTCTACACTTGACCATTAAAGGCTCATTTAATGGCCCGGCACTTGAGCTATTTAATATCTATGCTAGAGGCTCTCCTGGTGCCCAGACATCCCCTGTCATAACCGTCCAAGAGAGTATGTTAGCAACCACACCGCCCCATTCTAATACAGTTGTAGCCGGGGATTTCAATGTAACTTATGAACCTCTGAGTGCAGGTGATCTAGCAGGCACTGCTGAAGAGGATGCTAAATGGCACATCCCGCCCCTTAGTCTAGATCCGATTAAAAAATGGTCCCCGCGTGCCATCCAAATCAATGCCCTTAGTTTGGAATATGACTTAAGAGCTGTTAATGGGAGAACGCGCTCCGACCAAAATGGAGCAAACACTTTCAATCGATTATGTTCCCCTTCTAGGATAGATTACATCTTCTTGGATGTCCGATTATGGCGGGATTTGGTCGATATGATAGTTGTGCCCTCTCTATATAGTGATCACAACCCACTCTGCCTACAACTAAATAATATTTGGCAGCTGTCGGGGTCTAAGGCACGTAATAGCCCCACAATGGCAAGTAGAGAAGTCACCCTTTCTAACTGTAAGCGTCGCCTGAAATGGCACAAAGTCTCCCAAGATGAAGGGAAATAATTAACTATTAGGGAGGAGGTTGTTGCCAAGAATAGAGAATTGACGACACTCTATAGTGGCACGGGGGATCAATCTAATTTTAACTTTAATAGTTTTTATCAAGATACAATAGATAATCTGAGTTCGTTTTTCATTCTAGAAAGGAAATCTGCTAGAAAATCTGACCAACAAAAGCCTAGCAATCCTTGGTACTCTAATAAATGTAGGGATAAAAGGGCGGCGATAGCACTCAGTATCAGGTTGAAGGACCCAACTGCTGTCAAAATAGCCAGGAAAGAGTATGCAAGGGCCTTGGTGGAGGCCAAACAAATTTGGGAGGAGGCTCACTGGCAGGAATTGAAGGAGGCATTGATGCTGAGGGATCCCACCCTATTCTGGAATATAATTAACCGTAGGGATAGGAAAATAGCGGACCCATTGCCTAATCGCATTACATGCCTACAATGGCAAGAGCACTTCTCGAATCTTTACTCAGGGGAAGATTGCTCAGAGTCCCTATCCACTGAAACCGCTCCAGTCACTCGATAAGACTATGAAATAATGGACAGGTTTGATCTCCACGAGGGTGAGCAAGCAATACATAGCATTGCCCCAGGAAAGGCAGCAGGCCCGGATGGACTTCCCGGGGACCTGCTCCTGTATGATCCCATGCCATGGGCCCAACTCGTCCTCCTCGTTATGAATTTGATAGCAAGAGGATTTGCTGTCCCAGACTCCTGGAAAGGAGCCGAGGTTGTCCCAATATTTAAAAAGGGGAATAGAGCGCACCCTGCCAACTACCGGCCAATCAGTCTACTTGACGTGATTCAGAAGGTAGTTGGCAGGGTTCTTCTCCTGAGGATCAGAACCTGGATAGAAGATGGAAACATCCTGTCAAATTTCCAAGCAGGTTTCAGGCAGAAGGTGGGAACAATGGACCAGGTCCTTAGATTCTTCATGATCTATTGGAAGGCAGTCCTTTTGGGGAAAGGGAGTTTGTACCTGGCTTTCATAGATCTGAAGACCGCTTTCGACCTGGTCCCTCGGGACAAGCTTTGGAAGGTGGTTCAGCACTTGGGTATGCCATCCTATAGCCTTGACTTTTTAAAATGATTGCATACTGGTAATTATGCAAGAATTAGATGGGGAACCCAAGGGGAGGTGACAGAGAGGATCGCGGTGAACAGAGGGGTCCGCTAAGGATGCGTGCTGGCCCCCATCCTATTTTCACTATTCATTAATGGGGTGGTGGGCTACCTCAATGAGGAACCAACAGACGCTCCAGTGTTGGCAGGGGAGAAGACACCTACCCTCTTGTTTCTCGACGATACTCTCTTAATTTCCAAGTCACCGGGTGGTCTACAGAAACTGTTGAACAGATTTGATTCATTTTGTAAGCAGCAGGGATTATCTATCAACACCAGTAAAACCAAGTTGATGACCATCAACACCTCCAAACGCTTTAGGAATAACATCACCCTAAACGACGTCCCACTGGACGTGGTCGAGTCCTTTGATTATCTGGGGATTAGAATCTCAAAAAGCATGAAGTGGACCTCCCATCTGAACAAGATGCTTTTAAACCATAAACGGGTATCTGGGGCAATAGTTAGAGAGCAGCATCTTTCTGTGAGCAGGCCAGTCGCCCCGGCGCTTGCTATCTATGATGGGAAAGCATTACCCTCGGCCCTCAAGGGGGCCGAACTTTGGGGTATGGAGAATATTGGAGATTTATCCAGGTCTGAAAATAAATTTTTAAGAGACCTAACCTCACTCCCTACCTCCACCCCCCTGAAACCTTTGTTCTACGATACAGGGAGGCACATTCAGGATATTGCTAGGCTTCGCCCCTTGCTCTTCTGGGCCTGCCTCAAGAGGTCTACTGAGCTGTCCAATTATGCTGCGGCTTTCGATGAGTTGTTGTCAGTTGACACAGGCCGCAGGATAAAATGGTTGGCTGACCTTAGGCATCTTACTGGCCTTATTGGATTAAGTGAGGCTTGGGCTAGCCAGATTCCACCATCTAAGCAGGACTTAAAGCGTGCGTATTGGGACTGGGTGTCGAAATGTGACCTATCCACCCAACAGACAGGGAAACTCACCGAGGGGTTCTTCGAACACAAAAACATCTGCAGATTAAAACCCTATCTCGACTTCATCCAGGTCCTTAGGGACAGGACCTTATATATGAAGATGAGATTTGGAACCCTGCAAGTTAACACTGTAACATCATCATGGAAAGGGTCAAACTCAGTTCCTGCACCTTGCCCAAGCTGTGCACATCCTAACGAGTCCATTGCTCACTTTTTTCTGGCATGCCCGGCCTATAAAAATGTTAGAGAAAAATGGCTTAAACCAGTATGTAAAGCACTGGGCTTCAGGAGCCATGTTGATGCCTTACGCATCCTGAAAACTGACACCTCCTCTTTGACACTGGTTTGTGGAGTAGCCAAATATCTGGGGTGCGCTTGGTTAATACGAATAAAAGCCTTAGGCAAGAATGTAGTGGGCCCTTAAATTTGAAAGATATGGGGCGATTGACCTGTTGTAACATCTTAATGTTGGGAAAATATTCAGCTCCTATTCCCTTCCTTTTATGCATCTGTGATAATGGATTTATGAATTTAATCATCATTTTTAAATTGCATATAGTGTGGTTTTTTTTAATGGTTTTAATCCATATGGTTACTATGGCATTTGTGTTCTTTTCTAAATGTGGCCATTTTACTCTGTGATTTTATACATGCAATGCTTTTATGATAAATCTTTTATCGAATAAAGCTTATCTACTACTAAAAATACCATAGTTTACTAAGTTTAGCTGTCAGAGCACATGCACTGGGGTTTGTTTAGCAGTGTCCTAGTATTAGGAGTCAAAATAGGCCTGGAAATACAGTCCAATTAAAGCAGCAGATACAGTGTATAAAAGGGCAAATTTGCCTACACTGATGTACTGCTGCACTCTACTGATACTGTATGTCAATACATGATGCAAGCACCAGAACCGGTTTACCAGTGAGATGCCAGCCATTGCATGATCCGAAGGGGGTGTGACCAGGAAGTGGCATGCAGCCAGAACCTTGACAAGGTGGGATGTTAGAGAAGTGAACATCTAGTCCCATTCTAGTATGGAACCAGGGTCAACGGTGGAGAGAGGTGGCATCAGCCCCCTATCTCTTTTTCGGATATAGCAAATAGAGTGATCCTATAACTTAGCTTAAGGTACCTAACAAAATTTATCACACTGTCAATATAAAACTTCTTTGTAATTCAATTACCTTTTCCTGTGAAAATGATTAGTATTAGCATTAGTCATAAAGTATTAGTTCCACAGTATGAGGTGAATTGTATCTCCCCCTTCCGAGCCCTGCCCCCCCAACCAGGCACAGTAGCAGCACCCAGGAGAAGGAAGAGCCTCCTCCCCCAGCGTCACAAGCGGATACACCTGATTTATAGACGGCACCAGGCACATACATGGACCCCAACCCAATGAAAGAAACCATCACCCCTAGGGCTCCACCTGTCCAGCGAACACTGGATTCACTACCACAGCACGCTTATCAGGCCACGGGACTCCTTATCCCGCCCCTCCCTCCCCCAGTCTCACACCAATGATTGCATACTTCTTTTAGCACCTAAGAGGCACACGTCACGCAAGTTTCTCAATAAACTGTTTATCCGGCCATTGTAAGTGTGTTGCCGATGCTATTGCTTTCAAGATGTAATCTCTTGAAAAATGTTAAAAATGTTAATACAGAATTACAACACAAAAAAAAAAAATAAAGTATTAGTTGAGTTACCTTGTACTGTGTTACTTTTTCTGCAGTTAAGACTGCTTACCGACTATAGTGGTGATAGTTGACCCCATAGTCTTTCTGCCCGCAAGGTGCAGCTGACAAATAACAGAAATTAGCTCATATAAAGGCAAAACACAAAGATACTTTCAGACTGTTAAAACAAATTCAGCTGACCACATGTTTATAGCTGAGGCCTGCTTTAATTGCCTCCAAAGGTTTGTCAATAATAGTTATGTATTGTATTATTTCGTATTATGTTGCACAATGTTGCTATTATGCACGACATTTCAGTATCTACTGGTGATGACAACGTTAAAATGGCAACTAAAGATCAAGAATTTCCAGAGTTTGAAGGACTTGACAAAGCAAACGGTCAAGACTCAGTCACCAGCTCACATTAAATTATTTTACATAAAATGTGGCAAAATCTGAAAATCATGTCTTCATATTTTCGTTTACTTCAGCAAAAGACCTTGAAGAAGCAAAAATATGGAACTCAGAAAATAATTGGAAAACATATTACCCTTAAATTTGAAGCATACCTATTTTCACCAAGCTAGAAAGCAATAGGTTTAGTATCTTTAGGCTAGTTATGTGTCGGGAACAATAAATTGCTCTTCACAATTTACAAAGCAGCTTATTATTATTATTATCATTTGCCTCTTTTCACATAAGACTCAGGTAGGCTACAAGGCCTTTAGAAGATATTCACAATGTAGGCAATATACTGAATGTTTTAAAGCTTCTGTAGTACTCAAAAGTTTTATTCTCCTTTCTTTCATTGCTCATTTAGTGGGTGGCATGTGCCTTTAATAACATGAATGAAAATAACATGAATGAACAGCAGGTGATGGATGGAATGCTTGAATTAATCCCAGGCTTTGGTAAACGTCGCATCCCATCAATCATTTTTTGTATACTTTAGTGAGTCGCCCTGAGTGGGACCGGAATGCCGGGACATGGGTCCAGTGCACACTGTGCCAGTGGAACCAAGATGTACCAGGCTGGCAAGCCCATAACAAGGGCAAATACGGTCCTGACTTGCTTGTGTTCCTATTTAGGGAGGACCCGGCTTGGCAGCTTGGGCCACACTGTTCCAATTTAAGCAGGGTCAAGACTGATCTGCACAAAGCTGGGTCCAAACTGTGGTGACCAGGTTCACAAAATATTAAAGGATCGGGATGCAGCCCATGTAATTACCAGTGGCTGAGATTAATTTAAACATTCCATCCATCACTCTTTTGTGTACTTTAGTGTGTCGGCCTAAGGGTATGCCTGATGTTGGTGCTGTGCACACTATGCAACTGGAACCAAACTGTACCTGGCTGATGAGCCCATATCTAGGACGAAACCCGTCCTGGATTGCTTGCTTTCTGATTCAGATAGGGGTACAAAAGGGGGTGGTGATGGACGGAGCATCTGAATCAATCAAACACTCACACCCAGTCAAAAGATCTGGGTTTAATCTATCACCGTTCTTTAGCCCACTCTGCCACCCCAGTTCAGACATGGCTATATGCAAATCAGTCTGACCCTGTGCCTCATGGGAACAGTCCAGCCCGAACTGCCAAGCCATGTCTTCCCTGGACCGGAAACAAGCTTCCGCGGACCCGTTTCTGGCATTCCAGCCGTCTTCAGCCCGGCCCGCTTGAATCCAGTGGCAAAGCGAGCAAGGGGCTCACGTCTGAGCATACTCTGATTCAGATAGGCCCTGGCTTTACAGATTGGGCTGGACTGGTCTGGCTGGAGGAGAGTCAAGACTGATTTGTATATCACTGGGTACAAACTGGTGTGACATTGTGTGCAAGATAATGATGGATTGGACAGTGACTGTGAAGTGCATTGAATTTACTCCCCCCACCTCTGTCCTGACTTCAAGCTGGCTGACTTGATAATGCAGAGTCGTTAGACCCTTTGTGAGAAGGCAGAGCACATGCTATTCAGGCATAAGTGGGGCTGTGCACAGCCCGCCCCAATGCTGTCACTCAGGCATCCCTAATCCCCCTATGGTGTGACTGACTGGGACGAACTCACAAAGACTAACTGTCAGTTACACCCAGTCATGTGACCCAGGACAGACTATAGGCTGCCAACTTTCTAAAAGTGCTGCCTCAGCAACTTTCTAAAAGTGGCACTTTTTAAAACTGGAATACAAAACCTGACTTCACCACTAAATAGGGCTTTTCACCCAAATGCCAAAGACACCAAAAATGAAATGGTTATCTCTTCCCATTTGGAAATTACACAAATAAAATGTAATAAACCAACTCCAATGTTATCCCATGGAAGGGAAAGCCTTGCGGTAGTGGAAAACTAATTTAAGAGTTTTTCAGTACCAGGACATGTAAAACTTAAAAGGACATGTCCCACTTTATTAAGAATACTGCACCCTGTCCTAGAGACTGTCCAGGGCCTACCTTATGGGCGACTTAAATGTATTAAAAAGGGAGATTTGGGCCTGCAAATGTTTTATTTCTCCAGGTGAAAAGGGCAGTTTAAAACTGTACATACAGGCTCTGCAAAGGCAGGCCTGAGACATGTGTAAAGTGCTAATTAAGTGGGTGGCACAACCAGTGCTGCAGCCCAACTAGTAGCAATTAATATCAAGGCCCTAGGCACATGTAGTGTTACTTTACTAGGGACTTACAAATAAATTAAATATACCAACTGGATATAAGCCAATCTAACATGTTTAAGGAGAGAGCACAAGCACTATAGCACTGGTTAGCAGTGGTAAAGTGCACAGAGTCCAAAAGCCAACAAAAATCAAATTCAGCAAAGAGAAGGAGGAGGAAGGGAAAAGGTTTGGGGGTGACCCTGCAAAAAGGGGCAGGCCCAATACATTTTATCCATCACTTTTTTGTATACATTAGTGTGCCACCCTAAGTGGGACAGTATGCCCAAACTTGGGCTGCATGCATTCTGTACCACTGGAGCCAAGTTGTCCCCTGCTGATGAGCTCATAACTAAGTTGAAACTGGCCCTGGGTTGCTTGTTTTCCAGTTCAGGGAGGACCTGCCTTGGATATGCAGGCAGGACTGTTCCGACTGGAGCAGGGACAAGACTGATTTGCATATAGCTAGGTCCAAACTGAGATAACATGGTGTACAAAAAAATGCTGCATTAGTATGCGGCCTGTTTAATTATCAGTGGCTAAGATTATTTCAAGCATTCCATCCATCACTTTTTTTTATACTTTAGTGTGTCCCTCTAAGTCGGTTGGGCATTCCTAGTCGTGAGTCCCGTATACACTGTGACACTGGAACCAACATGTATCCAACTGAGAGCCCATAACTAGGGTTAAACCATCCAGGGTTGCTTCTGTTCCAGTTCAGGGAGGACCTGGCTTGGCAGTTTTGGCTGGACTGTTCGGATTGGAGCAAGGTCAAGACTGATTTGCATATAGCTGGGTTCAAACTGAGATGACATGGTGTGCAAAATAACAATGGATTGGTATGCGGCCCGATTAATTACTAGTAGCTGAGATTAATTCAAGCACTTCATCCATTACTTTTTTTATATACTTTAGTGTGTCACCCTAAGTGAAATGGTTATGCCTAGACTTGGGACCTGTACACACCGTGCCACTGGACACAACGTGTACCTGGCTGGTGAGCCCGTAACTAGGGCAAAACCAGTCCTGGGTTACTGGTGTTCCACTTGAGGGAGGGCCTGGCTTGGCAGTTTGAGTTGGACTGTTCCGATTGGAGCAGGGTTAAGACTGATTTCCATATTGCTGGGCCCAGACTGAGGAGACATTGTGTGCAAAATAATGATGGACTGGGATGCGGCCCCTAGTAATTATCAGTGGATGAGATTAATTCAAGCATTCCATCCATCACTTTTTTGTATACTTTAGTGTATCAGCCTCAGTGGGGCTGGTATGCCCAGATGTCGGTCCAATGCACACTGTGCCACTGGAACCAAGCTGTTCCTGCCTGATGACCCCATGACTAGGACAAAACCAGTCCTGGTTTTCTTGCGTTTCTGTTCAGGCAGAACCTGGCTTGGCAGTTTGGGCTGGGCTTTTCCGATTGGAGTAGGGTCAAGTCTCATTTGCATATAGTTGGGTCCAAACTGAGGTGACATGCTGTGCAAAATAACAATGGATTGGGATGCAGCCCTAGTAATTACCAGTGGTAGAGAATAATCCAAGCATTTCATCCATCACTTTTTAGTATACTTCAGTGTATCAACCCTCAGACAAGGCAAACAGGAGGGGAAGCATGTCAGTTCTCCCTAATTGCACTATTATTCTGCACCAACAAGTCAGACATCTAAGTGTAACATACTTAATTGGGTCACTTCACGTAGCACAAACCAACAGCGGATGTATGATGGAACCCTGCATGTATTTACCATGCATGCCTTTACAACGCATGTCCCTACCCCGACTGCGACGTAACCACATGTTACTTTACCAGGCAAGTCGTTACAACAACTAGCCTTGGGGGGCGTTGGACTTTGGAAAAGTATAACTTATTATTTCAACTTCAGTCTATGCAACAGTAGGGAAGGTGTTGCACTTGAAATTCAACACCAGTCAAACAATGCGGCCTCTAAAGCAAGTCGTTGTAGCGACTTACATGCTAATGGAATGAATGGTAACGTTGTAGTAGGGGTAGGGACTGTGTTATAAAGGCTCTAGTGATACCGTTTTGTACACTCTTATCTTTTTACGGGTCGCTATCAGACAAAGGAAAAGTTGTAAATAATATCTGTATTGTAACACATGCTTTTTATTTTGTGTATAGGTTACTTGGATTTTATTATACCTGTCAATTTGTAGCTTTATTTATGGTAGATCAAAGGCTGTATGACTTTTATGGTTTTATCCTTAAAGCCGAATACAGTTTTATTGTATTGTTTGGGCTGTAAAGGCAGATTGTTGTAATGACTGTGTGATAAAGGATGTTTCCTACCAGCAGCACATTTGCTGGCTGGCCCCAGCATGCCTCTTTTTCTTGGTCAATACCAACCCAGCGACTTACATTGAGTGACTTTAAATAGTTCCTTTGGGATAGTTTTTGTTTTCACCATATTTCGATCTCTATATCCAATTAGGTCAATCTACATGTTAAATGCAGATGCTTTACTGTGTCTGGCTTGGAATTTAAAGCTTTTCATTTATGTTACTATATTGTTGGGTTAGCAAAAAAATATATTTTTGGATTCTTCCAAATCAGATGAATTTACCTTTGTAGACAGTGATCCTTTTCCCAGTGGCCCTACAGCTCAATTCCTTCCATCAATGAACTATTATTGAAATTCTGATTAACAATGATGGTCAATCTCATACCTTTGGTGGCAAATACGTTGGAACATATTAATTTCTAGAGGAGGTGATTTAGCATGCAAGTGGTCAGCTTCACGCCCACAGACCCCAAATTTCTGTCCCTGAAAAAATGTGTATTTTGCTGTCCCAATAGATGTTTTAGTGCTGTTCAATGATTATACGGATAAATAAAAAGCGTAATTCAGTTGTTTGCAAGAGCATATACACAAATGTACATTGTTGAGATGTAAGCTGGGGTTGAAGCGACTCTGTTAAATGTAAGTTATGGTTATTGTACAGAGGTAATACTTTTACCTTCAAATCTTAATAAAGCAAAGAAATGTAAAGTCACATTATAGTTTCAGGGCAAAATCTAAAAACCTCTGAAATTTGCCGATTACAGTTCTCTACACAAACCATAATTCCCGCCTCTGCCACGTGTTTCAGGAAAAGACTGATTTTCAGGCAGGGTTTGGAAAATCCAAAAGATGGGTCCGGTCTTATCTCACTAGGTATATTCTATATTTGGGAATTAAGCCTGAGAATGAGCAGGCACATGTAAAAGCTTTGGTATAGTACTGAGCTTCCTGGAGGCGCTTGTTTGTGCTGTGATGATGTATTTGTCTCCTTGAGGTTATTAGTTTTTTTAGGTAGCAGGGTGTGTTAAGTTTCAACATTTAAATACGAAACATGCTGATTTGAAACTGTATCTGACTCAGAGGCAGGGAAATTTGAGGTTGATTAGTGCAGGCATAATGTGTGTGAGAAAGAAATCTGGTAATCTAAGTAAGAGCAGTCACGTGTGAAGGACTTGCTTGAAAAAATCAACAGGGCATAATGTATGTATTAATTTGCCAAATGTGGAGGGGCTGTGTCTTGGAGGCCTAAGATGGCAGACGCATGAGCCTGTTATTCCATGCCGGGCCATCCAATATCCTTAACCATCCGAGTCCATAGTGGACTTCGCAACCTGCAGGACATGCCCTAGGTACTGGAACGTCCTGTGCTATGAGACTGCGGTTGGAACTCTGCCCAGTGATTGGAAAGCAAAGCAAGACCACATTGCAGCCTTAGCTCCGGACCCCAAAATGGTGCGAACCACTGAGATGCCCTGAGACCATGAAGCTGGGCGTTGCCCTGTTCGATGTTGCAGGATGAGGCCATGCCTAGCTGGTGGCAGGGTGAACCAGAGGGTCAGGAAGACATGGGCAGAGTGACCCTGCCTGCTCCGCCACTGCGAACACCAACGAGGACGGCTGGACCGGCCTGGGACAGTCGAGCATGGTGGTAGTTCTCAGCAACCTGACTGAGCAGTAGTGTGCCTGAACGAAGTGAGGCGACACGAAGTGGACCTACCCAGCTTACCATGGATGCCACAGAGGAGTAGCGGCCGTCCTCTGCTGCGAGTCTGTTTCAGCATGCCTGAGACGGTACAACGTGACTGCAACATCAGATCAGGATCCCAGGGAAGCCTGGAGACTGCGGAGTGGAGACCTTGGCAGCAGTGGTAAGCTGGGATTAAGACTGGGAGGCAGGAGCAGTGTTGGGTCACCGAGGAAGATATAACCTAGGTAATACTGTTGAACTACTCCAGGCGGGAGGTTCGCACCTGGAGGGCATCTTGCCACATATCATTTGAGACTAAATAGCTGGTAGTAAGTGGAGACAGTGAGTGCTGCATACCCTTTATATAAAGGCCTCTAAAACTTTGGTTGTCACACCAAGTTACAGAACTTTCTGACAGAGCCACATGCTTGAACATTGGGCAGAAGACACTGAAGGGCACAACAGAAGGAATACCATTAGAGTGGTTAGGATGCCCGAGGAGGTGGAAGGCAAGGACATGATTGCATACATAAATTCCTGGCTCAAGACAGTGGTTGCCCCTTAAAGGACTGTCTGCCTTCCTCACCCTGGAAAAGGCACACCAAATGCCGGTGTGTCCACCGCACCAGGACACCCCAGCACTCACTTGTGGCAAGATTTCTCCACTACGAAGATAGAGATATACTACTCCAGATTGTACACACTGAATGCTCATTTGTTGTGGACAACAGTAAGGTGTCCTTATTAAAGTATTACATTGTCGTGGTAGAGAAGAGATGCGCCTCTTTCCTCGAGTTTAAGAGGGCTCTTTGCGAGGACGGCTTGCAGTACTCCTTAATATTCCCTGCTCAAATGCGGATAGTAATGGAGGGAACTACACACTTTTGTGATGATCACAAAGCTGCTTGGGAATGGCTTGAAGCATACAGGTCTGGATAAACACCTCTGAGGGTAGAGCCTGCCACCCAGTTACAAGAGTGGAAAGTGAGGAAGAGGGCCCGGAGAAGGCCCTAGGGTGAGCGTCCAAGAAAATGAACCCCTCTCAAACTGAGCAGGAAAGTGCAGCTGCCCTTCAAGCGGTGGGCGAGATTGTGAAAATGACGGGGACCACCTCAGAGGCTGGTCCCCCCTCTACAAAAGGGACTGGTGCATCTGAATCAGATTACTCAAAGGCATGCAGCTTACTCATGCTGAATAACCCTGAGTGAAGAGATGACTTCCTCTAAAGCGAATCCTTCTGGTAGTGATGGCATTAACTGTGATTGATAATATCCTGGCATTAAGCTGTGCAGAATATCAGGCGCTATTGATATCTTGGGCTGGCCGGACAAGGTGGAGAGTTACTGTTAGTAGGCAGTAGCCTACTCCCTTCCGCATAGTCTCACCATGGACTGGTAGAGACTCTTTGATGAAAGGGATGGTGTGCTTGCAGTTTGGGCAGCTGGTCGTCGCCAGGCTGCTCTTGGGATGGGGAATTTACATTTATGGGAGTATTTTGTTGTTATGTTTGGTTCTGTTTGCGGGGATAGATTTGAAATTCTAGGCTAAGGGATGTTGGACTGGAGGGGGTGGGTAGGTGGGGGGAGCTCTGTGAGGTTTGATTCCATATGGCGGCTGTACCCTACATGTTCAAATTCATGTGCTGGAATATCAGGGGGATGGTATTGGCTACAAAATGTCATAACAAACATATATTTGTGAAGGTGGGGAGTGCAGGTAGCCATGTTGCAGGAGACACATCTTCCAAAGGTGCAGTAGAGAAGCTGCGCCGTAGATGGAGAAGGCAGTTGTTCGCTACCTCCTTCTTGGCCTACTCACGAGGTGCATTTATATGGATTAAAGCGGGCATTCCCTTTGAGCCCTTACACACATCCATAGATAAGGAGGGCTGATACGTGCTATTGCCCTGGAGTCTACTGGGTTGTGACAGTAGTGTTTATGCCCCAAATCAAGACCAGAAATGATTCTTACAGGGAGTCTCCACCTCAATGGCTACTGACGACTTGTGCATTGGGGGGATTAAATTGTGTGGTGTACGTTGCCCTAGACCGTTCCTTCCCCACTTTGCCTGGAGCTTCAGCCCATCACATTGCTGCAGGTTTCTGTGACTGGATGGGACACTGGGCCCTAACGGATATTTGGTGAACACACCACACTGATATTAGTGACTACTCCTTTAACTCACCCAAATACCAATTATATACACATTTGAATGCTTTTTTGGGTTCCCATAGAATCAGTCACTCTATAACAAACACCAAGGGCCCGATGTAGGTGGCCGTTTCAGGCCATTTACTGACCGGTAACGGACGATTTCGGCCGTTACCGACCGGTAAATGGCCAATCGGTATGTAGGGGCCTAAATCCAAGGCCACATGTAGGTAAATCTACATTTACAGAATCTGTAAAATTACCGATTCGGTAAAATACCGAATCGGTAATTTTACCGATTGTGAAAATTCCATATGTAGGTGGGACTCTTCTGAGTCCCAAAGGCCTTAACGAATCGGTATTTTACCATGAAATCCAACTTCATGGTAAAATACCGATTCCGGTGTGCATGCACATGTGTGCATGCACACCTATGCCATGTGGCAGGCAGACCTGCCCCTAGGGCTTTTATGCCTGCCACATGGCACCCAATCCTGTTTAGGGGGTGCCAGGGGGTGTCAAAGTGACACCCCCTGCACCCTTGTGAAATTCGGTATTTACTGATTCGGTAAATACCGAATTGTTAAAGCCTATTGATTCCTATGGGCTTTGAAGCCCATAGGAATCAATAGGCTTTACCGATTCGGTATTTACCGAATCAGTAAATACCGACTTTTACCGATTCGGTAAAAGGGAACATCTGGATTCCCTACATACCGACCCCTCACATTTACCGATTCTTAATTACCGAATCGGTAAAATTCGGTAATTTTCGGTAATTAATAATCAGTAAATGTTACTTACCTACATCTGGCCCCAAATACCTAGGGTGCACTTTTCCGGATCACAGCCCTTTGTTGCTGGATTTTAAATTTGTAGGAGAGCCCCCATTGATTCCCTGTGGAGACTCAACCCATTGACCCTGGAAGATACTTGTTTCCACGAAACTCTGGGAGTAACCAAAGATAATTACTTTGCTGTTTACACTCGGTCAGCGTCCACCGGGCTCCTGGAGTAGGAGACGTTTAAGGGTGTGGTGCGGGGGCATTGTCTGAGGTAATCAATTGGTAAACAGCGCAAAATACATCGGGAGATTGGTGAGCTTGAAGTCCGGTTTCTTAGCTTTGACAATGCACAAGGCCCAGAGGCAGCGGACCCAGAAATCCTTCAGGAAGTATGTGCGTTTTATAATGGTGCAATGGAACGACTACGCTGTCATGATTTTAAAGGGTACCTCACAAAAGTACAGGAGGAAGAAGGATGCCCTGGTAGATTGTTGGCATAGCTCATTATGCAAGAGACTTGCAGATCTCCGATCATGCATATCAAATCAAGAACTGGGGAGTCCAATTTTGCACCGGGGTCAATCAATGCCCTGCTCTGGGATTATTACAAAGACTTATACAACATGCCACTAAAGGTGATAGTACATTATCTCCTTGTGGTTGCTTTGTTCATCCTAAGTTGGTAGGGTATGCCCTGACGTGGGTTCCTTGCTCACTTTGCCACCGGCTTCAAGCTAACCTGACTGATGAGGGCTGTTAGCCCGAAACCGGTCCCAGGATGCTTGTTTCCCGTCCAGGGAAGACATGGCTTGGCAGTTCGGGCTGGACTGTTTCCATGAGGCACAGGGTGAAGACTGATTTACATATAGCTGTGTCTGAACTGGGGTGGCGAAGTGAGCTAAAGAACGATGATGGATTCAACCCAGATCTGTGACTGGGGTGAGTGTCTGAAAATTTTCAGCGCTCCGTCCATCATCTCCTTGTGTTTGTTTTGTTTGCTCTAAACTGGCAGGGTATGCCCAGACGCGGGTCCTTTGCTCACTTTGCCACTGGATTCAAGCTAGCCTGGCTAATGAGGGATGCTAGCACGATACCAGTCCCAGGATGCTTGTTTTCGGTCCAGGGAAGACATGGCTTGGCAGTTCGGGCTGGACTGTTCCCATGAGGCACAGGGTCAGACTGATTTGCATATAGCTGTGTCTGTAATGGGGTGGCGAAGTGAGCAAAAGAACGATCATAGATTCAACCCAGATCTGAGACTGGCGGTGAGTGTCTGAAAAGTTTCAGCGCTCCGTCCATCATCTCCTTGTCTTTGCGTCATTTGTATCCTCCCATGGCTACGTACATGTACTTTTTCTTTATTGAGCAGGGACAATGGTGGCTGTTTGTTTGCAATACCATAGGTCTTAATTTTAAATGCGAGACCTATGGCATTGCAAATAGTTTTTGACTTGAGGCGACCCCGAAGTAGCTTGTTTTTAAGAGCACTGTCCTTTATACAAGAGCTACTCTCTACTTGTACTTCATTGCTTGTTATTAAGTGGGCATTGTTCCTTATAACCCGTGGCTGGCAGAGGCTTGTAGGTGTCCTTATTGCCGCATTGTGTCCCTGCAGGGCGTCGGGCTCAGCAGATGGTGAACTGCATCACCTAGTCGTGCAGAGCAGCATTGGGTCATTTAAAACTGTGAGCCTTACTTGTGGCATCCTCTCTATTTGTGTAAGTGGTGGGGGTGATGCAAGGCCCTTACAGCAAGCCTGTGTGCCCGGGTCTGAACCTTGCTAACTCTGTAGAAAGCCTATTCAAATGCATTCGATGTGACATGCCAGGAAAAGCTGGGTTTTTTCAATGACATGGCTGTCAACATCTGCTATTGCCTGGTCGGGTGTTGAGAAAAAGAACTCGGTAGGCACAATGTGCTGATAAACAAATAGGAAATGGGCAGTCAGAGTTTCCAGTTAAAGAAAGCATGCCCAGTCTTAGCTGCAGTGCTATCCCACTCTCACGCCCCCCTTTCCCCACATACCCCAGGAGGGTATGGGGTACCGGGAGCTGTGTGGTTCGCTTGCGCACTGTGTAGTCTAGACCAGCTTGGAGGACTGCACACATTACAGTGCCTATCGCAGGTAGCAATTGCTGTTCAATGGAAATGCCCAGCTAGTGGATGGGACTGGCCCGCCAATTGTGCCCACAATAACGTGCTCTATTCTCTAGTGGTGCTGCTGTTTTGGTGGGGGGGCTGCCTGTAGCCCGAACATGTGGTGTTCATTACAGGCTCCTGACCATTTTACTGCTCCTCGCTGCCATCACTCCTGGGGTCAATTACAGTAAACACATTCAACATACATGTGAGCGTAAAACTAGCGGGTCTATCAGTGGCTGGTAGCGTCGTTTTGAAATCTCCATCTTGCTTTGTTATATTTTATATGTTCTTTATACGATTTGTTTGACTGTCACCAACTTGTACAGAGATTTCAGTTTCACGTAGTACACATGCTTCTGTAATTCCAGGGAGGTAGATCCTTCTCCTACCTGGCAGCTAAAACCTGGAACTCACTTCCCACTCACCTTCGCCTTACTCAGAACCACCTAGCATTCAGAAAGCAACTTAAAACCTGGATATTCGACAAGTAATTCCCCACCCTTCCTCAAGCGCCTTGAGACCCTATGGGTATGTAGCGCGCTATATAAATCTCTTGACTTGACTTGACTTGCCATTCTTCAGCAATCTCCACTGCCATACTTGAAACCTGGAATTTGGTCGAAGTCTAACATTTCTTCTGCACTCGAAAAAAAGTTATTATCGATTATATTTCTCCCTGACCTCAAAAGAATGTCCTTTAAGTTTTATTTTTCTGACAATATATTTCTGGTTTTTTCCTGCTAATTATTTTTGTAGCAGTAAGGAAGTTTTGAGGTTGGATGTAGGTAGTGTGCACCTCTGTTCCGTACATTGAAAGAAAAGCAGCATGAAGAACACATGTTAATGGGGATATGGTTTTTTTTGGGGGGGGCACTAAAAATGGGTGAGCCATAGTCGCAGGTTGAAATTACCATGGCTTCTACCGCTCTTTAAAGTCCCCGAGTGGGAGGGTGTTTCATCTTGACTTTATGAAGGTGGAATCCGTTAGACTGTAAGACATAGTGCTAGCTTGGGAGGGCCTTTTAGATTTTAGCTGCATTTAGTAGGACACTTTTTCTTTTTATCTTGTGTGAGATAACACTCTTTGAATACATAGGTGTTTTTGATGCAAGCCCCTTTGAATTAATCTTGGCATGCTCTCAAGATGACGATGGCCTCAAATCTCTTAGTACAGTTCTTTCTGCAGCCCTTGTGTGATCCTTGAGTGCTGCCTACACAGGACCTATCTCGCTAACAAACAAGCAATTGCAATGCAATAGGTCTCGCATTTGCGAGAGTTTAAGCTATTGGCATTGTAAATGACAATGCCTTTTATTTATGTTTTTTTTAAATCAACACATGAATAAAGGCAATGTCATTTACAATGGCAATAGCTCAAACTTGGGTAAATGCGGGACGTATTGTATTGCAAATGCTTGCTGATACATACAAGTCACCCCTAAAGAAGGAAGGCCCTAGAGATTGAATATGGCAGAGTGCAGTGTATTTAAAAAGTTAGACATGCTCTTTTAAGTTTGACATGTACTTGTAGTTAAAACTCCCTAAAGTTGTTATCCACTACTGTGAGGCCTACCTCTCCCATAGGACAACACTGGGCTACCTTATTACATTAAATAATCACCAACCTTTGATTGGGAAAATGTAGAAATTTCATGTTTGGTCTCTAAAGAATTGTGATTTAAAATCCTCTTTAATACTAAAGTCGGAATGTAAGTCACAATAGTGAAAATTTTACTGTTAGAAAGTTGGCATTTTCCTGTCCTAACCGTTTGGTGCCTGCAGCCTGTGTCCGGATCACATGACTAGGTGTGTCTGGCAGTTGACCTTTGTGTATTCATCTCAGATAGTGTAACAAAGGTGACTAGATGATGGCAGAATGGGTAATCCTGCCAGGATGGGAGGGGCGGAGATGTTCCCTGCTCCACTTACATTTCAAAGGAGCTGCCTCAGCACACTCAAAAAGGACCTTACAGTAACCCTTTGTCACCACAGACCCCTTGGAGCCTGGGCAGAGAGGAAGGGAATTCCAGAACCATCTATCAGGGGAAATCTCCAAAAGTTTGTTCCACTTCAAAGCTGGTAAAGTTATAAATATGGGACCCTCACAATCACTCTTTAGTATCACTCCTGGACCTGTGGATAATACAGAAGAAGGATTGCCAGGCAGCCAGAGCACTGACCTACTGCTTGACGCCTGCCCTGCTTTATGAGAAGGAAGTCTGGACCTGCTCCCTTAATCTCAGGCAGAGTGACTCCAAGGGTCATGTGTCGGACCTCCTGTTCTGATCTACAGGTACACAACAAACTCTAGAAGCGTCCCTATAATTGTCCACCTGACCTGCTGCACTGGACCTGCAACTGGACCTGCCTGAGCCCTGCTGCCCTCTGCTAGAGTGAATCCTTGTTGCCTCCCTAGTGCTTGACCCTTGGCTGGCATCAGAGTGTACGACTCTGAAAAAGAGGGAGAAATACTGAAGTTTTGGGCACTTTGCGACCATGAACAGGCCCATTCACTTCGAGTTCTTGTCACCTGTGACAACCACCAACGCAAAGCTGTGGTAGATACAACTCTTCAAGCTACACCAACCGTCAGTGATAACCGGCCACACTTGATCTGCAACTCGCGCTACAGCGATGATAGCGCACGGTGAATGCCAAGGCAAAGCTACAGCAGCATCTGTCTGTAATGTCCAAAAGGATCTTTGTACTACAGAGACAACCGCCTTAGTCGCAACATCTGCTCTTCGCGTTACAGCAACGACCATCTGCAATGCTCTACTTGGTCCTCGTGGACTCCACTACTGCAATCTGGACTCTTCTGCCAGATATTAAGAAGATAATGCTTCAGACGGATTAACCTGGTCCTTGTATGTGGCCCACGCCCCATTGCGGTTGGCCTAATCTTGTGACTTTTCCACTGTTTAGCACGACCAGATACCTATGAGTGGGGTTTCGTAATTTTCAACGCTATAATTAACTAAATCTTTGAAACAACATATCTCCGGTTCTACTGGATTTCTGCCATTTTTTGCATTTTAGTTATTACATTTTACTCTATGTTTCTAAATTGGTACAGGATTTTTTGTCTTGTGTTTTCACTATATTACTGTTTAAGTGCTTCATAAATACTTTACACTTTGCCTCTTGAATAAGACTTTTATATAGAAAACAACAGTTCCAGTGGAGTAATACATTAACATTCATTAGTAACTACAAAGCATAATAGCAATATCAGCTGAGGGTTATGAGGAATGTTAAAGAGAGAGCGCTCGTGAGACCAAGGCTTGTATGACAAATACATTTGTATTGTTCCAAAGAAATAACAAAAAAGAACATTTATAATGTACACAATAGAATTCTAACAGTGCGAAGTGTCCCAAGTGTATTGTAAGAACCATACAAGAGCCGCCGCCCGCCGCTCTGCGGCGGGCGGCGGCTGTGTTCTCCTATGTGCCCCATGGCTGTGTCTTTTTTGTTGTCTTGGTCGCGCCACCCGCCTGCCCCTCGTGGCTGTGTGGCGGGTGGTGGCAATGCGGCACAGCATTTCTCGCGTCCCTGCTGAGGTGGGCGTTTGTTACTTTTTGCTCCGCCCACCCGCCTGCCCTGGGGGCGTTGCGGTGGGCGGTGGCTGTGACATGCTGCTTCAGCCGCCCGCCTACCTGTTGGAGCATTGAGGTGGGCGGCGGCGGCGCTGTGCGGCTTTTACCGTGTCTCCTCCGATGCGTGGCTCTCCTTCTGCCCGGTCTGTGTGGGCAGCTCCTGTGCTCCTGTGCTCAGGCCCGTCCTCCCGGGGCGGGCACGGGTTCCTGCGCTGCTGCACGGGTGTTGCCAGTCAGTTTCAGATGCTGGCCTGCACATTTCTGCCTTTGCTGCCCCAGGCATCCGGTCCCACATCCCCGCTGGGAAGGGCGGCTCTGGTTCCCCCGCCTGCACTTCGTGGCAGGCAGAGGCGGTGCTGCGCGGTTGCCTTGATGTGGCCCACATTCATTTTCGCGGCGGGCAGTGTGCGGCTGGCGAAGGGGACGTGGAGCCTGTCTCCTCGATGTTCCCACTCCTCGCGCTCTGCCTACTGGTTGTCATTTGCAGTGAGGCGCTGTCGGGCAGCCGTGCCTGTTTAGTTTGCATTTTTGCCCGCCCCCATGTCCGGGTCCCCCCTGCTTTCCTTCTGATGCTGGGGTAGGTTGGGTCCTCGGTGCTGCCGTGTAATTCACTAGTGGAGTCATGTCCAGTGCTTCAGGCGTTTTTACGGGGGTCTCCCCACGGTTCTTTTTGTATTGTGACTGGCTTTGTTGTACAACGCTCTGTCGCCTTCGTGTCATGTCCGTGCTAGATAATCATGCACAAATATATTCCTGTGTGTGTTTTCCCGGCCTATGTTGGTGGGGCTTGGCTACTAGCGATCAGGAGTTATTCGCTAGGACGACCTCCATGGGGCGGGCCTGGCTTCCTCGGCTTCACTCTGGGCTGCGTTCCTCTGGCGTCAGGAGGTCTACGTACTCTTTGATTCCTAAGAGAAGGAAAAGATACATTTGAATTATTAACAAAATTAAAAGACGAATGAGGCAATTCTTCTCTTTCACAGGATAAATTACGTGCAGGAATTCTTGATCTAACTACGACCACTCTACTCCTATTCCAAATCCTCCCATCCTCTGTTTTAATGGCATTCCTGAAGACTTTCACAACTGCTCTTACATCAGTAAATTTCGACCATGATCTACAACCAATCGGAGCTTTTATTCGTACTAAATCACCCACAAGAATCTTCTGTACCTCTACACACTTTCTTTTGTCATAATACAGTTTCCTTTCATCCAGTTTTCTTTCTTCTTGAGAGCGCCACTCACCAATCCCATTATCAACCAAACCCTTGTTAATTTCCATCCAACCAGGACACAACCAAGTGTTGGGAGCTCTCCCTTTAAACAATTCAAAAGGAGACCTCCCAGTGGTTGAATGTGGTGCAAAGCGATAAGCACTAATTCTTTCTTGTAATGTAGACTTCCAATTTAAGCCTGAAGATCTAGCTAACTGTATTGCTTCTTTCAGGGTTTTATTGACCCTTTCAACTGCACCATTAGACTCATGATGATACAGCGAACATCTCTTATGTACCACACCACACTTCTTCATGTATTCTTCAAATAATCTTGAACAAAATTGTGGCCCATTGTCAGAGAGAAGGCTATTAGGAAAACTCTCCTTCTTAAAGATAGCATCAAGAAACTTAATCACTTCCTCTGATGTAATCTCCCTAACAGCAGACACCTCAATCCATCTCGAATACAGATCCAACAAAACCAAAAGATAAGGAGTATCACTCACACCTGACAAAGGACCAACTATATCTATTGCCAACTCATCCCAAGGATGTCTTTGTAAAATTCTCTTCACCATAGGCATCTGTTTCGTCTTTAATATCTTATCACTTGCACAGCACTCTGGACAGTCCCTCACCAATCTCTCAATCTCTAGATCCATTCCAGGCCACTAGAACTTCATTCGTAAAATCTCCTTTGTTTTTACAATGCCAAGATGCCCTGAATGTGCATGATATTTACAACAAGGGGTGGTGAGGGACAGAGTCTCTGAATTAAACAGAATACTCTCACCCAGTCAAGAGATCAGGGCTAGATCCAACACCGTTTTTTAGCTCACTGCACCATCCCAGTTTCAGAACCTGGCTGTATGCAAATTAGTCTGTTCCTGTCCCAGTGCATGATGGGAACAGGGCAAACCAAACTACAAAAGCCAATTCTTACACTGGGAAGGAAACAAGCTACCGGGGACCGGTTTCTGGCATTTCAGCCTCTTCGGCCCGGCTTGCTTGAATCCTGATGGTGCAATGAGCAAGGGACTCACATCTGAGTATACCCTTCCTGAATGTGCATGAGACAATAATTTTTTCCTAATACCAACAGGTGGCACCATTTTTGTTCCACGAGTCAACAAACCAGAATTCATAGAAAGTTCATCAGAAACTAACAACCAAGGTTTTTCCAACCGAGAGTTATTACTCAGAGAAAGCAACACTTTTTTTATTTTCTCATCCTTTTCCAACTCATCTCTCCATTCTTTCTCTTCAATTGCTCCCTCTGTAATTTCACAAACACTCACATATTCATCACAATCACCGAAATCATCTTCATCTCCAAAATTTTCTTTGTCTACCATCCTTGACAAACAATCAGCAGATTTGTTTGACACACCCGGAATGTAATCAACAACAAAGTTAAACTCTTGTAGGGAAACAATCCATCTTCTTATCCTTGAAGAAATTGCATCTAAACCTTTTTTATCAAAAATTTCTTTCAAGGGTTTATGATCTGAAAAAATAAATACTTTTGTGCCCCAAATCAAATTCTTCAACTTTCTTAATGCCCAATAAATGGCAAGAGACTCCTTTTCTATAACAGAATAATTTAACTCTGAACCTCTTAAACATCTAGAAGAACAACAAATCAAAAAGTCTTTTCCATTTCTTCTCTGAACCAAAACAGCCCCAAGACCTTTCTCACTCGCATCTGTAAACAAGATTGTAGGCAAACCCGGTATAAATGCCTGAAGCGAGGGTGCTTTATTTAACTCACACTTAATACTTTCAAATTCTTTTTTGCATTCATCCGTCCATACATACTCAACGTTTCTTGATGTTAATATTCTCAAAAATTGAGTTTTGTCCGCAAAATTACAAATGAATTTTCCATAAAACTCCACCATGCCAAGGAAAGAAATTAACTCTTCCTTATTTTCTGGCTCCTTTACCTTGTTAATGGTGTCCACTAACTCCTTTTTAGGATAAATACCTTCTCCAGTTATCCTATGTCCTAAGTAATTCACTTCCTGTACACCAAACTTACATTTATTCTTTTTAAGTGTCATACCCGCATCTTCCAATCTTTTAAGTACTGCACAGACACAACTATAATGTTCTTGAACACTGTTTCCATAAATTAGTAAATCATCTTGATAGCACCTAACACCAGATAACGCTCTCAAAATTCTTGTCATTATTCTCTGGAATACAGATGCCGCGGAAACAAGGCCAAAAAGGCATCCTCTTATACCTATAAGTGCCCATGGGAGTAATAAATGCTGTCAGATCCTGACTCGACTCATCCAAAACCACCTGATGATATGCAGAAGCAAGATCCAATGTAGTAAAAAACTTAGCCCCTTCCAACGTACTCACCATCTCATCAATATTCGGTAGAGGAAACCTGTCAACTACCACTTCTTTATTTAGAGATCTCAGATCAATGCAAAGTCTAATCTCACCAGTTGGCTTCTTCACAATAACTACAGGAGCCAACCATTCAGTAGCTTCTACCTGTTCAATCACACCATTCTTCAACAACTTATCTATTTCCTCTTTCACCTTCTCTTGCTCCATTAGGGGTATCCTTCTTACCTTTGCTACCACCGGGACAGCATTCTCTCTTAATCTAATATGGTGTTTATATCCTTTCAAACAGCCCAAACCTTCCTTGAACACCTTTGGGGATTTTCTTGCTAGATCTCCTCCCAGATCATCCTCAACCTCATTCATTTCATTCACATTCACCTGTTGAATCTGTACTTGGGGATTGGCATTCGGATTCAATGTCACACCAAGTTGACCCTGATGTACCCAACCCAATAGTATATCACCCTTCTTTGCTACATAAATATTTCCTACAATTATTCTGCTCCCAAGTTCAATCTCAGCCATAAAACATCCAAGCATCTTAATTGGTTTATCCCCATACCCTAGAGGTCTCAAATCAGATTTCATCAGTTTTACTTTTCCCACAAAATGTGTGTTATACAACGTCTCATCAATCAATGTTATGCGAGAACATGAATCAAATTTAAACTCTATCATAACATTTTCCACTTTTACCAAATGAGTAGGATGATCAGTCACTTCACAATTTATTTCAAAAGTAATGGTTCTAACTTGAGGCTGTGGCTGACTCCGTCTTTTCCTTGTAGTTTCAGGTCTAAATACTCTTGTTCTACAAAACTTAGCATAATGACCTTTTTTCCCACATGAATTACATATAATTTTTAATGCAGGACACATTGATGAGTTCGCTAAGTGTCCTATTTGTCCACATCTAAAGCAAGCAAATTTATTACTTTGACTCATAAATAAATTCTGATTTGTAGAATTCAAAGCCAAATTCTCTTTCTCAGAACTACTCGTTGCCTCATTTTTCTTTACTTGACAAATAACTTCCTCTATCTTTGTTTCTTCTTTCTTCTCATTCAAAACTCCTTTTTCCTTCTCTTTCTTCAACTCACCAACACACTTAGTCATATGCTCTACTTGTTTCGCTATTACCAATACTTCCTCAAGAGGTGGTTCATCTTTGAGCCATAGTTCTTTTCTGATGTCATCATGTGCGCACTTGACAAATAACTTCCTCTATCTTTGTTTCTTCTTTCTTCTCATTCAAAACTCCTTTTTCCTTCTCTTTCTTCAACTCACCAACACACTTAGTCATATGCTCTACTTGTTTCGCTATTACCAATACTTCCTCAAGAGGTGGTTCATCTTTGAGCCATAGTTCTTTTCTGATGTCATCATGTGCGCACCTCAGAACAAATTGATCTCTGATCCTTTCGTCCAATGTCTGTCCAAAATTGCATGAAGAAGCAAGTTTCCTCAATGAAGAAACATAATCTTCCACGGTTTCATCCTTCTTTTGCTCCCGCAATCCAAAATGATAACGTTCCATAATAGTACTGACCCTTGGGAGATAGTGTTTAACAAGTTGCGCAATTGCAATTTCATACTCATTCAAATTCCGCTGTTCTCCAGCAGTTAAGTCAGGAAGGTGCTCTAAAACGTCTTGACCTTCTCCTCCCAAACAATGAAGAAGAAGTGCAAGTTTGCTTTCTGCACTTAAATTAGTTCCACATACTCTTGCATAGTTTGCAAATATTTTCTTCCATTTTTTCCATTTTAATATTTGGTTCTCCTGGGGTCGTCAAAAAGAAAGCAGGTTGAGTTACATTCTGCATCTTTATATCTGATTTTTTTAATTTTCTTTTCTTTCTTAAATGTTAATTATTGTTATTTTATAGTCAAAAGAATTATTTGAAAATAATCTTTTATTCTCTCTCAAAGTCTCTTTTATTTCACAGTCTTTATTGTGACATCACATTTATTGTCTCTCAAAGCCTCTTTTATTTCCCATACTTTTTTTTTTTGTGACTTCACAATCCTTTTCTTTCCCTTCTAAAACGTAGCTTTTACTTATTATTCTACAATTTTAGAATGTGCTTTGTAATGGACGTGAAATACAGCGTTCTGAATTCTTAGAATGTAAGCGTGACGTTCTTCTCCCTGTTCTTCGAACGCAGTGTTTATTTTATTATTGTCTCACTCTTGAAGCGCAGCGTACGTTTTCCTTGAAACACAGCGCTCCCTCTTGAAACGCAGCGCATGAAACGCAACGCACATTTTCTCGCAGCGCGTTACGTCTTAATACAAAGAACCTTCAGCGCATGACACCACGTCAGAAGATGTACGTCATCCCTTCCTTTCTCGAGATGAAACGTAGCGTGAGAGAGAGAAACACTTCCTTAATTTAAATCTCCTTGTTATTTTAAGTCCCAAAATCTACGCTTGTACTTTCCTCCCACCAACTCCTCACCGCATGTTTTTCCTTTTTAAATTTCTGCCGCTGGGAAGACTTCGCTTCCTTTTATCCAATCAGCCGCTGGAGGAGCAGGGGAATCGTCCTTTTCTTCTTCCTGTGTTGAGGTAGGGGTTCACCCGATCGTCGCCAAACAATGTAGTGTCCTTAATTAGAAATAACACGTACAGGAACAAATAGATTGAGGAGTAGGTTTTAATGATAACCTCAGCCACAGGTACAATTCTTAACTGCCCCATAGGAACACTCATGTATTCCAGAATCCACACGAGATCAGAATACACAAGCAAGGGAATTCTAACATATTAAAGGTACAGTGGTGAAACATGTATATACCATCACACTTCCCTGGTTATGTACGCTATTCCGTGCTCTTCTTGACATGGTGTTGGGCCCTTCCGAGAATTTTCCTGATCTGGTGCTCGCTTCGGTGGCACATCTCCTATTTTAGTGCCTTACGGGGTGGATTGGGTGCACATGGTTGTGGCATACGGCTGGTGCTGATGTGCTTCGGCCTCTGAAGGCTGGTCGAGCCTCACGCTGGCTCGCCCTCCTGTGATTTGCGATGTGTATACGCTCTTGTATGGTGGTGCTCGTGTGCGTTGCTCCCAGGTTGCACTGTCTCGCTGATGGTCGAGTTTCTTTAGCATGGGATGTAGTTTCTGTTGCTCTGTTGTGTTTTAGGGGCATTCTTGACTTCCGTCCTGTGTTCTGTCCCCGCCTGCTCCCCTCTATTGTACGGTATCTGTCCTGGTTGATGTGCCCTTTGGGCGACTGCGGGTCGGATTAGGGAGGGTCTCTGTTATTCTTGCTTCATGCTGCTTCTGTGGTCTCCGGGTGGTTTTTGGCTTCTGCTCCTGGATTCTGGTTTGTCTTTTGGGCCGTGGCGGTTGCATCCCTGCCTCCTCCTGTTCCGTGGTTCAGCGGGCGTCCCTTGCACCCTCCTCCTGGTAGTTTTTCTCTTTGCTTCCTGGGGGTTGGGGCTCTGTTGCCCCTGATGGTTCTCTCCAGTTGTTGGCTGTTGGGCTCCCCGGGTTGGTCCCACATGCTGTGGCTCTGTGGTTGATCTAATCCCTTGGGTGGCTGTCCCCCTTCGTCTGGTTTTGTATGGCCCGACTTTTCATGTCTGTTTTCTCTGCCCTGGTATGGTCCTTACGTGGGTTTTGGGCTCCTTGTTCCTAGGTGACCTGCAGTGCCTGTTCGGTCTGTCCGTTGGGGGGGTCCTCCCTGTCTGATTGATCCCGGTACTCAATGGAGTTTCCCGCTTTTTGCCTACCCCTGTGGATGTCCTTTCTCTTGCCGGTGGCTCCCTCCCCGCCCTGTCTGCCGGTGCGACTGGTGGTCTTTGTGTTCTGGCCTGCCCTTCCCAGGCGTTGGCGGCCTATTCGGCCTGTGGGGCGTGCTGGGGTTCCCGGTGTGCTGGGTCAGTTAGTTCTCTCTTTTTGACGGCTTCTCGTCTGCCTTCTGTTGACAGTTTCTTGGCTTGTTTGGAGTTTGTCCCTGCCCGCGGGGGCTTCTTGTTGCTCTCCTGGGTTTTTCGTACGCTGCCTTGTTCTCCGGAGGGTTAGCCCCTTTGTTTTTTTTGTTTTTTAGCAGGGTGGCGCCTTCTCTTCTGGGCTCTGCACATCTTCTGGTCCCTTTGCTTCCGTGACATAGGATCTATAGCTCAGTGGCAAGTCTTGTGCCTTTGAGGCCGATGGCTCTCGCATGATGGGGTTCCACTCCTGCATATTCTCGCCGCATTTCCTGTAATGAGGTTCTGGGCTTGTTGGCCTGGCCCGGACTTTGTCCTGTTGGTGGGACTTGCCTGGGTTCTTCTCGGTTGCAACTCTGGCGGATGGTGGCCCTGGGTGCATTTGCTCAGGAGTCCGTGTTGTGTCTCTCTTGGCACTGGCGCTTTCGGGTCTCGGTTTTCATTACCTGCCCCAGTTTTTTCTGTGTCCCTTGGGGGTTTTTGTTCGCACAGTGCTTGCGCTGTCTGGGGCTGCTGGTTCTCCCAGTTCTCTTTCCCGGTTAGGGCCCGGCGCTCCCTGTGCGGTTTTTGGGTCTTAGTGCCTGTTGGCTCGGGTGCCTGGTGCTCTAGCTCATTGGTATGTCTTGTGCCTCTGGTGGCAAGGACTCTCGCAGGACAGTGGTTCGGTCCCTGCTCATGCTGTCGTTGTGTCCCGCGGTGGGTGATTTTCGATCAGTTGTTGCTTTTTCGTGGGCTTGTTCCGCCCGGCTCTTCTGTCTTTCTCACCTTTGGTGTGTTGCTGTTGATGGCCGTGCCCCTCCGGTCGCTCCGGTTCCTGGTGGATCTCTGTTATTCGGCTGGGTCGGTCCTGGTTGCCCGCCTCAGTGGCTCATTTGTTGCTTGTGGTTCGTTGCGGGTACGGTTTGCTTGTCTCCTGCGCTGGGCTGTCTTGCTCTTTATGCTTGAATGCACTAGAAAAAGGCTTTTTTAGGAATCAGGGATTAATTCAGGCGCTCAGCTGTTATACACTAATGAGTATAGTTTCACAAAATAAACCAAATATGGTGCAAACTAGGCAAGGGGATAAGCCCTGTAACCCCTTGATTCAGTATGGGAAAACCCACACACAGCAGACAAGAAAACAAGCGCCTAGGCACACATAGGAGAGAGTAAAGTTCATGTAAATCGCAAAGTGAAAAAGCAAAACAAAAGGTATCATCCAGATGGAAGGGAAAAATCTTGAGGTGAAGTCAATGTACGGTTAAATCAAGTTGAATCTTTTATTCCTTTTCAAACGTAAAGGCACGGTAGAACAAGCCAGCACTTTATGCTTTCTTGTGCGTGTGGTCCCCTGGTGGGTGTTCGCCTTCCTGTTTGGGGCTTGGCCTTGGTCTTTGTTCTTTTTCCCCTCTTCGGCCTCTGTGGGCAGCCTTGTGGGCTTTCTGCTTTTCACTGTTGGTTACCCTTGGTGGACGGGTCGCTTTGTTGTAGTTTCCTGCAGTCTGTTTTGCCTTGCACCTGTCTGGGCTCTGTCGTTGGTGTCGCACTACCCTCCCGGGGATCCTCTGGGCGACTGTGGTCCGTGTCCTGCCTGTCTCTCCTCGCTGGTTGGGTTTAGGTGTTCTTCGTTTTTTCGGTGGAGTGCTGGTTCCTTTAGCGCCTCCGTCCTTTCTTGCGGCTCCTACCGATCTGGGTTGGTTCCTTCTGGTTCCTCTGCTTCAGCCCTCGTTTGCCGCCGGGCCTGGTGGGTTTGGTTTTCTTCTCCCCTCCGGTCATTGAGTTGGGGCTGATTCGACTCTAGCGCTGTTGGTGGTCCACTGTGTGGCGTGGATGGGCTTCGGCCGGACTTTCTCTTGCAGCTGTGATTTCTGTTCTGGAGCATGTTTGCTGTTGCTTTTGGCTCAGTGTGGTCCCGTGCCGTGCTTTTTCTGTCCTCCTTCTGTGCTGGTTGGGTGGATTTCTGGCGGTCCTTCATGTCTCGGGGGTCCGTGTTTTTTTCGGACCTTATGTTTTCTTTCTGTCCCTGGCTGGTTCTTCCTGCTGGTGGATGCCTCTCTCTTGGGTGGTTCTCCACCCGTCTGGTCTGTTGGGTGTGCCCTCTTCCATGGGTGTCCCCTTCTGGTCCATTGATTTCTTGTGAGTTTCCATGAAGCCGCATGGCTTTGGTATGGGCTCACTTTGTTAGTCATGTGGCGAGGAAGACTAACTAGGAGGTAATGCCCCGGTTACTTATCGGTAATCTTCAATGAGTCGGCCATATTGGGAAGGGATGGGAGGCATGGGAGGCTGACTTTTTGCTTTGGAGGGTTCTGGTGTGGAGCTGAAGCTCACTTTGTTAGTCATGTGGCGAGGAAGACTATACTCGGAGTAATGAAGATTACCGGTAAGTAATCGGGGCATTATTCATGCTAATGGCATGTGTGGTGTCTATTTATCCAAGTATCTATTTGAGGTATCTTTTGTAGTGGGTGACTGTTTGTTGTATTACCTGGAGGAGTATATTGCTAAGAGTTGAGTATATAGCAGAGGTTGGACAACTCAATGGAATCATTGCTCAGCTGTGGAATTAACACAGTCATATTGGTGCAAATGTCAGTTTTTATTGTTCCATTTAGTTGACTGATACATTTAGCATTCAAAGTTTCTGTGTTTACATGGTGGGGTGCTTTAGACTTTTTTTGCTGTTTTGGGAATACTTTTTGGATAGATCAAGTCAAATGTGTTAGTCTGTTTTCTTTCATTTAACGTGATATATCTGAAATGCTTTTCTATAATAGGAGCCATGATGAAGTCTGGAAGCGGGAGAGGGGGAGCGTCACTCAAGAGTTGGCAGGTCTGCAGAGTTCTTAAGCAGGGAAAATAGGATGAAAGGTTCCAAAAACAGGCTACAGCAATTTGTGGAAATGGTAGGGCAGTCTTAGAGTGTAAGAGGTGAATTAGACGATAAATTTAGGCAATCAAACAACGTGCAATATATTCCACAACACCTGTAACTGCCAATAATAGTTATTTGGAGCGGATTTCACATCTGTAATACAGATTGAAAGTGAGTAAAGGCAATTATGAAAGTGAGTATAGGCAATCTTACGCTACAACCAGATATCAAATCGTAGTTTTTTTTCAACATTAGAATCAATGGACAATTATAATACATTATATTCGCAAACTTCACTGACTAATAAAGCGCAGGATACATTTCAAGGTAGTCACCATTCAGTGTTACCAGCACTTTTGTAGATTTGTAACTACTGACTAATTACTAATTGTCCCTGACTAATTATCATTCCAGCAGTGCATAGCTAATCAGCCAGTCCAACTACAAGACAAAGAAGCACGAAGAAAAACCTACCAGTGAGCAGGGCACACCACGGAGTCATATTTGAACATATGGGCTTTGACAAGCTTGGTGGTTTACGTCAGAGCAAATAAAGCTGCCTTGCACAACAGGGCTTTCAGGTATCACTTTGACCACAGAAGACCCTTCCATCCAAGAAGAGACCAGGCTTGAAAGCTAGCAAACTCCGCAGCCCGGGAGCATGCAACTGATCAGGCCACACACGGAGCTCTGGTTTGCACACATTTATTCTTTAGCATGCAACCGTTAGTTGAACGACCTACGTCACAAATATTATTAACCACACCCAGCGACACCCACCACATTACATAATACTTGTAAGGAGTCTGCCGAGGACCATTCGAGACCTCGTACACACAAACACAGGACACCACAAAAACGTCCATGTGCTGGCAACTGACATTGTTTCTCCAAAATGCCGGACATGCAACATGCACCAAGGACACAGCACGGAGTCATAACCATTATAACATATTGTTATTATTATTATATTGTTAAAACAAGCATTGGTAATGACAATAGGTCTTAGCTTAACTTCCAGCTTTTTGGTCTTGCCAATCCTGGGTTTTTTTCCCTTTATTTTTGGGTGAGCCGCAGGTCATTGAAGCACTAAAAATTGTCTAAAAGCAAAATTAAGTTTTTGGTTTTAAAAAGCATACATTTTCATATGGCTGAGATACCCGCCACCCCCTCTCAACACAATCCCCAAAGGAGGGAAACCGGAAACAGTTCTTGAAGTTTTTGGAAGAGGGAGGGAGTGACCCTCCCGGCCGTATTTATTAAAACAAAAAATTAAAACATTAAACAGTTTCATATTAATGTACAATTTCATTACCACATTGCGATGTTTGGCTAACCTTAACAGATTCTCTAATACAGAGGTTCTCCTAGCCGAACTAACATCCTACAAAACATTTTCTTGAAATATTGAAATTGTACATCCTAACGTTTAAGGGCCAACGGCAAGGTCGTAACCGGTGTCAAGATCCCTAACCAGAAATACCCCCCCCACTTGGGAGGGGCGACAGCACTGAGGCGTACCTCAAGTGCAAACTACCAATTTCCCTTGACTTGACGGGGGCACCAATAAACTCGACGCCAGTTAAAGGTCGTTCGAGGACTCGTGTGAGGTTATCTAGAAGGTATCGTAGACCTCCCCCCAAACCCCGCACAACTTACCACATCTGCCGTCGCAGACGTTACTGGCCCCGGGAAATTCCCCAGGAGGGGGCTGTAACCCCTCCTACACAGGAAGGGGCCTTGACCGCCTTTCCTTTTCTTTCGGCGACCCATCCTTAGAAGGGACCGCCTCCCCGTTGAGGGGCCAAAGGCCACCTCTCCCGAGCGCTCCCATCCGTGTTGGGTGACGCCCACTCATAGGGATCTTCCAATTAGTGCTCACCGATCATGACCTTACCGCCCGACCAAAATAAATACGACAATTCTAACTAAATTACTAAATGACTAAATTACTTGAAAGACAGTAACAACCACCACTTTATTAAAACATGCTTACTGATGAACACTAAAGCAGGATTACTTTATTTGCAAAACATACCACAAATTGACCATTCTTTATTGCATCTTCAAAGTTATCACGATACTAATCACACCTGTAAACAAAGAATTAGAGTTACCACATCAAACTTTATTCAAAACAACTTGCTGTCCTCAGGGGCTGGTGGGTGGGTCAAAATTGGCTCTTCGTTCCGTCTCGAGCTCACGTACAGCGAGGAGGTGCAGCTTCAGAGCACAGGAACAAGAGGATGCCTTCGGGTCTTGCGTCCCTTTTTATCCGTCTTCAGGGCGGGCGTAAACCCGCCCCTGCCTGCCCCGAGGGCGTGGCCAGCCGCGTCAGTGTCTAGGCCAGCCCACTCTAGGGCGGGAAAAAGCGCGCCCCGGCTACGCCGCTTCGGGCATACCAGCCGAGACGCGCCTCCCGCCCAAAATGGCTTCCCGGGGGGATCGAGGTACTCTGCCATACGTTCGGGGGGACCGAGTGGTCGCCCCTTTCCATATGGCTGAGATACCCGCCACCCCCTCTCAACACAATCCCCAAAGGAGGGAAACCGGAAACAGTTCTTGAAGTTTTTGGAAGAGGGAGGGAGTGACCCTCCCGGCCGTATTTATTAAAACAAAAAATTAAAACATTAAACAGTTTCATATTAATGTACAATTTCATTACCACATTGCGATGTTTGGCTAACCTTAACAGATTCTCTAATACAGAGGTTCTCCTAGCCGAACTAACATCCTACAAAACATTTTCTTGAAATATTGAAATTGTACATCCTAACGTTTAAGGGCCAACGGCAAGGTCGTAACCGGTGTCAAGATCCCTAACCAGAAATACCCCCCCCACTTGGGAGGGGCGACAGCACTGAGGCGTACCTCAAGTGCAAACTACCAATTTCCCTTGACTTGACGGGGGCACCAATAAACTCGACGCCAGTTAAAGGTCGTTCGAGGACTCGTGTGAGGTTATCTAGAAGGTATTGTAGACCTCCCCCCAAACCCCGCACAACTTACCACATCTGCCGTCGCAGACATTACTGGCCCCGGGAAATTCCCCAGGAGGGGGCTGTAACCCGTCCTACACAGGAAGGGGCCTTGACCGCCTTTCCTTTTCTTTCGGCGACCCATCCTTAGAAGGGACCGCCTCCCCGTTGAGGGGCCAAAGGCCACCTCTCCCGAGCGCTCCCATCCGTGTTGGGTGACGCCCACTCATAGGGATCTTCCAATTAGTGCTCACCGATCATGACCTTACCGCCACAGGCCGGATAGTTGACCAGCTATCCGGACCCCCCCACAAAGCTCCTACCTAAAGGTCATGTTGTAACGTTTTTAACCATGCTAAGAAGTCTCCTATGAGTAACTCATTCCCCACCCGAGACAAATGCACACCATCCCCCAAATACATACTCTCATCATTAATACAGCCATGCGAAATAGAATGCAATGTCCTGGAACGGAACAACCTACTCACTTTGTTATTAAGTTTTCTAACAGAATGATTCAAAGCAGAAATAGAAATAGCCCCCCGCCACACCTTTCGTGGGATCATATGGGACCACGCAATTGTGCACCCCGGAACTCTCCTCGCCAACCAACTTACAGTGGAAAGCATTGCCTCCAGGAGAAGTCGTCTACCGGTGGTGACCAGATCATTGCCCCCTAAATGCACTATAACTATAGCCGGCGGTGACCTCGTCCGCCCTAACAGACCCTCGAAAAATGACTGAAACTGGTCAATACAGAGGCCGCCTCTTCCGTGGAAGGACACCCTGTACCCGTATTCCCCAGCTACGTGAATCATATCACCTGCTTTGAATACGTCCGCGGCACGCCTCACGTATGAGTGGCCCACGACCCACACCTCCTTTTTCACAGCCGGTGATGTCTGACCGCTGGCCCGGTGTTGGGTCGACTGCATAGTCCGCCCCGCCTCGTAGGCTTGCGTAACTGAAAACCAAACAAAAACAAGAAGCGTGAGTACATTATTACAGCTTCACAACATGTGCAACCGCACGTATCTCTTATAACAATTGGAGGACCAACGCCCCACTCGTTTCACTTGTTCAACATTAAGACCCCTGGCTGTAGCTTCCGTAGCAGCCCCTATCCGAAAGGAATGGGTCCCAAATTCGCCCGGGTTCAAGCCCGCAGCGGCAATTGACATCGCAAGCACCCGCTGAAACTGAAATTTCGTCAGTGGGGTGGCGTCTGCGTGTCTTAACAAAGTCCCCCCCCATGATGCCACCCTTCGTGCTAGGTAATCTTCTAAACACTTTACCGGACACATGGAGGACCCGGGAATCCTGCGTATGATTACCCAGTCACCCATCCCATCTTGATCAGTCTTGGACCTTACAAAGGAGACAGTCATTGTTTCTCCCCTGATCTGAACGTGTTCCTGGCACAAACCCCCTGCCACATCCAGTTTGTTCCTTGCAACTAGTTCGCTTACCCGCATCGCCCCGTGAAATGCTAGCGTAAAAGCGGCTCGGAACAGCACCGCCTCAAACTGAGATGAACATGTGGCCGGGAGTGTGGCCAACAACTGGGACAATCTATCCAAACCTATCGGGCGCCTTTCATCTACTCTGCGACCCTCAAGGCATTGCCACCCACGCAGCGCTTTCTGTACAACGAAAGACGCTGTCGGGTCCTGGATAGCGTGTGCTCTGGCAACAAAGGAAATGGCAGCACGATGCCTCTGGGCCGTAGCCACCGATTTCCCAGCCCTACGTAAGGACATCAGAAAATTCACTACCCATTCCTCGTGACCCCAAAGCCGCTCTCTATCAGTCCCCAAAAAGGCTAAATAGGACCGAAACGCCCCTTCGTATGCCTTCCTCGTCCTTGGTGCTAGACTCTCTCCCACGAGGTGACGAAGTTCGGGGCACCGAGAGACCAGAGAGCTTCGGGAAAGGGTGCCGGCTCTGGGTCCGCTGAGGGAAGGAAACCCGAGAAAGCCTGCATTTGAAAACGAGACAGTGCATCAGCCGCCTGATTCATTACCCCTGGGACATGTTTTGCTCTGAATAGCACATTCAGTTGCATACACAGTAAAACAATTTCCTTGAGCAGTCTTAAAATCAGTTTACAACGTGCTGCCTGACTATTGATGCACTCAACCACGGTCATATTGTCAGACCAAAATATGACAGAGTGATCTTTGAACCCTTCGGGCCAGGTTCTCAGGGCCACCAAAATGGGAAAAAGTTCCAGGAAAGCAATATTAGTTGTCAGACCACTGTCATGCCACCATGTCGGCCACCTCTGTGCCGACCATTTTGTGCCAAAGATGGCACCAAAACCTATGCTTCCTGCTGAATCTGTCCATAGCCCCAGCTCGTCAGAGGACACGGCTGGTTTGTTCCAGACCACTCGACCATTAAAATCCGCCAGAAATGCTAACCAAATACGCATGTCCTGGCGGACCTCAGCCGATAGTCTCGTGCGATGATGGCCCTCCTTTAGGCCGACCAAAGCTTGGGAAATTGACCGGGAAAAGGGGCGGGCCATTGGTATCACCCTCAGGGCAAAATTCAACTGTCCCACCAACTGCTGTAGTTGATGCAGCGTAACTTTAGATGCATTTATACATACTTGCAGGGTTGCCCTGAACTTCCCCACTTTGTCAGCTGGCAAACGAAAACAACCCTCACTGGAATCTAACTCGATCCCCAGAAACTCAAGGCAAGTCGCAGGACCCACCGTCTTACCTGGTGCCAATGGCACACCAAACTGTTTCATTAACACACAAAATTCGGCCAAGGCCTGGCCACATTCGAGATCCCCGGCTGCCCCAAGGAACAAAAAATCATCAAGGTAATGCATTACATGTTGGAAACCCGTCTTCTTTGTGAAGACCCATTGTAGAAAACTACTAAATTTCTCGAAATAGGCACAAGATATAGAGCACCCCATCGGCATACACCTATCCATGTAATAACAACCCTGAAACATGAATCCCAGGAGACGCTGGTCGTCTGGGTGTACCGGGAGCAGTCGGAACGCTGATTCGATATCTGATTTCGCCATCAGCGCCCCGGGCCCCAGGCGATTCAAAATGGCTACGGCCTCATCGAAGGATGCGTACCGCACCGAACACACTTCTGGATCTATTGCATCGTTTACAGATAGACCACGTGGAGCTGATAAATTATGAATCAGTCGGAACTCGCCTGGATCCTTCTTGGGGACCACCCCTAAAGGGGAACAAACAAAATTCTGGACCGGGGGTACGCTAAACGGGCCGGCGACCTGACCTCGAGTCACCTCTTTCCGGATCTTATCCTGTACTACGGTCGTATGCCGCAGGACGGAAAGTTGATTTTTACATTTTTCCACACCCTGAAAGTCCCCTACCGGGATGCGGAAACCATACGAAAAACCGTTCCGCAGCACCCCAGCAGAAGTACGATCCGGGTATTCACTGAGCCAGGGAATCATCGCCAAGGTATCAATCGGGGTAGGTAAAGGCGCCCCTCGGACTATATTACACCTGTTTGGCGCCTCCTCTCCCCCCATTATCACCCGTTTTGGCTCTGCACGTGGACTCAGGATGGGACGACCCGCATCCACTACATTCATGTTTAAATTTACACGATCCCTGTGGCCTAGTACATTTACCTCTGTTGAAATTAAAGCAGAACCCCCTTTTTCCTGTATTGCCGGCAGGTCTCGAGTAATCTTCGGTACCCGTACCTGAACGAAAGGGCGTCCCCCCATAATGGCGGGAGGATTCGCCAACATTACTTCCTACCAATGGCATTTTCAACATACCCGTCTCCTTCATTTTATCCCATGTCAAAGAATCGTAACAATCCCAGGTTAAGCTTTTGTTATGCTCCTTCGCCTTTCTAAACAGATTATCGTAGCAGAACCAATGGTTACCCTGGTGCGATGTCGAGTACCCCATGATTCGCGACTGATAGGTTGGCAACTCGGAAAGCAACTCAGGCCTACGTTCCCCTAAGATCGACGTAAAAATTCCCCATGCCTTGCCCCAATTGCCAATATTCTCGTTCACTTTAAAGGCGGCCATTTTCGCGCGCCAAACACTCGGGTGCATGAGATCCTTCTGACCCTTAACATGCTCCACCTCATAATGATCAACCAGCAACGAGAAGATGTTCACATATTCCCCTGCCCAAATTTTTTCCTTAATCGCCAAAGGAACATGTTGACCCAATCTTTCTCTACGAGAGGGTGCTGACTCATCCCTCGCAATCGGCAATGGCCGCTTACCTGCACCGGACGCTGCCTCTGCGGTCGTACTCGTCCCTGGTGTCTTGTCCACTACTGCAGCCGGCACGGACACCTTGGCTGCCTCCCGTTTCTCACGCAGTTGCTTCATCAGCGCCTGCGCGTCGACAGCCGTGGCGCCCTCGTTACCTTTACCCAACCACGCTGCCAATTGTGCTGCCAGCTCGGGCGGCATATCGTCCTCGGACACGGGGGTGACCACAACGGGAATCGGATTCCCCTCCTCCGGCACGGGAGTTGGTGCCTCGAGCGGGGCACTGGGACCCGGGATGTCTTCTCCCACTGCTCCCCTCCTGGGCCTCTTGTTTTTCCCTCCCGGGGCTGCTCCCGCCAAAGGACGTTTTGGTCTCCCTTCCTCGTTCTTATCCACCCGCTTCTTTAGTTCGGACATCTCCTTCATGAGAACACGCAGCATCTGTTCAGTAGTCATGCGTTTTCCCGCCTTCTTCGGCATTCTCCAACAGAGTAACTGTAAAACAAACAAGAACGATTAAAACGCTCAAAATTGGCTCTTCGTGCCGTCTCGAGCTCACGTACAGCGAGGAGGTGCAGCTTCAGAGCACAGGAACAAGAGGATGCCTTCGGGTCTTGCGTCCCTTTTTATCCGTCTTCAGGGCGGGCGTAAACCCGCCCCTGCCTGCCCCGAGGGCGTGGCCAGCCGCGTCAGTGTCTAGGCCAGCCCACTCTAGGGCGGGAAAAAGCGCGCCCCGGCTACGCCGCTTCGGGCATACCAGCCGAGACGCGCCTCCCGCCCAAAATGGCTTCCCGGGGGGATCGAGGTACTCTGCCATACGTTCGGGGGGACCGAGTGGTCGCCCCTTTCCATACTAGCCGCTAGCATTAAATTAACCACGTTTTATGTGGATGGGATCCTTGTGAAAGGGAAGAATATTGTCTCTCACAATGTTATTAAGAGACTGAATTGGGCTGACCAATTGCCCCATTAACTTTGCTTTAGTCGGCGGAAGAAAATTGTGAATAACAAAACAAAGGACCAGTTTGAGTTTGAGTTTAAAAGTATTTCTAGAGCGCGCGTACACCGAGCGGTTTCATGGCGCTATGTAGTACTACCACCTAAGGAACGAGAAAGACTGGGGGCCAAGGGACGGTTTAAGAGGGAAAGGCCAGGGTAAAAAGATAAGTTTTAAGGTCTTTACGAAAAAGGGGGTACTGGGAACAAGATCTCAGGTGAAGTGGGAGGGAGTTCCAGGAGGCAGGAGCCAGAGTAGAGAATTTGGATCCTCCCCATCTTTTTCGTTTAAAACGAGGGACAATGAGGAGTTGATGAGTGGCAGAGCGCAATTCTCTAGACGGGGAGTAGTCGTGGATTGCAGAGCCGATAAATGCCAGAGCAGAACCGGACCTGGCATTGAAAATAATGCAGCCCAGCTTGAATAGGGCACGTTGTTGGACGGGGAGCCAGTGTAATGATTTAAGAAGGGGCGTGACATGATGTGATTTGGGTAGGTTGAATACCAGGCGGGCCGCCTGGTTCTGGACCAGCTGGAGACGCCTCATGAGGTACGCCGGCATGCCATGATAGAGGGCATTGCCGTAGTCCAAGTGGGACGTCACCATCGCCAGAAGAATGAGTTTAAGGGCAGGTGGGGAAAAAAAAACGGGAGACTTTGCGAATTGTCCGAAGAGAAAGGAAAGCTGAAGAAACGACCGCACTGACTTGGGAATGACTCAACAAAGGTGTCTGAGAGCCACTATAAGTAAATATATTATTTAGAAAATGTTAGTACAACCAAAAAGGTTTTGGCTACCGCCGGACCTAAAAAAGTGGCCTCTGGCAACGTAAGCACTTACAAAATAAGTTGAAAATATAAAGTTGCCTCTAAAATCAAGAGATAAAATGTCAACCAATTGTTTCATAAAAACCTTTTTAAACCAAACTCTATACAAATATACCCACCTCTTTGAAATATTGCGAACACCACACATTGAATAACATATCAAAAGACCAATAATTCAACAAGGCTCTCCGAAAGCCCCTACAAGTACATATTTATTGCAAAGAATGTTAGTAAAGCCAAAGGTTTTGGCTAATGCCAGACCTAAAAAGGTGACCTGTGGCAACATGTGAATACATTACAAAACATAAAGTGGCCACTGAAATAATCAGATAAAAAGGCGAAAAATCGATTCCTTACGAACTTTTAAAATCAAATACTGTATAAATGAAGCCATATTACAAACGCCATACATTGATAAAGAAACAGTTAACATTCTCATCTAAAACTTAAAAAATGTTTTTCCTAAATATTTGCATCCACCATCAAAGCTATCTTTCACATTTATTACATGATGTTTTGAAAATGGACTGCATTTCATGTGAGTTTGTTCTTATGACTTCACCAGAGCTGCCAGGAAGCTGCGAACACTCTCGGCTTCCGCACACCAGCTTAGCGTGCCTCCCCCTCGGGCAGAAACCTACTACGGGGAGTTGTCCCTCCTGCACTTGAGGGCACATCACACAACTCACTGCTTTGGTTTACTGACTTTACTCCACGCAACATAAATCTGCTCCTTTCGAAGACAGCACCTCCCTCGGTGCACTTGTCAAGTGTAAGCGCACAGCGGGGATTGGACCCAACGGCCTATTACAAACCATGGCAAATCTAGGAAGAATAAACATTATTGATAGCTGAAGTTAAGAGCACTTTCTGCGCCTATTACGAGTAATTATCCGACGGAAATGAATGCGGAGAGCAGCTGTGAGGAAGGCGCGGGAAGCCATGATGGATTGTAAGATAATGGAGTTAATGTGTGAATCTAAAAGGGAGACGTTTAATGGAAGCAAGCAGGCATGCCTCTATGCTGCCCGGAATGGAGTTTGGGCCTTCCTTCATTATCAAAAACATTACAATTTACCATAATTCGCATTTCTGGCGAAATAAAGCTAAGTGCACTCGATGAAAATAAGCCACATAGTATGACATTTTATATGCTGAAGTGTGTAAATTATTGAACAGGGAGGAATCACGGGAGCCGGGACTGTGTTTAATTCTGTAAAGAAATCACGGGGAGGCGAATTGATTATTTAGCGTCGTGAATTCTTCACAGGGTACGAAATAGGCAACAATAAAATATGGAAAAAAGGGCTGCTGTGAAGCCAAATGTTGGGGCTCGGTCTTTTGCAGAGCAGGTGCATTTTTCATCTGGCTGCCTCGTTTTAGATAAATGTGTGGATGGCAAGGGATATATATACATTTAAAATAGCTTGGTCTATAAACTATAATCTATAATATCGAAATTGTATTGATCTGATATAAAATTATAATAACAAAATATTTCCACAGGAAGTCCAGTTTGTTCTTTGTTAATATAGAACTTTTTTTAAGCAGGCATTTGGGGGATTCAGAAAAGCACAAACGTTTTTTTTTTTAAATAAAAATATCTGAAGTAATGTTATTCTTAAAAGAGCTGGATTTAATGCTGTGGAAGATTATTCAAGCTTGGGTTGTTGCTGTTGAATAATATAAATCTGTTTACAACGTATGAAAAGAAAAACTGCTCCAGGGAACAGTATGAGGGTCATAAGTTATTCCCTTAGAATTTCCACGCAAATGCAAGGCTAACGCTGTTTTGTAAAAGGATTTGTACAACTACCAAATGAGAACACGATTCGTCAGGCGGGAAGGATTGAATGAGTTGCTAAAGTGCGTTATACAAATGCGGATAATGTAACACTGCAAATTCATTGCTCACAGCAAATGTTCCACGGGGGAAACATTGTTTACAACGCACGCGTTACAACGCGTGTCATTACAACAAATGTTTTACAACGTGAAATCCATTACAACGCATGTCATTTCATCGCATAATCCATTACAACGCATTCCCCAAAGTAACGCCACTGTGGAGTTAGAATAGTAATTGCATTGTAATGGATTATGCGTTGTAACGACATGCGTTGTACCAACATGCATTGTAATGGATTTTGCGATGTAAAACATTTATTGTAATGACACACGTTGTAACGCGTGCATTGTAAAGTGTCATATTCGTTGAACTGAACACTCTCCTTGTTGATATGTCTGTTTTATAGGCAGGCTCTTATTGCCTCAAATAGTGATGGACATATTGTGTTTTAATTCAATTTATACAGCACTTACTACCCGTGACAAGGTGTTAAAGCCCTTTACGGCAGGTGCTACACTTCTCTGGAGGGCAACTTTAGTGGTTATTCTAGTTGTTATTGGCTATTGCTGCCTACGTAAATGGGAAGCTAGACTGCCCAGTAGGTTGGAACCACTGAACTTGTTGGGTCATGCCTGAATTCAAGAAACAGATCCAGAAATTGTATTTTAAACTCGGAATTGTGCCTCAGACTGGCATATTTTGACTCATTTTACATGCTCCACTTTTATTTAACAATAAGGTGGTTAGATGCGGAACAGTCGTAAATCTATACTTCACTATTTATACTTACCTTAACAATATAGTTTGATTACATATTTGTGGAGGACTACATTTCTGATTCCCCCAAAGAGGCGCAACAAGGATTTCAGCTGAATGTTTAAAGGTTGTGGAGTTGCTGCTACAGCTGCTGGTTGTGCCAAACTAATGAAAGCATGATGTCTCCTTCGTCAGAAGATTGCTGTTGGGGTGGTTATGTTGCATGCATGGCAGACAGGCATGTGCACAGGCCCTGAGTGACCCACCTGCATGCAAAACTACAATGCTCACTTTATATTTTTCTAGCAAGCACAGTAATCTAGTGTGTGCTCTAAGTTCTAGATCTGCCCAAAGTAAAGGCTAGTTCCAGGACCTGATTTTTGACCAGGAGATGTGCTATAAGAGGGCCCTGTTTAATGACAAGGAATTACTGTTCCAGTGGTGGCTCTTCTGCCACTGGTGGCCAGCAGACCTATAACCCACTCCCACTCCCTCTAATCATGCCAGAAACCTCGGAATCATCATTGATAACAAGCTCACCATGGAATCACAAATCAACGCCTTCTCCTACCCCTACACACGAGACACAGTGACACAAGCCCTCATCACCAGCTGACTGGATAATGCAACACCCACTATTTAAGACTCGCCGCACACCTCCTACAGAGACATCTGACCAGACAGAACACTGCGGTCAGACTCATCCGCTGCCTTCCCCAAAGAACCCACATCACACCCCCCCTCAGTAAATTCCACTGGCTCCCCATACAGAAGAGATGCCAATTCAAACTGCTGACTCACGCACGCAAGGCTCTACACAACCAAGGACCTGCCAATATTAACCACCGCCTGAACTTCCACCAACCGTCCAAAAGACTTCGCTCCACCTTCCTTCACTTGCCCATACTACCCGCATCTACCGAAGCAGAAGTGGAGGACACTCCTTCTACCACATTTCCGCAAAAATCTGGAACAGCCTCCCCACGCACCTCTGGACCCTTACCTCACTTATGGAATTCCAAGTGGCCCTTAAGACTTGGGCGTTCGAATAGGCCTCCATGCTGGTGGAGGAGCCAGTTTGTTCCTTTCTCTCCCACCCACCTCTTCTCTGCCAGTACTCCTTGGTTTCTGGTGTGTTGAGTGAGGTAGGCACCAGCATGAAGGTACGCTTGGTGTCTGGAGGACCACTTCTTCACAGGGCCCCCTTGGCTAGCTCATATTCGTCTGGTAATGTAGTAATTGTTGGTGGCGGTTCTCCCATCTTGAATGGGGAACATTTCTAAATTAGCATGACAGCTATCATGTCCCCTTGGAGGACACAGTTAGTAACATGTTCCCTGAGGAGTAAAATAGAGATACAGGTGGGGATCACTCCCAATACAACAGAACACCACGACCCTCACTGTACCACAGCAGTTACTCAAAGTGCAGCACGTAAGTGGCTTGTTTAAATAGCACTGTCTCTGGTTGCAATTGTCTATGTAAAATGGAGTTTTTTTGCTTTGTGCTCCTTGTGATGTGCTCCAACTACCAGGAGTATTCTTGACGGGCCACATGCTCACTGAATTAAAGTTCTTGATTCCATGTGATTTCAAATGCTTGCTTGCAGCCCTTTTGCGCTGCTCTTCCTCTTTCCTTGCAGCAGAGGGCTGACTGTAGCTATGCAACAAGCCTAACAACCAGCCCTTAGTAGTTTATTGACCTGTGGTATCCTGTAGCCTCACCCACAGTCCTCAAGGCAGACCATTCTCTCTCCCTCCCTTCCTTCACAAGCTCCCAAGACCTGCCACCACTTACAAATACAAATCCAGATTATACCCTTCACTCCAGAGATGGGTTTATCCAAGTTGTAGGTCTGCTCTTCTTTGTTTATTTTTCTTCTGCTTCTCAAATGCTCTTGCCGAGGTTTACAAATGGAGATGATGAGTTCTAGATGGTGGGAGTCCCAATCTACGGATGCCACATTCCCCTCCAACTGTGACTGACACTTTGTAGTAAGCAGCTTGAAGACACTTTGGAAGAGAGCACTGCTGTGAGCCAGACTCATCTCAGTCAGATTTGGTTTCTTCCCCCTCTCAACGGCACTTGGCTCTGGTGTGCCTCAGTGGTACGCCGCTACCTCAAGCCCCCCCACCCCATAACAAAAGTATTGTTTGACAACTGGTCCAAGATTTTCTGCTGGATTTGGTGATGAAGGAAATTGAGACAAGAGATACCACTGTAGTATGGCACATCACTGCACAGTACAACCAGATTGGCTGGCTTTGAGTAATGGGACTCAATAGAGATCTCCAAATTGGCTGATGTATGGGAATGGCCCGCATGAAATACTACACCACTCTACTTGAAGAAATCAACACCAACTATTCTTAAAACTTACAAATAAATAGAGCTTTGGCATGGAGGTTTGCAAACCAGGTGCTAAAGTTCTGCCGGAACCCAGTTCACTAGAGGCAAGAATAACAATAGGCACCCTAGGCAGGAAAGGGATCTCAAAGCTCTACCAAGCACTCAACTACAATAACTCCAAATGCTTTCAAATTGGTGGGTGACCTGGGTGCAATGGAAGAAGGGAACTCGAGAAATGCCCAGATGGTGCCCTGGGATCTCATTATATTAGAGAAATTGAGCCTGATCCAGTCACCTATTAACATAGAGTTTACTGTACTGCAGACAGATTGTGTAAAATGGGCAGGGTCCCTTCAACTGGCTGCACTATATGCCACTTTCAGTATGAGACTTTTTCCATATGGTATGTAGCTGCTGAATGAAAAATAAATTATTGTAAGCTATATTTCAGATGTTATCTAGGGTAGTCAGATGTTGCATAGATACCCCACCTAACTTTCCATCTTAGGGATTCAAAAAGTCACAGGTGGCTCCTGGAAAGAGAGAAAAAAATGATCAATTGGGGATACTATTATACAAAGGGATATAGTACTTTAAAGGCAAAAACCTTGATAATTCTTTGACAATGCCACCGTAACAAGACAGGGTTCGATAAAGGGAGTTCTCTGGCGTACTGGATTTTTCACCTCCAGACATCCACCGCCTTCAGGAACAGAGAGCTAGCTCTCCACCATCAGCAATATGGTTACACTTGTTGGAAACTTCGGATACCATCGATAAAGCTATGACCTACCACGCAGATAAATTAGATACCCAAGTGGAACTTCTAAACACGCTTACCATTTATGTTCAGGGGGTGGAACAAAAGCTGCAAAATTTTAATGAAATGATCACGAGGGTACAGTCAGACAGAGAAACAACTTACCAATCGTGACACTGTCACTGCGCCCAAATAATAGACCAACTAGCTGCAGTCCCAATCATAAAGACAGAACTATTGGGGGCCATTAGGGCTACTCCTTCAAAAATCAATTCATCAGCAGAGAGAGCATAAGAAACACAGAGGGAAGAGGACCAGACTCGTTTGAGCCCTTACAAGGAGGGAAATGTAGGAGTCATAGGGATCAATACAGCTCAAACACCGGGCGCTACCAACACACCACAGCAATCAAACATTATGGACAACAGACATGCCTCGGCCACTTCACAAGCTGATATTTGTCACAAACAAAATACAAATCAAATAAAAGGCGTAGCTCCTCTAAGCAAGCGAGAGAGAAAACGCCTGAGAAAGGCCAGAAAGGGAAAAAAGACAAGACAGGCCCTAAACGTAATCAACACCACGTTAGAGCCAGAAGTGACTCAAAACGAAGCTAATGCTACAAGCACAAGCACTGAGGATGCAAGCCCAGAGGCTCACTTGACCTTATCAACTCAAAAGTCCATCACCAAGAAAAGCCTCACTCAATTTACAACGGGAAATTCCCAGGCAGTAAAAGTCGACAGCATATTTAAGCCCTTAGAGAAGTGAAAGAAACGGCACTCAATAACTCAGACCACACAAACTATAAGTACATTACCCCCACTAGGGTCTAATATGATAGAACCTACCACAACCAGCATTAAGGGAGTTCACCTGCCCAAGGAGGGTGACAAGGAAGAGGAGAGGAGAAACCTTGAACTTATAAATAGACATTGTCTGGGAAGTTGCGCGACATCGCCGGCTAAGGCCAACAACACATATTTACAAAGCAATACATGTAATGTTCAGAAATTCTTTGGGACCTCCTTGGAGCAAATTGTGGGGGTAAAACAAAGTCATATGAGCGCAGATACAATACAAAGGCCGGACATTGTTGACAACAACATTAAACTGAAATTGATCCCCCACTTTGTCTCAAGGGGAACTCAAGATATCCTCAACAGAGGCGTATTATTACAATTATTTAAAGCACTTCCTTCCCCGAGCCATATTGGTACTTGCAATTTGAAAAGCATAGAATTCAGACTCAATTCTGACTTAACGGGCCATGAAATCACCATAGCAACGTTTTCAGACATTTCCATTGTTGAGCAGATTTGACAGCAAGAGAATTAATTTGCCAAATGGGGCATAGAGATAAAAAAAAGCTTGCTCTGCCCCATTATCCAACACCGTTACAACTACCAAATCTACAGAAGGGTATGCTAAGAGGTGCGAAAGGCCCGGATCAATCCAGCCCAGGCAATGGCATAGTTCAAACCGGTAGGAAAATCACCATCACCATCGCTCGTCCCGCAGCGGATAAGCCCCCGGCCCACGGGCAGAGGAATCCATCTGGCACCAGTCACAGTATGGCATGCCATGAAAAAACCCACCCAAAGCATCAAATCCAGCTAATTGGTGCAGTATCTGCTCTTGGAATGTGAACGGCCTAAGTGCAAAATTGTAAGATCCAGACTTCATGGAATTCATTACTCAGTTTGACCTACTCCTGCTCCAGGAGACATGGCAGACAAATCCAACATCAATTGTGGGATGTAAAGAATATATCAATCCGGCTAAGAGGGATTCCAAATATGGTAGAGCAAAAGGAGGTCTCCCCATTTTTGTTTCGACAAACCTTTCTTGGGAAGCTTCCGAAATAGATCTTGACTTGACTTGGATGTCATCTATCAAACTAGTGGCTACATCCTCCTTTAGTTGAATCATATTGAATATTTAAATCCATCCTTCATTTAAACAAAAGAGGTCAAGTATAGAGAAACTAACAGAAATAATAACCACTCTTAAACTCGCGCATCCACTTATTAACATCATCTTGTCCAGAGACTTCAACATGAACCTTTTAAATGTCAGGAAAGGAAAATCAACAGGTCACACACAACGTAGCAATACACACAGTGACAGATGCGCACTCTTGCTGAAAAATCTTTCATTTTGTGCGCTCAATGGACGAGTTTCGTTAGAAGGCTCTCCAGCATACACCAGGGTTACTCAAAAATCAGGCTCAATCCTTGATTATACATTTATAGATCAGGACATTCTTCCATATATTGCCAACTTCTTAATAAAAGAGAGGGCAGAAAGTGATCATTATCCTCAAACTTTCACCTTGCTTATAAGCATGGCAAATCCCAAAACAGACAATGCAATGTCTCTACCAACACAATACTATAATCTAAAACGACTTTCTTGAAATTAGGGAAAAATAGACAACATCATGGGTACATGCATTACTCTTCTTGAGAACTTCAAAATTGAACTATTGTGTCCAAAGGCCTGGGCATCTTTCATTCATGTCCTAAATAATGAATTCTCAAGAAAAGGTAATGGTCACAAAGAAGGAAGACCAGTAGGGGCTGTGTGGTTCACGAATAGCCTAAGGAAACACAAAAAAAACAGCTAAATAAATATTTAAGGCAACTTAGAGTCCGAGGCTCAGGACCCTCCCATGACATCCTTGCCCTAATTTCAAAAACAAGAAAAGAGCTAAAAAGAGATATTAAGGTGGCCAAGAATGATTATAGTGAACATCTCTGGGTGAAACTTTTCCATGCCGGTAAACAGAGAGACTCTAAGCTGTTCTGGGAAGTTATCAACCATTATCAAATGGCAAGAACCGGCATTTCAACTCAGAAATAACGGAATACACCTGCAGAGACCATATCGATCAGACATACAATGCCATCCAACTCTTATGTGATATAAAACAGGAAGTTCTCACACTAGAAATCGCCTGCAAGACACAAAATCTAGAATCTTCAGAACATCTGCTACAGATTACACAATATCAGGTTCTTAAAATTATAAAAAATCTAAGATCTGAGGGAGCACCAGGGCCTAATGGCTTACCGAACGCACTCTTCCGGCATGACCCCTCATTTTGGTCTGTCATTCTCACTCCATTGTTTATGCACGCGTCAGCAACCGGCACGATCCCTGATTCCTGGCGAGGAAGTATTTTAAATCCCAAATACAAATCAGGTTCACGTTCAGACCCTGCAAACTATAGAATGATTGCACTGATTGATGTGGAAGCCAAGATATATGCTTCAAATCTTTTGGAAGATCTAGAGGACTGGGTCAATCATGTAAACCTGATACCAAATACGCAAACTGGATTCGGGCCGGAATGGGCACCCTTACCAATATTTCTGCTGTGACACTTCTAGCCAATCAAGCTTATGCAAAATCTCGAACCTTGTACGCTTGCTTTATTGACCTTAAAGCAGCGCTCAACAAGGTTCCGAGAAAGAAGTTGTGGGCCAAAATCCAAAGCTGGGGGGCACCACCCAAACTTTTAGAGGCAATAATCAATCTTGTCTCAGATACGTGGGTGCAGATAAGAAAAGGAGATGGCCGTACCATAACAAACAAGATCCCAACACTAAATGGGCTAAAACAGGGGTGTGTGTTGGCCCTCTGTTTATTTAACATCTATACAGCCGATCTGGAGATGTATCTCCAACAAGTGCAAATTGACCCCCCAAAATTAGGCAAAACATCAATCAGCAGCCTTGAATACACAGATGATATTGTGCTTCTAGCACAAACACCACTAGGCCTGCAGCGATCGATTACCCAACTAAGAACTTATATCACTTCTACTCAATTGATAACAAACCTTAAGAAAACTAAGGTCTTATGCTTTTGTAGTCATCACAAAATAGGGTCAAAGGGGAAATTTACCTGGAAACTGGAGGAAAAACCAATATCACAGGTAGACTCATACAAATACCTAGGGTTCCAACTTGACCACACACTTAATTATAAGCAACACTTGGATCAAGGGAATATTAAAGCAAAACTACTCCTTCAAAATGTTACAGAAGAAGCTAAAAAGCTGTCCAACAGGTCAGTTGCTTAAGATCATTGCAGCAAAATTTTTACCCACAATATCATATGGGTCGGAAATCATGAATACAAAAGATACAGTTGGCTTAAATCTAGCCCAATCAAGTTTTTTTAAGCGTCCGTTTTTAATTCCTCTGCACATCTCTCAGGCACAAATTTGACTGGAATATGGGCTGAAAAACCAGAAACTTGCCAGACAAGGGGCAATGGTAAAATATTACAGGCAGATGAGGCAAGCGGAAGACAACACTTTAGCCCACTTCTGTTGGGAAGAAATTGAAAAGCAAGTGAGGCAAAAAAACTCTATAGTTGCAGTCCTAATACAATCACTTGTTGATCTACATCTTGAAGAGGTATGGCATACAACAACATCTTATTCCGGGTTCAAAAATATTGTAAACAGTGCAACCAAATGAACTTCGCTACTTATTGACAAATCTGCCTTTGTTAAGAAAAATCATGCATGGGCAGTGATTCAATCATATCAGTTTCTGAAACCCCAACCATACTTGTCTGAACACTTCTCGCACTACAAAAAGCACTATTTAACGCTGTTGCGGCTGGGTTCATTCCCCACGAAGGATCTAACCCCGAAATGGAAGCCTACATGGCCCACCAAAGAATGTCGCCTGTGCGAGCAAGGAGAAGAGTCGTTATTACATCTTTTATGCATTTGCCCCTTGCTATTAGAACCTCGAAAAATAGTCCTACGTGAGATTATTAGCAGGTCGTGCAGAGCTGCTGTGATACAATGCCTTGGTGGACTGTCAATACAGTTGTCATGTCGAGCCATCACCTTTTGGACAATGGCAGCCAAAGAACTGGACAAAAAACATAATAGTCCACACGGCAAAGATATATGACTGTCTGGTCACGCCCTTCCTGAACTGACATTAAATATCGTTTTTTTTCATATTGAATTGCAATGAAGTTCTTACAATCTGTATAGACTACAATATTATTGTTTTTAATTGTTGTTTGCGACCAAAGCTTATGATAGGATAATGTTTTTATTTGCTCGCATGTTATTGATTTTTATCTTTGATAACTATTATGTAGTATGTGTTTTTTTCTCCATGCTTTTATGATTTTTAACTAAATCAAATAAAAGTGATACTTACTTACAACCATTTAACCCTAAGCTTTTGTTGCAAACTACACTTGATGCATGCACTACTGGGGAGCTTGGTGATCTAGTAGGCGCTCGAACTGAGACTGCCAACCCTGAGGACACGGTTGGACCAATCCATGAAAATGTAAATAACAATGGTATTGACGACACGGTGTTGAATGGGTTTGTCTCTAGCCCTAAGCTTGAAATGGCATACGGTACTGGGAATCTATTATCCTGGAATGTGGCTGGGCTATGCTCCAAGCTGGACTGCGGAGACTGGTTTGGGTTTATTAGCAAGTACGATGTTTGTATTTTTCAGGAGACATGGGCTTGTGACCCTGTTTTTGCTTTGGGGTACCTAAATTTCTATGTACCAGCCATCAAGGGCCCAAAAGGGCGCCCGATGGGGGCCTTACTATATGGGTCCGACAGTCCCTAAAGGCTGTAGTAAAAAGTGTGGAGCTTGATCAAAAAGATATCCAGCTCATTAGACTCATGAGTGATACATCCATTTCCCTTGACATCTATAACATATATGTCAGAAGTGGAAATACAGGAAAATCTGAGGTCCTTCTTACCCTGTATAATCTTCTTGAGACACATTCTAGTAGTAAGAACATAATAATTGCAGGCGACTTAAATCGTACGTTTGAACCTCTAGATACCGGCGAGGCATTCTTAGGTACAGAGGAAGATAAGCAATGGGATATTCCCATACTAGATACTACTCCAGTAACTCGCTGGTCTGAGGATATTTTAGGTCTAAATGCAATGTGCCTCGAACAAGGGTTAAGAGCTCTGAATGGCAGGTTGGGAGAAACAAAAGCTGTATTGATTATGTTATCTGTAGCATGTCCCTTTGGTCAACTGTTAGTGATATGGTTGTAATGGAAAGGCTTGAGAGTGATCATAACCCTTTATGTGTTTTTCACAAATGGTGGTTGTCCGAAGGTATGGTTTCTAATCCCCGTGATGATCTTCTACCCCCACTGATTGTACCAACAAATGACATGCGCAGGTTGAGGTGGACAAGTGTCAGGACAGACCAGCAGGTCTTAGAAAAAATAGGAGTTGCGACTGACAAGGCTATCATGGCCCTAGAGTGTGTGGCAGGGAATCCTCCGGGTCAAGATGACACTACAAAAGTACATGAGAATCTCTTTAAAGAAATTAAATGTTACTTTTTAAAACCTGTAAGTAGAAAGAGGGTATGTGCTTATAGAGCTGCTAAGTGGTATAATCATGATTGCAAGGTGGCACGAACGTCTCTGGGAGCCGCAATTAAGAGTAAAAATTTGGGGGCTATTCGATCAGCCAGGGAGAATTATAAAATCTGCATTGCTAAGGCGAAAAGAGATTGGGACGAAGCCCATTGGAACAAGTTGAAATGTGCAAGTGATCGAAAACACTCTAGATTATTTTGGCACATTGTCAAATGGGGTCAAGAAAGGTCTGAAGAGGCAAGTAACAACAATGTCCCACAGGATGCCTGGGTCAAATTTTTCAGTGACCAGTATGCTACTAGGGACCAGATTGTAACTAGTATTTGCCCTACCTATTTATTTGCAGAAGATAATGTCTTCACGCAGAGTGAAATACTGTCTGCCCTCAAAACCGTTCATAGCGGTCGTGCTCCTGGCACAGATGGGGTCTTAGCGGACGTTTTTCTAAATGACACTGGAAGGTGGTGTAAATATATTTAATTGCTAATAAATCACATTACCAAGGGTGCAGATATCCCGGTATTATGGCGGGGTGCTGTAATCATTCCTGTGTATAAAAAGGGAGATCGTGCCCAGCCTTGCAACTATCGCCCAATCAGTTTAATTGATACTGTCCAGAAAATCGTGGGGCGAGTGATTGTAAACAGATTGCTCGACTGGGCGGAGGAACACAATATTTAATCTCCCTTCCAGGCTGGGTTCCGCAGGGCAACTAGTACTGTGGATCAAGTCTTTCGATTCCAATTGATCCAGTGGAGGACCGTGGTGCTAGGCGGAGGCAGTCTTTATGCGGCATTTGTCGATTTGCGGGCTGCCTTCGACCTGGTACCAAGGGCGAAGCTGTGGGAAGTGCTTGCGGCTTTAGGGGTCCCAGGGGTCTTGCTGACCTTGATCATGAGATTACATGAAGGTACTTATGCCAAAATTCAATGGGGTGGGTACGGTAATGACACTGCCGAATTTCCTGTTGAGCGTGGGGTTCGGCAAGGGTGCTCAATGGCACCAACACTGTTCACCCTTTTTATTAACGGTATTGTCCCCCGCATGCAATCACAGGTAGTTGATGCTCCTTCTCTCGCAGGTGTAAAAGTTCATATTTTAATGTTCGCCGATGACACGTTAATTTTATCTAAAACCCCAAGTGGTCTGCAAAAAGCATTGGCCATTTTTGATAAGTTCTGTGGGGATCACGGTCTGGAGGTGAATACGTCTAAAACAAAACTCATGGTTTTTAATCCACATAGAAATTTTAAATCCAAAATTATCATGAGTGGACGCATTCTTGAGGTTGTAAAATCATTTACTTACCTGGGGATCCATATCTCTAATGATAATAGGTGGAACCAACATCTAAATATTGCAACATTAAGGCACAAGCAACTAGCTGGTACCATTATAAAGGAGCATAGGAAATCGCTGACCAAACCTATTAAACCACCCCTGATTATATATGAGGCAAAAGCAACTGGGTCAGTATTGTACGGGGCTGAGTTGTGGGGGCTTGAAAACCTGCATGAGCTTCAAACTTCAGAGAACAAGTTCTTTAGGAAACTTACAGGTACCCCACAGAGTAGTCCATTATTGCCTCTGAGATATGAGCTTGGCAGGAGAGAAATCTCGGAAATGGGTAAACTACGACCGATTCTATACTGGCGTAGGCTCTGGACCATGCCTGAGCTCTCCCACTATGCGGATGGGTTCATTGATGTCATTAAAGCAGATCGCTTTAATAAAATTAGCTGGTTCAAATCATTAAAACTTGCACTATTTAAACTAGGGCTAAATGCATTATGGTCTGATCCAGCTGGGGCATCATTTCCCACTAAGACAACCCTAAAAAATATCTTTTGGGAACGGGTTGCTAATAGGAGTTTGCTCAGTACTAACAGTGGGTCCATGACCACCAGTTTCCTCGAGGTTAAACTGTTCCCTATATATGAATTGTATTGGGATTACATATCCAACCCTATGGATAGGAAATTGTTTTTTCAACTAAGGGCTGGCTCTCTCCCTCTCCGTAATCTAACATCTAAGTGGAGGGTAGGAGGTCCAGCTACTTGTCCAGTCTGTGGGGAAGGAAATGAAACCCTTGGTCACTTTTTGTTCTCCTGTAAAGTATATTCTGCTCCAAGGCGAGTCTGGTTGGCACCTATGTGTAAGAATTTGGGTACCAAAAGCAGTATGGTAGCTTTGCGTATTGTTAGATCTACTACTCTGACTTGGATCACAATTGCCACCGCAAAGTACCTGGGGTGGGCGTGGGTAATAAGGCAGAGATTGCTAGTAGGGTAACTACTCTCTGCCTAGTCGTTCAGAGACTGCTAGACCATTGTCTATTCTCTGTATTGGTTCAATTCATGTGTCATTTGGAATTAAATTTTGATGATTTTAGCTCAATGATATTGTAATCTGTTTTAACTGTTTTTTTAATAGTAATGAACTTTACACCTGTGATTATGTATATTTTGCTTGTAAGATAACTGTTTTTTTTCAATGAGAGATGTGCTTACGTCGAATATGACTTTTGTAATTTAATTGTCTTTTTTATTACGTGTTTGTATGTCTGCTTTTATGAGTAATAACTCGAATAAAGCACTTTTGAATTGAATTGATACTTACTTACTTACTTACAATGGGATATTAAAAAGCAATTACAATCTAAGGAGGCCCTCTCAATGCAGAAAAGGACAGATATTCCATTCTCAAACAACATTTTTACTGCACCATGGGCTGTCTGTGCTAATACAATAAGATATATGGCAATGGTGGAATTACTTTCATGTCTCCAATTCATAGCATTGAGGAAGCAGGGTTTTCTATATCTCAGTCTTTGGGTGTACTAGAAATGTGAGTTCAAATTAAACATAAACCTGTCACAAAGAAAAAAGGAAAAGCAAAAACAAGAAAAAGTGCCACTCGATCACCTACAAGTGGCCATCGACATATTGAATACAGTTGACTTAGCGCGGCCTTCCAAAAATGGACACAGTTCCATCAAGCAGCAAAAATGAAAATAACCGAAGAGAGGACAACTCAGCAAAAAGCAACACAAACCAAAAAAGCACCCTTAGGGGGTCTCCAGTATCCGCACCAGGAAATAAAAAGGGTCCAAACCATATGGAAGAACCACAGGGTCTGTCAATGCCCAGAAATCAACCACAAAAAACAGCTCAGACAATAGCAAGAGCATCAGCAATTTTCACAATGGCAGGGATAGAAACAAAACAACAATAAAAAATTAATCACTACTACATTGTTCAACAGCTTCAGAACAAAAAGACACAAAGTTGGAGCTGGTCCTAAACAAACACGGAAAATCACACAATAAAGTCTGAGGATGAAGGCAAATGCAATTCAACACCTCTGGGTAAAAAGGAAGAATTGACTGAAGGTCTAATCTTGGCAACAAAGATGGAAGGAAAAAAGACAGCTTAATAACCCCGACCACAGAGCAGGAAGATCTCACAGATAATGGGCAGCTTAGGACTAATCCTCAATTAAACAACATCCCTCAAAACCAACCTGAAGGGACAGGACCATATATGGTTGGAAAGAAGGGGGACCCCTACATTCTAGTCAGTTTGCTAATCGTAGGGAATACATAATTATCACTGGTTTGCTACATACTATCTTTCTCAAATTGGGACAGGACCATATTACATTAACGACCTCTAGAGTGAACAGTGGCTAGCAGTGATAATTATATCGCCCTTTTATCCCCCCCGTAACGGGGGGTCTGCTGGTTTGTACTTCCGCGGGTACAAAAAGTACGCCGGTACCCGCGGAAGTACAAACCAGCAGACCCCCCGTTACGGAGAATCCTTATCAGATCTAAGACCCCGTATTTTGCACAGATTACAAAGAAAGACCAGGACTCTCCTCATTAAATAAAAGGAAATAAAAGAATGACATGGATTACCCTAAGTAATGAGGAACAATAGAAGTTTTAAAACCTAAACAGAGCAAATCAAGGATGATATAACTACTGCGCAACAGAATTATTTTCCCGGCACCTGAACTGAGATTATTACGTGGATGCATACTGGAGGACAATAAGCATTAAGGCATCTATGAACTTCACTTTCCGTAAAAATCTGCCTTGTGCACAACTATAAACTACAAGGGGCACTCAAAGAGAGAGAAGAAGAGAAAAAAATACCTGTGGTATACATATCTCAATGATAGTCTATAGACACTAAAAATAACCGATCAAAGTCTACGCTTCATCAAAATAAGCTAAAGTTTATGTTGTACCCCAGTCTATATGTAAGATACGAATGACGGTCACCTGACGAAGGCCTTTGGCCGAAACGCGTTGTGTTCCATTCGTGTTCCATTCTACCGCATTTGCCTTCTTCACAAAATCTTTCCACCGACTGAATATATCGTATATCACTTTTTTTGTATTTATGTTGAAATTGCCTTGTTCTTTTTGTCAATATGTGTATTGTATGTCACTAAATGTTATTTATATGAATTACACATGTTTTTTATGAACTAAGTGAAGAAAAAGAAAAAAATGATAAAGATTATTTCCATACATCAAAAAATATAAAAAGTATATAAATAGAATGAAAAATAAAATAATCAAATAATTTTGATATATTACTGTCTCAATGAATTATTATTGTCTATCATATAGCATCTGAATTTAGGTCGATAAAAGGGCGATATAATTATCACTGGTTTGCTACATACTATCTTTCTCAAATTGGGACAGGACCATATTACATTAACGACCTCTAGAGTGAACAGTGGCTAGCAAACTAGATAATATTCCACCCTGAATACAAGTCCAGAGAGAGAGAAAACATCTTGAATAGAAGCAAAATTATGCATCCATGCAATTAAGAACCTAAAGGATGTAAACTCAGTGGATTTATTATCTGTAGAATCCATTTACACTGACACCTTAATCTAAGACCACTGAACAGACGCTTCCAAGAAGACAACCCTCCAGCCCTCACATTTTACTCACCAGCTGACACCACCCATGTAGATTACACATTCACAACATGTTCACAGTTTCATGAAATTATCTCTTATCAATTAGGAAAAATGACCCCGAGCGATCACCTACCCCACTAAGTGATTTTTAAAGGTGTCGCCCCCCAAAATATACAACAAACAAAACAATAGCCACAGAATTTACCACCATCAACAAAAGGATTAAGTGCAGTATTTTCTCAGCAGAGAACCTCCTAGAGGCAGCTAAATCCATCCTCTCTGAAGACTTAAACCTATTAAAGAACCCGTTAGCAGTCTGGGAGAATTTCACCACCATCCTCAGGGAGAAATTTGCAACTGAAGTAGGAGCCAGAAGTGAAATCCCAACAAAAAAACAAATATCCAACCTCAGAACACCTCAAACAAAAACATTTAAAACGGTCATTGACCAAACCACAAGGAAGCTCCGGCGGAACCCACAGGAGATCTCCCTTCCGGGAGAATTGAGGAACCTAAAGGCAAGTCTAAAAAAGTTAAAAAGGGTTGTCAGGAGGCAAGAAAATGAAACAATGCGGGCAAAACTACTCAACAACGCAAAAGCAAGAACAACTAAATATTCTGGTGAACAATAAACACCTTGTGATGCCAATCTCAACCAACAATATATTCCAAAGTCCCGGAGGAAGACTGGGCTGCCTACCTAAATGACCATTTCAATTACGCTGACAAAGAGAGAAACACGCATGGATTGTAACCTCAACCCAAGTCGGGCTACAAAGCAGAACCAGAACCAAGAAGCTGCAAAAACATCACAATGGCAGAAAATGCTGCACCTGAGAATAAAGAACAACATAACTTACTTGAGGAACTATCTATAGTAACAACAACACAAATAAGGACACAAATTGGATGCGAGAGAGATCTATGCACAAGCGTGAAGCTTTTGCATTACAAGATATCAGCAGACAGCTCAGTAAAATCTAAGTAAGGCCGCCACTCCTAAAGAGAAGACTTAGGCAACTGAAAGTGAGTCTCTAGTAAGAGAGTTGGGAAAAGACTCTGGAATCTGGATTTCTGGTGTTCTGAGGTCTGAGCATACTACTCTAGGAACACTCATAAAATCTATCTTGCAACATTATTTTCTTTTGTCATTTTCAACCTTCAATAGAATATCAGTAAACACCTGGGAATAAGCAAACTCCCCATTTTCTTGTCAGAGCATAATGAACTTTCAGACATGTGTCCTTAAAAAATTAGAAGTTGATTTCTTGCTGTCCAAATGCTTTATCTTCCTGACCCTTCGGCTCCTCCTCAAGAGAACTTTACTATCAGTTGTCTAATATAAAACAAGTGTCTTTTCACTAGCAAATAGTAGGCTTCTGAAGTTGTAACATCTGCAGCAACAAGAAGAAAAAAAAAGATTTTGCACAAACAACTATTCAATGTGTAAACAAGCCCTTCAGTGTTAATGCATTATTTTTCAATTACCATGGCATCAACAATTAGGCTAACTTAATTCAGTACCTTATTCAAGGGCAGGCCTACAACATTTAAGTATGGTACGCGCTATTACTTGTAAGTGGTGTGATTGTAATTTTACTCTCTGGAAGCGGACATTCTCGAATTAGCCACTTTTATTTCATTTATTTTATGTTGTGTGTTTTTAAATATTGGGCTCACCTTCTTCTTGCTGTCAGACTCCCCGGTCCACCGCAAGCGTTGATCGATTGATGTGGAGGGAGCCTTACAGGATATTTTAAATTTCTCGGCCCATCGTTTTTCCTCACTTCCCGCAGATAGGGGGTTGGTGCTCTAGTGCTCCAAGCTCCCCCATTTAAAACAGATGAGGCAAGCAAAGCGCAGCAGATGCGCTATTACTTGTAAGTGGTGTGATTATAATTTTACTCTCTGGAAGTGGACATTCTCGAATTAGCCACTTTTATTTCATTTATTTTATGTTGTGTGTTTTTAAATATTGGGTTCACCATCTTCTTGCTGTCAGACTCTCCGGTCCACCGCTAGCGGTGCTCGATAGATGTGGAGGGAGCCTTACAGGATATTTTAAATTTCTCGGCCAATCGTTTTTCCTCACTTCCGGCGGATAGGGGGTTGGCGCTCTAGTGCTCCAAGCTCCCCCATTTAAAACGGATGAGGCAAGCGAAGCGCAGCGGACGCGCTATTACTTGTAAGTGGTGTGATTGTAATTTTACTCTCTGGAAGCGGACATTCTCGAATTAGCCACTTTTATTTCATTTATTTTATGTTGTGTGTTGTTAAATATTGGGCTCACCTTCTTCGTGCTGTCAGACTCCCCGGTCCACCGCGAGCGTTGCTCGATTGATGTGGAGGGAGCCTTACAGGATATTTGAAATTTCTCGCCCCATCGGTTTTCCTCACTTCCGGCGGATAGGGGGTTGGCGCTCTAGTGCTCCGACCTCCCCCATTTCAAACGGATGAGGCAAGCGAAGCGCAGCAGACGCGCGCAGCGGACGCGCGCAGCGGACGCGTGCAGCGGACGCGCCAGCGGCACACCAAAGGCAAGCCCGTCTGCGCCCGTCCGTGCCAGGATCACGCTAGAGGCCAGGACCCCTGGTCGGGCAGCTACAGTTGTAAGTAGAATAGGCTATTCTAGTCAGAAATTGCTTAATTTGAGAAATATAAATCCCCATGTATGTCAAACTCACCTTGTGTCTCTAATTGTAGGACTTTTATCATGTAGGCATTGCCATTATCAAAGTAATAACGTTGATACTAAGTGGACCTGGGTTAACTCCGACCATCGGTTATCAAATAAGATCCCTTATTATAGTGAGATAGCTCTTGTACAAGGCAAGCTACATACTATAACCAAAGATCAGTTAAAATGGAAAAATATACTTTGCAATGTGCGGTCCCTCCCCAAACATTCCATTGAAATCTGGGATTTACTTTCTTCAACACAACCAGAACTCTGCTTTTTAACAGAAACCTGGCTTAAACCTCATACTACATCTTCCATTGCTTTAGTAGTTCCACAGGGATACAGGTTTATCAGAATGGACAGACCAGTTAAGATGGGGGAGGGCTTGCTATTATACATAGAGAGAGTATAAACGTTTGTGTCTTGGACGAATATAGGGATTCTAAAATGGAAGCTCTCATTTTTCGTGCAGAACTATCCGCTCAAGTTAGCTGGAAAGGAGCACTGATCTATCACCCTCCTGGCCCTTTAACCACATTTTCAAATTCACTTATTGAACTTATTGCCCCCCATGTTCTTACTAGTACCATTTTTGTGTTATTGGGTGATTTTAATGTTCATAGCGAAAGTTCTACCAATGTGGAGTCTCTGGCTTTTCTGGAGAATCTCGCATCACTAAATCTAAATAAATTGAACGTGTCCGGCCTACCCATATTGCCGGCACACACTGGATATTATTTTTTTCAACTCTCCCAATATACAGTGTGAGCAACCAGTGCATCTGACATGGACTGATTATGCTCTAATTGAATTCACCATTAAGAGTAATAAGGCTAAACACAGGGGCATACTTAAAGATCTTCGTTTGTCGCATAGGCAATCGCAGAAAGTTTCTCCTGTAATCTTCCAAGCTTCTTTGGAGAAGCCTCATAGGGATCCTATGGATAGCCTAGAGGAAGCACTCTCCAAATATAATTCTACACTAACTAAGACTAAACATCCGCCCTAAACGTCAGCAAGCAGCCTGGTTTATGCCTGAGCTACTCACAAAAAAGAGCATGTAGAAAACATGAGAGGAAATGGCGCGCTATCCATGAGGAAAGCGACAAAATTAAGTTCTTAACCTTTTTGTCTGACTATCACACTAGTATTAAGCTTGCATGCAAGAACTATATTTCTAACCAATTAACCATGGCCGTTAATAAGCCAAAGGTTTTATTCAACATTCTCCAGACGTTTCTAAATCCTAAGGCATGGGATAACATAGATAGATAGATACTCTGTGATAATATCGCATCCTACTTCTCTGAGAAAATTGAATCCATCTATGATAATATTGTTTCCTTAGGGAACAACTCCCCAGTGGAAACTGTGGAATTAGATGTAGCAGAACCAGCCTCCTCCATGCTGCTCAGAAATGTTCCATCACTCACGATCACAGAGGTAGCAGGAATAATATTGCAAGGTTCCCCTTGCAATATTATTCCTGCAAAAATAGCGAAGACTCTCATCCCTCAGCTGGCTCCATTGATTGGATATCTCTTTAATCTTTACCTGGAAGAAGGTTATCAAACATAAATGACGGACCAATTGGAGTGACTGACATGAAGAAAAGACTGTGGTAATAGAATTCGCTATGAAGTGGAAATAAAATGTGCAAAAAAGTCCCGTGGGTTTCTAATAGGGCAAAACGGATCCCAAAAAGACGTGATTGGAAGAAGTCAAAAATGGTCGCGCTAACTGAATATACACATTGACACAGTGCCAAATTAAAGGTAACATAGTTCGATCAGGGTCAGCCATGTTGGGTAGGGAAGTTTCATAAATATGCATTTCCAATACGTAAATAATGTATCAAAAGTTCGTGGTGACAAAGTTCAACAAAAATGTTATACTATCTCAGCAAGCATTGATAATTGGACGTTAGAGACTAAAGTATAATAAGTATACAAAAGTTATAACACAGTGAAGAAAATAGCAAAAACAAGGTAGAGATGGAATCATTTGGTGAGGGAAAAGGTGTAAAAGCCAGGGAAGTAAGAGTGCATGTGGAAAAAGAAATAAAGATGCAGGCAATAAGAGAGAGAAAGGAATTCGGGAAAGGATGGTTTAGAAAAAACATGGAGGGTTGGAAATTCAAGCAACTATAGAGAGTCAAAAGCAGAGCGCATAATTTTAAAGGAAACAACTATATTCAATCCGTTCGTTAAGTCCTTTTGGTTGGCTGGATTCCAATAATTTGATCCAAAAGAGTTTGCGTTGTAGTAATCTCTTGCGATTGTCAACGCCCGATCTCGTAGGGACAACCTCTAGTACAAGGAACCTTAGTTGGCTGATGTTGTGTTGGGCAAATATGAAATGGGCTGCTAAAGGAGACTTCAAGTTCTTGTTCCTTATGGTGCTTTTGTGGTCCGTTAAGCGGACTTTGAGTTTTCTTTCGGTCTTTCCCACATAGGGTAGGCCACAAGGGCACTTTAGCAGATACACCAAGTTCATTGAGTCACAAGTGGCATTAGTTTTGAGTTGAATTTGTTTGCCATATCGAGGATGGTTCATGGAATTGCCTTTGATTATAATGTTGCAGTGACTGCAATTGTGGCATGGTTTGGTACCAGAAAAAACTGTGACTGTAGATTTCGGTTTGGACTCCAGCATGTTTTTCAGACTCTTGGCTCTTTGGTAAGCAAACAGTGGAGTGCAGTTGAAAATACCTTGAAAGTCAGGTTCCAGTTGTATCATTTGCCAGTTACGTAAAATGGCATTTTTTATCATGGAAATTCTTGAGGAATATTTGGATACAAATACAGGTCTTTCAGTTTTGCGCTGGCCCAATTTGGGAGTTAAAAGATCTTTTCTGTCTTTGAGCATAGCACGTTCACGCGCAGCCAATAAAGTGGCTTCAGGATATTTTCTTTCCCTGTATGTTTTTTTCATTCTGAGAGTAATCATCAGGTTCAGAGCAGATCCTTTTCGCCCTGAGTAACTGTGAAAAGGGTAGATGTTTTTTCAAAGGGATCGGATGGCAGCTGGTATGAAGAAGAGCATTATTTCGATCCGTTTTCTTTACAAACAGTGAGGTTTTTAGACTGGCATTCTCCAAGGTGACTAGAATGTACAAAAAAGGTAGACATTTCGTATCAGTGTTGTAGGTGAATCGGATGTGGTCGTCAACCTGGTAGATATAGGAAATGAATTCACTAATTTCCTCTGCGGGACCGGCCCAAATTAAAAAAATGTCATCAATGTATCTCCAGTATGTTTCAATCTTACTGTTCCACTGAGGATTTTCTAGGATGTTGTCAATTTCCAATCGGTGCATGAACAGATTCGCGTAGCTGGGGGCTGCACAATTGCCCATGGAAGTGCCAACTAGTTGCAGATAAAACTTGTTATTCCAACAGAAGTAACTATGGTATAACATGAATTGCATGAGCTCGAGTAGTAGCACTTTCAGATCGTCATCTATGGAATTCAGGAGTAGAAAAGATTCCAAAGCTTCAGTGCCCCTGTTGTGCGGTATTGAGGTGTATAAGGCACACACATCGATCGTGACCAAGGTGTATTGAATGTTGGGGTTTAGCGTTACTTTATTCAGTTGATTCAAGAAATCAGTAGAATCTCGAATATATGTAGACATGCTTCTCACCATGGGTTGCAGGTATATATCGACGAACTTCCCAGTGGGTTCGTGGATGGAATTTTTTGTCGACACTATGGGTCTGAATGGTGGTTGATGTAGGTTTTTGTGGATAGTGGGCAGCATATGAATGCTGGGGCACTTAGGATGGTGGTGAATCAGGTATTTCAGATCTTTTTGGGTGATAGTCCCCATATCCAAGGCTTTTTCCAAAATTGTTCTTAGAATCTTTGAGAAAGCTTCAGTTGGGTCAGAAACCAGTTTCATGTAGAGCAGCTTATCATGCACGTGGGTGGTTACACTTGCTTGGTAGTACTCTTGATCCAATACGACTATAGCTCCTCCCTTGTCTGCTTTGCAGCAAGTGATTTTTTGATTGTTGGTAATTTCCCTGAGAGTTCTGTAGTTTCTGGTATTGAAGTTGTTAGCTTTGGGAGGTGGTTTTTTACAAATTTCTCTCAACGCATTAAGAGTGATGGTTTCATAGGAATCCAAAATCTTGTGGCTCACAGGGGCCATGAAGGAACTCTTGCTTCTTAAGTCCTTACAAGTGTGTGTTGTGGAAGGACCAGTTGGAGGGTTCACATTGGTGAAAAAATGGCGTAGTCGTAAATTACGCATGGATTTAAATAAACAAATTTCCATCTCGAGTTCATTGGTGTGGTAAGTGGGGACAAAAGATATCCCTTTTTGTAACACATTCATCTGGTGGGTAGACAATTGTGTTTGTGAAATGTTTATAACTAGGTTCTTTTGCTCCTGGTCGCCTGGGCAATGGACGTTGTTGCTATTGTGGTTGCGGTTTCTGCCCCTCCTGGTTCTACGGTGACGACTGGGCCTTTCTCTAAAAAAGGAACACCAGTGGTTGTAGGGATGTTCAGGATAGTGCTTTCACCCCCTTTGTCCTGGGGGGTCGTTCTTTGTGGCCTGCCCTGCGGTGGCCCCCGTCTTTGGGTGGTAGATCCATCAGATGAAGTTTCATCGGATGATTGATTTGTGCCACAGTCTTTTCTTCTTGTCAGTCACTCCAATTGGTCCGTCATTTATGTTTGGTACTAACGTTGCGCATACTTTGACTTCTTGTCACTGAATCGGCAACCGCCGGAGAATGCGTTCACGCTGTAAAGAGAGCGTTTTGAGTAAGACTCTATTCACTAGACAGCATTCTCTTCACCACGCGGTGGGATGCACTTTCACTGGGTGTTATTCTTTGGGGATTTTTGACTTTCCGTTCAGCTTCAGGCTCTGACTTTACCGACCCGTCTTTGGTGCCACTCGGGTATCTTTACTCCGTTGCTCACTTTTTTATGTTTACCTTTTCCACTGCCACATAACAGTTGTGTAATGAACAGTGTCACTGCATATCAGAGTAACGAACTGCATAACTGTATACCAGTGTCTGGTCATGTTTAATATTTTGGTTTCCACTTTCCACCGGCGATTTTCTCGCTCCAGCCACCCTTTTCTATCTCCTTGTTTAGCACGTTGAGGGAACAGTCCCCCTCCTAAAACATTGTTTATTTCCTCCACAGATTAAACCATTCCCCTGATGAAGGGACCCTTGTCCCGAAATGCATAGGGATATTGGCATTTCAAAACGTGAGTGTTGAACAAATTGAATGAAAACTTCACAGTCTATATGAATATTAATATATGACTTTAAGGATTAAAATCATGATGAACTGACTTGGACCTGTTGAATCTGAGTACTTTTTGAATAAACTGAGGTAATCACCTCCACAGGAGCACCACAGGATCCAGTGTGGGAATCCCCCACACTCTCTTTCCACTTGTTTCCAATTTTTGCGTCTTTTACCAGCCAAAAGAGACCGTTCCTGAGGCGCCCAGAAATAACTCACTGAGTTTCTTAAGATTACTTTTGTTTGAACCTGCCTTAAATTCCGGGTGTGCCACACCTCCTTTCATTTTTTGACATCCGAATGGAAAGCAGATCAGATAACACCTATTCAGAAAAAAATACGAAGGTCCCTCTGACTGAGCTGACCAATCTCCGGCCTATTTCACTTCTGCCATTCTTGAGTAAATTACTAGAGAGGCATGTCAACAAACACCTCTCTATCTAGCCATGTTGAATTGTCAGGCAATTTAGACCCCTCTCAATCGGGTTTTACGCCTAAGTATAGCACCAAATCAGCTTTGCTAGTGGTCACAGATACCATCAGAATGACCCTAGACAAAGGACATTCGATGATTCTGGTGCTATTAGACCTATCCGCCGCATTCAACACTATCTCCCATCAGATATTACTCAGAAGGCTGAAGGAAGCAGGATTAAGAGATTCTGCCTTCCGTTGTTTGGCAAGTTTTTTATCTGGTCGTACCCAGACAGTAAACCTAGGCCCGTATCGTTCGGCACCCACTGAACTTACCAAGGGAGTTCCACAGGGCTCTTGCTTGAGCCCTACTTTATTTAATATCTACAAGGCTCCCTTGGCAAATGTTCTAAGGAAATTTGGGTGTATCCCAATATCCTATGCGGGCAATATGCAACTACTGTTTCCATTTGATAAACTAACTCCAGCTATTCGAGAGGCTTTCTCTTCAGGTACGAACGCCATATCGCAATGGATGAGGAACAATTTTTTGAAGTGTAATGTAGGGAAGACCGAACTTCTTCTCTTTGGAGACACCCCCAGGTTATGGTCTCCCAATTGGTGGCCCATTAATCTTGGTACACCTCCTACTCCCAAAAATACAGTAAAAAAATTGGGAGTCTGGCTAGACCAGACCCTCACTCTTAAAGAACATGTTGGCCAGACAGCTGGAATTTGTTTCAACACTCTGGGTGTACTGCGATGTGTCTTTCCCCTTCTACCAGACTCTGTAAGAAAGACACTGACCCAAGCTCTTATACTGAGTCGCTTAGACTATTGCAATAGTCTATTGCTCTCAGCTAATGAAGTATCAATTGATAAACTGCAGGTGATCCTGAATACGGCGGCACGCCTGGTCCTGAATATGCCACTGAGATCTCCATCTCGCCCTCTTCTTCTCAAACTCCACTGGCTACCAATTCGCCAGTGGATAAAATGTTATATCTGCTGTATTATTCATAAAGCACTTTTTAACCTTGGCCCTGGTTATCTGGCAGAAAAATTCATTCCCTATCACCCATCGAGATCTTTGAGGTCTAGCACTCATCATCTATTGGCAATCCCCAGAATTAAGAGAGCGAAACTAGGAGGGAAGTCTCTTTCTCTTCTTGGTCCAAAATATTGGAATGAACTTCCCCTTTCCTTAAGAGAATGTCCCAACCACTTGGTCTTTAGGAAATTACTAAAGACTACTCTGTTTTGTTTTTAATAAAATATTTGATATCTTCCGCTGCCAAATTATGACGCCTTCATAAGCGCAGAGATACTCCTTGGAGTCGATTCTGGCGCTATACAAACCCTTAAATACAATAAAATAAATAAATACCTGCTGCAAATTTTGCATTTAGCATATGTTTTATTTAAGCATAAGCTTGTGCCCATTATTAATAAAAGTGTTTTGACCGTGAATAAAATTTGCAACAGCAACATCACTGACTTAACTAGACCTATAACTAATAGACCATCTATTGAAACTTCGCACTGCATTGTATGTGTTCTGAAATCGATAGACCGTTTTGTCAACCGATAATGAAATGTAACATGTTTTTATAAAATCAATAAAAAGACTTCCTTGCACGACTTCGAAGATAGCCTATTCTGGTGACTAGTCGCTCTGTGACCACTTGATGAGGCCCCTTCTAGTGCTTGTCAGAGGGAGAACTTTGAACTGCCACCTGGTTAGCAGAATGATTAGTCCACCCCAGCAGAGTAGCTCAAAGAGTGTATCCTTTGACCCTGGTACTGGGGAAAAGTCCAATCTCAAGAAACAGATATGAACTCTTAGAGGACAAAACTGATGATGAATATGTTTTTGCACCCAAGAATTTTTAGGGAAAGACGTAACCATGGATTTCTGCATTGATGCAATCAAACGTTGTATTTTAGGCACATTAAAAGTGTAAAAATAGTTAAAACATTACAGATCTTACACTTCAGGCTGAACAAAATGGACAATTTCTTCCTTTCTATTTGGATTGCTTAATGAATAAAAAGGCCTTAGCACAACATAACCAATTTAATCTTGCCCCCACCTGTCATAGTGACCCCTGTACTTCGATGCATTCCTGAAGAAGACCACAATCCCGTCATATATTGAGTGATTTAAACATTGACTTTTTGGTGAGAAGAATTGGCCTAACGGCTAGGGCGGTCGTCCTCCAAACAGAGAAACTGGGTTAAAGTCTCGGCAATGACGCTGAACATCCTATGATTCTGGGCAAATCACTTAATCTCCCCATGCCAACAAAAAATTAATGTGTCCTCATGTAACACAACTGGTGCTATGTAAAGTGCTCTGATACCCGATACCTTCGGGTCAAGTTTGTGCTGTATAAAACTCTGTAAAAAAAACTCCCCTACCAGGCTCAATTTAATCCTTACTAGGAAATCCTCTATGAACATTTCCCAAATAATTTAGAATTTTGGGCAGCCAGCTCTTGTATATGTTTGTATTTGAGCTGTTTTATATATGCCTTTCACTTGTACACAAGTCACAAGCACTGTACCTTCACTGTGCACTACGCCGGCTGAGCGCCTCTTGGATTGTGGATTATGCTTTTTTACATCTGCAGGAACAGCTTTCCCACCACTAAAATCAGCTATAAATGTTTGATTAAATGACACATTTGGCCTCGTTGTATTTTATACTTAGCATGAAATGTATAGAGAAGATGGTGTTCCGCTCACTTTGAATCCAGTATAGTTGTGTTGAAATATCTCTGTAGGAATCAATGTATTTATTACACACTGCACAAAACTATAGCAGCAGCTCAAGCAACAAAGCAACACTTCAATGCACAACTAAAAGCCTCACAACAAATACATAAAAGAATTCTCGTCACACATTTCAGCTCAGGATACCTGATTTAGTAATTCAGTGATAAAAGGTGAACCAATAGGCTCCCTAGCTTTTGACCAAGGATAGGTAGGAAACAGCACTGGTGTTTTTTTTAATGATCCTGCACAATGAACAAACAAAAAGTGGCAGAGGCTGTGTCTGAATTTAGCTCTAAGGACAGTTTGTGCTCTCTGTAAGGAACTTTGTGTAGGTAATATGTGTTTTGCGATTCTCAAATTGCGATTTCTAGGGAATCGCAATTAGAGAATCGCAAAACGCAATGTATGTAGGATTAGCAAAATATTTTACAAATCCCACCTATTCCTTATTTGCGAATCGCAAATTGAGAGTCGCAAATAAGGAATACCTTCCCATTCATTCCTGTGGGCTAGAAGGCCCATAGGAATGAATGGGATGACATTCTCAATTTGCGATTCTCAATTAGAGAATCGCAAATTGAGAATGCAATTTCAAGGTTGCAAGGGAGTCAATAGGACACCCTTTTGCACCCCTGAAATAAACATGTGTGAACATGTGGCACACATACATGCGCTAAGGGCATGTATGTGCGCTACATGGCACTTTGAAAAATGCAAAAAAGTGTATTTTTCAAAGAAATCGCAAATTACCACCAACCTGAGGTTGGTGGTAATTTGCTAATTTGCGATTCCTTAAGCCAAAATCACACAACTTGGGTGGTTCCTACATTGCATTTAAAGGAGTCGCAATTTGGGATTCCTTAAATGCATTCGCAAAATAAGAAATCGCAAATTTTGCGATTCCTTATTTTGCGTGTGGGTTTTTGTGTGCTACATAGCACACTGCCCAAATTGCTGAAATTCTGCTAATTTCTGCATTTGCAATCACAATTGGGCTACCAACATATGGCCCTTTCTGTATTCCCAACAAGACAAGTAAAGCAAGATATAGCAGACAATTGGACGCCGATTTGCTATGTTAAACCTAGGTCCTTGATCCCCCAGGTCGAAGATGTGTCACATTCAACATTCAGAGCAGGGCTTTGTGTTTAGAACTAATGCAGATTTATTTTAGGAACAGGGGCGATTTTTAGGAATTACTCGAGGACGGTAACATTATGTAAACCAGTAACCCTTTTAAAGATAAATTGCTTTTTACACTTTTTGCAATTTACTATTTTTGGATCTTGACGTGACAAATTCAATTTAAAACATCCATTCTGACGTTTAAGAGCAGCATCTTATTTGTAGAGGCTCCATACTTCCAATCAAAAAATATATAATAAAAAGAAAAAAATGCAGCATTTGAATTAAATCATTATGATCCAAAAACGAAAAAAATAACTGGGTCGAGTTCAATGGAGCCCAAACTGTAGGTTTCCAAAAAGGATAGTGCCACGTCAATTTCTACTCATAAAATATTTATACGCACTCTTTTCACATTTCACTTCTCCATCAATTTCAATGTTTACTGGTGGATTTCCCACTGTGCTTGTAAGCTCTGTCAATTGAAAAGGTGATTTCAAGGTTTTTCCTAGCTCTGTGTGGACACTTAAATTGGCATAAAAAATCCTTGTCGCGGTTTATCTTAGATGCGGATGTTTTGAGATCCTGTGAAGAGATTTCTATGGTCCGACTACCAATGTTCTATTAAATTGCGATCTGTTTGCGAAGGGATCCCTATTACTAATTGTGCGATGTTTATCTCAGCCATTCATAACCAGATGCGATAAAGACTGCACCCTTTTTTAAATTTTGGCACGTCTCGCCATGTTTGAGAAGGAGTACGCCATCCGCCGAACTCTAAATTAGGCCCTATGGGGCATATTACCAAGCAATAGCGATAATTATCGCTATTGCTTGGTTAGCGAGAAAAAATTATCGCCGAGCTGCGGCGATTTTTATCGCAGATAAACCTTGGTATTACCAAGGTTTATCGAAAATGCGATAAAAATCGGCAATAATGCATGAATATCGCTGAAAAGTCAGCGATATTTATGCATTACCGAGCTAATGCTTTTAGCCATGTTATCCACCTCCATTGGATAACATGGCTAAGAACTGCTCCTGGGGAAGGTGTTAGCTTTTGGAGATATTCGCACTTTGCGCGAATATCTCCAAAAGTTGGTAATAGGAGATAGCGATGTTAGCGACTGTTTCCAGTCGCTGACATCTTGGCACGCCCACTTTACATGTCATTAGTGATAAATTTTTCTGACATGCAAAGCGGGGCCCAAGATGGTCGCTATCTCGTACTAGCTGTCCCTAACTGGTGTTAGCGACAGCTAGGTAATAGTGAGATAATTTTATCTCCGCTTTCTTGGCTTTTAAAGCCAAAAAAGCGGGGATAAATCCCTTGATAATATGCCCCTATGTTTCCCAGAGGTACTAAGCCTACTCTCTCCCACGTCATTGATGGTTTAAGAATGTAGCACAACCAGGAGTCAGGATTTCAGGTGTGCCCTGACAAGAGTAGAACAAACGCCCACTCTACCTACTTTTCTGGCTTGTCCAAGGGTTGATTAAAAAGACTGGTTAGCGCAACAGACAGTCTTGCAGCACGGCCCAAGGACAATCCAGTGGTGGTTGGAGTTGGGTTGTTTTTGATGTACAACTTCTAGTACAGATTCCTATGAGAAAACAACCACAGTAGAGCAAGCGCCATAAAGGGTGTTCTTTTCGCATGAATCACTCACCACACAAAGGTTCCATACGCAATGTACCACTTGGACCATGGGTTGTAACTGGTTTCACTTGGAGTTTGGTTGTGAAGCAAAGCCATCTTCGGCTTTTTAGCTGGTCTGGCTTTGTATGAAAAGGAAGGGGTGCTTGCATGGGCCGGTCCATTGCATGCATTCGCTGGGGGTTGCCTCTTCACAGCATAAAGCACAGCGCAAAGCAGTTTTGGTGCAGTCAAGTTAGGCACTAAAAGAATGTTGGCTTAAAAGTTGATAGATGCCTCTGTTTGCACTACGGTGAGTCACACAAGCAGACGTGCAAACCTTTATTTGATCTTCTGGTGAAAATGCTCTTAAAAATGCTGAAACAAACATTCACAAAGGGGAAGAGGTCCCCAAGGGACCCCTACCCATTTGCGGATGGATTACCACCTACTTGAAGTAGGTGGTTAAATGCGAATGTTTTGCGACTGCATTTCGGTCACAAAACATTCCTACATGCTGATGCGATTCGGTATTAGGAAGGGCCGCCCTACACATGCCCCTTCCGAATAGCAGATTGCAAAGCCATTTTGCAATTCGGTAACAGGTCTGTAAATCGGCCTGTTTCTGAACGCAAAATTGCTTGATACATTTAGATCAAAGAAAGATTACAAACTTCAAAGTCTAAGCTGCTTGGTAAGAAAACAGACATGATTAGATAAGTGGCTCCAAAAAGGAAGGGAAACTTTGTGTTTAAGATAAAGAGGACAATGTGTCATTCATTTATTGGTAATTATGAAGAAAAAAACAAACATTAAATGAGTGAGAGTTTTCATTTCGTCAGAATGGGACAATGTTTTCCTGGCATCTCAGTTCATCAGGGAGTGACTAAGAAGCAGACACAAAAAATAGAAAATAGCTGATTGGGGTTTCAATCTTTTTGAATCCAATAAAAGAACCTCTTTTCTGATAAGATTTTGATAACCAAGGTTGAATGTTGGTTGTTTATTGCTGGTTCATTTATTTGGGCTTTGAAGGTGTAGGAAGTAAGGCTGAACTTAAAAAAATTGTTGTGTCATCTCTATAGTGGCATATTGATTGATCATCATGCCTAACTCTACCTTCAGGCCTTCGGAGCATTCTTAAAAATTACATTTACACATTTATATAGATGGCACAAGCAATGTGTCTAATTGGGAAACATCCTTTACAATGAAACTTTTACGACGCAAAGTATTTACAACGCAGGTTTTACTACGCATACCTTTACAACGCATTACACTGGGGGGCGTTCTAGGATAGGGAATAAGTTTAATTCACTATCCAACACCTTCCCTAGTGTCCCTGGGGACTGGAGTTGGAATAGTAAATTAAACTATTCACTATCCAGCACCCCAAAGTGTAATGCGTTGTAAAGGTATGCGTAGTAAAACCTGCGTTGTAACAGCATGCATTGCAAAAGCATGCGTTATAATGTCATACATCCGTCTAATTATATATTTTCTATGTTTCAGACAGCCATTGCCCCAAAATGCCGTCAGTGTCTAGTGTTGATTTAAGTATTTTTATATAAAATGGAGAAACCATTAAAATCAATGTCCATTATGTGTTGGTGGCTGGAACTTTATTAGGCAGGGACTCTGGGTTTTTCTTTTAAATAACTCTTTATTGCGTTTACTTTTTTGACAACATAAGAGTCCAGATCAATTAGATTTGCATTACTGCTTTCTTCTATGCAGAATCTTTCTTTAGATGTTTCCTCAAAGGTAAAAGAAAGAAATCCTTGAACAAAACACACACCTTTATCAGGACAAGAAGCCCACTCTCTATAGGTTGCTAAATGGTTGATCAGTGCATCTTCTAATTATATCTAGAAAAACATATCTGGATGACCCAAAGCAGTTAGTATTGTAGCACTTGACCTTTGCGTATCCCCTAACAGTAATCATTTCAACTGGTGTATTAGTTTGTGCAGTTTTGTCCTTCTGCATCGCCCAGGAGGTTGTTGTCATGGAGGCTTTTCATCAGTTTTGTTTTCTACGGGCAGTGAGGTGCTGTTCCATGTGTTGCATTCAACCTTACCCCTTCAGTCATAGGACTGCAGGGGGTGCCTTTGAGGCTTTCCAGGCCATGGCCAATATTCCCTTGCTAAGGCATGAACAGGGACTTTGAATTAATTCCTCTTGGTTTGTATTCTGCACAGATGATAAATTAGATATCCTTACTTTGATCGTAGTGTGCTTTAATAAAGGGCTGGGTATCTGAGTTGGAGAATGCATGTGTTCTTGAAGCTTAATAGAGAAAAGGAAGCGACACCGGATGAACCCTAACTCTGGCTCCCTGTAATGCATTTTGATGGATTCTCGTGAAAACTCAGTAGTTGTTTCAAGGCACAGTGTGGCAGCACTTTCGCTCAAGGACATAGAGTAAAAAACGGCATTGAACGTATATCTCACACCACACACAGATTTTGCTATCAGCTATCCAGGTACCTTTTGATTTGAAAGTAACAGACTTGTTTTGAAAAAGCCCAAATTGCACTTGTAAATCGGTGAGACAAGTTGGAAACACAGGCAAAAGTATAGATTGCAATTCAGAAAAAAAGAAAATCAAGTAATTTAAACTTGAATAGCCTGTGTTTGCATCCATATCGAGTTACATAAAAATAACTGTGGCTATTGTAACCTGAAATAGCTGTGGTGTCTGTTTTTCAGTCCTTCTGACCACAGGTCTGCAAATGTAGGACAGTCAAAACAACCCTAAAATAAGTGTACTGGGCCTTTCTACCCTCTCACATTACATCTAAGACCTGGGCCCAGATGCATCAAGCTAAAATCCGCTCGCAAAGGGGCAGATTCTCAGAATCTGCCCCTTTGCGACCGGTATTTTTGAATTTGGGATGCATCATCCCAAATGCAAAAATCGCAGTTTAAGAAATAGCAAAATTGCGATTACTTAAATTGCTATTGCATTTAAGGAATCTCAAATTGAGATTCCTTAAATGCAATGCATTAAAGTAAAAAAAATAGCGATTTCGCTAATAGGGGGCGCAAATTACTATGAAGTTGAACTTCTTGGTAATTTGCAAAAACTTTGAAAAATGCACTAAAGTGCATTTTTCAAAGTTCCATTTTACACACAGACATGCCCTTAGGGCATGTGTGTGTGCTAAATGTACCCATATGCAGATTTCAGGGGTGCAACAGGGTGTCTTTTTGACACCCTGGCACCCTTGAAATTGCAATCTCAATATGCGATTCTCTAATTGAGAATTGCAAATTGAGATTGTCTTCCCATTCATTCTATGGGCCTCTAGGCCTATAGGAATGAATGGGGAGGTATTTAAGAAATCGCTATTTTTTAAGCGAGTTCTATATGCATGGCATTTTGCTATTCCTTATTAGCGAATCCTTATTTTTCGCTAATAAGGAATTGCAAAATGGATGCTTGATGCATCTGGGGGCTGCTGCCTTGTCTACAAGGTATAGTCTAATCAAAAGAGAAAGGATCACTTGTCCTGCTCAACCTTGAGTGTACAGGACTAGCAAGGAGTGTCCCAATAAAAAGACCCTCATGCACGTGATGGGTAAGGTGGGTTCAGAGCGGTATATCTTGATTCTCCGCTTTATTATCACGTGTCTGCATAATCATAAGGTCTAGTTTCGGTATGCAGCCTCCACCCGGAGGTATTTTACCCAAGGTTGGTGCAGTAGTGAGCCAGAGATAAAAAATATATTAAAAAGACCAAAAACTCAGATAAGGTAAATTTTATTCAGTCTGGTTTATGGTCTGGTACACTCTGTTATAGTGCAACTTGTATACTTGGTAATGGGTAATAGTTGCACTTAGAGTTAGGAAATTACAGAAATAGGGAGGGGGTGACTGAACATAGGTCGACATGTTTCTGCCTTGGTTGCCTGGTTCTTAGGACTTATGGGCATTCATCAGGACCAATAGTGAGTGTGGTGGGGGTTTAAACAAATCAAGTGCTCAGAAAAGTGAAAAAAAAGTGAAAAAAAAAGGAAGAAGGTTATTGACCTGTTCCTATGTTTGGAGGTCTTATGGTACCTGTAACGAGTAAACACAAATTTGCAACACTCATACAGGGAGGGAAGGAGTGGGGGGACACACGTTAAGCAAAAGTTTGCTTCTCATATCCATCAATTATAAACAACTGTAAAATGACAATACTTTACATGACCGGTTACTGTCTACGACAATTTCAACTTACTCTACTACTTTCCTGTCTCATGCAGTCGGCTATAGCATGCTGGTGGATGAATAGGCATGCATCTGTTGTGAGTATCACATCGTTTTGTGTAGCAAAATTGTGCTCGTAAAAGTTGCTACTAATTGTGATCATCTCTATTGTGTTTATTTTTACGTGCTGAAAAAACACTCAAAATGCAAAGAATCTTGGTAGGCATAGCGTATTCTATACGTGGAACTAGGTGAAACAATACGGGAGATACAACGCGGTGCACGGTGGACTGATTCACATGCGTATGGGAAAAGGCATTGTGACCGTCGGCGTGTTTTGGTATTACCTCGCGCAAATATTATGCACACTCCAATCGGTGGTAAGGCTCTGAGGAGGGGCTATGGGGAGAGAAGAAAAGGAGAAGGGTTCTGAGCATTAGGCAGAACACCTTTCAATACTTGCGGTTTTGATGGAAGCGCATTCGCGGTGTTTCCTGGCGTGTACCTATTGCGCCCGTCCCGCTGCTTTCGAGGTGATGCGCTGTGCTGCTCTTACCGAACCGGAAGCACTAGGCATTGTTTCCGGTTCGTATAAATGGGCGTTAGTTGTATACTGAGCGGCTTCCTATTGGTCTAAAGCTCTTGTTGACGTTACTATGGAGACCGAGTGTGTTGATCTCGGTGTTAGAGTCCGGTTTGCAGAGGGTATTGAATGCGATGCTTGGCTCATTAAGTCGTCGGCTTATCATTAAAATAGAGGGAGGGTGTGGATGGTTAAACAAAGGGGATTATATTCTGGCATTTTGTATTGTGCTCCCTCGTATTTTTGATGTATCATAATGTTCCTCATTAGGGCACAGATTCATCTTACATAATAGCGGATGTGGGGGTCATCATGGATGCTATGCATATTCTCATTTTGTGGTATGTCCAGTCTTCTAACTGATTGATCACCTTCTTACTAGGGATAACCAAGGTATATTGTCATTCAGTCCCTCGGTATCGGTCTTGAGTCTATGGACCCATCTCTTCTCTTTCTCAAATAGGGTTTTTTCTGCATTGTGATCCTTATTTGTCAAAGTTTCAAGGATCACCCATTGTAGGTCAAGAACAGTGTGGCCTTTCTCCAGATAATGCGAGGCCATTTTGGTCGTGCTTTTTTTACATTTCACGCTGCTCCTATGTTCACAAATTCTTTGCTTCGCTTTCCTGCAGGTCATCCCAATGTAGTTAAGTTGACACGGACATGTGATCATATATACAACATGTGTCGTGTTGCAGTTAGTATGGTTGTTTAGTGTCCATCTGAAATTGGGTAAAAGCTGTATTTCTTTTACTGGTCTTGTAAGGGCACAGACCGAGCACGAGCCGCATGGATAGTGGCCTGTCACTCTGGGGTTGCCCCACAAAGAGACATTGTCTCTAGGTGTTTTGGGGGGTGGTCGTGTGTGAACCAGCATATCTTTTAGGTTTCTGCTCCTTTTGTTTGCAAATCTAGGTTTCTCCCAAGTTAGATTACCTGATGTTAGTATCCGCCAGTTTTTATTGACAATCTTTTTGATGGCATTTGTCATGGGGCTGTATGTGGTTACACATGTTAGGACTTCCTCTTGTGGGGTTTTTTGAACATTATCCAGAAGTGCCTCTCTATTCTGGTTTCTGGCCCGTTTCTTGCAGTTAGATATGATCTTCTTTGGGTAATCTCGGGCTTCAAGTTTTTTACAAAGATCGTTGGCTTGAGACTTATACTCTGAGATGTTGCTACAGTTACGTCGTAACCTGAGGAACTGACTGTAAGGTAGGTTCTCTCGTAGAGGTCTGGGGTGGAAGCTCTTGAAGGACAGAAGACTGTTTTTCGCCGTGGTCTTAAAAAAGGTTCTGGTTTGGAGGATATTCGCTTCAGCATAGATGGTGACATCTAAGAAGTCAATGCTTGTCTTGTCTGCAGTATATGTGAACTGTAGACAGGTATCCTGTTGGTTTAGCCATTTGTGGAAATTCAACAAAGTTGCTTGGTCCCCTTTCCAAATAACAAAAATGTCATCAATGTATCTTTTCCAAAACAGTATACATTGATGATAAGGGTTGTTGGTTTGGTTCAAAATAAATGTATCTTCAAAAGTACTCACATACAGCCCTGCCACGCTGGGGGCAAAGGTACTGCCCATCGAGGTCCAGTGGCATTGTAAATACAGGGTGTCTCTGTATTGAAAAAAGTTCTCCATAAGGGCCAGTCGGCAACATTCTAGAACAAAGTGTCTGGGAGTTCTGTACTCCCAGGTTGTGTTGAAAAGTATACTTTCAAGAGTTTCCATGGTCTTTTCCTGTGGTAAGCTAGTATATAAGCTTTCCACAGCAAACCCTACCAGAAGCATAGTGTCTGGTGAGTAGTTGATGTTCTTTAGGTGGTTCAGGAGGTCCCTGGTATCTTTGAGATACGTGGGGGTTTTTTGTACGAGTGGTCGTAGATATTGATCTGCAAACTCTGAGAGGGGTTCAAGAATTGAACCTATACCCGACACGATTGGGCGTCCAGGTGGTGGTATCCGCCCCTTGTGGGTCTTAGGTAATGAATAGAAGTAGGGGGTACGGGGTGTAGTAGTACGTAGGTATTCCCCTTCTTTTTTTGAAATCCAGTTGTTGACCTCACCTTCTTCTATCATCATAGCCACAGTTCTCTGGAGTCTAGATGTAGGGTCTGTTGTGAGAATTTTGTAGAATTTCTCATTTGACAGTAGGTCCATACATTGCTGGTGATATCCTGTACTAGTCAATAGGACAATGCCTCCGCCTTTGTCGGCCGGTTTTATGACAATGTCTTGGTCACTCTTCAGAGCGTTCAAGGCCTGTTGTTCGGATCTTGTAATGTTCTGGAACGGTTTCTGTACATCATTGGCTATTTCATCAATGCCCTTGAAAACTGCCTGTTCGAATGTTTGTACCTCAATGGGTATCTGGAAGTTTAATGGGCAAAAAGAGGACTTCTTTCTCAGGGTAGTGTCTCCTTCATTATTAGGAGGTTGGTCTTTCTGGAAAAAAGCTTTTAATTTCAATTTACGGCAGAACTCAGCCATCTCGCACTTCGTTTTGAAAACATCAAGTTTAGGAGTGGGAACATATCCCAAGCCCTTGTTGAGTACGCTGGTCTCTTCCTCTGTTAGAACCTTGTCTGTGAGATTCACGATGAGGGATTCGTGGATGTTCCTGTTTTGGCCTTGGTCACGCTCCTGGTCTCGACTTGTCTGGTTTGGTCTGACCAGGTTACTCCTCTTCTCCGTGTTCTTTCGGATGTCCGGCCATTCCCTAAAAAAGGAATGCGTTGTTGATAATTCTGCCCTCCCTGTGCTTGCATTTGGTGGTTCATCATCTGGGGGCCTTGAAAGTATGGATTCATCCAGCCTTGGAACTGTGGGTTGAAAGGCTGAAAGGGCATCCCTGGATTGCCCATTTGGAAGAAAGGAGGGCGCCAGAAGTTGCGTCCACGGCGATTGCCTCTTCTATTCTGCTGGTTTTGTTGAAAATTGCGAGATTTTTTATTTCCTTGGTCTGAGTTAGTACTGGAGGTGCTACTATCTGAGCCATAATTGGAGGCATTGTCATCCATATTATGATCTTTACTGCTATAAGGATGTATTTTTTCAAGAGAGAATTTTTTAAGTTCTTTAGCTAATTTTTGTAGCTTGGTCTGTATCAAATACTCTTGAGATTCACTCATTTCTTTATTTATTTCATCCAATTTTGCTTTGTATATGGTGATGTTGATCGTGCTGTTCATTGTCTACAAGGTAGTCAAAGGGATTCTTTCAAGCTTACTTGGCAACGAAGGGTAAGGTCTCCAGTGTTTTTGCAACTCACACAGCATGGTGAAACATAACAACAGAAACTGCAGCATGGAGAAAACAGGACGTCAGCCCTTCTCTTGATATGTGCCAATGACTTCCATTTGGACCCAATTTATGCTGCTTCGCTTCATTCGCTGTTTCCAAAAGGCGCTAAAGACTCATCTCTTCAACCAACCCCTCATCAAATTATGAGAACCTTTCAAGAGAGCACTTTTCCCACCCTCCATTCCCTCAGCCCTTATCTGTTCAACTGATGTTATATGCCTTGCTTCTAATCACGTTGTACTTGCACAAGCCGATCTTTGGACCCGTTCTCAGATCATATCCAATACCAAACTTTTGACAGTGACATACGTTTTGTGCATGTGACTGACATTCTATCATCTTGTCAAAGGCATTCTGCTAGTTAATTGCAGGTTAAAATATGACTTTTCTGCTCTATGATTACTTCAGTAAAACTGGTGGATGAATGCAAATGTCTAATAAACCAACTGGACAATTTTGTATCTATAGGCTGCCTAAAATGTTATGTTTCTAATTGTGAGTGCATTTACTTGACTATAAGGTATTGCCGTACCCGAGTCTAAATCTATCTTACAATGATGATTTCTATTTTGTCATATGTCCCTTGAAGGCCCATTGTCGTTTTTCCTATGTTAGCATGAGCACACTGCAGACTGTCCTCTGCTTTGTGCACGTTACTCTACAGACACATTTAGCTTTGTGCCACACAGTACTTTCACACAGAGTATGCTGTTGTTTTTGAGTTCTCTTCTTTCCTGGGATTTAGTCTGGACAGGTAGACAAGGTCGAACACTAATGCCCCTTCTTATTCTGTTCAGGTAAGGCTTTCACACCTAGACAAAAAAAGCAAATGAGCTGTTGTTTGGGAACACATACTTTGTCTTAAAGGTATGCACAGATAGGTTTTGATCAATGAGAACTAGCTATGTGTGGGGGTTTATGTGTCTGTCTGGTAAAACATTTGGGTTTTTATGAAGGCCCTCACCCACCAACCCTTGTTGGTGGCATGCTTCATCATTGGGCCCCACCCAAGGCACCGAGTGTACCTCAAGTGTGCTTCGACGCCAGGTTACTGCGGAGCGGGTTCAGTGTGGAATGTGAGAGCGGTATGGGTGTGCTCTGAGTGAGGTTTAAAATACTGTCCTTGGGGTCCCGAAAGGATACTTTATTGCTGGGCCTCAGGCAGTCATTAAAAACAAAGGCTTATGACGTGCACGGCTGACTTATGGTCACCGACATCCTGTGCGGTCAACTAGTTTCAGCCAGGCCTTTTATTCTACTGGCTTTCTTCAGGACCTTGTATGTGAAGGGGTGTTTACAGGGAAATAGAAGTTTGTCAGTACCCTGTGTGTAAAGCACGCGCTAAGGTGCTTTTATATGCAAGAGGGGTTTCCTCTCAGTTAGTACACCTAATTGCGGTGAACAACTCTTCATGGAGCTCAGCCGGGGACCAGGACAGGTTGCACTTGCGCAAGGTAGTCATGCCCTTCTAGCACCTGTTATCCGGTAGTTCTCAATCGGACAACAGGTGCACAGGCACAATGTTTTTTCAATATTCAAACTCCACTTTCTCCGGTAATTATTCCTCTATCGGGAGGGAAACCACAACTCCCATCATGCTTTGCATTGATCGTGCTCGGAGGTCCTCAAAAACAAATGAACAAGCTGACTAGCACCTTGGTACATTCATTGGCTAAAACCAACACCCGGAAGCAGCTGTCAGCGCGACTAAGGTGAGAGGCTTAATGGCGGCCCGCGCGTTCGTTAGTTTCATGAATGTCGGAAAAAGGTTTCTCTGTGGTAAAAATACCGCTCTCTCTCCCCCTGCAGTCATCTAAGGAAATGCTTGGAATTGATCCCGCCCGTGCATACAACTCAGAGTTGGAAGTGCCGGCACTTGATGAATTGAAAAGAACAAGGTAAGAAACTCCTGCTCCAATAAAAATGGTGGCAGTAGAACGTCCTATTGAATTGATGGCTATAGAGCTACAAAAGATTCCATTCTTCCCCTCCACAGGTCCAATACACCGATCGGCTGCTCTCGAGTTTAAGGCACCTACAGTATATGATTGATTTTCGCTAAACAACTTTGCCATTGCCATTACGATGTAAGTCTTCGTCCACATTAGAATTGTTACGACTGAATATAGTTTATGAGTAGACGGGACATTGATTTTCCTTTCTCTCTTTCCTTCTCTGTTTTCTGTGTGGCCTTTCAGTTACCATACTTAAGGTTCCCTTTAACTTGAAATCGTTGACATATTCATTAGAAGGTAAGCCAAGGCTGTTGCAACTGCTGTGTTTAGGGCTGCTCAATGGTTAAGCAAGGTCATTTTTTGATTGGTGTCTCTGCTTGTTTTTCAGTGATTTTTGGTCCTGATGAGAACCCCTAAATCATTGGGGTTTGAAACGCGTAGACCAGTGGATGTACCAAACATATTGCTTGTTGTAAATAATGTGTATATAACCCTGATTTTCTCTAAAAATATTTTTGACTACTAAAAGGAAAATGTATAATAATTTCACTATTTTATAGTACAAAAAGATTGGTTTCAGCATTATGTTTTGGTCTTTGTGTTTGTGAATGTATTGTGAATATTTGGGATCAACATGGAAGGATGAAAGCTGAATGAAAAGGTGAGAATGGTGTGATTGTTTTGGATAAATTGTTTTATTTGTTTTTCTTGAATTATTGTATAATAACTGTGGTCATTTTGTATAATGTATTTTTGATATACTGTTTTGAAAAGAAAAAAACTGAGAATGATGAAAAATTAAAATAAAAAAGCTGCAAAGGTGCAAAGATGGCTGGTCCGCACATCTTTTCTTAATTTACTTGGATATTATCAGCAGCATTGGAATTCTTTTTTGGTTGTTGATTTATAGGTGCTCAGCCTTGCTGTTTTTGAGCCATACCCTTTGTTGTTATTAAAAAAAGTTTCAGTACAAGAGCATTTAACTGAGCTAAAGAGAATTAAAAAGTCCATGTTGGAAGCATTATAAAAAGCCAAAGCTTGATATGTTTTATGCTTATCAAAACAAACTCCTACACCTAAATACACGATGGGTGATGAAACAGGCTACTCACAGAAAAAATACATTTGAAAACATTTTCTAAGTTGTAACAAAAATTAATTGACCAATTCTATGGAAATGTATTGTGTACTCCACATATCCTTATTGAATCCTTGGTCTGCAAAAATATTTTTTTTGTTCTAAATCCTACTCCAATTCGGGTTCATGTTGAAAAACCTATGCAGTGCACAATATTTTAGATGCACGTATTGCTAGAAAACAAGTACACTATCAAGAAGATTGGAAGAGGTTCCTACCTGATGACCGATTAAGGAAACAATCTCCATGCCCATGTTGCGCCATTTAAGTCAAGAATATGATAAATCAGGAACTCCATTTTAGAGATAATGGTGTAATCTAGATTCTTTCAACTTAAAATTCTAGCACAGATGTATTTGTTTTTACCTAAAGAATCCCATTCATTAATGATTAAAGCTGCAGTCAACTTCAGTTAGGAGCATGTGCATGCCTGGTATGCAAACTGCACTGCACATCAAATTAAGTGCCTGTAGAAAGGGCCTTCATGGAAAGGAGATGTGTACTTATTTCACTCTTTTCAAGTTCTATTCACTTCTTGCCACTCCTGTCCAAACTGAATTTTAATATCAGTTACATGCTTTGAAATGTTTACATTGATTGGCACCAAATAATCTTGAGAATAGCAGTAAGAGAGTACTTCCTTATTGACGCAACGGGGATGGCTGTGGAGATCCCCGCCTCAACCTAGCCTCAGGTGACTGTTGCTTCTCCCCTTGGTGATAGAGCAAGCCGGACATGCTTGGCACTAACGCCGAGATTCTACACAATCAGAAGTTTGCTCGTGAGCAAGTGAGCGAAAACTACAAGGGAGTGTGGCGGTGCAGGTAGTAAAGTGCACTCAGCGAGCAGTGAGCGTGGTTTTTGAGGAGTGCGGAGGTGCGGTGTAGCCGGTCTTGCCCCGCGCAGCTAAAAGCAAAAGGCTAAGGACGGACAAGTGAAGGTTAGGATCCTGGACACCGTACACTGATTATAGGTTCGTACGGAGCAATGCAAGGAGGTTACTGCGATCATGACGAGGAGAGGCGGTGAGGAGGCGTTGCGACAGAAGTAAGTTGACTGAGCAAGGGGAGTGGTTGAGCATAACAGTGAGACAGGAAAAAGAGGCGAGAGGAGGAAAAAAGCAAAGTGACTGTTGTGCCTTTAGTTCCGTTAGCTGCTGATTGTAAAAAACAAATTTGAGCCTAGGCATGGAGATGAGGAAACATTTAAAACTCACATCAGCGGCTGCTAAAACGGATGCTGCCACCACGGCAAAGGCAAAAAACACCTAGTCCAAGCTAGACTAAATCAGTCGTCGAACAGAGTGGGAAATAAAACTGTCCGGGTGGAGATGAGCTCTAGTCCTGAGAGCTCGGAGGCAGATGTGTCTGAATTTCAGCAAGGGGTGGAAGACCCCAATGAGTCAATTACAATCGAGGGATCAGTAATGGAGGAGAAGGAAAAGGAGCAGGAAAAAATGCCAGGGGTTCTCCCTTGAATGAAAAAACAAGAGTTAAAAAACCCCAGAGACTTTCCACTCTTCGTTAAAAAGAATCTGCTACCTATCACAGCCCAAGTCCTTCTGCAACCAAGTCAAGGTTTGGCAGGGGAGGAAACATTTGAGACACCAGCAGATTTAACACAGTCCTCCAATACATATTACCACTAATGTCGCCATCACTGCCGCGGCCATCAGGGGTCTTAGTTCAGGCTTCGGGAGCAGGAGAGATTTTGACAGAAGAAGTTTGTCCTGCGCGCAGTCAAACAAGTCCATTAATCTTAGCAGCCCGGCTC